>NC_132810.1:6487500-7199166 GCF_048594095.1 Paramormyrops kingsleyae
ATTAATAATTGCAAAGCGCATATTTGTTCTTAGTGTTATTTACCTGCCTTTTTAGAGAGATGTACTGTAGTCCAGCCTGCTTATTTTCCTTGCTACCAGGAGCCATAAAAAAGTATAGACGTCTGAAAAAGTTTGCTTAATTATAGTATGATAGTAATTATAGCAGTAATAATTGGGAGTCTGGACAGGCTGGTAGTCAGACACTATTCTGCCTTTTGGGCTCAGTCTTATTCACCGTTGATTAAAAGATAATGATATGTAAAAACACTTTGCAGTCCATGTGGAGTATTTGCATACAATGTCAATGAAGCTTTCCTTAAATGGAATCCACATTGGCAGATTTGTATAATTTTCAATTTTTCTGCATGTTTCATCGTGAATTAAAAAATATATAGTTCCTTTATCCACCCAGTGTTCTACCTCAAGCTTGTTGCCTTTGATTCTTCTTACAAATTGTGAACAGTACTTAGCCTGTCTTTGCTATAAAAAGAATATGTGTTTTCCAGTGTGTTATGGGATATTCTGGGCCACTTGGCCAACTTCTGAAATACCCCCATGACTTGTGGTTCTGCAGCGATGCATCGATGGGGCATCTTAATACGGCAAATCAGACCTCCAAAGCAGTTGACCCACTGGTCATCGCAGACTGGCTGCAGAGCGCACAAATGAAATACTTGGATTCCGCTATGGTAACTTACCGCCAGTGATGGCACTTTCTGTTTATGCATAGCGCGTCTACTGGCTAGCTGCAGCATTCCCGTGTGATATTTTTGACATGACATTTAGTTAAAAGTAGCTCTGCTGCTCTATACCTAAGTAAAGCCTCTAATGTAAATTTCCTTAGTACTATATCCCAACCAACATTAATAGTAATATCTGAAGAGGTGTAGGACTTAGTAAGGCAGTGACCTGAGTGAATAGGCTATTCTGTAATCACTCCTAGAAGGACATTCCTGAGCTCCTGACAAAGATTCTTCAGTATGAGGAGGAGTGGCGGTGCTCAACTGATCTGAAGAACGAGGAAGATTTTATCTGGCTGCAGCTGGATGTTGAGCAGGTACTCCGACAGCTGAAGAAAAGCATTGTTCTGCAAGTCACATGGAAGGCATGCTGTGTTGGCAAATTGTATGTCCCCTTCATGTCCAGATTTTGGTTCAGGTCCTTGCAGGTCGTATCCAGCAGGCAGAGAAGGTGAGCCAGTGCTTGATGGAAAGGGTTCGAGAGATTTGCTGTTATGAGCTGTTGAACTTCATATGGAGGTGAGTATAGCTGATATTATATATATATATATATATATATTTCTTTAAACCATAAAGCTTCTTCCTGCACAACCATTTGCTTCAGTGATGGCAACTGCATATGATGACACTGCAGTGATGTGATGTCAGGTTGTTTTGGTTACAGTACAGTAGAGATTGACATTCTACCAGGGTGTTCCCCAGTCTTATGTTATAGGCTGGCTGCAATAGGCTCACCATACTGGATAAGTGATTGGAAGGTGGATGAAGTCACATGGTAGTTCAAACATCATCATAACTTGGATGTGTCTCAATCCCCATGTAGATATGTGAGAAGCGAAACAAGACATTTAAAACAAGGACAAAAACCAGACGGATGGAGTAACAGACACCAGTTCTGGACATTCAATACCTGCATAGCTTTCAAGTGAGGCTCTTGGAAAAATGGAAAATCTTGTATTTGTATTATGAATAAGCCCAACACTTCTAACATTAACTTCCTATTCCAGGAAGTTAGTAGAAACAATGGCAAGGGGAAGAGCCGATTCTCCTGTCCAGGCCATCACACTCTTGGGAGACATGCAGACGATGGCCCTAGAGCTGCTTCTGGAAGAACCCCTGCACTTAGCACAGGTCTGGCTGCTTTTCTGGATGCCCCCATGGACATAGGACAAGTGTAGCCATTGTTTTAGGCAGGATGGGGAATGTAAATTGGGATGAGAGAGTAGGTACAGAAGTAGAAAGGGGTTTAACAAACCATGGGGAGGCCAAAAATAAAAAAGTTAACAAGAATGGGATATAAGGGGTGCAACCCTGGACAGCAGTGTATGGATGTGTTTCTTGGGGGGGGGGAAGAAAAAAGCAGGCTCCTGATTGGTAGTAATGCATTAAATGCAGTGCTTGTCACCTGATATCTCCCTGGTCCAGGGTGTCCACACCCCCCTGTCAAACATCAAAGCATCAGTGGGCTTGTTTTTTTTTTCAACTGTGCTTAGAGACCATGTCTGTTATTCTTAACGTGTCCTTCCAGACCTCCTTCAAGATGTATTTCAAAGGGCGAGATATTAGCATGGAGGATGTGATGTGGAAGGTCAGGCCACACTTTGAAAATCTTCCATTAAAGGGGAAGGAGGCACACAAGGTAAGAGACGCAAGGTAGAACAAAAAACCCAGCAGATGTGTATTATTCCCATTTATGGGCATTTGTCATCAGCAGCATGAGCTGGGTGCTTTACAGAAATCGATCCTGGAAAGTCCCTTTGAGGTTGCATGCACCCAATGACATCACATCTCATGTTTCCTCTTGCTATAGGAACTTGTAGATATGGCCCATTGGCGCATCTCTTCCCTGTACTTTGATTGCCTGTTGCTTAGCAACCGCAAGGCCCTGAAGAGACAGTGGGATGATATCGGGGCGAGAGTGAGAGCAGATGCAATATGTTTGAGCAGCACTTTCTCACAGCTCTCAAAGATAACTCAGCAGGGCAACGGACAGTGCGATGGACACAAGCTGGACCAGGTGAGGATATTTGAAATATCTTTAACTCCCCTGCCACCTCTGTGACCTCAGGTGTTCTGATTCATGGGGTATGTCTAGCAGAACCCAGAGGAACCCAGTGGGACCCAGAGGAACCAGATGCTGTTGAAGGTGGCTGATGTCCTGCAGCTGACTGATGTGGAAGCCTTGAAAATAACAGACCATGAGAAGCTGAATGAATTGAGGTGTGTGTGGGGAAGTCTGGATGCATGCTGCTCTTTTCTGCCTGTTATTGTAGGTAGTCTTTCTTTTCCATGTGCTTCTGGCCTGCAGTTGGTCTGTACCAACACCTCTGCTGATGTCTACATTCGCCTGCATTGCAGTGCGAAGCAGCTGCGTACCCTGTTGCACTGGAAAGGAGGGCTGTCAAAGCATCAGATAAGACAGGTGATGAAGACCAGCGGAGATGAACACCACGCCCGTGGCTCGTCAGAATCCAGAATTCGATCCAGGCCACTTCGGTTCATCTGCTGCTGCTGAGACAGTTGTCTGTGTCCATCTGTCATCTCAAAGGCAACAAATGAAGGAAAGCACCCTGTGAAAAAAGAGAACCGCTCTCAGAAAGAAGTGTTGGTCAAGAGACTAAATGTTTTGTCATCAACTGTTTATTTGCCCAACAGGAATCCCTGATAATGGTGACTGGTCTGCCGATAATTCTTTTTTATGTGTATTGTGGTAGCAAAAAATACCAAGCACTTTTAATGTAAATATCATCATACGGAGGCTTCGGATTAGTTTGTTTTGATAGAGAGGATGAAACTAGGCACAGGGTCAGTGTTGATACTGTTCTGTCATAAAATACTACCTATCGAGACGTGCTATCGAGCCTTTCTGCACATGTGCAGTTCCACCGTTTTTGGATTAGAGTTAGGTTTTAGGGGTTAGGGTTAAGGTAAGGGTTTTAGGGGTTTTGGGGGGTTAGGGTTAGGGTAAGAGTTAGGGTTAGGGTTAGGGCTATCGATTAGCACTACGGTAGCATTTTTCGACAAGGCAGCATATATCGACAGAACAGATACACACATTAATAATTTCCAGACTTCATACATTTTTGTTTTTGCATATTTCAGGTCCAAATATAACAATATTTCCTTGACGTAGTGATATTTTATTGGAACCGGTTACAGTCGTATCCACGGTTTCAAACGTATCGCAAGAATTGCAGGATAGCACATTTACGTTAATTTCTTTTTAGCGGACGTTTAAGTCTTGGCAAATGCAGGAAAAACTGGTCATGGTCAATTTTTTTATATGCACGTGAAATTGCATAATGAATGCGATCAACAAAATATTTTTGGGTTCCACTAAGTTCTGCTTTAAATAATGACATAAAAATATGCTATATGATAGCAAACGTTACAGACAACCTATATATATGACTGTAAAAGGATTATCAAAGAGTTAACTGATGTCATGGAAAACTGTAAGCTATTTCACTAGATGCAGTGCGGTATTTCTCCACCAGGGGGAAATAAAGGATAGAAGGCTGTAGTTTTAATGCTGTAGTTAGTCTGGAGGTACTGTACTGGTCATAAGTGTGTAAGTTGATGTCTTTGTTATTGAGTATGATTTGTTTTGATAGCCTGGAGAATATAAGTTTTGTCTGTTATGCACTGAAAAACTTGTGTGCTTTTCAAATTTCATTTATGTGTACATATAAAACCCTATTATTCAAATCACGGTCCTTGAGGTCCAAGCACTACTGATTGTCCAGGCTTCCTTTACCTGTGAGCCAGGTGTGAAGCCTCTGAGCAATCAGAATCAGTAATTATTAAACTAACTACCTGGGAGAACTGAAAACAAGGCCTGGATTTGGATTCGAGGTCCAGATTTGAAGAACCTTGATATAAAGTATAATCTATTAATTTAAAACTGCTAAGCTGAAAAGAATAGAAAATGTATATGCATATGTAATAATTACATGATATGTTTAAGGCAGCACAGTAGCAGAGGAGGTGAGGGGGGGGGGTCAGATGCTCAGATGTTCCCTGCTTTGCACCCATCGCTTCCAGGATGGGCTCCACACCGCTGTGACCCTGCATTGGACAAGCGGATATGGGAGATGAATTAATCTTTCTGAATTGTAACAATTAAAAATATATTTTTTCCATAACAAACAAAAATCTATTTCCCTTTCTGGACCATCGCTTCCTTGTGTGAACTCCTAGTCTGGAGAGGAAGAAGAGATTCTCAGATAAACTCCTTCCTGTGATTGTAGAAAAGGCTGATTCACACGTTCTGCCCAAGGGAATTTTAGGAGCAAAAGCCGTAGGTAATAATTGTTTAGTTTGACACTTTTACTGGCTGTTAGCTGTGTTTTCCTTGGAGACCAGCCCACTCTATATGCCAGGAAGCTATTGTGATATTACTGTTCCAGTATCAATTATTTCTATTATTTTAACTAAACAGTAAATTAAACAGGAAATCCCGAAAACTCTTGCTCATATTAGTACTGACATGGGTTGCCAGGCATTTCCAGATACAGGCGTAATGTCCGAACCCCTCGCCATGGCGCCTTCTAGTTGCTGAGAATTTGAGGTTATAGGTCTCTGGCTTGTGAGTCTCCAGTATTTTAAAATCAATGAACCTCCTCTGGGACAGAGCTCTCCTGTCTATAAAGCTTCGGCCTTTAGGTTGTGTTTCAGGCACAGCTGGTAGATTTCAGCGACATCTGCTCTCTCGTTTTTCCAGTTGCTTTTATGCCAAACCCATTTTTGCACGAAGAAGACGCATCTTTAGGCCTCTCCAGTTCCTCTGGTTCGTTCTAGAATAATCTATCATGTCAACCGGGCTTATAATCTTTGCTGCCCACCCCCACTTTTAATTTGGCTGCCAAATTAAAGGATGCACCCACTCCCTACCTGTTAATTGTCACTGCAGCATTAAGGTACGCTGCCAGGTTGGCTCTCGGGTACCTGGCAACTGTGTTGCCCCTGGCAACTGATCAGACATCTTCCTGAGCAGATGCACACAGACAGATCAAGTATTTAATAGCAAAAAAATCATTCTGTTGTCCTGAGATTGCAGTAAAACCCTGATCCAGTAAAAATATGTATGAGTGGGTAAAAACTGCATTTAGCTTAGGTATGGGGCAGGTGACTTGGTCAGTCTTGGAATTAAAATGCAGTTTATACACACTCATTGGGATTGGGGATGAGTAGGTATGGTAAACCAGGGCCATCACATGACTCCTGTGAGGGACAGATGGTGAACCCCCCCCCCCACACACACACACACACAATGATCTTCACAAAGAATGTGTCACTGTGCCATGAGCCGTTGCATTGTGTAAATAGGCATCGCAAGGCCTGAAACCAAAGGGGTACTAAGTCTTTCAAGTGCTGCTGTCCTGACATTAACACAGTTTTTCAGTACTTCGTGGAGAGCAAGAAGAAAAAGGAAAGCAGCATCACAAATACACCTTTTTATTGAAGCATTACAATACAAACATTCAGTTAAAAAAGTGAAAAAAAGAATAAAGCTTATAAACATAAGTACTATACAAAAGACACCAACGTATTATTTACATCTGAAGACTGAAGAATTCTTTGCCATTATGTGGGATGTTTGGTTAGCACTGTTGAGTAATATGTCAACAAATTTATGGAACAGAAATTCTCACAACACCCTGTGTTTACATTAGAGGTTACCTAGTGATGATGACAATACATCAAGAACTGAAAAAGCTTGGCTTTTTACATTTATATACTCTGTTACACTTCGTTCCACAAAAAGCTATGAAATGTGTAACATAACGAATCACAGATCCAACTTACAATACAGCAATGAGACACTTTACATTTACTGATCACCTGACAAGTGAAATATCTGAAGGTTAAATCAAGGCCAAGCGTTGCCGCTTTACTGCCACCATGGAGAAGAAAGGCCGGCAATTTCCACTGGGGATACACTGCATCGTTTCCTTCACACTCTGCTTGATCTTGGAGATGTCTTCACTGGAGAGGTTGTGTTTAAGGTTCAGCAGAGCTCCGATGTGGCGTGAACTGTGAGGGAGGTGGGGTTGGTTAGGGAGAGGGCATGTTCTGTGTAACTACATCATCGATAGTCATGAGTAAACGTGATGTGGTGGTCATGGCCACGGTAGTTCTCTGAGCACCCTAAAGGTGGCGCTGTGTCAGTTTATTTTTTTTTGAGTGGGAACTAAAGACAGTTCAGAGGTGGAAATTTCAGGTCCAGGAAGTGCAAATTCAGACCAAGATTTTGTTCCAACCAACCAGTCAAGTACTGTGTGACAGAATCTTTATACTCAACTGGTTGGTTGGAACAATGTCTTGGTCTGGATTTGTACTTTCCAGACTTGAAATTTCCACCTCTGGATTAGTTAGCTATTCTGTGAGCCTGGATTAGTATGCTGCTTCCAGAACTGATGCACATTTTATAGTCCTGTAGCACAGCAACTGAGTGAAGAGACTCCTCTTCGTGGATATGGTTATAGTGTCATACTTGTTTAGCTGATCTTGGTACTATGTTGCAGTGGGTGGGGTGGGGGGGGGGTTAGTCTCACCTGAGGTCAGGGTAGTCCCGGGCTAAGATGGCCACCTCCAGCTGGATAAAAGGTGGGTCCTGTGTCCGGAGCACATCAGCAATTTTCGGAAGGAGGTTTTGCAGCCAGTCCTCCCTTGAGCCCTGCGTTTAAGAACGAGGGATTACAAATTTGCCCATGAAAGTTCCGTCCAGGTGAAGTAAAAATCTATTTAATGAAAAGTTCCTCCCCATCACATGCATGTTACTCACTGCCAAAGCCCCCATGAGAGATGTAAGCGTGACACACTCTTACCGCCTCAGTGAAGAGCTCCGTCAGCCTGCTGCTGTCCATACACACCAGGTTCGCTGCCGTCTCCTGCTGAACCCTGTCTGATAGTTTCACCTTCCTCTTGAACAACCTCCTCACGTACTCTACCAGCACCTCCCTGTGCATTCGGCCCAACAGCACCTGTACACACATACAGAAACCCATATAAAATCAGCCACATTACAGAACTACAGATGTAAGTATTACAACTTAAAGAAGCATTTTTATTAAATTTAATAAGAAAAAAAAACCCATGAATTGGAGCCCTTGTGCTGTCATGCTTTACAGCTATTTGTAGGAGTTGGTGACTATTACAAATACCCCAGATCTGTCCCATCTGCAGGAAAAACACATTCCTGTACCTCGTGGCATTTCATATGCAGGTTGTTCTTTAAGTTTTTAATTTGCTTCTCAATCTCGTCCAGCACTTCTATGTAATTCCCAGAAAACCAGTCTTCAGTCCCCAGTTTGCTGTACTTCAGCTGAGGAGAGTGAAAAGAGCAATGATCACCTTGGCCTAAATGTGAACTTTGATCACGCATCACAGAAGCGGAACTGACATTTACAAACTTTAAATTAGTCATGGCTCTGAGTTTCTAAACTAAGTGCACTATACTTATTATGTGTCTGGTAAAGGAATTAATGCGTTAACACATTTGCTAGGTATTTTGGTGGTAAATTGCCCAGCTAATAAGCACTAAAGCAAAGGTACCTTGAGAGCTTTGTGTGCAATGCTAGTGAGGTAAGTGTTGCTAGCGTCAATTAGCTCTGCCACTATGGACAGGGGGCTGTCTCTCGTGTCCATCGTGAAAAGGCTGCCGTTGTTCTCGATGTACCGCCTGTGGAAAGACAGACACCAGAGGGGCTCAAAATAATTCAACATAAACACTCAGGTTATTTATTTAAAAAGTTTCAGAATTGAGCAGATTTCCCGTTCTGCTCTGAGGTATTTGTTCAGCGACCGTGAACTTACTTGAATTCGATCAGACTGGCTAAGTGTGCCTTCACTGTAGGAGCAGCCTGCCCGTGTCTCTCTTTTAACACCTCTTGCAGAAACTTCTTGTAGCTGAAAATAAGACAGGAATCATAAGGCTTCCATCCCTGTCGTGGATGTAGAATGAAGCTGAGAGCTTTTCTCTCTGAAACGCATGATAAATCTAACGCTGTACCTGGTCAGAAAGACCCTCAGCTGACCCGCGATCCTCTTGACTTTCTCTGGGTCTTCCAGCATAGTTGCCGCCGACTTCACTGCTGAGTCAAAAAGCTGCCATGGTAGGAGAAGACTGTCAGTATGAGAAGGAACTGAGCTGAATGGGAATTCAACCAGGCTGTAATGTCAGGAACTGCATCAGCCGTATCTATGATGCACTGTACCACTGGAATGAGGTCACTGCAATCTAACAGCTTTGATACCTGTAAGTAATCGATGGCCATGTCTGTGGAGTAGCAGCCGTCGATTTCACTGGGATGGTTTGTCATCTCTTTCTGTTTCTCGAGAACGTTACGGCCCCAGGACTC
The DNA here is from genome assembly GCF_048594095.1 of Paramormyrops kingsleyae. Taxonomy (NCBI): domain Eukaryota; kingdom Metazoa; phylum Chordata; class Actinopteri; order Osteoglossiformes; family Mormyridae; genus Paramormyrops; species Paramormyrops kingsleyae. Next base: position 6,496,604 of record NC_132810.1, read on the forward strand.
CATCTTACTCTGAAACAAAACCGCACCACAATGACCCCCGGTGGTCTTGCCAAAGCCACACTTGATAAAGATCATAATTATGAATCACAGACGCAGCACGCTATAAGCAAAAGAGTATCATTGAAGACAGATGGATGGAAAAAAATGGATCCTGAGGCAGTGACCATATTCCCTAATTAGGAAATGCTTTAAATTCTTGAGCATGTGTTACAGACACATGTGCTTAACAGACCCAGGATTCCTCACCTCTTTGTATGTGAGATACAGGTCTTTCAGGGGGCTGATCATCTCTTCAGGCAGCAGAGGTCCAAGTGCTTCAGTGTTAATGTCCAAAGTCAGCTTATTGCATTTCAACACATCCCTGAAATAAAAGAGCAAAATTAGTTAAAGGTAGTTCAGTTAGGACTGGGTATGTTTAATGTTCACTGGAAATGTGCATGGTAGTTAGTATTAGTCTGTGTATCAATATATATCAACCAAAAGGCTCCTAAGCAGGTTAAGCCCTTGCAAACCGGTTGTCATACAGGAGGGTATTTCCTACGGAGGACCAGGAGTACATTTCACTTACTCAGGATAGCAATCATTCACCCAGAACAGGAGATAAACTGAGTCTTCTGCATCCAGCCCGAACTCAGCGATGGACTTCAGTTGTTCTGCGAACGCCTCATGGTACAGCCTGGCGTACAGGTTGCATATGTCGAATTCCTCTGGGTAGCACAGCTTCACGTTCTGCACGACCGTGAGGAGATCGTTCTTCAGGCGCTTGCCCTTCCTGCAGATTTCCTTTTTCAGGGACGAGGAGAGGTTGTCAGCCCCGCTCACATCCTCGACGTCTTCCAGTCGCGTCCTGACCAGCTCCCGGAGCTGGCTGTCGTGCTTGGTCCTGCAATCCAGGGGTCTCCAGCCAGGAACGTCCCTTTCCTCTGGCAGCCCTGCATCCTTCCATTTCCGGTCCTGTTCCTCCTCCAGCTGGATGGCTCTCACTGCCTCCTTCAGAATCTCTGTTTCCCGTGTACCTGCCTCGAATGTTCCCTTCATCGCCAGCCATATTTGGTTGAGAAGCTTATTATAATCGCTCTCCAGCTTGTTCCTGTCTTCTGGCGTGGAGTTTGCACCTTGTGCAAACAGACTATCTTCTTGAGTAATCAGCTTTTGGGCAGCTTTGGAGAAATACCTCTGATTCAGACACTCCTGGAAATTCAAGACAACTGTGGGGAGAGACATATTACAAAGTTTATTTTAGTTATTAATCGTTAATACACAAATTTAGGTTACACCTGAATACGACCATTAACAGGATGCATTCAACGGCTCCTTAAATTAATTAATTCAATAAACAGATAATGTACATCTTTGGGTACACGGTGGGGTACCTGGTTCTTCCAGTGTGATAGAAGGATCAGTGATGACTGGAGTTTCCGAAGATGTAGCAGACCTTCTGTGCTTTTTTAAGAACCTTGGCATCTTAATTCTAAATGTCCCACGAGTTAGCACTGGTGTACCAGGGTGAGATCCGGTTGTAACAGTCATATTGTCTGAAGGATGATAAATGCTGGAGTCAGTCAGCGAAACGACAGCTTGGTTGCCGAGACATCGCTATAGTCTACGAAGTGCAAACTGCCACGACGTACTTACACTTATAATAAAAAGGCACGCTTGCTTCACATTTCAAAACATCTGCAAATGTCAAACATTAAAAACTGCACTAACAACGAAAAAGCTTGACGTGACACACGCCCAGATATTAAACGTTAGCTGAAAAATGTAATAAACGCCAAGGATTACAACAATTGTTTAAAATGAAGTTGTTGGAACAAAACAGTGAACTGAATCACAGTCACAATACATAGGATAATTATCAGTATAACTGAGATGGCAATGGCTACCAACTTACCGAAAGGTAAATATCACCCGGTGATATTACAGTTACAGTAGCAAGAGCTTGTGTTATAGTTAATTTCGCTCGATTCTGCGTTTAAATAAGCGACTGCATGGAGATGATGTCGCAGGGAGGCGTGGAGATGTGGAAACAGGGGAATTTTCCTGGCACTGAGGCGTTTCTGATCCTTCCTGCTGCCTTACCCGACCGGAATTGTTTTTCATTTTACATGATGAACGACTTTCTATCTATCTATCTAATTTTATTATTAATAATTTAAAAGCTGGAAAATAAGTAATTGAATACGTGTATACAGTAATATATTATTGGCCGGTTTATGAAATAGCGCGCGTTGCGTTTTCAGTTATTTAAAGGTATTTTTTAAAATGTTTGAGACTAATGGCGGCAGAATTACATCATATTGTTGATGTTATAATGTTATGGAGTTTCCACAGTGGAGGCAGCAACTGACAAAATATGCGAAGTATTGCATTTTAATATAAATAACGGTCTTTTTCTCTGCTCTAGGGAAATCACAGTTTTAGTCAGTAGTAAAAATCCCTGTAGCCCTACTCTTCCTCTGTCTGTTTTTGTGTGGGAGCCTGAACTGCATGCCATTGCATGGTATGCATACACACACACACGCACACACACACACACACACACACACAGATAGAGTGAGAGAGAGACCTGCAGTACATGTATTCATCTTTTGTTTCTATGGGAAAAATCGGTAAAACTCTAAACCCATCAATGACAACCTTAACCTCAACCCAGTCCTAACCTTAAGCATAAGTAACCAAACAATTTTTAGTTTGTTGATTGCAGTCACAGACTTTATAAAATTGAATTTTCCTTTGCGGGGACCAAAAAAATGGTCCCCACAATGTCAAAATAACAGGTTTGTATCTCATTCTGGGGACATTTAGTTCCCACAATGTAATGTTGAACACTTTAGAACCACAGGAATCATTTTGTCCTTAATAAGATCATTTCCATTTCCCATATTGATTAAGAACTTCCACTTTCATACATTCCAGTAATAGAGCTCCAGAGTTTGAGATTCTACTAGAAAGCTGAGTGATGTGAGTACACTGTGCACCGCTGTTCTTAATCCCCTCTGTCTGATTGACGCACAAGCACCAATTAAACATTTGACTTCTATATCCAAAACTAGCACCTTTGGTACTATAGACTCATCCAGTTATTAGTATGTCACTCCTACACCAATGTATCTGTCATGAAAACTTAGACCTACCTTGACCCGTCCTCTGCCTGGAGAACAGACGAAAACATTTAAAGAACCTCATGACTGATAGACAGACAGTGAACTGACAGCTGACCTGAAAAGATCCTGTTTATGTAAGTGATGGTTTCCATTTCAGTCTGGTCATGTGACCATTTAAGGGCCCGCTAGCTTCCGCAAAGGAGAGTGTGCTTTCCGGCTACCGGGACCTTTTATACCCTGTTGTGCAATATATTTGAACTGCTGTCCTCTGCCTTATCCCATTAATACACTTTGGACTCCATTGCATCATGGTCACACAGAATGAAAGTTTCCTCCTTGTTGATCTCTCAGAGTAGTACGAGTACAGCGAAGCAGTTATTTTTAACCGCATTCAAATGTTATAGTTTTCTTCACGAACATCTGAGCATTTCTAGATTGCAGATGTTAATAGTTTGTTTAGAACAAATTGTGTTTGTTTAAAAAGGGCAGGGACCGGTCCGCCAGTAGCGGCCACGGACACTGTCTCCTTGAGATGATAACCCAAAAAGGATTTGATGGATCTTTTTCAAACTTTGCAGACACATTGTATTGATGAAGAACAGGAACTGATGAAGTTTTGAATCAGTTTGACGCTTGGTCTTGTGAACACAGTAACTATAAAAGTAGTTTATGGATCTCATTCAGACTTTTCAGACACATTAAAAAACTGGACATGATCAAATTTTAAGCCAGATTACCCCACAACTGATGGCAAAAAAAAGTTTCAGACACTTGATCCTGTGATTATGTGCCTGTTCCAGGACATTATTACATTACATTATTGTTACATTATGTTACATATATTTTTTTATTCTATGCAACATGAAAGATTAATCATCCATTTAATAATGATTTACATAGATGTTGTGGACTGGTACTTTGAGACCTCTTGTAAGTGTTGAACTAGCCAACGAAATCCCTCATCCCCCACTACAGATAATGCCTGACCATCCAGTGCAATCACAAGATAAGAGATACTGTCATTATATTCCAGCACAATGAAATTGTGTTGAGATCTCTGCATGTGCAGTTAACAAATGACGATAGAAATGGAAAACAGAAAAAAAAAAAATTTTTAAGAAACACAGGTAGCTCCACATAAAGTGTATAGTGTGGGAAGTGCGGTAGTTACTATGTACAAAGTGGCACAATACAAAAAATAAAGTAATTAAATATAAATTATAAATATACAGTCTTTAAGGTGGTACTGGGTGTGTATAAAATACCTGCATGTATACAGAGATGATGAGGTAGTGTGTGGGGAAATAAAACATTAGGCGAATAGTGTTAGGGATGAATGTGAGGTCCTTTTATACACACTCCTGGGGAAAAGCAATGGGCCAGAAGCCCAAAATTGCAAAATATTAAGCTTTTATTCATCTTAACGACAAATAGTTAGTCAGATAGTTAGCAATAACTAAAAAATGCACTCCCGAGATCTGTACCATCATTTGCTCGTCACTGCAGTGAACTGTTGGGGGGAGAAAGCTAAAAATATGGAAATTCACTTACATAGCCTTCTTGTACGCAAAGATAAATTCATGAAAATATTTAAATGTTAAATGTTTAAATCTTCTGGCTATTTGCTGTTGAGAATATTAAATGCTCATTATTTTGTTGATTTTGGGTTTGGCCTATTTTAATTATTATTATTTTTTTTTGCTCAGGAGTGTAGACTCTCAGAAACTTAATGCTCTTCACACGTTCCACTTTATCTCCATGACTGTGGAGGAGGAGGTGATCGTTCTTCTTTGTTCTTCTGAATTGTGCTGTGATTCCTTTGTCTTGCTGGTGTTTAGAAGAAGGTTGTTATCACTGAACCAATCAGCCAAGTGAGCCACCTCTGTCCTGCAGGCTGCCTCATCATCATCTAAGATTAATCCAGCTACCACTGTGTCATCAGCAAATTTCACAGTAATATTTGATGGGTGCATGCCGGTGCAGTCATGGGTGAGAAAAGTGTACAGCACTGACTTATTTTGTTCTGGAATAGAATGATTGAGCTATGCATTCCAATCCAGACACCCTGTCATCTATTTTTGAGAAAATTCAACACCCAGGATGAGAGAAAAGTGTCCAGGCCTAAGTTGTTCTGTTTGTTGACTAGTTTGTGAGATATGACTTGGACTTAAATTCGACTTGAATTGAACTTTAACTCAGAGACTTCAGATTTGACTTAGACTCGCATTTTGTGACTGGTGAGCATCTCTGATAAATGCCATTAAATACATTAACTGAAATCTACGAATAACATCCTCAAGTGTGTATTCGGTTGTTCCAAGTGGGACAAAGCTGTATGAAGTGCAATTGAGACAGCGCCATTTGTGGGTCAGTTTGCTCAGAAGGTGAACTGGCGTTTGTTCAGATCTGAGACTGATGTGTGAGAGCACCAGCCTCTCGAACCACTTTATGATGTTGGAGCGACTGGGCGGTGGCGTCATTCAGGCAGTGATGTAGCCATACATGGTGCGTATGGTGCATACACAACCCCTATCACGAAAATGTACTTTTTTATTATACGTGAAATAAACAAAAATGTAATTACAGTAATTAGCTAAAATGTTCTTAGTTATGCACAGTCTTTTAAAATATATACAGTTTATTGTTAAAAACCTGTTCTTCAGAAACGCGAAAATAGGTTGGGCCATGTCGCCGTCAGGTTTGCCGGGAACTAGGAGGCCAAAGGCTGGATAGGCACGGTACGCACTCCCTGTCGGAAATTCCAGGCTACACCACTGCATTCAAGCACTTCTTGGGCACCGGGATAATGATGGAGGGTATGAGGCATGTCAGAGCAGCTGCTTCTCGCAGTGAGAGGATAAATATGTTGCTGAGGACACCTGGAGTCTGAGGAGAGCATGTCTTCAATGTCTGTCTGGGGGCTCCGTCCGCGCCGGCAGCTTTGATTGGTATCAGCTTCCAGAGAGGTGGATCTCACCAAAGGGCGTTGGACTGCGGATAAGGGTGGACCTGAATCATCAGGGCCCTGCCTTGGAAATCGTTTGACTTAAAAAAATAAATAGCAAGCATATTATTTTCAGACCAGGCAAACACAGTTGGAGGGGGCGATCCGGAGGCGTAAACGGGGCATGAAGCAAGTCAAGCCGAGGGGGGGTCACAAGACGTGGGACAGGCAGACACAGGCGGGAGTCGGGGAAGCGGGGAGGAGCGGGACAAACACGGGAGGACTGGGCTAGGGCTGCAAAGGAGACAAAGAGATAAACGCTCAGTATGTCGCATAGAGATCAACAGTACCTCGCGCCGAGGAGTGCGAGGTGAAGCCGCTGGCAGAGGTGGACGTGGTTCCGCAGATTAGGAATTGCGCTCCCTCCGTCGGGGACGTGGTTGGGATGTGACACCATGGATGACTGTACGTCACTCTTGTCTATTATTGCCCAAGCGCATTGCATCATGGCTGCTAACCCGAAGAGAGGACTTCTTCTGCCTGTTTTGGTTCTGCTATCAGGACTCGATTTTCCCAGCTGACCACCAGTGTCCCTGCCAACAGCAGTCCCCAAAAATCCCCGAGACCAACCTACACCAGGCCTCCGAGGTTGGGCAATCATATACTCTATTCTCTAATTTTTCAGCTTCCAAGGGGCTCCTCGCACGTTACAGAATGCTGTAGGTGCAAAGCTTATTGCAGGCGACTTCTATGCAAACAAGGAAACAATTCACACTTGAATTTTGTCAAGTGGAATTTTGCTATTTTTTTGCCATTGATTAATCAGTTATAGGGATCCGCATCCATATAATCATTTATTATTATTATTATTATTATTATTAATAATAATTTATAATAATCAAAAAAACAACTGGCATCCACTGAGTACAAAGAATAAATCCTTCACAGTGTTCTTAAATAATCCTTATCCTTATGATTGTGTTTGGGCTTCAGCTGTGCCAATAAGGGCACAGGGGAAACTTGATTGTTTAATGCATACAGTATATGAGACTGAACAGTCAGTGAGCATTGAGGAGCTATAGCCTGTGCTGGTTTGCCATGTGGGTGTGGAATATAATGGATTATCAAACAGTCTCTATGGAAGGACATCACAGACAACATCTGAACATTTGAGGTCTTATAGTCTAGTACTGTGATATGGAGCAGCGGTCTTTCCTCTTAGATATGTGGAAAAGTGGGTTGGATGGTTTTTGTCACAAAGGAAAAGGGTAATAAAGAGAAAAGTAATCAAGCTGGACAGATATTTTGACTAAATATAACCAAGGCCCTCAAGTTTCCCCAAAAGCTTGGAGTGAGATTCCATTAGGAGCAAAACGTGTGTCTCATGGTTAATGCGAGAGTCTAGAGAGAACAATCTGCTGCATTCATCCGATCCTGCTCTGCCGTTCCCATCTCACCTTCACTCCATCTGTGCGTGTATACATGTTATAACATGCTTGCTAATGACTTGCAGTTCATGAATGAAACGTTCTTTTGAACTGGTTCTTTTCAGTGAATTGGTCAAACTGGTTTACAGATCTAAAAGAACCGGTTAGTAAGTGCGGATGCCAATAGCCTTTGCGAACAGCGTTTGTTGTATTCTGTGTGTTGTGGCTTTGGTGTCGGTCTTTATCCTTTAAAGCATTTTAGACTGCATGTTTGCACATTTCTTAAGGCTCTCAATAGAGATGCGCGGATGGCGGTTATATCCACAGGCGCTGCGGATAATCCGCGGGTTGGGTGAGTCGGGTAATAAAAAAATACATTTTAATTAATTGTGGGTGGGTCGCGGGTGGATGAGATCAATCATTAATGATGCAAATATCAACTACATTCTCTAAAATACGAACATATTTTAAATGCATTTTTCATCAGGCAGACAGTCGCTAATTTGCGCTCTCGTTTTAAAAAAATACGTGCATGGCGGGAGGAGGGGGGTCCATTTCTTAAAGCAGAAATGGAGGCGAAACAGATCCGAGAGAGACTAAAAAAGGGAGAATTAAAAACAAAACAAAAGGAAGGAAAGAAAAGTGCTGTGTGGGAGCGGTTTAGCGAAGTGCCTATCTCCTGTTACTGTACCTATCGTCTGTATAAGTGCCTACGAGTTTTTTTTGGGAAAAAAAGTTCTTAATTGTTCTCTCTCTCTTTTTTTAAATGTATTTGGAAAGCATAATATTCTGTATTATTTGAATAGATAGGGCTAATAAATTTGCCGTTATCCAGTCATTGTGTGTTTATGTGTTGCAGCGACAGAAACGGTGATATTCCCATTATGAATGGAGTAGGCCTTGTTTATTTTATTGAGAAAATGTTGGTTAATCTGGCTAAAGTTTATAGGGTGACCAGATAATCCATGTCAGGGAGGACACTTTGAGCTACTTCAGGTTTTACAAACTACTTTCAAATTGAAAGGCTCCTGTGCTCGGCTAATTAGTTCAGCTCTTCTTGTGCTTTGACTGGTTTATTTCCTTGACTGAAAGACTCATCCAGCTGTTTCACATTAACATTAGTGACACATGCATGATTATAGGAGACTGACCAATCAGCACACAGCAAGAACTCAGTGCTCAAGTGAAATCCAGGTCCGTTTAATTGAAATGGTAATTTACAATTCCTGTCCTAGCTCAGAGTGTCCTCCCTGACATGGATTATCTGGTCACCCTAGCTAAAGACAAAATTTGTTTTATGAATAAATGTTCATTTAAAGCAGCATACGATACGCGTATTATTTTACTATCAGAGATGCGCAGATTAGCTCTAAAGTCACTGAATCTGCTGTTAAAAACGAAGAAGCGGGTGCAGATATCTATATCAGAGAAAATTATAGGTGCGGGCGGGTGGATGATTTGTTTAAAGCCGCGGATTCGGGTGACATTTTAGCTGATCCGCGCATCTCTAGCTCTCAAGTTTTTATCAGGCTTTGGAGGCTGACTGTTCATTTATATTTAAAACACTAAAGCCTGCTTACATGAGTGTGTTTCATTTTAATTTGGCCTTAGGCAATCAATGTATAGTACATTCAAAAGACTTGGAGATGATCGATATTTTAATAAACATGCAGTTTCAAGTAACTGAGCAAAGTGTAGCAGCATGTCCTCACCCCCCGCCCTTGAATCAAACTTTCAATTCATTTAAATGATTCATTTTGATAGGATCGGTTCTGTAAATTGAACCGAACTTCTCATCACTAGTGCTTGCAGCAGGATCCCATCTAACCTATTTTGGAATTAATTTTAAAATAACAAATTCTATTTTCTGATTGCCTGGAAGGTGGCTTGGTCAGTGCATGAGACCTGAGAGCCCTGTATGGCACATACCAAACAAGGTTAATCTCAAAATTAGTAGAAGTGTGGGCACATACAACAATGCCATGGTAATGCCATGACTTCACAGCACGGGAGGACAAGGCAAATGAAGCATGAAGCTATAAAGGCATTTTTTACATTTGAGGCCAATTCTAGGTATGTGGAGTTTGCATGTTCATCCTATGTTGCACAGCTTTCCTCTAGGACATGCAATTAGGCTAACTGGCATCATGATTCTGTACATGTGTAAGTCCTACAATGTAATATCTAGACTGTACCCTTGTGCTCTACCCCCTACCCTGACCAGGATAAAAGCAATGGGAAGATGGATGGTTATCTTTAGCTTTAAGGCTCGAGATTAGCTTTGAACCCTTCAGAGAAATGGAAGAACAAAATGAACAGCAAAGATCTGTTTTGAAGAATTTATAAAGGCTGGAAAAATGTAGGAGCTTGAGTGGGGATTTCCAGATGTTATCAAAGAACAAACAGTGTGATGAGTAAAGTCAGGGGTCCATGGCTTACAGTTGTCTGTGAGCATAATCTGGGATCAGATGTTATTCTTACAAAAATTGCTTCCTATTTGTTGACGATATTTGTGACTAGGGCTGTCAATCCAGCAACTAAACACAGTTGATTGTCCATTGTTGTGACAGTACATTTCTTCATATCATCAGGTTTCCTGTTAAATACTAAAATCTGAACAAGAAGAATAATATTACCAATGAGAAAACAATTAATATATATGTAATTTTTGGCATCAAACAGAAACTATGAAACTTTTGTGCTTTTTTTTATTGTTGGAAAATGTGGAGAATCTCTCTAAATTTCTGTTTTGCATGTGGTGGCTAATATGATGACCACATATATCATTTAGTGTGTAGAATTATTACAGTGGGAAACTACACCATCTATTTTAACCTAAAAGACTAAAGCAACTGAAAATTGTGACAAATGATGACAATAGTATAAAATCATTTGCATATATGTACAAAACGTTTTGGAAATTTGTGTGAAGCAATGAGAAATTATGTTCTGGTATGCAGAAGTGACATTGTGGTGCGGGGATTACACTTGTTGGTTTGCAAACATTGTCACTTGAGAAATGCTTCCAAGTAATCGAGAAAAAAACGGAATATAAGGGAACTATGCAATAGCAGAACAAATACATTAAAACTGAAAGTATAAATCACCAGCAAAGTTCTTCAAAGTAAATGAGTAGCTTCTGTGTTGTATTTCACTTTCACAAAATTTCCTCTTCCTCTAGCTTAGAAAAGCTAGAATTTATTTTTTGATAATGTTTTTTTTTGTCTTGAAGGATATACCATGTGTTCATATCTCTTCTTCAAGAAGGTTGCTAAGTAATCATCTCCAGATATTGGTTCAAAGAAACTTTGACTAACTGTGCATATAGAAAGTCAGCAAAAACCATGAGATGCATTTTCACTGACCCGGTTTCACACATAAACAGGATGGGACACAGATAGCTGAATTTGTTTATCATCAAAAGGAAAACAATTGCTTAACTCTCTCTACAGAGACATGTTTGGAGGTCATGATAGTAAAATTTTAATAACGCTTCAGATAGATAAGATGTTGATGGCATCATACAATAAGCCAGCTCATAAGGCAAATTATTAAATGCTCATATTTGTAAAAAAAGAAATATATCATAATACAGTGTTAGTGCCCAGAAACGCAGCAGAAGCAATGGATTTTCTTGATGGGGATTTCGCTGAAGAACTTCTGATTCTGGCTCTCAGCGTGTACTGGATTCTGATGCAGATTATCCAGGTGGTTCAGGATGGCCCATTTCTGTAGGCAGTTAAGTTTGCCACTGAAGTCCAACACAGCTCTGAGATGTTTCCTACTGCAAAGCCAACGAGAAAGTTTTTGTCCATGAGAAGAACTTGCCTGAATGCATCAGCCAAACCTTTTTTTTTATATATATATAGCTGTGGATTAAGATTTTGACAACCTGTATTTTTTATTCTATCAAAGGTATCCAATTATTGACCACACAATTTTTTTTTCTGTAACCGTTACGTGAATAAATCGATCCACACTGGTTTGATTTGTTTATTATGAGTAGTGCAAATTGTTATTAAGATAAATGCTTGAAATGCTACTAGGAAGCAGGGCTATTCAGTAATATCTGAATGATTATTAAGCATTGGGATAACAGGATAAAAAAATTAATATTGTGCTACAATAAAGGTATCTAATACAAATAGGGTAACTATGACCTGAGTTCAGTTTTTCACTGAGTTGGAAAACAGTGTCCAATTTTTTGGCATCATTTCTGGCACTGGGTTCTGTCATTTTATATCCTTTTTTGAAGCCTGGCTTTGTTCATTTTGAGACAGGGAAAGAATTTTCTTTTGTGTGGGATTTACAGCAGACGCTGACCTGGCCGCGTGGTTTTCAATCTGTTCCCACTGAAAGGTCAACTTTTTTGTGTTATTTTACTGTGTCCTCAACAGCTCAGGAGAGTGTTTCCTATGTGTCCAGATTTTGGTGGACTCTGGTATCAAACGCCTAATGCAGGGGTGTCAAACTCCAGTCCTGGGGGGCCGGAGCCCTGTGTAGCTTAGTTCTTTCCCTGTTCCACCACAAATGATTCAGCTCAAGAGCTGTGTGGTAATTAGTACAAGGAGGTGCAAGGACTTGAATCAGGTGTGTTAAATGAGGGGAAACCCAAAAATGTGTTGGGCTCCGGCCCCCCAGGACTGGAGATTGACATCCCTGGCTTAATGGAATGAAGCCGTGTTATAAGAATAATTAAGCCTTTAGGGGAAATTTTGGTGTACTTCTTTGGGGAAGCTAATGCAGCAAGAGGCTGCGCAATGACAAAGATCAAAGCTTTGTTGAAAAGAAGTGCAACTGCGGAAGAAAATGGTTTTGCAATCGCAAGTTCAACACCAGAAAGAAACATTGGCAATCTATTGCCCTTTAAATACTTTTGCTTCCTGAATCTGTTCACTATGTGGCTTTCCCAAGTTTATCTTTTCTTTAATTTCTCAGTATCTTAATGTCTTTGATGTGCATGCTCAACTTCCCTTAAAATCACGCCCGACAACCTTTCATATGACAATGCCCAAGGCCTCTGTAGTTTCTGACTGCATTGCTGGTATGTTAATGCAGCAGGTAAAAAAAGACAAACTCAGGGATATTTTATGTACCCAACCAATGTCACCCAACATTTTCTGATAGGTTAGGGTGCTGGTGAGGTGAGGGAGAATCCAAACCTGATATCTGGGTAATCCTTCACCAATGACTGTAAGACAATCTTAATATCCTCAGATTTCTTCTTTTCAATAATATCAACAAGGTGTTCTCCAGCTGGGTAAACCCAGTTCATGCTGGATGACTGTGAATGGGATAAAAACCAGCTGTCAGACATACAAGGGTCCCAGATAGATTACTTCATGTAGAGCTGTGCAGGAGATTGTATAGGAGCTGAAGACGAGCACTAACCATATTCTCAAAGTTTTCATAAAGCACTCCCCACTGCCTTCTGAGTGTAAACACTATCCTCTCATGGTCCCTCCGTCCGCAGGACCAGCGGCTCGTCATCATTTGAGAGATGTACTGCTTTGCCACGAAATAATGCATCTCGTCCACAAATTTCTGCCATACAAGTGCAATTAATGTCATGTTTTGCAATTCAGTTTATGTTCAGTTATTCACACGACAGAAACCCTGTCCCCTGCTTCCTTACCCATCTCACCTGCTTATATGGAGGCCTCATATGCTGGCAGAGCTCGGAAAGCACCTCTATATCATTCATAATTTCTCGAAACGGTTCATCACTGATCCACCTTCCCCTCATCAAGTTCTTGAAGTTCGGCTTCACGTAAAGTAGAAGATTTCAGATTTTAAATGAGAAAAATGAACATTATGTAAAACTCGCCTTTACATCCTGAGTGTGTTTGAGCCACCTGAACTGAATACATTAACATCAAGCTTAATAAATGAGTAAATGATAAGATGCTGTCCAGGCTGTTCATGCTTCTGTGCAATTTGTCACAGGACGATGGAGAGGATTTGAGGTCTGTGACATGGTGTAATATGTAAAACTGGTGGAGAAGCATACATGGGTAGGAGGGATGAATAATGGGGACATTTGAACTGATTGCATGTGGTGGGTGATTTTAACGAGTGTGATCATTTTTCATTTCTTAAATGTAAGCGTTTCATTCGCTAGTGGAGCTGCAGGCCCCAAATGGCAGCTTTTCATTCGCTAGTATAGCTGGAGGCCCCTGATGGAAGCGTTTCATTCGCTAGTGGAGCTAAAGGCCTCATGCCATTATGATATCCTCCTATCCCCTCACCTCTGTCTTTTCCTTGAACTTCTCCATCAGAGTCTGGCCTAGCTTGTTGACTTCAGCATCCATCTTTTGCACCACCTTCTCCACCTGCTCTGCACTCGTAGCTCTGTGCTTCTCCAGGTACTCCCTGAGAGGAGCAGACTTTAGGGACTGATGGAAAAACATCTATGTTTCCTCTGTGATGCATGAGGATAGGTTATAAATATGTTTCATAAAACCATTACCTAAGCATTAAGTCCTTAGAGAAAGTGAGTACATGACTAAGAATATACTTCATGGGATGTACATTTTAAATGACAAATTATAAATACATCCATCCATCCATATTCCAACCCGCTTATCCTTCTGGGTTGCGGGGGGTCCGGAGTCTATCCCAGAAGCTACGGGCACGAGGCAGGGAACAACCCAGGACCGGGGGCCAGCCCATCGCAAGGCATTAAATACATTTAAAATTCCATTATTATGACTTGCACCTACTGTATGGATATGAAACTGTTGATGTGAGCAATCTGATACTGTGCACACAAGGGCTCAGACATGTCGGTGTACCATTGCTCAAAGTCATTCCCAAACCTGCACCTCAAACAATGAACAAACAACAAACACAAATTAATGTTACAGCACACATCGCCGGGCTATTGCTGAATTGCCTAAACAGATTACCTTTCCAATCTACAAATGAATAGCATTGCTGTAATTAAGGCATTATGACTTTAAAATCTAAAATGTGAAAAAGAAATGTGTACCCCCATTGCTTCTCCTTTGAAAGAGCAGAATTATTATTTTCTTTCATTCTCTCTTTAAAGAACAAAGCAGATGGAACTGAAAGGTAAATGAGCATTTTAATAATCTCTATATATTTTATGCCTGCTTTCATTTCCGCACCGTTCTGCAAAGCACTGTAGCTCATCCAAGAAGATGCACAGAAGTTTTCCCTCCAGGTTTGCATTCATTTCTTGGATTCTGGTCATGTATTCATCTAAGGCCTAACACATAAGAAAGAAAAGGTTGATTGCTGATATAAGGTGTCCCTTACTTAGTTTATTACTATAAGCTGCTAGCTAAGGTGTTTAATGTCTCATCGTAAGAGCCACACAGCCTCACTGGTCCACTATTAACTAATTAAAACTACATCAGAGAGCAGTTATGTAGAGTACCTTACAGATATCGTGGTGCATTTCAGAGTGATACCAATCCAGGATTTCAGGCTCTTTCTTTTCAATCATGTTGTTTTGCTCAGTGTTGATTATTCCTCTAAAGATGTTCATAAATACTTCCTAAAAGTACAACAAACAACATGATTTTTTCGATTACTAAGGCTACTTTGCGCATGGCTATTCTGATTAGCCTGTAGGAACTCTCACCTTTAGCTGCTGCCAGTATTTCTCTTTGATCTGGTTCAAAAAGTCATCCTCCAGGGGAAGGACCATAATGTTATCACACATATCTGGCTGGAGAGTGGGGCTTCCCATCAATTCCTCGCTGTCGGCCAATGCAACTTGATCAGCACAATCAAATACTTGAAATCACAGAATGGTAATCAAATCATATGGGTTAAGTGAACTGTGAGTTGCAGATTTTGATCCAGATTCCAGTTATTGCATTATTCCAGCTACATTACAAGCTGCATAATGCAAAGTATGAACTAACGTTATTTTTTACAAAATTTTACTCTCTACACAACAGCAATTTACCTTTTGTAATCGTTCAGAATCCACTTCAGCAGAGCATAGGAATCTTTGGTTTCTATCTCCTTCTGGTAGATTTCCTTGAGGTGTTGGGCAATGGCCTGATGGTAGCTGTCCACGTAGGTGTTAAAGACATTGAAGCTGGGATGGTAGCACTTTTTTAGGTTGTTCTTCACGTTCTCCAAGTCCTCCACCACAGCCTTGCCTAGTTGGCCAAGGTGAACAGCCAGCCATGCTCTGTTCTGCTCCTTGGTGTCCAGGGTCACACTCTGGATCTTAGCCTTAACCCCATCCCTCACTGCCTCCTTCCAGGAGTCCCTCCAGCTCCACTCCCCACTGCCTGGGTCCTTCTCCCTCTTCTCCTCCTCCTGGATGATCTGAGCCACTTTAACCAACAGCTCTGTGTCACAGGGCTGCTCATTGTTTGAGTCTCGGACGACGCTCATCATCTTGTCTCGGAGGGCTTTATAGAGAAGATTAAGGTCCTTCTCCTTGTTTTTAAGGTGCATGGAAGGTGTTTTGGAGCCATTTTCCTCTAGTTGTCTCTTGAGCTCCTGCCGTTCAAAGATAAAACTCCGGTATGCCTTTTCAAGTCTCGTGCTCTGGATGAGATCGTGGATCTCCATAGCTACAACCATTAGTACAAAAAAGTCAAATACCACTACCCTTCTTCATAACATGCCGTACCAGCACATTTAATACAGGATGTTTGCTGTAATCATACTTGCCACAAAGAGCACTGCAATGATATATTTTTTAATGAATTGTCTATGATACAAATTGATAATGGTATCATTAGTCGACCAATGATGGGGCAGGGAAACCAATCACATAACTGCAAGCAAATTATAACAACGTGTGTTAATATATTATATATGTAACCTTACCAGAAAGCGATGAAGACTCCGCTGGGCATGTGTTACCCTCACCAGCTCGTAGTAGGAGGGGCTCATTTTCTCTATTATCATTTTTGTGAACTTTCTGAAATTTCGTCAGGTCAATATTGCTGGAATCTCCCTTTGTGTCCCCTGCTATATCAGCGACAAATCAAAACTTGACATCTTCAGCTGAAACCTCTTAAGAATACTCAACATTAGCGTCCGGTGCTTCTTTTGTACTTGCTCCTAAATAAGTGGGCTCTTTTTATAAAAAGATATTAAATTTTTTTAAAATGACAGTTGCCTTGGCATTTATAAGGCTGCAAATAATAATGAATCAATAATTTGTGACATATCCATGGAGACAAATTTACAAAATAAGATTTCAGGCAAGCCTCAAATAATAATTGAAAAAACTAACAAAGGAATGTGAAATGATTATCCATCCAGAGGATCAACATACAGTACAGTAACGTACCATTTGAAGATGAATTTCCCATCAGGCAATGTGGCTTTTTAAAGTGTTTACTTTTAACGTCAGCCAACCAGTTTCAACCTGAAGAAGAAACAAATAATACTGTGGGGGGGGGGGGGGACTCTTTATGGCAGGCATGGCGAAGGAGAGAATATCCACGTAGCAACTCCAATATACCAGGATTTTATTACATGAAACACAAAGGGAGAAGCAAAAAACAAGGGGACCTTGAGGGATCAAAGTTAAAGTAAGACAGGGAGCAACACCAGGAACAACAATACCAAAGGAAGGGAGGAATACAGGAAGCTACAATGACAAACACAGGGTAACTGTAACTGAGAAACACACAGGAACACAAGGAAACATAATGACCCACTGAGGAAAAAACATAGGAACTTAAATATACAACTAACAAGACACTACACAGGACAGGTGAGAACCATAACCAATCAAACCATCACTAAGGATTCAGGCCAACAAGGAACAGGTTAGGTAAATTACAACTAACAGGCACTAAAGACTAGGAAATCCTAACAAAGACTGAGGGCTACCTACAATAGGAGAGACTAGGGACACAAGTACAGCAGAACATAACTAAATGAGGCATGGGCAGGGTAGACCATAAACAGGGACACAAAGTACAGACATAGATTAACAATGCCAGACCTATAGGGATTAAATAAAACCAATATATTAAACAAAAGATGACAGAAAGGATGTCTGCTTCTGAGAAGGGGCTGAGATTAAAATCTGGGTCCCAGTGGTGTGAGACGACAGTGCTAACCACTGCACCACCCACGTTTTGCGCAAAGTAACTGTCAAAAATACAACATGGTGCACAAGACAGGAGTATAAACCACCTCATATTGTGTGTGTGGGGCATTTGTGAATGAGTGCTGAGAGAGGAGGCCGTGTGAAGCTGGGCCTGATGGGACAGGCAGACTCAGATAAGAGCAAAGCTTTGATCGCTGAAGGTAAAACCAGTGGCCAGTGTGGTTACCAGGTGCAATCTGAGCTCCTCCTGAGGCATAAAGGGGAGCCACGGCAAAGGGAGTATCTGCAACTGCCAAATGTGCACCAAAGTGATAACAGACCCTGAGAGTCGTGTTTTGAATTATATAAACATTCGAAGCAAGTGTTCCTTGGCATATTAATCTCCAGAACCACTGGGGTGCTATATGTATAAGGACTTTGTTCACGTCAGTCTGATTGGAGCCTTTCTCAAAGAGAATTTCCTCAAAGTCAATGCCCATTGGCGTCCCATTCAGGGTGTCCCTTTGTCTTGTGCTTCCTGGAATAGGCTCTAAACTCACCTGAACCTTGTACTGGAAAAGCAATTATGCGAGATGGATGGATGGATGGATGGAACAATGACATATGGGCCTAAAATGTTTGTACAGGGGGCGTGGATGCCTTGGGGTGAGGTGAAGTCAGGGATATACTCCTTCACCTCACCTCTGCTATACCCAGTCATCACACTGGATTTTCTCACAGGCAAATGACTCACTCGCAGGATTTTCTATGACCCAGTTCTGTGCATGTTTTCTTGCATGCTTCCTTATGTGCTGAAGCTCAGACACCTGACTTCGGGTTTCTAACCTGTCTCCGCCTTTGTCAAACCATCTCCACTCCCGTCTCAGAGTCCATACTCCTTCCCGAGTCAATGCCATTATACCCACAGCAGCTCTTACAGCAAGTTATAAATTCCCAGCACAAGTGTATTTGCTGCTTTGCTCTTCTGAACTTATATCTATAACATGATGTTTATTGTGTACTTACATCTGCAACTGAAGTTTAGTTTCTGGTAGAGAAGACAGGTATTAATACATAACAAAACTTGACTCACCACGTCTTTCACTATGAGGATGGATGCTTCTTTACGGGTCTGCTTGGGCTCCTGTTTCCTCGGAGTGGTATCATAGTGATTGTCACCCCAGGCTCTTCAGCTCAGTAAACCACAAGTGCAGTATCTCATGCAGCCGACATCCTGTTCTACTCTCGGTGTGCCTCCACATGACTTTAGCATAACAAGACCATGACAACCTGCATGGTTGAGGCTGCAGCTCCAAGAATGGGCTCATTATTGAACGAATCAAAATGTAATGATGTGGATGTGGACGAGGCGTGGATGTGTCAAAAATCATGTAAAGAGGTCTAGTTGGCGCGAGCTTCTGTGTGTGTTCTTTTGTATTTTAGCTTTTTTTTTTCCAAAATAGTGAAGGAGGCTGACCTTTACGGTCTTCAGGCCTGGGCTCCTGCTCAGTTCTGGCTATGCTATGGCATCATTTCTTATTAGCACTAGATGAAATTCAGAGGTGGAAAGTTCAGGTGCTGAAAGAAAAATCCAGACCAAGATTTTATTTCAACCAACCAGTTGCGTATAAAGAGTCACAGTCACAGAGTACTCAACTGGTTGGTTGAAACAAAATCTTGGTCTGGATTTTTACTTTCTGTACCTGAACTATCCACCTCTGATCAATGCAGTGGCATGTTACCGAAGCCACGCGATCAGTTATAGTTTACGAGAAAGAAGAAACTGCCTGAAAGTGAAATATTGCAGGCCAGACCCGGCCGAGTTTGGCTTCATGATTTTCAAACTGCTGGTAAATTTTGTTTCTATGCGTTGTGTTGCCATTACATTGTTTGCAAAAAACAAAAGAAAAAGCACGCACACATTCAATGAACAATATGTGAAAAAAGCACTAAGTCACACAAAGCATTCATGCACAGTAGAAACTGTACTTTAATGTACAGTATATTGATCGAGCAGGGCTTCCACTGAATGCCAGCCTACACTGAAACGCTGGCATTTGTCTCAATGAGAAATTTGAGAAAGTTGTTTTCAGCAGTGTCTGCAGCAGTGAAACCTTTGCGGAAATCGGAGATCTTTTTTTGTTTGTTTTGCATCTAATTTGTTTAAAACCACGACTTCCTTTCAGCGGAAGCGTACAGGTAATGTAAGTCACTGATTCCACCACACGGCTTTCAGAGTAAAACATGCAAAAAAGTGAATCTCTTACAAGTGTAGTCACACAAATTTCACGCATTTTTCAAATCAAATTCAGAATGGAATAACAGTTAACCAAAATATAACCACTGAGAGCATGGTTTAATATACCATAGTCTGGTGACTATATTTATTCAAATTCTTTTTCAATTAAATGAATAATTTAACATTTTTTTTTAAATAATGCTAAGCTACAGGACACAAGGCAGATGGAGACTAAAGGAAACTGGCCTATATTTTCTATGTTACTCACAGCAACCAAACAAGTCAGCGCGCTACACTGAACAAAAATTCACAGGGCATTTGGGGTCCTTTTACAGAGCACCGTATGAAGCTTACATGGGTATATATTTAAAAATCACAGTATAATATGATAAGGGTGACATTTGAGTTCATCTGTGCCCTGGCGTTTGTAGCTAACGCCCAGGGAGGGACAGGGATGCTCAGACCAGCGGCAGACTGGCCTAGCAGCACTTTCTGGCTTCTGTGTGGATGTTGCTGAAAAGTGCCTGGTCCTTGAAGCCCCCATCTCCCGTGGTCTTCTTCAGCTCCACCAGCTTCCGAAGGATGAGCTTCCGCTCCTGACCCTGTGTCACGCCTCGGAAGTCCAGGACGGCCGCGAGGTGCTGCTGACTGGGAGACGGGAAAGAGACTGCATGAGAGATAATGCAAAGTGAAACTGCAAATAAAGCAGGAGTCATCTAGCAGTTTTCACAGAGGATTTGGAAGCACCATTGGAAACATCGGTACTTCCCTCCCCCCGCCCCCCAACACTCTGGCCTATTTCCATTTCTTTTCCGTAATGGAAAATACTGTGGTTTCATTCAGAACCAACACAAAATTCCTGTCCCGCGAGTTACGTCAGTTACCACAACCCCATACAAATCCTGTTCTATCAGCCACAATAAAAAAAACCTCTAGAAATAAAAAATTTATGGCAGGCAGTTTCACAACAACCGGCTTCAGACACAGTTTCATCTCCGCCTGCAAAGTTTCTTAATACATTCCTTAAGTAATAACTTAAAGGAATGCAAAAAACCAAACAGTGCAGGAAAACTCTCCCAAGAAAATTATCTCTCGTCCTTTCAAGCAGTGTTTACTGGAGGATTACTGCTTTCTTCTTTGACCGAGAAACAAAAAAAATGACCCTGTTGCATATAAGGTCAACGGGATGAAGTTTAGTGCAGGGCCAACTCCCGGTGGACTGCCAGGAAAAAAATTAATTGCCTCTGACGGGGAAATTCCAGCTGCAAGACTCACGAAATGTGGGGAAGTACAGGAGGAAAACTAAGAGGCTGATAGGAAGGGCATCTTTAGGGGCCCTGGCAACTTTTTTTTTTAACAGTGCCTCTGAGTCAGCTGACACTGGCCCCAAAGACAATTAGATTTCTCTGGACCCCTCCATGGCATGAAAGGCGGTCTCTACAGGTCAGTCTTGACCACTGCCTTTGGAAGAAGTCTCGCTTTCACAGATGCCAAACTCACAGCCAGGGACTGGCAAGGGGGATTCCCTTTCATGCGACTACAACAGCCGTGCTGAACTTCAATGCCGAAGCACTTTTATCGTGCTGATACTCTATCCTGCTGGGAGTTTTTGCAGATATGGGAGAGACTGTAAACATGTCATCTAATATGACCAGTCTCAACTACACAGATTGTTTACTGAAGCTTGTTACACGGGGCTTGAGGTTTGGTGAGCAGGAGGGAACGGGAATTAGGGACTTTAATTGCTATTTTTGGTTGTTTTCGATGAAACGGAAGACAGTCGAGGAAGAGCTAGGCCTGGGACTCGGGTGCTTGTTAGTAATTTATGAAGAAAGGAGTGTCCTTATCTAAGGTCACTGCAGCCTGACTTCCAAACAGCTTCAGAATGCGGTAATGTGATGACTGACCAGGGCAGACAGTACCTTATATCAGGGTAGTCCCTGACCAGAGGCTCAAGGCTGTTCTTGATGTTTTTTTTATTGCTCTCTCCAATTATGTCGCTCAGGTACTTCCCAACGGGGTACAGCCAAACCGCGGTGGATTTCTGCAGGCCAGAACAGCAACAGTCTTTCAGAACAATAGAACAGTCGTTTCAGAACAGTAGGTGGTTTTCAAAGAAGTAGCGGAATGCAATTGTGAGGACAAATTCTGGTGTGTTTTTACAAAATTCCATGTTTGTCACTCAAACTGCAAACATGTCAACATGTGTTGGGAGATATCCTTATATATGGTCCTGTTCTTTTTGTTAGACATTTTGGGGCATAATACATTCATATATATTATTGAAATGCAGAGCAATTAAGTATTTGTTATAATAAACAAAACCGAATTCAGCGTGTTGATTTGCCGAGCCGGGTTCACCGTGTCCTCAAAGATCTCCTCCAGGCTGCTCCACTGCAGGCTCATCTTTTCGGCTGCTCTCTCGTGCTTCCTGCTCTTGCACGAGTAGTCGTTCTTCATCAGCTGGGAGATGTACTCTCTCACCACGTGGTAGTGCACCTTGGCCACAAACGTCTGCCACAAAAAGCAAGCGTGATGTTTCAGAGGATACCCACCAAAAGCCAGCCCTAGATGAAATGAAACTGGAGACATCCATCATCTGCTGCACTGAAAATGAAAGCCTGGTCCTTTCCATTAGTAACTCTTTCCATTTAGTCAAGGCTGTTTACAGCTTGGACTCATCTGATGTTAGTGTTTTAGCAATGTGAAAAGGCCAGGAGTTTATTACATTTACAGTAAACTGGAATAGAATAAATATGGCTCACTCTGTAGTGGGAATCACCAAATACACTCTTTATGGTAACACTTTACTTTAAGCAGCCATCATAATGCATTATAAATACCTTCATAATGCATTATAATGCATTCATAAAGCATTATAAACATGGCTATAACTATTTATAAAAAGGCACAACACATTATAGCCATGTTTATTATTCATTATGAAAGCTCTATGAAGCTCTCATCTATAACGCACTGATCATCTATACTGCACCTTCATAATGTATTATAATGGTAAGTAGAAGAATTAAGAATGTATTGTACTGCATTATGAAGGTATTTTTAGTGCATTATAGATGCATTCATAATGCATAATAAACATGCCTATAATGGATTATTGTCATGCCCCACTCATCCGCTCCTTCCATGTGCCACGTCCCCTCGTTAACCCCATGTGGATTCCCTGTGTTTACCAGCTGTTTCTGATTGTTGTCATTAGTCCAATGTATTTAGTTTCAGTTTGTTTCCCTAGTACGGTCATTCTGTCGTGCACTAAGGCACCCGGAGCACAGAAGGAAGCGCAGGATGACAGGGGTCCGGTCGTTGTATTGTCAGCATGAGTTTGCCTGCCAAGCCGTCTGTTAAACCCTGTGTTTTCCCCGACTCCTGGCGTCCTTCGCTTCTGTCTGACAATTATGCCATTTTATAAATAGTTATAGCTATGTTTATAACATTTTATGAATGCATTATACTTCATTATGAAGGTATCTATAATGCATTATTACATGACTGAAATTTTACCCTCTTCACTACATTACAATTAAGCAAATTACATTTGCTTACAAAACTGATGTAACAGATTATCTCACAACACTGTAACTTAAATCCATCCATATGTTATACTCCAGAGAGACAGTCCAAAATTATGCAGGAAAATAAAATGGTCAGATGGCTGAGTGGAGAGAAGATCATCCTAACAACTCATGAGTTTGTGCCCATGATTAGGAAACAGATGGGGGCCTTGCCCAGCACTCGGGACCTCCCCCATGACTTCTGCTTAGGGTGGCACTCTTCCTGTTATGCCTATTTGATCTCACGATGTTCCTACCACCCAGTATTAACCAAACAAGCCCTATCAGTTTTCAATTCCCTTTTAATAACAGAAAAAAAATGTTAGGTCAGGTTCCAAAGCTTTTCAAGATAAATGTTGCAAAAGACCTCATTGAGTTGTTCCCATTTTGTCACATGCATCAGTTTGCTTTGCTCAAGGAAAAAAACTGACATCCATAGATTCGAAAATGACATTTGAATAACTTGCAAGCTGCTGCAATACTGGAGTTACTGTACTCCAGTGTACTCCGGTGTTGAGCTAAGAGGTACTTCCCTAAATTGCCACTATACAAAGGGGAGGTGTTGGTTGATGAAACCTGAAATGAGTCTATTTCATCATTGTGGAAGTCCTGAGGAACCAGGAAGGGCTCAATTCTGTCAACATACAGGCCATGTGATAATCCCAGTTAAGATGTTACCAACAAACCCTGCTCACTTTCCATACATTCTCATGAATATCAGGCCAAGCTTCGAGAGAGGGCTAGACCTGCGGCACTGTCCATTCTTTTTAAGTTTTATGCAGTGAGTTTACAAGAAGCCATCCTAGAAAAGACAGATAATAAGGCAATCCAACTGCTTATCCAATAACTGGAACAGATATTGATTTAACTGGACGTTGGTGACTTTTACGCACTGTGGGCCACAGCTCTCGGTGACCTGCTGTGTTTTTTTGTTTGTTTTTTTTTTCACTTTCATCATCATGCATCTTATTGCCTCTGTACTTTAAGTCATTATTATGTTCATAGTTTATTGTGTGTCTGTGTGTCATCTGTTGTGTCTAATGTTACTACTGTTATTTGTGTTATTGCTCCTCTATGCCTTTTAAATTGCCCCTCGGGGACAAATAAAGTTTTTTGAAATTGAAATTGAAATTACTTTACGTGGTCTGTTACCATTCTGTGGCTGAGTTTGTTCTTCCTAAACGCTTCCACTTTGTAATAATACCACTTATAGTTAACCATGGAATATCTAGCAGGGAAGAAATTTTACAATCTAACTTATTGCAGTGGTGGCATCCTATGACAGTACCATGCCTGAATTGACTGAGCTCCTCAGAATGACCCATTCGTTCACAAATGATTGTAAACCTGATTGCATGACTAGATGCTTGATTTTATACACCTGTGGCAATAGGTTTGAATGAAACACCTGAGTGAACACCAGTATTCTGTTTTTCAGGATATCCTACTGCGTACTGTGTACCTTTTAATATGTTTGCACCATATCTTGTTGTTTGCAATGTTTCTGGTCATCTGTACTCGCTGCTGTATGCACAAGAATTTCCCCCTGGGGTCAATAAAGTTGATCTCAATCTAAATTACATCCACAGGGGTCTGTCTTTTTGTGAATGAACAAAAGCTGTACGATGCTTCGTTAGACAGTCGATGACCACCTTGCACATTCCTTGAACTAACCGTTACGTAGGGTGGTTTCATTCTCCTGCAGTGCGTGGAAATCTCCTGAACTCTGCACAGGATCTTCTGGAAGTCGGTGTCTGTGGAGAGCCACTTCCTGGTCATCATCCTCCTAAAGTATGGCTGCCAGCGGATGCATATGTGTCAGTAAAACAATGGGCGAGGCCAAGGGACCTGCTGCTGATTCCCGCTCATCCTGTGGAGGTTTGGTGTAGAGTCTCATAACCCAGAAACAATAGTGCCACGATATCCGGTATTAATCAGCCTTACGGAAAAAGAGTATCTTCACACATCAGCTTGCCCATGTGTTAAAATATCTGAGCAGGAAAGAACCAACATCATAGTGTGATACCAGCCACACAGCCAAGGACACACATGCAACAAACTCTCATTCCCAAGCAGGTCTTAAGTGCCAGTAATCAAAACAACGTCTTACCTCTAAGTCAGCCTTGAACTGGTCCATCAGCATCTGACCCAGACTTTGGACCACAGTCTCAATATTCCTCTCCAGATTTGTCACCTGCTTTGGGCTCATCTCTTTGCTCTCCTCTAGGTATTCCCTGGAGCAGCGCAAAAGGACAAAAAAATGAAGCAAGCGAATCTTTATGTTCCTTGATGTGTTAAGACCGGACATACCGTGATCACAGAAAAAATTGGGATGCTTGCTTAATCCTGCAAAAATATAGCAAATTTATTGCTTTCATAACTAAAGTCCATTGACCATCAATGTTTAACATATCTGCACATATCTTATGCACAGACAGACATTTTCTTTTGAAGTTTCATTATTTTTTTGACTGACTAATTCAGCTCTGTTCTTGTCATTTTGTAAGTAATTGCAATTGTAGTCATTGGCTCCTAAAGTGATACTAAACACAAATGCTACTACAAAGGTGTTACTAACTAAAAAGCACCCAGTGATACTTGTCAATAAACTTCAACTCAGAACAATTGTTTCAGAACTACAATTTGGAATTGAATGTATTACTACTTGACATTAATGTTTTACTTTACTTATCTACCGGTTGTTTGTGACACAGTACCAGTCAAAGGCTTGGACAGGCCAAGCTGCCTATGAAAGATACTGAGAGTGTCACATCACACAACCTGGCCACCTAAGATGGTTTTGGAGGATTTTGATCAGAGAGTGGAGGAAAAGTAGCCAATGAGAGCTCAGCATATATGTAGGACCTCCTTCAGGACAGCAGGAAAAGCATCCAAGGAGGTCACCTCAGGAAACTGGCATAGAGGAGAAATTAGGATCAGCCAGTCCCTGGAGCAATTGGGGTTAAGGGTCTTGCTCAAGGGTCCAATGGTGGGATCACTCTGCCGACCACGGGATTTGAGCTGGCAACCTTTGACTTCCAAGCCACAGAGCTGCCCCCCAAAACAAATGATTGTTTTTAAATGCTTCTTTGGTCAGTGCATAATTCCATATTTGTTATTTTATCGTTTTGATATCTTTACAATCATTCTGAGCAGTACAAATACACTTTTCTATGGGTATGTGTCTAAACTTTTGACTGGTACTGTATATATTTTGTAAACAGATGAATAAAGTAATGATTTTTGTTATAAAACCAATACATCTGCATTCTTTTTATTTAATTAAACAAGACTATCTGTGATCACTGTATGTCAGTTACTTTTGTTGCTATACCTTTAACAGATACTTTGGGGCAACATTTGGGCAATTTATTTTTATGAAAATAAAATTACATTTATTTATGAACGCAAAACAAATATTGGCAAACAGACAAAAAAAGTGAAGTGGCCTCTCTTCATATCTCGTGATGCATTACGGACCCAAACATCTTTGTGCCCATTACTGCAAACAAACACATCTCATCCCATCCTCAGTGAAATGAAATACTGGCTTCTCCTTGGCTGTCCGCCCAAGTGAAGTGGCATGTTTGGTGGTTTTCTTACCAGCTGGTTGAAGTTCAAGAAGAATTATCAAATTTCAATAATTAGCCAAAGATAAAGAATAAACCACATCAGCTTATAGTCAAAATAAGGGCAGACTCTCCTAAATTATACTGTCTGACCATTTACACCCTTCCTTCCAGTTAGATACTTATCCAGTAGGGGAATTTTAAAGAATTCTAGGCTGCCAGTGTGACCACTCTGGACGACTGGGGGCGGGAGTCTGTGGGCTGAGTGTGTGGGTGTGTGACCTTCTAACCCCACACAGAGGAGCAGGAGATCTGCAATGCTGCTGCTTTTTCCCAGTATATTCACAGGAATCTATCTTTCCACAATGTCTGAACCTCCTAATTGGGACGTACTTTAGGACAGTGAAACTGTTGATGTAGGCGACCTGATACTGAGCTCCAAGAGAGGACACCATATTGGTTTTTCTCCACTCACTGAACCGGGTTTCAAACCTGTATGAAAAAAGACGACAGGAAAACACAGGAGACAGATTTCTCATGATCTCACTTAACAAACTGTAAAATATAAATAATACAAATATTTTATATTTCATCATACGATGGACCTTAAAACTAAGCATGATATATCTCTCATATGTATATCATTTCATGTCAAGTATATAATCTGCTTTATATTTTTAGTCATGGTATTTCAAGTGTTTGGCATTGTCCACA
The DNA here is from genome assembly GCF_048594095.1 of Paramormyrops kingsleyae. Taxonomy (NCBI): domain Eukaryota; kingdom Metazoa; phylum Chordata; class Actinopteri; order Osteoglossiformes; family Mormyridae; genus Paramormyrops; species Paramormyrops kingsleyae. The sequence continues at coordinate 6,524,215 of NC_132810.1, forward strand.
AGACACTCTTTTTTTCTAATTGGGTTCCTGAACTCAAGGGGAAGCTCTGGCTATTTCATAACACAAAATGCCAGCAGACGTTCCATGCGACATACACATCATCTCGATACACATTATCTGGATACGCATTATCTGGATACGCATTATCTGGCTTGCAGTTTAGCTGAACGGGTGACTGTTAATCACACTACCCTGGGGATGTATATATGTGCAGAACTGGGCAGTATTTCTGATAAATATATTTACATATTTTAAATACAAATTTGGTATTTTGTAATAACTATTTGATCTGCTATATACATGTGAAGTGTGTTTGTTTCAGTACCACTTTATAAAAAGACTACCCTTAAAAAGGGTTTATGAATGGTTTATAATCAGGTTACTAATTAGGTTGTAACACTTTGTGAATCATTAATAGGCAATTACAAACAAGTTATAATACAGTTTTCTTTTTATTAATGACTTACTACCGTTCATAAGTGGCAAAGGGAGCCTTATTGTAAAGTGGTGCCATTTCTTTCTACTGAATATAGCAAAAACTATGTTTGTTAGTTATTAATAGGATAAATTCCCTTTTACCATTTTGGCGTGTCCATAGCGATGGATTACTAATTTTTATCATTATTTTACCAAAGAAAATCTGTCTGATCCTTCTGTTTGTGTTCTTTTTTGATACTGTATTAGGTCATTTATTTCAATACACTTACAATTAGACTATTTGTATCAAAATACAATATTTGTATGTATTTTTGCTCATCTATGGGCGTGTGCCTTATACTGAACTGGGACAATGGATTCATGGATTCATTGATGTGCCGATTACCATTTAGGAAAATGCATTAGTTCCTCCATACAGACATGCGCAACTTTCTCTTGCAGGTGTATGTCAAAATCTCTGGAACATGTAATGTATCCCATGACGGCCTTGGAGACAACATCAAAAACAAGTATTCAGTCACATTTTCAGGTTGGAAATAATGGAAATGTATTTGTCTCCCTCTAGTGGTTAAACAAAGAAAATAATATAAAAAAAAGTTACACTCACACCAGTATACAGTACATACACCGATCAGCCATAACAATAAAATTGCCTGCCTAATATTGTGTAGGTCCCCCTTATGCCCCTAAAACAGCTCTGATCTGACGAGACATGGACTCTACAAGACCTCTCAAGGTGTCTTGTGGTATCTGGGACTAAGACGGTAGCAGCAGATCCTTGAATTACTGTTAGCTAGAAGGCGGGGTCTCCATACATCAGACTTATTTGTATAGCACATCTCACAGATGGTCATTTAGATTAAAACCTTGGGAATTTTGAGGCCAAAGCAACACCTTGAACTCTTTTGTCCCTCAAATCATCCATTTTCTATATGGCCATCAGTGATGTAACAGAAAACATGACTCATTAGACCAGGCTACCTTCTTTCATTCCAGTTCTGATGCTCACATGCCCATTGAAGGCACTTTGGGTGGTGGACAGGGGTCAGCATGGACACTCTGACTGGTCTGCTCCATATGCAGCAAGCTGAGATGCATAGAGTGTTCTGACACCTTTCTATCATAGCCAGCATTATGTTTTTCAGCAATTTATGCTACATTAGCGCTCCTGCGGGATTGGACTGGGCAGGCTATTTTTCGCTCCCCACACACATCAATGAGCCTTGGTCACCCATGACCCCATCCCAGTTCACCGGTTGGCCTTCCTTGGACCACTTTTGGTAGGTTCTGACCACTGCATACGCAGAACACCCCACAAGACCAGCCGTTTTGGAGATGCTCTGACCCAGTCACCTTGCCATCACAATCTGGCCCTTGTCAAAGTCGCTCACATAATAAACAAGATAATCAATGTTATTCACGTCACCTGTCAGTTGTCTTGATGTTAAGGCTGATCGGTGTATATATCACTTTCAAATATTCATTTGCTTCCTATAATATCCATATAAACAGATTAAAGATTAAATAATAAAACTGCAATACCGTCCAGATATCTATGTGAATTTCAGAATGATAGAATCCGTCTTCTGTGTCAGGTTCTTTCTTCTCAGTCCAACATTCTCTCTCTTGAAGCTGTATTATGTTTTCCAGATTTATTTTCAAATTACCCTGAAAAGTGAGAATTTCTGTAACTGTAGCTCATCTAAACAGAGGAAACTGGCCTAATTCCGATAAACACCTTGCTGGTCCCTTGCAAATACTTGATAGAATTGCAGACACCTATCTCCCATGTGTTTAGCCAGATTGAAAAGAAGCTTGCGGAGTAATTCAATAGGGAATGAGACGGGTTGTGCTTTTGAAAGTGTTATGTAATGGAAACTGCGTAAAATGTGATCTTTTGAATAAAAATCGTCTCGTCTCTGGCTGGCATATTTCATTGCGGAGATCTTCACCTTTATCTGATCACAGTATGTTTCCTTGATCTGATGCAGAAAGCTGTCCTCAAGGGGGAGGGTCATGTTATCGTTCATCATGTCTGGTTGGAGGGTTGGGCTCCCCATCATCGTCTCGCTGTCTCATTGGTTTAGGCAATATTAGCAGTAAAGATAGCAAAGCAGACAAAATAAAAACATGTTCTCCAATTAATAACATGCAGGCATCCTGTTATCCAGTCATGTGATAACCTAGAAAGTCCCTGTTGTACTGGAGATAATCTTCTTACCAACAGCAGGTGAACAGTTTATTTTCTACAACATTCTTGGGAAGACAGCATCTCAAATAAAGCGAGTAATTTCCAAATTTACCAGCACGTTGATTAGATCACTGTTTCTCAAACTGGTCCTTAGAGACCAGTCCATGTTTTTGCTCCCTCCCAGCTCCCCGAGGACCAATTTGATAAACAATGGACTGGATTGTACAGATATACTCAAATAAATAGTTTAATAATACACTACAATCAAAACTTCGCTGCCCTTCCCATCCAAGGGGAACAAAAAAACTACAAAGCCTGTTTCATATTTCCGTTAAATAACCAGCAGTAACTGTCCCAGCTCAGAACTATCCTGGCATCAGAACAGGGAAACCAGTAGGGCTGCAACTAACGATTATTTTGATAATCGATTAATCTGTTGGTTTTTTTTTCTCCCTTCTTCAATTAATCGGTTATTTTTTTAGACAGCATAGTATGAGTATGCACGGAAGCACAGTAAATAAAACATACATAATCTTTTTAAGTAAATGACTGCTGATCTAACAAAGTACAATGAAATTAAATAAATGGACATTGGGTGATGATCCCAAGTGCTGAGAATAAAAGGGAAGTGCAATTAATATATTATTTGTCCAGATATTAAGTACTAGAGTTGTAGTCAAGACCACCTAAACCGAGACCAAGTCCTGACTGAGACCAGAGTGTGTCGAGACCGAGACAAGACCAAGACTCTGAAGGGCCGAGAGCAAAATCAGGGCAGGGACAAAAACTGGTCTTGAGTACTACAACATTTGTTATTACTATAAATTTCTATCATTAAGAAATGAAGCAGTGGTGTAGTGGTAACAAGAAATTTAAGGTGAGTAAACTATATGCACAGCAGTAAAAACGGTGGGTAACTATTCATATCCTTAACATTAGTGATCTCAAAAAAGGTGAGTAAACGCTGTTTTGTAAATTTAAAAGGTGCGTAAACGGCGTCTATGTGCATTTACCCTCCACTACACCACTGAATGAAGGATTTGCGTCTCCTTTTTCTTTTACGGCGGTCGGCATACAGCATAATAGTGCTTTACTGCCACCGTGGTTTTGGTTAGCTTACTGCTCCCAAATTAGGGGGTGGCTACTGTACTTATGTGTATAATAACATAGACCCAACTAATCGATTATTAAATTAGTTGGCAACTATTTTAATAGTCGATTTTAATCAATTTAATCGATTAGTATTGCAGCCCTCGAAACCAGTTTTTCTGTCAAATTCCATAGCTGCAAAGATCTCTTCCCAGTCTCAAACCATGTCTCAGTCTATCTTTGCACTTTGGCCCTCTGGCTTAAGTCTCTTCTGTACATACAGTATCTAATTGTCTGATTTTTGTAATTCCGTTTTTTGCTATCCTGTTTAAGTATACCGACAAAAAAAAATGAGACAAATGCCTTGTATGTGTAAATAAAGCTGATTCTGATTCTTTGCAACATGCATGCTACATAATTCCTATCTAAACGACAGTCAGACCCAAGTATCTGAATGTGTAATATATGATTTGAAAAATAAAAGGTATTATTTATGGGATTCCACACTGCTAGGCAACTTCCTAAAATAGGCGGCACTACAGGAAACTCACCTTTTGTAATCATTCAGAATCCACTTCAGCAGAGCATGGGAATCTTTGGTTTCTGTCTCCTTCTGGTGAATTTCCTTGAGGTGTTGGGCAATGGCCTGATGGTAGCTGTCCACGTAGGTGTTAAAGACATTGAAGCTGGGGGGGTAGCACTTTTTTAGGTTGTTCTTCACGTTCTCCAAGTCCTCCACCACAGCCTTGCCTAGTTGGCCAAGGTGAACAGCCAGCCATGCTCTGTTCTGCTCCTTGGTGTCCAGGGTCACACTCTGGATCTTAGCCTTAACCCCATCCCTCACTGCCTCCTTCCAGGAGTCCCTCCAGCTCCACTCCCCACTGCCTGGGTCCTTCTCCCTCTTCTCCTCCTCCTGGATGATCTGAGCCACTTTAACCAACAGCTCTGTGTCACAGGGCTGCTCATTGTTTGAGTCTCTGACGACGCTCATCATCTTCTCTAGGAGGGCTCTATAGAGAAGATTAAGGTCCTTCTCCTTCTTGGCCATCTCCTTGGAGAGGTACTCTGCGCTATTCTCCTGCAGCTCCCTCTTATGCTCCTGCCGCATGGAGAGCAGATTCACATGGGCCTCCTCGAGATGTTTCTTCTCAATCTCACAGTTGATCTGCATAACTGAGACACCAGTAAAATATGCAGCTCCTCATATGACTGTGCACACTGATGTATTAATAGCCAGCCCTCTATCATGGTCCTCCAACTCTATTACACTGTCTGTGAAATATGATCTTCTAGACACCAGCACTCACTGATCTTTTTATCCGCTACCCCCACCTTAGGAGTGAGAACCACTTTAAGAGTAAATGAGTTACATGTTCAGAGAAGCCTTTCTGCACACCACTATTGTACTGAGCTGTTATTGTTGCACTTGAATGTGACTTTGGCCACAGAAATGCCATTGACTGGATGTTTTGTGTAGTGCGCCATTCTCGGTAAACTTTAAGTATTGCTATGTGTGAAAATCCCAGGATGGTGGCTGTTTCAGTGATGCTGGGAACACCACAAGGCTCACCAACAATCACACCATGTCGAAAATCAAATAGATCACACATCTTAGCTGTTCTAATGCTTAGTCGAACAAGTGAACGTCTTGGGCTGTATATAGTGCAGCCATGCGATTCAAGCAGGCTGTTTGCAACAACAAATACTTAGACCTAATAAACTGGCCACCTAATGTATCTCTGTTTGAAACAATTAAACACTTATAAACCTGACGAGGCGAATCGAAAGTGTGGCCTGAGGTGGCCTTGGCTCCCCCTAGTAAATACGCGGCCACCCCAGTTGCTGCCCCTCACCAAAAAATAAAAACAAAACACGAAGCAATTAGTTCTGTAAACCAGAGCTGCCCAAAAGCAATCAGGAGATGATTAATGGATGATGCTCAGTTTCATCACTAGTGGTCTTCTGGTCGATCACGAGGGGGTCACCAGGAGCCCACCCCCCCACCCTGGTTGGCCACACATGGTGTGGCTTGGTCACCCCCAAAACTATAACTGATCCCTGATGACCACTGAAAACAGGTTGATTTTGATTAATTAAAAAACACTGAAAACAACCAATCTGGTTATCTTTCTCTAGCAGAGAAACCAGACTGGCGCAAAAACTGACAGAAACCAGACTGGTGACAAAACTGACAGAAACCAGACTGGTGAATGGAAAATAGATGTCCTGTGGCAGGTTAGGTACGGTGCTTACCTGACAGAGGCGTGTCTGGAATCTCCAAAGGTGGGTATTCTTCACATAAGATCACCAGCTTGGAAGGTTCATCCTGTAAGTTTCTCTTCACCAGTAAGAATTCTGTGGGGTCTTTTTGTAGAAAAGAACCTTATTTTAATTCCATCCATCCATCTATCCATTCATCCATCAAACCTTATTTTAATTCCATCCATCCATCCATTTTCTGTAACCATATGTCCTATTCAGGGTCGCAGGGGGTCTGGAGCCTATCCTGGAAGCTGCGGATGCAAGGCAGGGAACATACTAGGATGGGGCACCAACCCATCGCAGCCTATTTCAATTATATTATATAATCATGTGAAGACATGCTCTCTCAGTAAAAAACTGAAGGAATACTACAGAAAAAGGATAGAAACATGCCCTTTTTCTCTGTAATGAACTGTAACAGCACCAGTCAGAGACTGCAATACCACCAGAATCTGGCAGCAAGAGAAATTTTTCACTGAGCTACCCAACATACACGGGCCCTGCAGGCTTTATGAAACCTTACCAGAAAGCGTCCTGGAAAGACATTTTCTTCTGTTCTTGGTTGCAGGAAAATTGGTACTCAGACCTGGCAGAGAAAACAGAGCAACCTTCTGCATCACAGCAGGACCTCGCATGAACTCTCACGATTACCAAGGTAATGTGCCCACTTCTGTATCTGTCCCACACTGACCCAACAGGTGTGTCCAGTGCTCCAGCATCACAGATACTTTTGGCTCAGAGAAGCACAGACTGGGAAGTTCCCAAGGAAAAATATCGGAATGTTAAGATCAAAGTAGTGGACGTCTGTTTCTCATTAAGTTTAACACTGTGCTGGTGGCAAATATAGTTGCGATTGAACTAATGAGCAGTTTTTGACAGAAAATGGGCTGAAATACACAAAATGCATTCTGTACATTACAGTGCTGCAAAATATGGAAATCCACAAAAAAAGCGATCAGTGTACATTGAATAATCTTTAATTCACGCCGTTTATGATGTCGTGGCATGAGTAAGCATTAAGCTACTAGCCGCGGTGACCTTGAGAAAGCAGTTTGACTGGTCTGCGGTCAGATTAATTACATTTAACAAGTAGCCTGTTTGTGAGACTTACCTGGCAGTGGTGATTTAAGGTCTTCCTCTCCATCCATCTCTCCTCCGAAGAATTTTTCCTGCTTTATTCGCAGGGATTTTGCCTGCTTTCTTATCTTCCTGAAGGATGAAAGCATATTATTCCTCTTGAGTGACTTCATCTGGCCTTTACACTGGGCACTGCTGCTGGAAGATTGGTCATTCGTATCCAGATGAGGAGAGTCAGCAGCCTGACTCGGAGAATCGGTAGTTGGGGTCTGAGTTTTGGGGACGTTTTCAGTCTTCAATTCCTTTTCTTCCATTTCAGTATGGTGATTCTCGCCCGATTTGCTCTGGCTGAAGCTCCCCCTCTCCTCACTGAGGGACATATCTATTTCAGGTTTCTCCGTCCTCACCTGGTCATTGCACTGTGGGTCGCTGCCATCCGATTTGCTGTTCTCATCTGACACAAAAATACTTGCAGCTGTATTTGAAGAATCAAGCTTAAGAGTTTGGGTTTCGATAGAAATTTCGCCCTTTTGCCCATCTTCTGTTTCTGACAAGGAAGGCAACTTTCTTTCACGTTCATTTATCTTTTTCTTAAAGGAAGGGAATGACCCAAACTTCTTCTTGCTCTTCACCGGGCTATTGTCCTGTTTGTTGTCCTTTTCTACTGTCTCCTGCCTCCTTTCCACCTCCTGAATGTTATCTTGCCTTTGGTCAGCCTTTGCAACCACACCTGTCATCCTGTTTTCCTGTTGGTAGCAGAAATAAATGCTAAAATGACACTGCTGCCAAGGGATAAGTCTCTAGGGTCTGGATCCTCAGGAGTCTACTAGCAAAAACTACATTGGACTACTATTTACAGAAAACACAGGACAGTAAACTGTTGGGAGGAGCATAGCATTAAGAGTATAAGTTTGGCGTGTCCCCCCTGACCTTCTAAAAGGAAAAACACTGCAAGCAAAAAAGGGAGTAAGATCATAGAAGCGGTTTATTCTAATAAGACAAAGTCACATTGACTTCATGGGTGATTATACAAGGTGGATAGAGCCTCTCAGGCTCTCAAGTTTCATCAACAGTGTGGAGTGAGATAATATCTCTTAGGAGCAGAGCGGGTGTTTCACGTCAATGCCTGAGGTTCGAGAGCCCTGCTTGCCGCAATCTGATCTTGCTGTTTCACGTCCACCTTGTCTGCTCCAGTGGTAGGAAGTTCGGTTCAGTTCAGTTCACAGAACCGATTCTATCAAACTTTTTTTTTTTTTTTTTTTTTAAAAGAATCGAACGTTCGATTCAAAGTGTTGGTGGAGGGCAGTAGACGCTGCGGCACTCTGTTCAATTACTTTTAATCAAATTGTGTTTATTGAAATCTTATTTTTATTAAAATATTGGTCATCTCTGAGTCTTGTGAATGTATATCGATCCCCTCAGGTCTAATCAACATGAAAAACAATCATGTAAGCAGGCTTTAATGTTTTTAGTATAAACATTCAGCCTCCAAAGCCTGATAAAATCTTGAGTACCTTAAGAAATGTGCAAACATACTGTCTAAAATGCTTTAATGAATAAAAACCAACACCAATGTCACAACATACACAACAAACGCTGTTTGCAAAGGGAATTGAGATCTGTGGCCTGTACTACGAAGCTGGGTTACTGGCTTATCGGGGTTGGATTTAAGGTAGTCTGGGCAAAATGTAAGTGAACAAATATGAAGTCCATTTAAACTGTGGTACCTTAAATCCGTCAACTTACCCCAATAAGCCAGTAACCCTGCTTCGTAGTACAGGCCCCCCCACTTTTACTAACCGGTTCTTTTATATTAGAAAACCAGTTAGACCGATTCACTGAAAAGAACCAGTTCAGAAGAACGATTGGACTCATGAACCCTAGAGACTCATGAGATCACTAGTCTGCACTCCATGTCTGTGTGCCTGCATTTAATGATGTGCCTGCAGCGGCATCACATATAAGTCATTTTGGACTTTATCCAGAAACAACAAATACTATATTCTGATCGGCTGGTAGGAGTTACTAAGTCGGTCTTTGGTTGGCGTGTCTCGAGGTGAGACACAAGGTGTGGTGTGTGAGTGTGCGAACTGGTTGAAATGCATGTGTCTCATGGTCATCGAGTCTTGAGTGCCCTACACTAGTGCACTCCCTAGTGTTATACCATTGCATTTTCAAGGCCAGTTGCGGGGGGTCACACAATTAATGGGGTCACACATGGAGTCCACTGTGGACTCTCAAGCATGCAGTGATCAAAAGGTTATCGGTTGATAAGCCACTGTAAAATTACAGTTACAGTTTCGCTATTTAATTGCCATTAAAATCATGATCGATTACTGTGCTTTGAAGTATTAAGTACAGTGGTACCTCAGATCTCGAACTTAATCCGTTCAGAACTCGGGTTCGAATCCTAAAAAGTTCGAGTTCTGATCAAATTCTCCCCATAAAAAATAATGGAAAACCAATTAATTAGATCCCTGCCCCCAAAAATTACACCTAAATATGGTTTTTAGCATTGTTTTAGACTGTACGTGTGAGATAATTACTGTAAGTCTGCAATTAAATTCATATCAGAAAAGCAAAGTCCCTAATTGTCACGCCCAGCGTTATAATTTTATCACGGTAATAATTATTAAGATCGGGCAAGTTAAGCAAACATGTTGTTGTTACTAAATATATGGTAATAAATAACACATGACTCTATGGAGCAAAATATATGGGTAATAATCAATACATCATATCTCTGTGAGCTAAAAATACCATTATAATCAATAATACATGTCGTTATCTAGCAAAACATGCATTATTAATCTAATAAAACATCAGCAAAACAATTCTTGGCTATTGAGCTGAATTTACATTAATAATGTAATAAAAACATGTCAGTTATACTATCAAGCTAAATGTCAATGACTTTTTGAAAAAGTCAGTTTATGAAAAGCTACTATTACATATGAATAAACTCTCACTTTTTTAATGACATTTTTAATATGCGGAAAGTAATTTCCCCTACAATACTGACCAAAGGGAAGACTCTGAGTTTTTATTTTGCACTTTTTTGTATTGACAATATTGTTTTTTCTGTTAGGAAACTACTTGATAGGAACAAAATGATGCATGAAAAGGAATGAAGTGGAAGTTGGCGCGAGAACAGGTTGCCCCCATGGCATGTGATGCCACCATCAAGGCTGACTGGGCATGCTTACAGTAAGTCTCTCTTTTTAATCTTTTTTATTTTAGCTTGAAAAATGTAACCTTACTGAAGGTAAGCCTATGTTTTCCATTTTTCTCCAAAATTTCGTCAGCAGGATATAAAAAGCCTACACACCCCTGTTAAAATGCCAGGTTTTTGTGATGTAAAAAATTAGACCACAGTAAATCATTTCAAAAGTTTGACCCACCTCTAATGTAACCTATAACCTGTACAATTCAATTGGAAAACAAGCAAATCTGTTAGGGGGAAAAAAAAGTAAAATAACCTGGTTGCTTAAGTGTGCATAACCTAAAACTAAAACGTTGAAGCAACTTTTGATTTAATTTCAGCATTCAGTCTTTTTGGCTACACACCCGGCATCAATTACAGTGACTCTGATTAACTCCAAATAAAGTTCAGCTGTCCAAGTAGGATTTTCCTGACATTTACTCAGTTGCATCCTACAGTAAAAGCCAAGGTTTGCAGACAGCTTATCAAAGCATCAAAGCGATCTCATTGTTGAAAGGTATCAGTCAGGAGAAGGGTACAAAAAGAATTCCATGGCATTAGATACACCATGGAACGCAGTGAAGACAGTCATCAAGAAGTGGAGGAAATATGGGACAACAGTGACGTTACCAGGAACTGGATGTCCCTCCAAAACTGATGAAAGGCAAGACAAACTGGTCAGGGAGGCTGCCGAAAGGCCTACAGCATCGCCATAGGCCACTGTTTTCACATCACAAAAACAAGGCATTTTAATTTAGGTGTGAACACATTTTATATCCACTATAGTACAATATAAAACGATTGTTTCATAATCAGAAAAGTTTACAAATGTTGTAGGACGTGTACAGTTTTAATGATTTATATAAATCCGAAAGCATCACGAGCAGAAGGTAGCCAGAAATGGTGTTTTACCAGTCTAAGATGTTAAGACTTAAATAAATTAAAACAACTAGAAACAGCTGATAACAACAGGATTCCACACGAGGTAAACGAGGGGTCGTGGTACACAGGAGGATCGGAACAGTCAGGGCATGACACCATTGAAATTCTGAGCATTGAAGTTTGTGTTTCCATTCATCACGGACAGAGACAGCCTGCATAAGAACTACTTATGATCCAAGAAGAGCAATGTCTGGTCAGTTTCACTTACCTTTTGTTTTATGTTATCCTCACATCTTCGAAAATTTACATTATCAAATATTTCTCACCACAAGAGGAGGAAGGAACTTAACACAAACACAACATGCTGGCTGGTATGGGCTTGTTAATACATAGCACAGCTGCAGATTTGAACTTTGATCGGCTGTATATCTGCTCTCCACATAGAAAAATGATAAGCCCAGCTCAGCCATTCTGGGTTACACAAAGCCATCTGTAATAAACACATACCCTTTGTAGATTGAAGCTACCAGAAAGCCACCAGATACTGATCCCTGTTGCGTATCCCTTTAACTCCTCAGCTGCAGGACACGATCAGCTGAGATTTGCTCGTTATGTACTCATGCAATGCATAAACTTGTTGGACAGGAACTGCTAATTGTTTTTTTTATGCAGTGCTGCTTTGCTTTCAATATGAGCTTGAAAACCTAGGGACTTTTGCTGTCATTCTTTTGGGGGGGGTAGGCAGTTTTTTTTCCATTTGGTGCTCTGTTGCATTTTGCTTTCAGCTGTGTCCCTTACTATACAACAGGAAACTGGGTGGTCTGCACTTGATGATTGACAGAATAGTGTAATTCACATCATGAGCTGAGACTGTACCCTTGAGTAGTTCATGGCAACGTTTTGATCATCTCTGAAATTAGTCAATCAGCTTCTTAATTCACTAATTCACATAAGCATTCTTCCACTCAGCTTTCACAGATGGTGCTTTTCCACTGTCATACAGGAATCGACCCGTACCTGAGCCATGCCCTGAGTACAGCACGGTTCCAGTTCACTCCGGTTTTCCACTGCAGAAGGGTCAGCTCAGTGAAAGCATTGCCAAGTTTGGAGAGTGACAGTAACGTAAAACCAAAGAGATGCTTATCTACTGTTCACACGGTGTCTATTACGAATCCATTACATTCAACTGTTCAATAGTACATAGTGGGAGGTTAGACATTCTCAAGTTCTGAGTTTTTGAGAATGTATTGTGATGTGCGATACTACTAATCGATCAACCAGCCTGAATCAGCCGATTTCCAGCATGCTCGGCCCAGACCGGAGACCAGCCAGTTAGTTAAAATTGGAAATCGGAATCGGCCAAGAAAATCGCAATCAGTGCATCTCTAGAATATACGCCTTGTCCTTCAGGTAATCCATGCGGCAAACGCCGGTTTCTCCATGCATTTCGATGGGTCAGATGATGGTGACCCAACCAGCTCAGTTTGGTCACAAGGGCCATGTCCTTAAACTTTCGGCTTGAGTTCGACTCACATACTTTGCAATGGAAAAGCACCACCCCATGGTGCGGTTCGGGTACCGGCTCGGTTCATCGTGCCAGTAGAAATTAATATCTCTTATACAATTTTACTTTGCTTAAGACTTAAGAAATTGAACGCACGCATTACAGTAACATACATATTTTTTTAAATGTCAGTTTACATGCAACAAAGTCAGATCAGATTTCACTGGAACACAATGCAATGAGTGAAATTAGTAAATATTTTCAACCTAAACATAATTCATATTAGGGCTAAAGCTAATGCTTATTAAAGATGATACAGCAGTTGTTTTCGAACTGTGGTACACTTACGACAAGTGGTATTCGGAGAACCCAGGTCGTTTGTGAGAAGACAGTCAAAATATGTTACTGTTGTTATTAATTTTTTCACCCCTGTGGTAGTTGGCTACTTCGGTCTGGTCTAAAGTGGTCATTGGTACGAAAAAGTTTACGAACCCCTGTGCTATATCATTACGACATTAGTAATACATTATCTAGAGCACACATTTTCATTCTTCACATTGACGTAGGCCTATTTGAAAACCATTTTAAAATGTTGTACAAACAAGGCATACCTATAACTTAAAAATATATAATTTTACTTAAAAATACATGTAAAATGACTAATTACATTAATTAACTTGAAGCTCACCTGGATAGCTGCTCTTCAGTTCCTCATTGACCGACAAATGTGTTTTTCCCGTAAAGGTTACTGTACTTTCACTTTCATCTTCATTCAGGTATGAATTTCATTTGTTCAGACTTGTTATATGCAGGTGATTTCCAGTCAACAAGCAAGAAGAAATGTCCTCTGAAGAAAATAAGGACAAAATAAAGATAAACTGGAATTCGTTGCACAAATGTATTCCAGGTTGTGGCACATGGTCTCACTGTGAGGTGGAATCACCTTGGAACAACATTTTTGCAGGATGCCGGTTAATGTTTTACCGATGTGCTTGTGTAAAAGCAATGCTTGTAAAATGAGTAAACTATAGTAACTATTAACACGTTATATTCTTACAAGATATGCATCAGTTTAGCTGATGTTGCACGAGTAATCCATGCAGGTACCATACAGAAATGCAGAACCGCGTTTTTCTGATGAGCAGTTGCGGTGTGTAAAATGGCCAGCAATGCCCCATGAACACAAGTTGATGTTTAAATGTGACAATGAATTTTTCTGTACTTATAAAAGCTGACCACTAGATGGCAACCAATTCAAAGAGTGAGAAACCTCTTCTGACACATTACAACGATATACTTAACCTGGGAGAATCTGATAGCAGCATACCTGGCATGCAAGGTTGGTTTTCAAAGTGTACTGTCTCTCATTTTGTCAGAAAATAACCTGGAACTGTGGATTAGGTTATCAGGCAGAGAGAAAATCAGAAAACATCAAAACTTTTGTGACTGAGGAAGAAGTGGAACGCAAAATCTATACAGATAATCTCTCCCAGCACCCTAGTCACCAGACTCTTCATCCTGAAAAAAGTTGCCCAATCACAAATTATTTTAATACATTTAATGTAATTATAATGAATTCTAATTAATCTGTTTTAATTAATCAAATAAATGCTGTCATTGCCAGTTCAGTAATCCATCTGTGACGGATTTGTGAAGCGCTTACAGTAGGAATGCCTGCCTGCTGCACCGTAACTGTATGTTTGTGATTGCTTGTGTGGGTGGGTCTGCGTGCATGTGCAGTATCACTTTCTGAGACCTGCTTACGCAGGGATCCCCGTAATGTAGATGAAACCTGACAAGATAGTGTGCCACAAGGTGGATGTCTGGATTTCTGCCCGTTAGTGACCTCCAAGTCTGAGGACACAAATCCGCACCCTGTCGAATGCCTGTGTGACCGACTGGCAGAGTTTCAGGGGTGGAGAACCACCCTCGATGTCACCGAGTCAAGATCAAAAACCTAGAGTGATAAATCACTGCATCTGTGGTGGTCTGTGCGCAGTGCACTGTGCAGTAAAGGGGTCGCCACGCCCCTGGAGGCGGACATCCATTGTGTCCACTCTTTTTGGCTTGTAATTGATTGACAGCTGGTCCCCTTTATTGTAATTAGGTCAAAATATGCAGGGGAGAATTGTGGGGGATGGAACGAGCAGACAAGGGTGGTCTTCAAGTTCAGCAGGCCAGTAATGAGGTTGAATGATGAGTTCACATAGGCAGCAGCCCCCCACCCCCAAAGCTCACAGGATTAACTTTATTTCTGTGGTGATCAAAGGGTTCTCAGCGTTTGCCCAATATATATCTCATGTCAACTGTGTCTTTGTTGGGTGTTGCTCTCCCCATCAGCTGGTTACCAGGCGAGGCCATAATGTTGTCTGGAGTGACCATTGCAGTCACTCAGCTTCTTCCTGTTTTCTTACGGCTGACTGGATCAGCTTGTGCAGATCACACCAGCTAATCTATTGACTCGCTGCAATAGCATCCATGTTTTAGTGATTTAAGGGGTGGTGTTAATGGAATTATCTTCCCGAATTAGGATCTCTGTGCCTGTGGACAGAATTGAAATATGATTGCCATGTGTAAAATTGTATGCAGTGTGTGGTGTAGTGGTTAGGGTGCTAGTGTAAGTTATTGGTTTTTTTTTTGTTTGTTTTTTTAGTGTTTGTAGTAGTCTTGTCAGAACCCAGAGATCTTGTCGAGATCTGTGCCAGTGCTGCTGATTGTAACTATGGAGCAGATTCTCCAAGTCCAACCACTGGCATGGAGTTGGTTGTGCTTCTGAGCCCTGGGGGCCAGATTTGAAAAGAGTCAGTTAATGTGAGCTTCAGTGTGTGGTGCAGTGGTGAGGCTGCGAGCTTAAGTTGTTAGGAGGGGCTGATGAGGCAAGACACTCCAAGGCAGAATCAGCCAACCCAGAGAAGCTCTGAATGCCAGTAACTGCCACTTTCCATCTCGCCAAAATAAATACTCTCTGGATAAGGCTTCAGTTGCAATAAGAAGAAAATAAAAGAAAAACATTCCGAGCACTTTCCTCCTGTTGAGCAGATGCAAAACACCATGAGGAAGTCCTGCATGCATCCTGAGTGGCTCATGCATATGCAAAGACTCGCTGTTCGCTCTGAAAATAATACAGTACCTACTAACTGCAAGAATTCCTCAATGGGTGACGACAAGGCAAATCAAGATGGAATATGTAAATATTCTGATATAGGGGCCAACGGGGGCCCGACATAGAAGAGGACAGAAGTGTGGCAGGCTTGCCCCTCAGGTTGCCCCTGCTTAGAATGTCCAGGTTGCCCAATGAGGTCTATGACTCTGACAGACTTTATACATATGATCCGTCACCGAACCCGTCACCTAAAAAAGACCAAAGAAATACACATAAAAGTAAACCAGTATATATGCTTCCTGATTTACCAGAGATTATTAAAATTTGTGTACAATTTCATTATATGGATGATATACTGTATAGGGTTTAGAAATATTGCCTGTCGGGTGCTTTTCGCTTTTTAATGATTTTTTTTCAGTGTCTGTCAAGCCAGGAGTGGGGTATTTTTGTAGAGCTATTTTTCCTGCTAATCTCACCTTTTTCTGGGATGTGTTTTGGCACATTCCCACATCATGATTATGGGTTACGCATACGTGGAAATCTATTGACATTGTGTGAAGGGGGGGGTTTGGTTGGCTGGAATCCTGTGTTGTGTATTCACCTGAACCTTGTTATATGCATGTAGAAAGCCAGTTGGACGACGTGAATGGTGTGACGTTTGTCCGCTCGCTGCCGTTGAACATGTGAGCTGTGAGCACGGCAGATCATATCATAAGGCAAGCCGTGCCATTACGAGAGTGGACACGAGCACCCAGATGTAGTGCTGGAGATCTAAATACCAAGAAACCGCTGAGCCATTGACACGTGCTTGACAGAGTGCGACATTATCCTTACACCCATTACGCTTTGGCGCTGTTTGTGGCCAGGGTAGTGCGAGCCAGCAAAAGCACACCCTCCCCGGATCTCTCGACATTTCACCAGATGTGCATCCTGTCACCACAGCAAGAGAACGAAGTCCTGCCTAGAGAAGAGAAAACAGGACGTTTTTATGACTGTATGCGGGTATGTGCTTTGGGAGAGGGTGTAGCTGCTTCTAAAAAAGGGCTGGGTAGGACGTAATTTTGGAATTCATCCATCAGTTAGTTTCTTCTTCCTTGTTGAGAGCCCCCTGCCTGTCGGACCTGTGTAAGGCTCGGGGAAGGTTTGGTAAGGTCTTATGCAGACTCTCATAGGAACACATGTAGTGCTCTGTAACTTAACACAGTTGACTACAATGACTGGCACTTCTGTGCTAAAAGTGATCTTTACATACATTCATTAATGTTTCTGCCCACTGTATATTAGCACATCATCTTTTCCACTTTATTCATCTTTTAGCTTGTAATACTGAGCTGGGCTAGACTGAAAGCTTTGGTTCATACCATGAACAGGTAATCAATGACAATTTTTCTGGGGGTAAAATCTTTAATAGGATCACTGGACTTCAGAGGAACATCATCATTCCTGTGGGAGGGGGAAGGGCCAAATCATCAATGAAAACCCATTAGAACACATTGTACAGAAGCCCCATTTTCTCATCTATTTCTTTATTGGTTCCACTCGACCACATGACCAGATATATCACAAGAAAGGTGTGATATCACCTCTGTAGAAGACATACGCTTCGTGTCCCCCGTCCTTCGGAGGTGTTGAGGTTCCTCCCAAAGCTTAGGTGTCAGGTCTAGACTTGTGCCATGATGTAGTGCCTGTAGGAGCTACTGTGGACCCGGCTTAGGCAACTAAATATAGTGCCTGATTAGAATGCATGAATTTTAATCTCCCTCTAATGAATCCTCTCCAGCGTATTGCTGTCTTGTGCACTCTTTCACCCATCTCTGTCTTTTTCTTTCTTTCTTTCTTTCTTTCTCACATACCTGCAAATTGAAAATTACCATAGTATCTCATCTAGATGTTGTTGAGATTAATTCACCCTTGCTGCAGAAGTGGTTAAACAGAATTCTCACGTGGGGTAGACAACAGAATGATTTTTTTTAGCCAATATGGCAAGGACCTGATCATTTTGAACTTTTTAAGGAACGAGAACATCTGGTGACTAAATCTTGACATATATTTTTTATGGTCTGAAATTAAACAGATACCAGTACTTTTAGTTAAACAGTGTTTTACAGATTTGAGTTTCACAAATCATAACAGAAACTCATAAAATGACATGGATGTACTATAAATATACAAGAACACACTAAATAAGGTTATAAAAAAAGCAAATTTTAAGTGTGTTGTTTGTTTGTAGAAAAAAAACATACTCAAATTGGGCTGCCGCGATTAGTCGACGTCTAAAATGGTCGACGTCAATATTCTAAATCAACACGTCGTTTTTTAATCTTAATTAAATTATCGTTATGATTTCGAAAACGCTTCATTATAATAAATGTTTTTTCATTAATATCACTGTGAAATTATGAGAGTAGTTCAGATGCACACCGTGCAAAGTTTCGATTGCATGCCATGGCGGCATTAGTGCTAAGCACGAGGACCAAAAAAACCGACACAAGCGCTATTCTGGATGATGAACCACCTTAAGTGTTGTCTGTTCGTGGTTATTAAAATACCATTAGTATGGAGAACTTTTAAATATCTTTTGTCCTTGTAGCTGCCAAATACTCTCATTATTAAAGCCATAAAGTTGCTACCTTAGAATCTCCATTGAATAGGCCTATCTCCTCTTTTAAAAACTATTTTGGGTACTGAGCTGTCTGTTTCTTCATTGCCACTTAAGCACTTATCCCTTACCTGATTTACTAAAACAGTCGCATCTCGTGTGCTCCGCTAACGTAATTTAATAAGCATAAAGATACGCCGAAATTATGCAGATTACCAACTTTTCAGCATCACAATACGCATCTCATTAATATTTTAGGCATACTACTAATGTGATTCAGGATAATCGAATTGTAGACGAAAATAATGTCCGTATAGCCTAGTTACGAAAAGCCTGCGTCCATTATCTATAGTCCTGTAATGACATAGTTTGTTGTTGTCAAAATAAAATTTATCTTAAATTAAATGGTCAAGTTGATTTTCTGGAGAAAAATTAATCGTTTACATTAATCGACCAATCGGTAAAATAGTCCATAGATTAATCAGTAGAAAAATAGTCGTTAGTGGCAGCCCTACACACAAAAAAACTCTAGGTCCTAATTTTTTTTTGTGTTATAATACAATATTTCCATTTCCAGTGGATCACTAACAAATGTTTTATGTTATGTATGACTGCCTGTGATTGTGGACTCTAAAGTCTTCCTATGTCTTTCTAGGTTTCGTTCGCACTGGTACTGTATAGATCTCTCACACCATTTATGTCTGTCTGTCTGTCTGTCTGTAGTTGTCTGTCTATTTTTTCAGGGCTGCAATATGTGAAATTTACACAAGTAATATTGCAATATTCATAAAACAAAAAAAGGAGATTAAATTACCTAAAATATACTATAGGCAAATATACCTTGTTATTATCTGTTATTATCTGCCAAAAATATGTGTAAAACCTGATGCAGACATAATTCAGCATATGGCCTTAATTCGTAATGTGGTGTTTTGCCCAAAGTGTACATTGTTTCTTTGCCTGAAATTCCTCAGATCACATGGACTTTGTGGTGCCATAATTTGTTGGACATACCCGTTACTGGCTTTCACAAGAGTATACTACGGAAGTATTTCCTTTCCTGCCCAAATCTATGCTTAAAAAAACACACGTGCCTCATGGATCCGTATCAGCTGTACAAAGTATTCCTGCCTTATAGTTGGGTTTGCTGTCAGTTTGTTAGTGGCAGATTCCCTCCTCCCCAGGAACTCTAGTTAAAGACAAATAAAGTATATGCACATTCACCTGCAATGGAACATAAAGTTTTAGCGCGTTCTATTTTCCGAGGCCACATTTATTTCCAGAACTTACATTCATTGGGTTGTGCATGACCACCTTAGTATTCTTGTCCCAGGCTGTCAGCATATAGTGAAGCATGTTGTTGGGTGGGTCCTGCTCAAAGGTTCTGCTGAGTTGCTATTTTGGACTGATCCTCACCAGAACACTAGCGGCACAATGTCAGAACCTGCGTCTATGGCAGATGGTTTGGCTTTAACAATCCTCTGGTTTCACTATCTGCAGCGAGACAATTGTGGGCTCTCGGTAACCCGGCACCAGTCCTTCTGTGCATTTCAGGCGTATTCAAATGAGTCTGATTTGCATGCAGAGAGGCCTGTGTGCTGTGCCCAGTGTAAAACTGGCCCCCGCCTCAGCAGGCCCAGTGACTGCACTGCAGAGATAACTGTGGGAATTGAGGAAAGGAGACCATCCACAGTCCTGAGCTTCCTGTTCTTACTGTAGAAGGCTACGGGACTGGAGGGGCTCCTTATATCGACTAGCCTAACCCCCCGCCAACCACAGTCATACTGCACTTGTCAGGAGAAGAACTGTTGATTTTACTGGCTATTCAAAAGCACAATTATGTCGAGAACAGGACGAAATCAGATCCGCATTCTCTCATAATCTTCTCCGCATTGGTTTGTTCTTGAAGACATTATGAGTCAGAAAAGATAATTACATGTGTTCCATGTGTGTTTGTAGCGCTCTGTGTGCAGAAGTGCTTTCTTCTTGTCAGTTTGCAATTTGTAGTCTGACTAAGCGCTGTATGCTTACTTGTTTTGTTTGCAAACTGTTGAGTGGAGAAGCCTTATTGATTTATGCAAGTTGCAGATATGTCTAGATGGATTCTTTCAGCTGCTGACTGCATGTCTAGCGTAGGTCTCAGTCTCCTGGTTGTGTCCGAGTTAGAATGGCTGTTTCATTCATTTGAGAGCTAAAGGCCCAAAAGGTGCACATTGGACTCTCTTTCATTTGGGAGATTTGGGAGAATTTCCCTTGAAGTTCTGTCAGTTATGAAGCCCTCTGTGACCAGTTTTTCGCCATTTTCTCCACGTCGCCTCTCCTCACTGTCAGGACACGCTGGGGTGGAGGCTGCTCAGTGGGGGAGATCAGAGCACTTTGTGGTATGCGTAAGACCTCCCAAAGGCTGTTGAGACTGGCCTTGGTTTATCAGATACAGCCAACATCCTGAGGGCATCCATGACTGAGAGAACAATGAGCTTTCATTTCCTAATCCTCACAGACATGTCTGGCAAAAATAGACCATAATATCAATTTGGTGCTGTGGAAACACCATTGAGTGAGTACAGTAATAGCAATATAAATGGATTTACAAAAGCAAAACAGCAAGAGTTGCACAAACTATTAGCCTGCTATCAGTTGAACTGCATTCTGGATGTCCTTCACTGTGCTGAACATTGAAATCTGCATGTTATTTAATAATTGTGAATGATATAGGAAGCTAGATATGTAATAAATATGGATTGAATTAGGAGTGATTTGAGGCAGATGTGGGTTAATCAGATACTGGATGTCTGCTCTAAGCTCATATGCAGGTGCTGATTTATGGCAGTTTGAGGATTTCGTCAGTTGAAATAAGCCGATGTTGACCTAAAGAGGCAAATTAAAACATATACAACCTTTACAATATAACTTTCTTTTAACAGGAGGGGGGGGATTTGCACTGGAGATTATCAACACTGTGCAACCAGTCTAGGTTCTGAGATGAAAGTTTTCAGACATGAATGCTGTAGTACTTATTTATAATCTCTGAACTGACACAAATTGAACACAAATGTTGAAATGTGCCCATGAGATTGTTGGTGTGAAATAAACATTTTTTTTTCCTGATAAAAGTTACTCACAGTTTTCTGCAGGCATGTTCCTGTACTGCAAACGGATCAAAGGTGGGAGAGACATGAGATTCCCTTGCTTGGCCACATGAATATTTAAGCTCACTCCCCCATTCATCACAGACAGCCATGTTTCAGAGCTTCCAAGCGCTGGCTTTGTGTGCTGACACAGTTATTTTGGATGCAAAGGCTGCATATCAATCGTGGGTTGCCATAGAAGCGCTTCCTTTGCTTTTGAGTTGACAGGCACTTGAAAGTCGTCGTGTTCCATCGCGCCTTCCTCACCATCACCCAAAAGCTGCTGGAGGATGTTAGAGAGAACTGTCATGGGGTTGTCAGGTGCTCTGGGGTCTTAAAATAATAACCCCCCCCCCCTCGCATTACCTTCATCACTGCAGCCCAATGTATTTGATGATGGTACATTTGAGAAGCCCATGCTGTTCCTGTGCTGCTCCCACACCTCTGTCTAGATTGTTCCCCACACGAATAGCAGTCGGCATGAGTGCAGGCGGTAAGCGTCTCATGACCTCTGCCGGATTTGGCCACCTGTCTGCCGATAGACATGTGACATTTTACACCTTTGGATCAAGGTGACCTGCTATTCTACATCTACAGACACAGTTTTTTCTCCAGTAGTGAATTTCACAGCCTCTTGGTGATGTGACTGACATCGCTGACATTTCTCTGGGTACACAGGTGCACAGGCTGGAGGCCCAGGACACCTGCATGCTGCCCAGTGGGAATCAGCTTTTTTTTCCCAGGTCTTTTTCATCACTGTGTGTTGGACACTATCAAGATTTCTCCCAGGCTCCAGGTATTGTTCAGTGTTTTAGCCGCCATGGTCATAAGGGTAAATGGGACTCTGGATAAAGCTGTATTAGCCACTATGGGCAGGTGGAAAGTGGCAGGATTGGAGTGGGACACCAAGTCTCCTGGCGTTGGGTTCGAGGCCGATGTAGAAGGTACTACATGCCGGAGTTCGGCATATGACTGTTTCTCTCCTTATTGGCGCTCGCTGTTTCGCACACTGGGCAGCAGGTGGGGCTTGTAACCGGGCAGATAGTAAAAGCTTCCGCCGGGTTCACCGTTGTGTGCCGACAGAGGGCGGTGGAAACGTAGTCAGCTGTGCGGCTCCTGTCGATACTGAGTGTCCTTGTGTTGTAGTGGATCGGGTTTGGATCGGACCGCTGGCATTGGGAAGGCGCTCAAGGTGCCGAATGCATGGGTTTGCGATCAAATACTTAAGCCGGGTTGTCGGAGTAGGAAGCCGCAGGGGTCAACAAGTTGATTGGTTGTTGTTTTTAAATTTTATTGTAATAAATAGGGGAGCCACTACAGATTTTGGGTCCCATGAAAGCATATCATATTGGGCCCCAATCCCCAACCAATCGAATTCATATTCTGGATTTTTCATGGTCCCTGTCATTGAGGGGCCCTAGGATTCTCCCTAACTTCTCCCCCTTTTGGCGCTCCTGGTAATAAAGGCTGGTTTATTTTAATAAGGGGTTTCCTTTGTTATTGACTGACTCTGCACACCCCCTGATAAAAGAACTTGTGTTGCTAGTCAGTAGCTTGGGGTACCTGGGGTTCTAAGCACCAAATCTTAAATTTCTTAGATGACATAGTCGGCCATCTTGTGTAGCACCAATTAGCCGGGTAACTGTAATACTGCTACTGTTCTATATGAACATCATACAGCATGTAACTGCACCTTTATCCTCCTCACATGTAACTTCATGGGCCTTTGCATGACCAAACTGGAGTGTGCGTGTGTGCAAGGATTGCTTGGATGGGCTAATTTTTTATCCCAAGTTTCCCTTCTGAAGCAGGTTTTCTTGTACCAGTTCGGGGGGGTCAATGGGCACGGTGCCGGCAGGTTCTCACTGAAGCGGCAGGTGAGACCAAAACATGGAACAGGACATCACAGATGCACATTGAGAGTCACCAGCCTAAGTCACCCGCTTTCACGGATAGCAGCTAAAGCACAAACTGCTGCAGCATCAAGGAATGGTAAAGAGCAGGGAGACTTGGCGAGGAGCGAGGAGAAGTAGGACTCAGAGAATAGTGAAAGTGATGGGGGAGTTGGGTACGCCCAGAAGCAGTGGAATGGAGCCACAGAAAGTGCCAGAGAAAGAAACCCGCATGAGAAAATCTGAAAGACCTGGGGCCCCGGACTAGGCAGAAGATAAAGAAACTCTCTCCTATAAATCAAGAGGCCTTCAAGCACGATAGTCGCTCAGTGTTGCTGTCATCATGACTGAGCACCAATGATGTTCTTCCTGGACCACGCTGGACTGAAAGAAAATAAATGTTTGTTTCACTAATTGGGGAACTGGTTCCACTTTTGTAAAAGCCATTTCCCTTTGTCATGTAATTCATTATCTGCACATTCCCAAGCCAGTGAGTTAGCATGCCTGCCCATGCTGCGCTAATCTGTGGTCTGTCTCTCCAGTGCTGGTTTCAATAAGGTCCTTCTGCACGCTCACATGTACCCATAATGGTCACTAGCTATCAGGTGCTGTGTGCAGCAGCTGTGAGATACAGAAGCTTGAGGGGGGGGGGGGAGGCGGACTTGAGCAGACAGCTCCCACTTGAGCCAACACCTGGAATGGACTGTGGTTCTGAATACCTAAGCATTATTGGCTAGAATCTACCATGTGACTGATTCAACACCAGTCAGTTTGCATAGGGACAGCTGAGAAGAATCCGTGGTAACCAGCCTAAGAGCAACACATATGTTCTGACCAATCTCAGATATTAAGGCGATGTCATCGGTCAAATCGTATAGCCTTTGATTGGGGGACAACTGAGTAGCTCCACCTTTTGCGGGTGCCCACAGTCATTGGGGGTGAGGCTGTTGATTACACAGGTTCTGAAATGCAGTGAACGTGTCAGCTGCAGTTGTGTTTGGAGGCGGGGGGACTGGCAGGGGGCAGGGGTTTTGAGGCAGGGAGCTCTGATGCCTTTCAAGGGCCCTGTTTGAAGCCAGCAGGAGAAAGAGATAAAAGCATTTATATGAAACAGGCAGCTGAAAAATACCACGCCTAATAAGCCGTACCTTAATGGTTTCTATCAAAAGGCACTTTAACATCAACAGATTCATAAGTGTCTGTCTGATGTTGGGTTTCTTTGTACTGGAAAATGGAAACAAGAAAAAGCAAGATAAAAAAAAAAATACACAAGAAGTTCAAATGTGGCTTAAAAGTAATGACAACCAAAGCGGCGTCGGTGATGATATCGATAACAATTGCAAAAGAAGAACTGAAATCACAAATAGGTCAAGTGTTCCATGTATCGAAATGGGGACTTATATGTGATGCCTTTTCAACAGGCGATTACCATGGCGACGCAGCAGTAGCATGACGTCAAAAGATTAAAGCGTTAAAGGAGGTTCTTGAGCGAAGAGAAAAGAGAGTGCATTGGAGAGTTCACGGTTTCGACATGAAAGGGCAATCGCTGCTTAAATGAGGGCCTCATCTTCTCCGGCTTCTGCATAAGCTGACAGTCTATGTGTAATGGAGGAACGGTGCTGTTTTCAGGCCTGGTTTTGTTTGCTCGCCACAAAGCACGTTAATCACGCAGTGGAGGTGGACCCTTTGCAGATTTTAGTGAGTCCACCATATTGTGGTATCTCGTGCAGGGAATCTGGTAAGCACAAAAAACCTGAAGGCTGCTGCTGAAACAATGTATGGTCTCCCAATACTTCTGCTTTTTAATCGCTTCTTTCTTACTTGTCAGATGGGTTTGTGTCCCTGAGCTGGTATTTCACAAGGCTAAACCTTCAGTTAATTCAGGGGTGTTGACATTTGTGACAAACAGGAAGTGTTAGTCTCCACATCAGTTATCGATCCCTCTTGAGGAAGGGGATCACTTTGGATGTCACTGGCCCTGCCTCGACTTCATTCCCAACACAGGTGTCTGCCAGAAGGATGCTACGACCTTTGAGTCCCTATGGGCCCTGAATCATTTATGTCCCCCCTGCTCATCAGGGAGCCTCTGTTGTTTGTGTGGCTTTTATCTACTGTAGATCAGCAGCAGGACGTGATCAGCTGGCATTTCTTCTTGCCCCACATCTTTGGGGTCATCCTTCCTGTATTTCTGTCCTAAGAAAAGGCCGTCCCATCGATGATTTTTTTTCACCTTGCCTTTTCAGTGAAAGGTACAATACTATTGAATGTGCTAACCATAAACACGTGAATCAAGGTGATGGAGTCCAACCTATAGAAGAAAGGTTGATTGTCAGCTATTGGGAAGAATATTGCAGCCTAACATTCTACATGTGACGGGACAAAAAGGCAACCAGTGTGCTCATCCCAACTCAATAAATAAGCACAAAATTAGATAGAGTGGAGACTCCCCCTTTGATTCAGTCTCATAATAAACAGAAGTCCCTCCTTTCTAATCAACACTAGAGTTTATTATAAACTTGCAATTACCTTTATAGCAACATATACAGAAACCGAGGTGGGCTTTCATACAAGTCCTACTGATCCATAACCTTTATGCATGTAATTCAAAATAAAAAATATCTTCTAATATAATTTCAGCAATTGAGCAAAGTGCACATTTATCCTAAATCAAATAGACCTCTAAGTATAATCATATTATGCACATTTAAACTGTTTTCCTATAATACAAAGAGGAAAAGGTATTATTACTTAAGTAATCAAATGGACGTAGTTACTAGTGTAAGTTATTGTCCTGTCATATTCTAACCCTAACTCACACACACAGAAACAAAAGGCACACGACTCAAGCCTCAACACCATGGAGGACATATTGCGATGGGAGTCTGTGTCCAATAAGGCTTGGAAACAGGAGGTTCTGGAGCGGTGATCTGTGAGAAACATGCAGACTGACAATAAGAAAGACGGATCTTTTATGGACAGGAAGTTCCACAAGAAGGGAATAACAAGAAGCTATTCCCACTTGGAGAAACTAATGCATCTGGGAGTGGATTTCTTGTCCAGAAAATGCCTCGCTTCAGTGTCAGGACTGATATGCAGTCTATAAAAAGAAGTGGTGCAGGACACCTATTCCCAGTACCTATTGTACTGACAAGCACTCACATTTATGGAGGTGGCAACACACGGATGACAAAACATATTAAGGTCAATGGAAGAACCGTATGTTTTCAACAAGGGAACTATGAGTCTTCGCTCTCTGGTTGTGGTACGTCTAATCATTAGAGGCCTGCCATCCTCACGAGCCGAAAGTCTTATTTTCTAATGAGGGAAAGCAATAATTGAAATACTGCTTATGAAAACTCTGATATATACAAAGTGGCAGTGTCTTCTTCGCAAACAACAATGAACGGATATCATGGACCAACAACAAAATATGCGCCAGGCATACATCCGCACACACACTCATCGAGGACACAGGTTGACTTACTGGAATACTCAAGATTGAGAACCCAGAATGTTCTAGATCGAGACTGAAGATGGCTATTTCAAAAACATTAACGAGACACACGCACGCACACAACTCTACCTGTTCCATTATATGTGTGAACAAAATTCAACCAAAGAAGATACTAAAGATCTGAAAGGGTTGTTTGGGTATCTGTACTTAAACACTTAACCAAACAATGCTTATACAAAGTACTGTAGCTACCACCAGAGTTTGGCACATATCTATCTGAGTCAGTTTCACAGAGGTGTGTCCAAACTGGGGTCAGTCGATAGGTTTCCAAGCCAGGTGTAGACAGGTGGGACAGTCCCTCCTAGAACATCCTCTGTTCCATGCTCCTCTTTGTCTGGAAGTGTTCACAGTGAAAGCTGAAGTGGTGCTGACCGGGGTCTTTCAGTTGGAGTCCCCACCTATGGCTGTCCCCATCTCCAGGCTGTCCTCACTGTCCAGACCCAGCTTTTCCTCTGAAGAAAGACAAGTCCGGTGATGCCACTCACATGGACCCAAAGTGGGTGGGGGTTCCCTACCTGTGCATATGGATGCTTCCAGGTCTGCAGCTTGGCTTAGACAAGCAGTTGACACTACTGCTTCTCTAATATTGTTTAGTTATTTTTAGACTTAAATTATTTATTTTAGATCCCTTAAGTAACTTGGGCAGGGTCACAGCTGCTAGGTTTTCCAGGTACTTGAACAAAACATTAGGCTAATTGTAGCTTTTTCTGTGGGGGGGTTGTCTTAACTCCTAAATTACATTAGAAATTTCGGTAGTCTAATTTATTCTGGCTCCTCCATAGAATAATAGGTCTGACCATGACAACAGCATAGCAACTGACCATGGCAACAGTATGGAAAATGTAGAGGCACTGTTATTGTGCTAGACTTCAGGGGAAAGAGCGTTCTGATTCAAATCTCTGTAGGGGTACTGCTCTCATACTCAGAAGCAAAGTAACTGACATTTTGCGAATATTCTGAGTCACCTGGGGATTGGAGACCATGTGACGAACAAATTAATAATGTATAGAGGCGAATATGGAAGAGATGGTTTCCACTGCAACTGGGAAAGGAGCGCTAGGCCCCAGACTTGGGTTAAAATGGATGTAGGTTTTGAGTGTGAAAGGAAGAGTCGACCTCAAATACTGAAAGGCTAGAGAGACACATCTGGGACAGAATCAGGTTTGAAGCTACATCTACGACTGGGAGCCTTGCAAGAGCCAAGAACCTCAGCAGGCACCTGGTAAGATGGCTACATGCCAGTGCGAACAGGTGTTTACCTAGAAGACAAATCACTTTACAGGTTCCAGGCCAGGGTCCTAGCAACCAATGGACTATCTATTTCCAGTATAACACAAGTCAGATAGCCTACTTTCCTGTGTGAATAAACATAGAACCTAAGAGCTAAATTTGTGAATAAACATAGAACCTAAGAGCTAAATTTGTGAATAAACATAGAACCTAAGAGCTAAATTTCTTACCACGTGCAAATTCTCGGTTTTGTTTTTTTGTTTGCTTGATTCTTTTTGGTTTGTGACCTTCACATGTGCCTGTCTTTCCGGTACGGGCATGAACCTTCAGAATCCTCCAGGGCAGTGTTTCTCAATCTGGCCCTTGGGGACCCTCAGACGCTCCTGGTTTTTGTTCCCTGAGGACCGGGTTGAGGAACGCTGCTCCAGCCCGTGACATTTTCATACCTGTGGTCTGGCTGTGCACAGGAGGCAAGGCTGAGCTCTCACTGGGCACCTCAGTGGGCGTCAGGTCATCAGGGGGCCAGCGGAGCTCCCCGCTCTCCACCTCCCCCCCCTCGGTGGGCTCTACTACAATGGAGGGCAGCCTCTTGGACAGCTTGGGGTAGCGGTCGTGAGAGTCTGGGAAGACCTAGGCAGGAGAATAGGAAACATTGCTCTAAAACACAGGGTTATCATTTAGCAGTGTGTATTTTTTATGTCAATTAGTGTGGATGATTGGGGGTGGGGGGATGAATATCAAGTATATACTATATGTTTGGCAAAAAGACCTGACCAGGTTTGATCTCCCCACCAGCAGTAAGGCAGTAAAGGTACAAAGGATCTCCACATGCATCTCACATTGTGCACAAATTTGCTTGAGATAATAGGATTTAATTTAGGAGAGCAAGAAGCTGGGTGATGGGATATGAGTAATGAAGTTCACTCTTAATTTCTAAAGCCACTCCAATGAGAAGGGAGGGGTACGGATGAGACTGCTGGAGAAGACATTTGCGGTAATATGGCGGGGGCTACTGTAGATCTGACATCGCCCTGCAGAAACGGGACCACCAAGCTCGGCTGAAAAGACCAGCTTGCCAGGCTGATCAAGGGTGGCGAGGAATGGTCTAACAAATCATGACCTTTCCATTCCTAGCTGTGCTTTGCGCCCCCCTGCAATGTGTCTGAAACGATACCAGTGAAGAAAAGCCTCCAACCTCTGCATACAAGAGGAAAAGAAGCTTGGGAATCCAGATGTAATCACTGGAAGAGCCTTCATCTCCCTGTCAGCGATTTGTGGGGCACAAAAGTGAGCAGTATCTTCCGGATTGTTCCGGATGGCTTTAGAAGTGTGATTTTACCACAAACCTTGAGACGGAGTTTATGTGAACAGATGCGTCGTGTGTATCTGACGATTGGACTATGTGCAAGGATCGATGTCTGCATAGATAACAAGCTTGAATATAGACATTATGGGGTTATATTCATAAAACAACACATCATCTATTTCTGAGTTTGTTAAATAAAGATATGGATTGTCCTCACAAAGACAGGAATACCAGTGAGCGTTCATGTTTCTTTTTTTTGTACGTTTCTGTGTATTTGTGCTTGTGTATGTATCGCCGGGAGTACAGTTTATGAGAAATGATCATGCTGTAAACTTCGGTGTGTGTGTTCTGGTGTGTAGGTGCGTGTAAACCAACCTGGAACGACATGGCTTGGTCCTCTGAGGTGCTGCCGCCGCTGAAGTCTGCCATGCCCGGCTCACAAGTGTTCATGACCTGTGTCATCCTGCAGAGATGCACACCCATGCCTGAGCTGATAAGGTATGGACAACCCCTGTGCCACTCTTCTGAGTGACAGGGCACATTTATGGAAATTGCACCTTTCACAGGCCATGTAATTCAGAATCTCAGCCACCAACCTTTTGCATTAGCATTTTCACCCACTGATTAAGTGCAACGCAGTGAGATAGCATAGACTTCCTGTTAGCGGTTAGCTGCAGACGCGAGATCCCCTTATAGCAGTCGAATGTGCTAGTAACTGCTTTCCTCTTACTCATGTCATGGCCTCAGTTTTGCCGGTTAATAACTGACAGTAAATGGTACAGTATCCTGCCCTCAGGGACCCTTCCAGCAATGTGACCTATGGGAATTAGTCTTAACTGGTTGAAGCCATATGAAAATCTTAGTACCTCTGAAGAACTTCATGGGAAACTGGCTAAATGGAAGTTCTTGCTGTACTGAGCAGCAGTGTCACTGTCACCTGAGACTATAACAGCACTCGCTCTTTTTCACATCATCATCTAAGTTTCCGCCGCTTTAATGGCAGCAATATGTTGCCCATTTTTAAGATGGAGGATCCCTTCTTCTTCTGCAGCTCCAGAGATAATCCAAACCGAAAGTAGTGTCCTTGTATCTCTCAAAATAACACTGCATCTAATTCATTTCATGGAAATACACAGCATCCCGATTTTCATGATGGTGCAGTGAAACCTCTCTGAAACAAAGGAGGCTTGTTCAAGATTCATAATAGGCATTAAATTAAATAATTTACTTCAGCACAAAACAAAGATAACAGAAAGGCATCATCATCGAGAGGTTCTGGCAAATCAAGCCTAAAATGGCAATTGATTTAATTTCAAAATATGAGGCAAGAGAGACGAATTCACACTGAGACGTGATTGTGGTGTGGGTCACTCTGTTCCTCTATAATGCCTTTCAATGTGTCACATCAGTCATTCTGCCCCCACATGCAAGAGTCACGCTAAGGGTGGCAAATGCAGTGAAGAAAATCACTTCTAGAACATTCCATCAAAACTGCTCACAAGCTTCTAATTGCATTTCTGTCAGTGCTTGCCTGTTTTGTCTTGACATGGAAAAAGACAAGCATACCTATCCTTACTAGGGTGAACAACCAATAAGTTCCTCCTCTGATTTCAGACTGGGCTCTTGATGAAGAAAGTGTTTCGAATGGGAAATTCAAAATATTTTTTATCTGCCTTTAACTCCCAGGCTGTCTCGTGCGTCCGTTCCACTCTCATGCGATACCTCACGTGGACGTTAGATCAGACCACCAAGGCTGAGAACTCGAGCAGGGCATTTATCTACAGAACAGTAGTGGCGAGACTCCCACTCTCAAAGGTTCAGAAGGGCATTTCTAACAATCCACACTGGTTCTTGTATTGGAATAAATCTTACTTGCCTTTGAGGTTGCATATCATTTTCAAGTGCTACACCACTTCCTATCTGGGAAGGCTCCTTGACTCTGAAGTCTGTTGCTAATGCTTTGCTGTGACCATCGGCATTGTGGTTCATCAGTAATACCTGTTGTCCTCAGAGAGTCACTCTGGTGCTTTTCTAAGGCAGACTTATCCAGCACCGAAGGCTGAAAACGGACCACTGAGACAGGGCCTCAGCCAATCCAATTGACCCGTATCTCTAAAGTCCTGGAGTCTCTTGCCCATAATGAGACATACCAGCTGCTTTTTCCAGAGTTGGGGTCACGATAAAGATTAATGTATTACTCTGTGTAGCCCAGTGCAAGTGCAGTAGTTGGACTGGGAGTTCCCTGGCGAGACTCCCGAATGACCCTCCATCAGAACACAAATGTGGTTCCTTTGAGTTGCCATGGAAACAGGCAGTCAAAGCAGAATGCCTTTGATTGTTAGAACGGTGCACATCACAGTGTCAAGAGGACAGTCGCGTCGGTTGCTGCTGTCAGTTATTTGGTCCGTATTATGGATCAATTGCAATGAAGAAACTAAAACGGCACACTGGTGTCAGATTCTCCCCTGCCAACTTCAGAACTCTGATCTTGTCCATTTCAGACAGCCGAACGCCCCGGGGGTGTCCTGCTACTCGTGGACCCGCTTCCCGAATTACACCGGGCTGTCATGCGGCAGAGTGAGAGCTGTCGCAGTGAGTGAGCTGAGATCAGTGGAAGGCTTGAATAGAACTACAGAAGGGTCCATTTTTTTTTACTTGCAGATAAAAGTCGTGGGAGGAGCATTGTAATAGAGCACTTTACCAAGGATGCTTCTGGAGAAAAAAAACTCTGCAGACATGATCATGAATGAATGTACAAGGATAAAACCATTAACATGTTCAAAATATATATACAGAATTTCATATAGGTATATATTTCATGAGAGCTGAAAGCATATGACATAAATATTGTTCATTTTGTAAGTGATTCTGGAAAAAAATGCAAAAAATATTGAATGTTAACACACGTACGTGCATGGGGAAGCTTTCTGGAGACCTGGCTGAGAAATTAAAACTCTGCGCCTGTTTGGTGCACCAGTGTCTCCTGACGGAACACGTTGCGTGGTGAAATGCGTGTACGCAGACCTTCGAGTTGACACCCAGAAGGGCTCCTGGCAGAGAGGGCCCCCCAGGACGGAACAGGGCTGGTAGGTCTATGACAGGGTTATTCAAGTCACAGTCCTTGAGGTCCGAGCACTGCTGGTTTTCCAGCCTTCCTTTACCTGTCAGTCAGGTGTGAAGCCTCTGACCAATCAGAATCAGTAATTATTAAACAACTACCTGGGAGAACTGAAAACACGGCCTGGATTTGGAGTCGAGGTCCAGAGTTGAAGAACCCTGCGTATGTGCGTCTATATAGAGGGCCCTTCATCTCCCACAGATGCCTGCCATGTCTCCTTTACAGTGAGGGCACTGCCTCTATTCGTTGTGTGGGTACACTGGAAAAAACCCGGAACCCAGCTTCCACTGCACACTCACACATACAGTACACCCCCACCATGCCATACACAAGCAGGGATTTAATGGTGATCATCTAAATTAATGAGATGTTTAAGCAACAGTAAGAAGCCGGAACCGCCCTGCCGCTTTCCAGACGGGGAACCGAAGGGGGTTCGGGTGCCTTGGGGGTGCCTCCCCTGTAGGTGGTTCCTCCTGTGTCCTAAAAGGCTGCGAGCAAACATAGGCTCCAAAGAAGCTGGTATAGTTGCTGGGTATTTACCCAGCATCCATAGCAAAAGCAGCTTTGCTCAAGGACATGGCACCAGTGCCACTCCTGGGATTCCACCCCATTATCTTCTCTCGACGAGTCCAGTTGCTTGGAGCAGGCGATGAAAGCCGGGCCCTAACATGATCTTCCTCCGGCACAGAAACATGCCCGCGGCAGACATGCGAAAACTCAACCTGATCTGGCCACCTCCTATATTCATGAGATCATTTTTTGTTTTGCATCAGTCTAAAGACGGGTCTTTGTCATATTACCCTCCGACTGGACCAGTTCCATATTCACGCATAAAATAGGCTTCGGCGCTCCAATCTAAGCAGGGCAGTGTTTCCAATTTGGTGAAATGGTCTTAGAAGGAGAGTCTTAAAGGGATAAACTGTTCTGGTTCTCTGTAGAGTAATGGATGACCTCCCTGAGCACACACACATACCCAATGCTCTAAGATGGATCAAAGATGAATTTTAATGAACAGCATGAACCATTCCTGATATTGCTGTATTTGATGTTCCTTTTGCCATCACCAGCCTCCACCTTAAATTTGGCACCACAGAACTTGAACAAAACTGACTTTTATCAAAGCTCAGATTTGATCCGTTCTTCGGGCTGCGTTTACACTGGAGTGGGTAATTGCAGAAGCTTAAAATGCAATACATTAATGCGTTCTTTCACATTAAACAAAAGGTTCTATGTACTGGTATCAAGAGCAAATAAAAGAATAATGCGTAAAAATACAGATATACCTTTGATCTGTCTGTGATTAAGAGCAACAATTTAAAAAAATCCACACTTAATATCTTCAAGGAGTTCGCACGGTTTGTGCCAAGTACTGTGCAAAACCGAAGAGGACCACAGGAATGAATGTTATGGTGAAGAAGTATCGTTAATTAAGTGATAGGACAACGTAATAAGACACAGTAACAGTAAGCGTTATCGCAATTCGGCACGCACTTTAATGTAATTGTCATCGGCCCACTAAGCGCGACGATAATCATTATGTAGTTTTATAGCTTAATATTTAGGTTTAAGAATGCCGTCTCAATTTGAAACACGGTAGCAAAATATGATTTAAAAAATAATGCGTTATCAATATTTATCTTTTATTCAGAGGAATTATTAATCATCCTGGATAATAATTATTTAAATAGGCTATTTCGCACATCGCACTGTCACTCCTGGATTTATTATTAACGATGGATTGTGCTGAGAAGTTCACTCAGAGATGGTCATTTTGTTTTTCTTAGCAATAAACTGAATATTACTTGCGCCCGATTAATTACTATATTCTCAGAACGAATTCATAAGATTTCTGTGTCTGAAAGTCATCGCAAATCGAACTTCAGATTACTCTTAGGATAGGCGCGTTAAAATACTGCCCGCGAACTCAGTGGCTTACCTCTCTTATTTACGTTAATCCTGCTCTTCCCACTAACAAGCAGTATTCCAGGGAAAGACCCGAGCCGTCTGTCGCCAGGCACGATTCTAAAGTGCCGGTCTTTCCGATCCCAAGCGCTTCCCTGATGTGCTCGGATGGCGGCGTAAGGTGAGCTTCCAAATGTTGTTAAGTGGGGAGAAGCGGGGGAGAGAGAGCGAGCGAGCGAGCGAGAGCGAGAGAGAGAGAGCTGGCATGAAGAAGGAACAGAAGAAGGGAATGCAGACAGATGGAGCTATTGCTCTTTTTTTACAGCACACCTGATCCATCGACGAACAGCGCAAAACGCTCGCCCTTTCCGGGTAAAAAATCGCCCTATTTGAAATACTTGTTTGGAACGACGACTAATAACGATGTGCACTGCATGCATTCGGCCATTGAGTAAAGCTGTCTCCTCCCCACTGTGTTTTTATGAGGGCTAATTAACATAAAGAAATGGTGACCGTTTGCATTGTTTTGATTTCTCAGAATAAAATCTGCTCTTTTGTATAGTTTGTATATTTCGACAGAGGTATTAGATATAATTATTCATGAGTTTTGGTTTGTTAGCGAGATTCTCACGTTTAACAGAAAACGTATTTCCACGCCATATCAAATGTAATTAATTGTAGGCCTAATTACAATGACGATATAATTTGTAACCTGACCAGTTTTCAGATATCCAACAAAGGCATACCTTTCATAATGTGAAATGCTTTTAAGATAGAGGAATAGCTTAATACCTTATATTTTTATCCTGGTTTGAGTGGCACACATAAGTGTTGTAGCGAGACTTTACTTTAAAATAGGTTGAATGATGTTTCTAACATGACATCTGGACTGTCAGTGTTATAGTGTAAGATGAGGGCCCTGCTTTTGAGCAGAGCTGACTGGGGGCAGAATATCTTAACAAAATGGCAGACATTTTTCTACGAAAGGCTGACTTTTGGCAAGCATGTTTTCTAAACCTATCTTATGTAAATATCATGTTCTGCTCCACATCAGCCTGCAAATTTCACAAGGTAGGTTGTAGGCCGTCAGATCCATGTGCCTGGGAATGGTGTATCAGTCTTGTCAAACAGCCTTTGCAAATCTGGGCTTGTTCAGTTATGAGAGACGGGCAACCAGTGTATCAGTAATAGTCAGTACTTTGCACTCGCTTACCTGATAACTCCGAATAGCCCGGATCCACCTTCTTTAGGGTCATGTTTCTTCATACTGGATAAACAGCTGGCATCTCACTTTTTTAAGCTTGAATTAAGATTTTGGGGGGGTTAATAGGTGTCATTATTAGCTCAAATTTCCCCTCGTCTATAGAATGTATTTACATTTTTTTATATATTTGATATTGCTTATAACATTGATTGTTAGAGGTTCCCACTCTTTGTTCTGAGTAGATCTCAGAAACAAAGTTTCAACTTGGAATTTTGGAAACGTGTGGCATGCAAGTTACACCAGAGCTACACTTTGCTCAGCTGTCAGATGGCAGCATCCCTAAATGCTGGTCTTTGGGCTTTGTGGGGTGGCTCCAGGGGCGATTCTAGCATTCCACCCTTAGGGGGCCCTCTTGAAGAGATACGGGACATTACTCCCACCCATGATTAAATTTGCTGCGAGGCTTTTGATTGCCTAGCTGGTGGTACGGAATATGTACAAAAACACAGGATGAATCGCTAAATGGAAAAATTATATTTCAGGGGGGCTGAGACAAAAAACAGCGGGGGCTGAAGCTCCCCTGAATAGGGGCAAGAATCGCCTATGGACTGCCCCAAACTGGGATGAGTCAGGGAGTAGGATTCTAGCTGTAGGCAGAACAGGCAGTTGCCTTGGGCTCCCGAACTACCTTGTTTGCCTGAAATGATCGACATGATTGTCTAGGTAGGGGAGCCTCCCAAGTAAAGCTTTGCTTAGGACCCCTGAAAAGGTAGAGCCCTGTTAGGGAGCTTCTGAGGCAAGCAGCCAGGTTGCGTGTCAAGTCGCCGTCTTTCTTCAACATCGCGCAATGGTGCGGTGATGCAGGCCTGACTACATCCCGCCCAGGCCTCTGTCCTTTGATACGCTGCCGTAGGTCTTACAGTGGAAGCTCTTCACTTAATGACTGTCGTTAGCTGCTATTCCATGTTCATCACAGGGGTAAGGAAGATCCAGTGATGTATTCAGTCCTATGAATAAGTCATGAACCCATATATAAATCCTTAATAGATACTCGTTTATCTGGTTACAACCACTGAGTCAGATTGACTTACTGCTCGAGGAAAATCAAACGTAACTCGTTCGAACCTTCCTGACAAGATGATGCTTCCTAGGTCTGGATGGAAATTGTCAAACATTTATTCCAAGTTCCAGGTCTAGCTGGTGTTTATTTCCGAGCCCAATTCGGATCTTTCCTATGAGGTCATTATTCATTTTCTAACCATCCAGCAGAAGACATCACCGCGTCGTTGTCCATTTTCTGAAGACCTTCTGGGTCTCTGTTGGGTTGCTTCAGGGTGTATAGCTCACAGTGTGTTTCATTTTGTGTTCCCTCTTTCCCTCGAATTTTCACCCAATTGCAACTGTCTCCAGTTGGGTGAGTAAGTCTTGTGGGCACCGCAGATGTGCTATGACATGAGCTATGGGTGGTACAATTATCATGGCACTATAAATCACAAGGAACAGAGAAGGTGGAGGCGTGGCTAGCTAGTTTTTAGCACAAAGACGACCAGTCTTGTCCACTTTCCTTCATGCCCGAGTGTCAGCATTTTGGTCTCCTGCACAATGCCCTGTCCGCTTCACTCCAGCCTCACACCCACGGACACGCAGCTCCATGCCACCTTGTGCTGTTTCATTACCTTTCCTTCTTTTATTTACACATACTGTCCATCTTACAGGTGTATTTTCAGCACTGCGATGCACTGGGAATCTGGTCCCTGCGGCTAACCACCAGCACTTTAATAATATGTTCACCTCTTTTTATTTAACACTATCAAAGTTCAATGTTGTTTTGTGAAGCTAAAATCGTGTTTGATGGAGCCCTTACAGGGACTAGGAGAACAGTGACAGATACACGAATAAGAATGAGTAGAGATGAAAAAGCTGGAGGCGTTCCACATCACCTTCTGAACGCAGGTATTTTCTGAGCATGATGTCATACAGTAAGCTCAGACCCACTGGTAGTCTTCCCAGCTCTCACATACTCGTGACCTCTAGAAACCCTGGGGGCTGATCACCTTTCATCATGTTTGCGCTTAAGATGAAACTGGGCATGTAGGGGAAGAGAATGGGCCTGCTATGCACCTCCACGAAGCCCCGCCCATGTGCCTCAGCGGTCCAGGTCTGCATCTGATTGGCTAGCTCTCGGCTGTCTTGTCACGGCAAGAAAGCTCCAGTACCACGAAGGTAACCGGATAGAATGGGCCACACCCATTCCACTGCTCACCTTCGGGAGATTAATTGCATCTTGTGGATTGCAAAAGACGAGCTTCCAGCACTTGGCAAGTAAATTTTTCCACTCTCTCGGTGACTCATGCCCCGAGGTGACGCAGAACCGTCACCCATTCTGACATGTACACCGTCAGCCCCTAAATCTTTAACCAATCGGCTTCTTTAGAATTTCTCAGATGTTCCACCGCGATGAAGGACAAGGGGTGAGGCTAGGGCAATTAAATTCAACATAGGGTGACGCAGCACCCGAGTCGAAAGCAGAGCACTGATCGCATCGCCTCCCTGGGTGACCGGACCCTAAACCCATGGGTAGTAATTATGGGTGAGTGGGTCTTGAAATGAGGGTCCCTTTCTGTGTGGGATGGGGGGTGTCGGGGCTCCCAGGTGCAGTGGAGCGAGCGCCTATTACCTGTGAGTCAGCCGAGCGAGCGAGTGAGCGAGCGAGCGACAGTCTCAGCTGGTGCCTTTTCTCCACCGTACACTCCCCCACACCTTGCCGCGTTCGTTACACTTTAGTCTAAATTGCAGCAAAGGTAGGTTCTTGACGGCTAAACCAGAAATAGGGTTTTTTTTTTTGTTGTTGCTTTGCTTAAATTGGCATCAAATAGAGAATCAGCATTCTCTGGATGTGCACTGTTATCTGTCTTTCTGTCTCTGAAAGGACACACCGGCAATTATATTGTTTGTGGTGGTGAAGTTTTGGACAAAAGGCTCTCGTGGACAATGCAAGGCACTGGCTGTTGCCTGTCTTGCAGGATGTCACAGTGTCACCACTGGGTGCCAGCTCAGCACTGACACCAAGAAGCACAGAACCCGGGTGAGCGCAGAGGTGAAGGCCTCACTTTCAATCGTGTAAAGATGCCGACAGTAAGTGGGGGGAATAAACAATGATACGTTTAAGCCAACGTCAAGCCAATGTCAAGCCAACGTCAAGCCAATGTCAAGCCAACGTCAAGCCAATGTCAGATCATGAGTTTGTTAACGTTCCCCAGGCTGGAAATACCAGCATCTGTTTCTACTGAAACAAGTTGATCCTTCAGCACCGTCTACCTAACATGGCTGCCATGGTGCCAGGCCTGAGCTGCCCCTCAGTGTGTCAGGTAGCTGGAGCTGCTGGTCTTCTGAAAAACAGGTAGTGTTTTCCATTACCCCGTTCAGTAGCATTTGCTCTTTTGTAGAATTTGCGGTGTCGTTGTCGTCTTTGTGTGTTCCGCCGATGAATTTGTTGTTGTGATTCATTCAAGCCCCCCCCCCCCCCCCCCCCCCCCCACTGCTTCATTAACATTCATTTCTCGAGTGGACATGCGGCCAGCTTGCCTCGCTGCCAGTTGTTTCCTGGGTGGGCCAATCAGCGTAGGGCTGACGAAGACCCTTCGGCCCACAGGGAGCGAGGTGCCACTCAGCGATGCCGTTACCATCCCCTCCACAAAAAAAAAAAACCTCAAGAGTAGGAGAAAAAAATATCAAGCCCACAATCCACTGGAGCTTACGCCATCCCTCTCCAGCACAATGCCCATGACAACCGCATCATGGTGTTGAAAAGACTATATTGGTGTTATGTGGAGGAGCGCAGACCTTAAAAGGGAATTCTTCCCAAAAGCGATGCTAGATTTATTTTTCCCATCGTTATTTACAACATTACTTTTCCCAATGGCAGTTTTACCTTTAATTGTAAAGGCCATTGGTTTTAAAACAAAAGGTACCTCCCGACTGTAGTTCCTCAGAGGCAGTTCCAGAGCACTTTTTTAGTACCTACTCTAGACTAGGTCATTTTTATTCAAACACAAACTAGTGTGGAGGCACATACAGAGAAAGCTTGCTGATTGGTTGACCATAAGCACCAGCACTAACACGGAAGTTATACAGAAGTGCAAAGAAAAGAGATATAATTAGCAGAGCAGAAATTGAGCAGATGGAATTACTTTTGTACCTCAGTTACTTTTAATGCATCAATTATTACATTTTTTCCATGCGTCTCTATATTCCTGCATTGGAAAATTCGATCAATAACCAATATACTTTTGTGTAAAATTGCCATTGCTGGTGCTTATTAGCGGGATAACGTTACATAATTTAGCCTCATCATCTGACAGACAGGACAGACACAGTGATGGGGCAGGACGATGCCACACTTCACCATTCCCTTCTGTCTCTGTCCTGCTCTAGATTACCTGACATGACAGACTGACCCGGGGCTCTGGTCATTCCTACCATTCCTATCTGTCCTTCTTTCTCAAAATACTAATACAAACAGTCTGTTATGTCAACTCCAGGGATTTCACCAACAATTTACAAGAAACTACTGCATAAGACCCAAATAATTGGGTCCAGGTGGCCTTTATCACACTACGAGCCCTGTCCTGTTCATTTTCCCACAATGCCCTGATCCTCCGTATTCCATATTCACCAGCCTATGTACACTGTGCTGTGACCGACTCAGATTACGACTTTAACAGTAACATAGAACTGTAACTACAGATGAAATGGAGAAATAATCATTCAGAGCTAAATAATAATAAAAACATTATTGCTTTGTAGCTTGATGAAGATCTGCTAAGGGAAATGTATGGACGGATTTATTAAGGAAGGGATTTCGAATTTTATTCAGAAATGTTCCACCAAGTTTATTGTGTGAAGATGTACTATATTTGAGATGGAGTGTAGGGTTTAATACAAGAGTTACTCATATCACTAGAACAGGGTTCTTCAACTCTGGACCTCGATTCCAAATCCAGGCTGAGTTTTCAGTTCTCCCAGGTAGTTGTTTAATAATTACTGATTCTGATTGGTCAGAGGCTTTACACCTGACTGACAGGTAAACGAAGGCTGGAAAACCAGCAGTGCTTGGACCTCGAGGACCGTGAGTTGAATAACCCTGCACTAGAAGATTGACAAAACCCTCTAGTGGACAGATGGTGTATCACAAGTCATAAAGACAGCAGGAGTCTGATCAGTCCTTCACCAGAAGTGTCACAGACCCGCACTGTCCAGAAAGTCATCTGAACACTGACATCTGAACACCGACTTTAACTGAAAGGAAGCACGTAAATGCAAGTGAAACGTACTGGTCTTTTTTTAATTTGCTGAATGCATTGCTGTGTTTTGAATTTGCTGCATGACTGTAATAGGCTGGCTTCAACGTGACCATGTACTGCATAAGCAGTTATGGATGGATGCATCAATGGATGGCTGGATGGATATGGCATTATTTACAATTTTATTTTTGGGCGATGGATGGGGAATCAGAAGAGGGATTTTATTTCAAAACTATAAATGCAGTAAAACCTCTTATATTCCAGTGGCCACACTAGTGGTCAGGAGTGCCTGGAAGGACCTAGAGTCACCTTGGGCAAGCTGCACCGACCCACTATGACGAGTCGGGATTAAAGGGGTCAGCACTGCAGTACCGGTAGGGCTGTGAGGGCCATTGGCTGCAGGGTGTGTCAGTGCCAGAAGACACCTCTGACAGGCCAGGATTTTCGGGGGGGGGGGGGGGCAGTAGTGTTACTACTGCCATTTTTCGTAGTGGTGGGTCAATGGTATAAGTAGTTGAAGAGCAACACACCACAGAAAGCAAGTTATTCTAATCATTATATTTTAGCATCTTTTGGGGGGGAGGGCACAGGCAGTCATTTGGTGCCCCCCCCCCCCTTGGCATCAACACTGCTGCGGGGAGCGTTACCTGAATTGCTTTAATACCTATGTCACTGTATAAACAGCCAATAATGTGAAGTACATCATACAAGAATGGATAAAATGTTACATTCCGCAAATAAATAATCTAATGTATATCATCATGTACAGAAAGGCACTTTATCATTCATGAGCAGTGATAACTGAATGAATAGTTTAACTTCAGCCTTTTTCCTAGTCTCAGGTGCCACATCTGTCTGATCTCCACATGCCCCAGAGCATCCCCTGGGTTCCCCTCTACTGCAGAGTTGATTATTGCTTTGATATCATCTGCACACGTTCAGATACAGCTGCCTGCTTGCTCAGGGAGCTCTCATTCTCATTGCACGTTCGAGCAAAATCTGATAATTTCCCACATTAGCGAT
This sequence comes from Paramormyrops kingsleyae, assembly GCF_048594095.1. Lineage (NCBI taxonomy): Eukaryota > Metazoa > Chordata > Actinopteri > Osteoglossiformes > Mormyridae > Paramormyrops > Paramormyrops kingsleyae. The sequence goes on from NC_132810.1 coordinate 6,566,182, forward strand.
AAGGCCCCTCACTGAAGAAACAGAGCTCAGCTCCTGAGAAAACGCAATCCCAGTCATCATTAAATCCTAACATCAAACCCCGACATCAAACTCGAACCGTAAGTCACTAGATTTAAGTACAGCTCAGACATGTCGCTGCGGTGCTTCACCATCCTGAAACTGCAAGCGGAATTTTCAGCTTTGATGGAAGAATCGTTGACCTCAGCTTAATCTGCTGTCTTCACTGGGACAAACCAGGGCTCAGGGTCCTGCCTGGAGACAGTAGGAGGAACCGGTGCGATTTGTACTGGAGTGAGGCACTGACTTGGCCCTCAGTCTGGGGCTAAAAATGGAACAGTGTGACAGATTACAGTAGTGGCAGAGCAAGAGAGAGGGCTGGGAGAGGCAAGGGGAACTTTTCAAGCAATTAAACAAAGTAGGACAGTCAGGAAATATTCCACTTGGCAACACTGGCTCAGAGCACACCTTGGCACTCCTAGCCAGGACATCCTTGATTTTCGTTTGAAAATATATCAAAGTAAAATGGCTTCATGACACAAGGAGAAGGGCAGACTAAATGTCTTGCTTTATTTTATGTCGGGCACAAGTCACCAGATTCTAATTGGCTGGCGTGCGTTTGTGCTTTAAGACAAGGAAGTAACTGGCACGAGGCCAGCTGAACGCGTTTCATGTTGGCCCATTTTTTCCATCAGGTATTCATCACGGTAACATCACCCCAAGTAGGACCTAGAGCACATATGTTTTTATAAAAACTACACGCGGGTCGGCAACCCATGAATATGTATGTGCACTCTTGCTTTACATTGCGACACCAGTCTGGTGAATCAGTATTCCTCAGAAAGCAGCAGTTCCAAACCGTCCGTATTCTGCTGAAATCCTGGTGCTGAAGCACCTAGTCTACTTACGTGGGCTTGCAGCTCTTAGAAGATGCGTAAGCTGTTATGTCTGATGCTGCTGTATTGTTCATGACGCAGTATTAAGCGCAGCTTGGCTGACTAATTGGTCTAATGGACCCCGCGGTCCAGGAGCGGCGAAGGCGTGCTATGCGGCACCTCCGCACCGCGCTTACCGCCGTTCCCCAGCCGCACCGATGCCTCCCTCTGCCCAACGTATTTTTGGAAGCGGGGCTTGTCTGCATGATTTCTTACCGCCTTGACAGATTAGCGGTCACATCCTCAGCTGGTCGCGGGGGGACAGAGCAAAACTAATGAGAAGCGAAGGCAGCCGCGCGGCGGCAAGTGTCTGCCTCGCTCCGGCAGTTAATAACAGAGTGTCTATCAGAGTTGCGGAGGCTGTGCTGGGAAAGCTGGCTCTCTGCACAGCTCCTGCACACTGTCCTCAGTGCCTGGTAGTTGGGCAGTGGGTGTCAGGAGGTGGCGCAGACCACAGCGACTGTGCACAGGACACAGGGCAGTCTGAGGAGGACACCTGAATCTTTGATATGGGATTGGTTTCCTGTGCATACGTAGCTGATGACATTGTGTGACTGCAGGTTCACTCAGTGGTTTTGTGTACTATCAATAAATCCCAGTTGTTCCAGAGCCATTCCTGGTTTTCCTCTTGCCTTGACTGGTGCCACTAATCACACTTTATCCCCATTTTCCTGCCATGCGCTGTGCACAAGCCAAAGTTAGTCATAAATTGGCCTATTGGATCTGACCTCTCTAAAATTCCATGAGTAACCAAAATCATGTCTTTATTTAGGGAAAGGTCCATTCTCCCCCATGAGCAAACAGAAAACTTTTTGATTTGATTTATTTAAAACTGGTTAATTCTGAATCCGTTTTGCCGATTATTTCCTGTGATAGACAGAGTAGAGCTTAATCGAGATACTCTCTACAAAAACGGCACCGCTCACACATAGGCTGTTACTGTCCGCTAGAGGGCAGCAACACATCGAAAAACAACAACTGTTGCATATACTGTACTTTACATCGACGACTGCAATTCACCAATTTGACCAGTAGATGGTAGACATAGAATACATTTTAATGTGAATTATTTTGTTCTAGGCATTTACAGTAATGCTTTACATAGAGCAATCATTCTGCTAAATTAATATGTAACAGTCATTATTATTTTATAGCTGTAATATATTATCATTCTTATCACAAGTTAATGATCGAGGTTTGTCCTCAAACTCATCGGAGCATTCTTTAGATTCCTGAGTTTATCTGCTGTCTGCTTGGAATTAAAGGTCAGCCCCATTTCTTGTGTTTTGGTGTGGTGCGGAACCCAAAATGTGTGAAAATGCTACAACAATGAATCCAAATTTTGATGGTGCTGAAGGGAACTGCAGTTGTCATAAGGCTGTGATGTCCGATTACCTGGCAACCCAATTTATGTAATGGCGGCAAATCAGCGGAATGTTTTGTGCGGCCCAGTACGTCGCATACCTCAATGTCCTAATTAATACTCATGTCATGCTCTGCTGTGCAGCACTCCTGAGAAAGCCATTCTGCAATGACCTGTTTTGCATTCAGTCCTATTTCTGTGAATGTAGGAGTTTCATGCTGCTCAGTCGTGTCCCTCTGGTTAAGGAAGTCTAGCAAGTAAGTGCATAATAAAGACATTAAGAACAAAGGATATCCGATTCAATTTTTTTTCCTTCAGCGACAGAGTCTCAGCCGCCTACCTAGTGAGCTAACGTTGCTAATCCATCGCCGACGCCGGCACGTCTACTGACTCTGAGCGTTAGCATGCAGCATCAAACTGTCCCACCCCTGGCCCGTGCCACTTATTCCCCTGGTCTGGAGCCCAGCAAGGATTTACAAAGTCCAGCCCAGCCTGATAAGAAGACAAGGGACACCGTGATGCAAGGCAGATGGACTCAGGCATGGTAAACAGAGATAACGGACAACAGATCGCTTCCAAAGAAGGCCTTCCACTCGTTGACTGGATTTGGGAGCTTTGGTACAGCTAAACTATTAAACTATGCAATGTTGACTCTGAAAGTCAAATAGTACCTCAGGGTACAATGTAAACCAGCATATAAAAAGTCAACAAACAAAACCTCAGAAGCGAAATTAGAGCTGCCAGAGTGGCGTAAAATGGACTCACTCCGAAGTATACCATAACAGACAAAACAGGAAGTGAGTGAGTGAGTGAGGAGGCCCCACAATGGACAGATCAATGCAGGCACTATTCTGCTGACAAGGAGGGTCAACAAGGGCCGCCTGCTTGAAGTGACCCCTAACAGCTGGCATGCAGACACTTCAGCAGATCAATGCACCGTGATTACAGGTCTGACGGAGATCTCCGGCACACGCCCTCCAATGACGTTTAGCCACCTTGTCATTGCCTTGATCTGATTCAGGCATCCGATCGGTGTCCCGTCTTACTGCCGGACCAGTATTTCCTACCTATGCCTCCCTGTCAGTAATATCCATTAACACTGTCCCACTTCTGACATCCGAAGTCCACTCCTCAGCCTGTCCCACTCGCTTTCTCTCTCTCTCTCTCTCTCCTGCCGTCTCCTTCGCCTCAGTCAATCCAGTTCGCCTGTGTGCAGTGCCACAGCGCTGTGCGACGGTTCCGGAAGCTTCCCTGTTCCACTTTCTGCTTCCGTAACCTGAATAAAGGACCTTGACAATGACAGAGAGCTGAAAGCAGAGCTGGAGGGGAGGAGCACAGCCATCAGGCAAGGACCTGGGACCCTTCTTCCCGCTACAGAGGATTTGGAGGTTTAGACCCTGACTGGCATGAGAAACTGCACAAACTGTCTGTGATTCAGAGCTCTAGAGTATGACATACCTTTGTGTGTATATGTGCGACTATACAAGTGCATAGCGTGCTGTGGGGGGTGTGAGGTTCCAGAAAGGGGTCATTACACAATGCTGCCGCCCTACAGGAGAAAAGCAGACAATGCAGGGAGGGGCGAAATGTTGCGACACACTTCGATTTGTCATCCTCACAAACTGTTGCCTCCTGAATCCACAGCGGACTGTTGCTCCAGACACAGGTGATGAGATTTCATCCCAGATGCAGTCTGACAATGTGAGACACAATGAATCAAGCTACTGGCTCAGCAGTGGACTGAAGGAACAGCAAAGCACACATTGTGCGCCCTTGCTGTTTAGACAAAACATGCTTTTCTCAGTGGGTGGCAGTTACCCAGCGGCCAGTGAGAGGCTTCAAGGGGCAGCATTGTGGGGTCTCACCAGTGCCATTCGACTGCGTGTCCCACGCCGCCAAGCCCAGTGTCTGACCTGGTTCCATTTCCTCATACCTGCTCTCAACACTTTGTCTGACAAACCTTTGCACACGCCATTCTGTCCATCCCCAACAACACATGCATAGGTAAACAAGCAGAAAATCCTGTTTGTCACATGACCAAACACGAATAATCCAGCACACCACAGCGGTCCTGTGTGTGCCTGCCAGATTCGTTTCCTTGCTTTTTATTTACTCTGGGTGACTCAGTGAGTCTGGGGCGGGGGCTGTAGATAGGTTTCAATGTAGCGTATCAGTTGTTCAGTCGTTAAACCGGGACATGCACAGCACACATGATAAGGATATCTACAAAGGTTTGTTGGCTTCAAGGCATGACTGCACTGGGCCGATACTAATATTACATACGTTTAGTTTCTTTCTATACATAACACATAAAAGTTAGTCTTATTAAACACACAAATTAAGCACAGAAAATCGGAAAACGACATGCTAATACCCTTTGTTACTCAGGTTAATAATGATTACAGGAAAGAAAAATGCTGTCGTCTGCTCTGCCTGCGGCGAAACAGATCATTAACACACAGCAATACACGCCGGCAGTTTTGCAGTCATCAGCGTCCTCCCTACTCCTAAACTTTTATTTTTCCATTCGTGCTCATTTAAAATAAGAATCGGTATCTTTAATGACTTGATCCATTTTTTTTCGGATACAGCAGCTTGTGCGTGCGCCGGGTGTCTTTCAGGGATGAAGTCAGTGCCAGTTGTCTCCCGGTGCCTGTCAATCAGGCGATGACGTAATGGATCTCGGCAGCGTTTCCGGTGTGTGGGCGGGGCTCTGCGCTCCCGGTCCGGATTCCCTGTGAGTGAGTGTGAGTGAGAGAGATAGGGCTGGACAGCACTTCAGCCATATTCCACGCTGCTACCACCAAGCTCCGTGCGTTGGCCGAAAAAAAAGGTGGCTCCCGTGGCTGTAAAAGGAACTGGTGTTGCTGAAGGTCCCTACGAAACTCAGCAATTTGGGATCCCCGGATATTTTTCCATCATTCTTGTTCGCAGCCGGTGGAGCTTCAACGATTGGTCGACGAAAGAAACTAACGAGCGAAGAGATCTCCATTTCTCCAAAGTGGAAAGTGGAGATTTGTTTGGGATTAAAGCAAATGGGACCGGTTAGACGCTGAATCAGAGGGAAGCGAACATGGTGGCGACTGGAACAGACCCGAAAAAGTCTGGGCCGTAGAACAGAAATTTAACAAAATGTCGGATTTATTCTAGTTGGAGGAGTCCGGGACTTTAGCACTAAACCTCGGGTAGATAAATCCATTTTTTCTTTTTTTTGTGTGTTTGCGGGAGAAGGGGGAGGAAGGAGAGAAGAGGTGGAGGAGGAATTTGTCGGGGTGCCTTTTCTCCAAGAGAGGGAGCGGTGACTTGTATTCAAGGAAAATGTCAGCGAAGGTGAGGCTGAAGAGGCTGGAACAGCTGCTGCTGGACGGCCACCAGAAGGGCGAAAGTTTCCTGAGTGTGGAAACGCTTCTGGATATCCTGATCTGTCTTTATAACGAGTGCAGCAACTCGCCCCTTCGGAGGGAGAAGAACGTCTCTGAATTTCTGGAATGGGGTAAGTCCGTGGGACGGGGGCTTAGCCGAGACCTGCGCCCACTTCCTAAAATACACAAACATTATATAAGTGGTCAGACTGGATGGACACAATGTAACGTTTCCTGAAATCAGACGGACCCTTTGGGCCTCGATTGGCGATTAACTTTGAACCTTGATCGTCCGTGCTATGTAATGCCCAGATCGTAGTGTAGCAAAATACCACCGATCGATCGTAAGTTTAGACTTAACTTTCAAAATATTAGTGTTTTTGTTGCGGGGACAGGAACTGGGTGGCTTGTAGGGGTGGGAATAGCAGTATCGGTCTGTTCAAGGCAGCAGCTCCGTAGACCCAGCCCCACTGATCTGACACATTCTGTGCTTAGCTCCGGATTGCCATTGGTATAAATATTCGTCTGTTTATATACGAGATAATCTTTGGGTGTTGCAGTTAAAGCCAAAAAATGCTTCACCGTGATTTGCTCCTTCAATAAAAGCATTCGGTTTCTGGCATGTCATGTGGGGCGGCGTATCTCCGGGATGCTCTATAATCGGTATATAACGGGAAACACAACAGCATCCCGTATTGGCTTGTACTGATATTTCAGCGATGGGTTGGTGCCCCCAATGATGTGTTTGTTATACCGGCCGGTGGTTTTCCTGGTCCTCCAACGTGCCCGCTGTGTTCAACGGCCTGCACTCCACCCTCTGCCGCCGAGGCCTGATCCTTGAGGACAGTTTCAGGGATGCGCTAATGGATGTCAGTCCGCTTTCTCACTTCTTGCCAAATGAAAGCCAACATTGAGCCGTTGTTTGCTTCATATACTTGGCCCGGCTTTTTCCAGTGTTGACAGTCGTGTGTGTTTTTGCCTCACATATTCTCAGTTCTCTTTTGTATTGCTGGCCCATGCTCCCAGTGCTGGTACTGGCCTAACCTGACCAGATCTTACCCTGCCCCCCTGCCATCAGCACTGCCAGCCTTGCTGTCCTCCCGTAATCAGAGGATCCACTTCCTGTAGTGTGTCTACTGTTGTCATTAATGAGATTATAATCCATGTGGTTCAGCCTTGAGTTGCATCTGTTCTCTGCATGGCTGTCACTTCAGGCTGTCTCAGTCTCCAGGTTCATGTTATGCTTAGGGGCCTGTGTCTGTTGACCAGGGTCTAGGCCATTTGGATGGTGATGTGATTTTGGCTCTATTTCTGGCTTGGATCTGGAGTGGTTTTCACAGTGGGGCTCCAGCAGATGCCTATGAGGGACAGGCCATTTGGAGGGCAGCAGAAGGGCTAAGTCAGGTTCCCCTGGTTGAATTGCTCTTTATTGAGGATGTAGATCACGGGTGCCCAACTCCAGTCCTGGGGGGCCAGAGCCCTGCACGTTTTTGGGTTTCCCCTCATTTAACACACCTGATTCAACTCCTTGTGCTAATTACTGTACCACACAGCTCTTGAGCTGAATCATTTGTGGTGGAACAGGGAAAGAACTAAGCTACACAGGGCTCCGGCCCCCCAGGACTGGAGTTTGACACCCCTGATGTAGATGGTCTCTTGCTAAGAGAGCTGCTACTTGGCCACTGTAATGAAATATGAAGGTAGATGGAGTTGCGCACTGGGCTGAACTTGCAGTGTGCACTTAGGGCAGTGTGGTGTGTGGCTGTTCAGTGGACATAATTCACAATAACACTGCGGCTGCAGTGTAGTGGGGGAGCAGGTTTTTAACAAGGAATGCCCTTTTGAAGTGAGACTTTATTGCGGGGTTTGGCAGCACTGGTAGTGATATACAAGTGATTGTATATCTCCCTGCTACTTCAGCAAGTCAAGGCGGGGCGGGGGGGGGGGGGGCACACAGAGCATAGGAATTTAACTAAACCTCCCAGGATGGGTCTTGCTGCTGTTTTCTGAAGCACGGAGTGATTTCACATGGGCAGTTCAGCCTTCCAGCACTGAAGCTGGCTCCTTGATAGCTATATAGTTGGTGTATCTGTATGTTTAAAAAAAAATGTAACCAGCAATGTATTTGACTAGCCAATGTTAAGTTTAACAGACTACAGGGTCAAGTAGATGCTAATATCTTAAAAAGCACCCCCAGAGACTGGCCCTCAGTGTGTCTCTCTGGCATCCTAGCCCCCCCACCCCTCCCCACCGCCCACAGCCCTGCTGTGTGACCCAAATGGCTGCTGATAATCCACGTTCACCGAACACCACTCCAAGGTCAGGGGAGGAAGGGGAGGGCTGGGGGGGCGGCTGGAGTGAAGGGACCTCTGACCCGAGTATTGAAAGGCCGGCACTGTTCCGTCCTGTCCTGCCTCCCACCTTCCCTACACTGTGCTGCAGGCTTATTTTAGGCCCAACGGCTGTTTTTATCCAGACCGTTTTCCCTGTTCTCCTACTGTTTGATGTCATTGAAACTGTTCAAATTAAGCACATTTCTCAAGGGTAATAGTTATCAGCCCTCCTAGTTAGGATTTGAACTGGTTTTGAGTTTTTGTAGGTGATTTTCTTTGTGTGGTCCCCTCACCTGTGGCCTAGTGTCTGGTTTGTTCCACCTGCCGCCCTGCTAGGTAGTTTGCTGCTCCATGCAGGTGTGAGGTTGGGGTCTGTTTTGGACTCGCCCATCTCAGGTTCCCAGACCTCTCTATTTTCAGCCCTTCTCCCTGCAGGTTCCGGCTGCCCCCCCCCCCCCTCTCTCGGTTCCCCCTTCTCAGCTTGGTAGTGGTACCAGCTCCTGACCGTCCACACGGAGACTCTGTCCTGCTGGGATATGTTGCACTTACTGGCAAATATGCTGGTCCACTAGACCAGCGATCCTCAAACCCATGGGCTGCGACCCAAATTTGTGTCGCTGCAAGTTCTGAAAGGGTCGCGAGGCAGAGTTGGAAGTGTAAGCATTTTAAAACCAGCGAGCTCCTATGCTGATCCGTGATCAGATTTCCCAGCCCCAATCCTAGAATTAACCTATATAAACGGGTCTTGGATCTGCAACTGCTTAGCGCAAAACTAGTGAACATGCAACCGATCCAAGAAACCAAACCACAGATGCTTAATTTAAAATTCACTGGCGCATCCAATCAGATTTGTGCGATAGGCATTGATTGGCTTGAATTGCAGAGTTCACTACGTGCTTGAACATAGCGTTAATTTAAAGCTATATTTGATATAAGGTCTCGACTGAGCTGGTATGGTAGAAATTGGGTCACACTGCAAAAAAAGGTTGAGGGCAAGTGGACTAGACACCGCTCGGTGTGCCAAATTGTGCCCTGCGTAGTAGCGCGTACTGAGCATGTGCACATTCACGGCAACGTCACGGCGGTAGTCAACGCGAGAGTCCTGCAGACTAACCTTCTTGCCAAGTAAGCAGTGGTTCCTGTGGCGATGCGGTCCGGCCCCCCAGTCGGGCCACACCTGTTACGTGGGGGGGGAGGAGAAGTCAGTGCCGGAGTGGCACTCGTGTGGCTCTTTAAGAGCATGGCCGGTTCACACAGCCCAGCTGCAGTTGCCATGGTTACGCAGACCGGCCAAGTTCTCATCGATGGCTGCGCAGCTGATCCGGACAGCTGAAGAAAGGCCAGTTGGAGTGATCCAGCCTTGGCCCCGCTTCATAATTCCCATGTTCTTGGGCTAGCAGAGATGAAGTGCCGGCGGTTGTGGCCAACTGCCGGGTCTCTGCGGCCTTCTGAGGAAGCCCCAGTGGCGTGCTAACTGGGAAATAAAGGGCTCGGAAAATGGCGTTAACCTGGAAAGCATGTTTTCTAGTGAAGAGCATCGTTCTTGACCTCTGCAGACGGAGTGATCAGATCGTTTCCCAAAAAGCTTCTCTTTGCAACTTACGTAGTTGGAACTGTTGAGTCGCATTGTTCCAACTATATAAGTTGCTCATGTTGTTAGGAACTATGATTTCGGGAGATGTACCCCTGACTTTTCGTTGTCGGATATTGCAAAAGTATCTCCAGTAAATTTTTGTGATGAAGCCTTTCTGTAGTAGTAGTAGTGTGAGGCAGGACCTGCAGTGTTGGCATGTGTCCGCTCTCACCCATGCTGCGTGGTGCAGGAGGTTTATCTAAATGATAGAACTTCACTTAGGCAGGATCTTCACAACTCTGTTACCAAAGGTGTTACCTAAGAATCTTTGCTGTTAATCAAACCAAAAGTGGCTGTGAAGGGGGGGGGGGCACTGCAGGGAGATGCTTCCAGTGGGGCTGTTATTTGTGCAAATGAAGAGAGCGCAACAAAGCAAACACAAGCACGGTATGGTAGGCCGAACCGGGGAGGAACAGGCACTGCAGCTACATGGTTATACAGTGGTATCACTGGGGGTTACAGTATGCAGTGTGCGTCTCCCTGTGTAAGTGTTGGGCAGTTAGGTCTCCTGCCAGTGAAAAGGCTCTCCTGTGTCCATCTGCCTCGCCGTCCTCTTGCTGTTCCTCACTCTGTCTCAACGGAATGGGAAAACGGAAAATGCCGTGTTGTTTCTACCGTCGCGAGTACTTTGCGTAACGCAGTGATGGATCGCAGGTGAGGAAAAAGTAGCAACAGGACCTAGCCTGTCGAGGAATGCCTGTTTGTGGGGGGGGGGGGGGGCATTGGAAGTCAATCAATCCCTGGACACGTTTGAATTAGCAACGTTTCCTTTGCCTCTTCAGACCTGTTCTTTTTAAGAAGAGGAGTCACCTGACTAGCTGTCCTCTGTACGTCCGGAGAGGATTCTGCTCACTGATGTTCATCCCCCCCATCCCCCTCCCCCAGCTAGTACAGCCCAGATTAGGCATCCAATCCTAGGGCACCTCCTGCAAATCGCTCCGTCAGTCGCCCAAGGGGCTCTGCGGTGAGCACACAAAGTCACACTGGCATGTGGGGGGGGCGGGGGGTCGCTCTCGTCGCATGCCTGTGATGTAAACCCCCCCCAGACCCACTAAGCCTGTATGGACAGGACTGTTTTCTTCCGTTTGTATCCTTGTTGCCAGGTGATGAGACCCCCCCCAACCCCCCATCCGGCTCAGTTCAAGGTCGCTTTCTGCAGCTCCTAATGGGAGTGAGAGGGTCCCTCTGGGTCACGCTCCGGACGTTTGGTGGCGCCGGCCCATTTTGGCACCCCCCCCTATTGAAATTTCATGGCTGCCCTCCCCTGTTAGGCGTAGTCTCTCAGGAAGCAGCTGGTGCAGGGAGCCTGGTGGTTGGTGGTAGTGGGGGGGGGGGGGGTTTATCTGAAACTGGCTCTCTGAGAAGCTTCTCCTGTTGACTAATAGGCCTCGGTTTGCTTTGTCATGACCTGGTCCGTGACGTTAACTGTTTTTCGGAAGCTGAAATCTGAGAGGTGATGAACTACGACACCGACTGGAGGGGATGAGCAAGATCCTAAGAACAGAGGCATATCTGCAGGCTTTCTGACATCTCACCCTCTTGATAAGATGATGGCCATATGGTGGCGCTCCGTTACAGTCCTCTGGGACTTCAGGATATCTCCGGCTGCAGCTTGTGTGCTGCCCCACCATCCCTCGCTATGTGCCCAGTGCCACAAGGTTCACTCCCAGCCACCCTGGCAGGAGAGACAGGAAGTGACAGCTGCCCCCTGCGCCTGCCTAGCAGGAAGTGTGTCAGTTGCCACAGCCTGCCCTGTGTTTTCTCTGCAGTGCCATTCTGCCTGGTCTGTGTACGTTCACACGTAGACTCTGTGCTGGACCTGCCGGAGGTGGTCATGACCGGACGAAGTCGGTCACGGACTGCGGTCCCGTGAGGATTGCCGTTGGAGACGATCAGTCAGCTGTTTATAAAGGACACCTGCGGGAGGCCTTGTTTGCGGCACTGGGTGCTCGGCGTGTAAATGCGCCGCGGAGGATCCCGGGCCTTACCGCGGAGGGTGTGTCTGCTTCACGCTGGCAGCCGTCCCAGCTTCTCCACCGCCGGTACCAGGTTGAATTACCCTGTAAATAAACCAGTATAAATGGTTGCTTCTTGCAAACAGGTGTCCGGGATGCTGACTCTGCATAAGCGGTGATTGGTTTAGTTACACCCACGCTGGTAATTGTTTTAAATGCCGATGCTCACAGCTTCCCAGCCTGCCTTGGAGGGCTGCTGGTGGGGGGGGGGCAGCAGCATCTGTTGGGAGGCTCCCTATTGGTAGGGATCTCCCCCACAGGTCACTGTGGCAACCAGTGTGGCTATTCCGTCGTTGGGGACCTGTGACGCATCCGGCAGTTCTGACAACCGTTAATGGTGTCTGCTTTTGCTCGTAGCGGGTGGTGATTCCTCCCCCCGCCCCCCCCCAACTCCCAGCCCTACGCCATCCAAGCCAAGGTTTACAAGCCTGTCATGTTTCTCTCCTCCTCAGCTGCTTGTTTGGTTTTATGATTTGTGGGGAGTCTGGAAGTGCTGGATTGAGGGAGGACTTTGAGGCAGACCCCCCCCCCCCCTTGATCGCTCTCGTTCTGCCAAACCGGAGGTTGCTGTTTTTTTTTTTTTTAAACTTACGGCTTCAGTGATCTAGCTCAGTGTTTCTCAATCCGGTCCTTGTAAACACACACACAGTCCACGTTTTTGCTCCCTCCCAGCTCCCTACCAAACAGGGATCTCAGAGGGAGCAAAAACGTGGACCGGCCGTGGGTCCCTGAGGACCGGATTGGGAAACACTGATCTAGCCTGTGCTCTTATTCGGAATTCCTTGTTTGTGTTTTTTTTTTCTCTAAAATTAGTTGGACAGTTACTTGCACTTTAATGTCCACAATATTTTTACAGATGGAGAATTTCCTTTATTTTATTCCTGTTGAACCTGCAGCCTCCCTGCTGCTACTCCGTCCGGTGGCTTGGGGTGAAGGCCTTAGGTTACCTGAGCTGTATACCTGACCTTATGAAAATGTAGTTCTGAAGACCTCAGCTGACCTCACTTGTAGGTCATGCTCTGTTAACCTTCTCCTGTACCCACAGTCGCTTACGGGGCGAAACCGGCCACAGTTGGCGATCGACATGGAGTGGCGAAAGATCTCCCTGTGAGATCTGTCTTTTGCTCCGATTTATTTTTTTTAGGACAACTCCTACTTTATATCTCTGTTCCGTTTCTTGACACGGCAGCCCTGGGGAGGATGGGCCACGTTACAAGTGCCGCCCTGGTGGGTACGGCGGGTCCCTGGTGGTGCCCCCGTCTCCCCAGTGGACAGTCGCACAGAGGATGCATCTTTTGGCTAGATTGGCCCGTCTGGGCTTTTCCATACCAGGGCTTAGCTGCCATCTCTGCGGTTTTACTTTTCCTTTTTTTGCCACTTTGAACGTGCTTTTTTTAATGCCTGTCTCATTAATACTTCTGGATATTTTTAGGGAAGTAATTCAGGTTAAGCACCTCGCTTAAGGGTACAACAGACATTGTGAGAGAGCAGCCTGCAATCCTATTGGTTTGTTATTCTGGTTCTTCAGAAACTCCTGACACCTGCTTAGAGCCCCACCCGGGGCTGCTTGGGGTAGCGGGTTGTGTGAAGTGGGGGGGGGGTGCGTAGGATGGAGGCCAGCAGGGGTCTGCTAAATGGCTGCCTTCGGGGGGGGGGAGGATGTGGCAGCTGGTGCCAGATAATGGCTTAACCCCAAGCAAGAGAGGATTGGGCTGTCTGCTTTTAACTTCAGTCGCAGTGCCGGCCCGCCCCCAACACTTAGCCGCGCTCCGATGCGAATCGGAGTCTCCATCAATGTTTAACGACCCGGTTGTGGGCCTCTTACACACGGGCCACGTGAACTCAGCCAGTACCAAGCCTCTGGGGCCGCGAGCCCTCGCCTGGTCAAAGCACAGAGGGGGTCCTGTTCCACCTTTTCTCGGGGGTAATCTCACCACACGTGGAGATGCAGCCCTGACTGTCACTTCTAATGGTTCTGCTGCCCCATTAGCTCTTTATCTATGATGAGAGATGATCCGGAAGGTAAGTAGATCCTGGCGTAGGGCACGCTGCTTCTATTGGTCGTGAAGCTCTTTGCAGAAGACAAAGCAAAGCCGGTCCATGCCGTATGGCGGCCTTCTATCCTCTCGGCGAGTATAAAGATGTGTGCTTGGGCCCAAAATGGGTCAGTGCCGCTTTCTGGTACAGTTTGCTTGATGTGTGCTGGTTGGGAGGAACCTTCATGAGATGCCTCCAGAAACAGCACGTGGAGCCAGGATAGGCCAAACAAAAGTACCCTGATATTTTCGGACAATATTTATAACTGTTTTCATATGTACTTATTTCTTGTCAAATCTGAGCCATGTCTCTGTTACGGAGTCGTTCGGAGCATCAGATCCAGCAGAACCTTGCTGTGCTGCTGGTGGTTTAAAAGTCGAACACGACTCCGATCCTTTGCGCATAAATGGTGCTTTTTCAAAAAACACCCAACCTGGGACAACACCTACAAAGTCTAACATATGTAGTTGAAGGTTAGGCAAAGATTGCACTTGAGCTGGATTGGCGCAGCCTGGGTAGATGATGACACGGCAAACTAAAATAGGTTAATGATTTAAATCAGGATGGCTCTGTCTTTTGAGGTCTTAGCCTCTAAACATGTTAGTCACTTCAGGTAATTATTATATTTTTCCTCCCACTGTTGTATTGATGCTGTGGTAATTTAATGCTAATTAGTAGTTCTGTTGAGTGCCTGCAATTTGTTGTTATTCCATGAAAGACAAACCATTTTAGGAAGAGATTTGTTTTGCCCCATGTTGGAACATCACAGTATTAACAAGTGTCCATTCACTCAACGAGCCGTGGCATGCTAATGCTAAAGGATAGTCTCGCTAACAATAGCTAGCATACCGGTCTGGAATCACCGCGGGCTTGATGGTTTTCTATGGTGAGATGGTCCTGGAAGGGTATGCTATTGCCTACACGACATGGACGGTGGTGAAGCAAGGACCGACAGATGGAAAGCGCACAGTCCTGTGATGTCTGCTCAGCAGCATGCAGTGTGAAACTGCACTCACAATAATGCCACAAGATGCCTCGTGCACAGGCAGGTGACTGGGCTGGAAAATGATTTAGACCTTAACACTGAATGGGGAAGATGCCGATCTCCTATGGATGCTCCACGTGTTCATGTGGAAGATGTCTATATGTCTGATAGAGGACAGATGGTATAGTGATGCACTGCCCTCTTGGAAGCCTGTGTGTGACTTACGTGGGTGGGGGCCAGATTTCAAGGTCTCAGATGTAGAATATTATCAAAGAGAGTTTCATTTTACTGCATGTACGACTGCAAAAACAATGATTTTAATAATAGATTTATCTTGTGATATTTCAGAAGTGCTTTAAAAAAAAAAAAATCAAGGTATTTTTTTAATTTACAGTCGTAGTGAAAACTTTACACAGTGTAGAGAATCTTTAAAGTCCACAATGTGGCATAGAAACAAAGATCAAAGTTTGATCAAGCTTGCACATAACATTTCTTTAGAAAAACATACAAAATAACTTGCTTCACAGTTTCCCATGACGAGAATGAGTGCATAACAAAATCCCTTCTTGGCCTTGTTGGGGAATACTGACTTTTTTGATGATGCAAGATTTAAAATGATTTCACACACTTCGGATGTTTTGGTCTGGTATGAACCCTCCACAGATGAACTCGTTGCCTCTGCCATAATTAGTTGAACACGCCAACTTTTAAAATTAGTAGGTGGTGATGCCATTATACACAATTTGCGTAGAAAACCACAAAAATGGAACCAATCAATAGCAAAAAAGCTCCTTTGTTTACTGATTATTATCGAAATCGATTAATTGTTGCAGCCCTAACTGCACGTTTTTCATTTGGCCAATGGGTTAGCACTTTGGGGAACTGGCTAAAAGTTGAGGTGTTTATGAGGTCTAAGGCTGTTTTGCTTGATCTTTGGGTTGATACAGTGCTTCCCCTGAGTATTGATGACATGTGTAATGAGTCTCATCCAAAATTGAACTTATTCATCGCGAGTAACAGATGGAAATGTTACCATCTGGTTCTGCTGAGAGGGTCATGCTGCTATGGTGATGAGCTCTGTATCATCCTCTGCTGATCCATGTAAGGTCGTCACGTTTGAACATCAGGGTTGGTCAGGACCACAGTGTCGTCAGAAAGCTATAGTCCTCCATAGGGTAGTCAGTGGGCCCCCACACCTATGGTAGCTGGCAAATATTACACTAAAGGACCCTGTTTCCTTCATTAGATGCTTTGATTTTTCCTAGTTTCAGACATATTCTTTTTGGAGGTGCAGCTCAGCACATTCCTAAAGCCAGAGGTGGAATTTTCAGGTCCAGAAAGTACAAATCCAGACCAACCAGTTGAATACTCTGTGACTGTGACTCTTTATGCTCAAACTGGTTGGTTAAAAGTAAATCATGGTCTGGATTTTTACTTTCTGGACCTGAAATTGCCACCTCTGCCTGAAGCAAGAGCTTTTACCAAATGCAACATTGTTTCACCCTGATTTTTGTGATTTTTTTCGCTGCAGGGTACATGCCCTGACTTTTCAGGTGGGATTTATAACTGAGAAAAACCTGCAACACCCACTGCTTTGGCCCCTCTGCTCTTTGTGTGTTTGGGCATTTTTCCACCGTACCAGATTCCAAACTTTTGGTACTTCAAGAAAGTACCTGGAGAAATTAAAATATAGCAAGCGTTGCAATTTTAAGTATTATTCCTTTTGTAGATTCTTATATGTTTAAAGAATCAGTTTAAAGTTTACCTCTGCTGCTTTCGCATGAGCGCTGCATACGTTCTCTGAGACCATTACAATCATTTTCATCTTTGCCATTTAACTCGAAGATGGGTTTGCTAGATTTATCAACTCCTTTTTTGTTTTATTAATGCCCCAATATTTATTGCAACTATATCACATCGCTAGGGCACCACTCTAATTTTGTACTGTTAGGCTATTCAACAAAATGCTTTTTCAAGGTGGTGTTTGTCTTGTGTTTGAGGCAGGCTATTTGCATAACCAGTCGACTAAAGAAAGCGTTTCAAATCCCACCTCAATGTACTGTAGTACCAAAGAAGTATCCCAGTTGTTTTGGCACTTTTGGTACTAGTGCTCATCCAGAAGTCAATGGAAAAGCGAAAGTACTGTACTTGGTGCAGTGAAAAAGCACCCTTTGTGTGTCTGTGACCAGGTGACACCCAGCAAGACCTTCAGACAGTCAGTACGTTTACATGCACAATAAGAAAATCAAATTATTTTGTTAATCTGACAAAAGCCAGACTTTAAAAGCACATGCAAACGTGTTCGTCTGCGTAAAATCATATTAAATCAAATTTCTCAAAGTTGGACTAAGACACCCAGATAATGGGAGTTGATTTACTTCTGCATGTGTACATTAAATCCGACTGAAACTGGCCTAGGTGCTCTGCACATGCTCCAGTTTCCCCCCTGGTCTGTGACCCTGAAGTAACAGAAGAAGCCGCTACACCGAAGAAGCTTGGAGCACAGCAGAGGTTGCGTTGTTGGCACACTCCAGCACTATATGGAGGTGTCGTCTGCCTTCGGATAAAACCACAGCCACAAGGAATAGCATCTTGTTTGTAAAAAAGAAAGAAAAAAAAGTACAACGTACAGCGCATATCAAATGTACTGCGCTGTAAAGCGGTCCGATCCGCCACTCCACTAAAGGGTGCTTTTACACCACACCATATACCGTACTTTTGGTACTTCAAAAATGGTACCAAAAGCGTGATACTTCAAGGTATTGATTTTACATTGGCGCTGAATGACATCACAACGCGGGTTGGGGTGTTTTGTACCCAATTTGAAAAATGGCTGTAGCAGGGATGGACAAATTCCTTCTTTGTTTCATAAATTCCCAAATATTTATTACAACAAAATCACATTGCAATATTTGAAAAAATTCCAATACCCTGCTTTCATAGTATATTATACAAAATACTTTATTTCTTGTTATGCTGTCCTGATTTTGTTGTATCTCGTCTTCTCACCAGATCGCAATTAAAGCTTGCATCACTTAATTTGTCCACGCATCCATTATTATTAATTTAATTTTTTACATATGTAATGTGTAATAGATCACCTGGAAAAAGCTCAATACTGACAAGCTGTAACGAGCCATATCGCCACCTATCGTAGCGGAGTCAGACGTACTTCAGTCAATAAATCGATTCCCCTCCCGTGCATGTATACTGGGACAAGGACAGTAGTCCGATTTAAATGGCATAATCGAGCTATAACCGTAGCTCGACTTAGCTGTGCATTTAAACATAGTTAGTTCTTCTTTTTTAAAGTAAACCAGTGTTGTTTTTCTAGCCACATTACCTTCCCCCCATTTCTGACGCACATGCCGTGACTCGCAGCCTTGCCGCGCGGCGCTTGGTGAGCTGGGCGTGTGCCCAGGGGTTTGCAGGTTCTGAATCTCGGCTGCGTTGAGTTGGGTGGAAAACGAGCCCGGTGAAGTCGGGCACAGAAGACCGTGTCTGTACGCCGGCCTGGAAAACCACAGATGAATAATACATAGGTGTATGTGTGTGTCTGTCTGTGTGTGTTTGAGTGTCTGAGATAGGGAGTCGAGCTCCAGCTTGTGCCCCCCTCATCTGACCCAAAACATCAGAGGAAAACCCAGTCTCTCACTTCCACTGCATTCCTGCTTTTGCTTGGCAGGAAATCTGACGCCCGGCCAATCAGCCCAGGATATGCCGGGAATCCTAATGGGTTCCCCCATTTCTCTTACCTCCTGGCTCTTGTTATAGACGGCCTGGCTGATGGATGCCTTTTTCTCCTTTTCGGTATCGGGGCACTCGTGGCAACACAATCACCAAGCCTACCAGCAGAAAATCACGCACACTTATGAATCTGGCAGCACCTGACGATCAGGGATCGAGTCCAGCAGGGACTGTCAGTCTGAAAGCTCCGTGGGAGATTGAGTTTGGTTTTGTGCTCTTGCCACTGTAACTTTATAGTTTTTTAACCTGTTTAGTAAAGAGAACACGTCCTCTCAGGGAAGGCCCCGAACTCGTGACTCAGAAAGAAAAACATTGTTCGGGGTCATGGTGTTTTGCACTGCTGCTGTGCTGGCCGGTCCTGACCCGACGGGCGACCAAACAGAAGATGCAGTGTTAGCGTGGTGACATGGGGGTGGTGCTGCCCCCAGCCCCCCAAAGAACCGCACAACGGCCGGCTCTCATGCCGCCGCAGGCCACTGTGGTTCCACCAGCAACGGCTGAGATTTTTTGCAGCATGCTGGGGGAGTGATCATCGCATGGGTAAATTATGGCAGCTTTCTAGAAGAGTGCGGAGACTCAGTGCAAATGAGCCAAAATTATAGTTGAAGGGCTGTCGCATGATGGTGGTCCAAGGTTTCTCATTCGCTGGTAGAGTTTGACACCAACAGGGGTAAATGGGCAAAACTGTGGATTGTAGGTCCCGGCTTCAAGACCGACTATGAAGCTCTCTGTCCCTTTCACCATAACCGTGTTCTGGTTCGTTTGGGGTGGTCAAGTACACTTTACTTGAGGGGCTTGTTTTCATTGGGTGACCCGAGCCTGAAGGGTTCACCTGGAGAGCTTGTCCAGTGAAAATGCTGATCAGGTTATAAATAGGACACAGCAGCTGCTTCTGCCATCCTGGTCAGCGTGCAGATTAGCCAGGGATAACTGGAGCATAGGTGGGAGGAGCTGGGATCCATGGTTTGAGGTTGACTCACTCCTCTCCAACAAGGCCTGCCGTCTTGTCCTCCAGTCGGAGGTTTGGAGTTCAGTTTTCTGAAGCGCTTGCTTGTCCTGTTGGGGCTGAGATAGTCCAGGTTTCATTCTTGAGTAGGAGAATGTGGGAATGGGGCACTGGTGTCTTCCTTTCTACACTCATTCTTGGAAAACCGTGAAAGTCATCTTGAACAGCACTGTGGGCAGGTTGTGATGCATTTCCTAATAAGTTCCAGTTCATTTTGGTTTGTCACAACTGATCAGATCAGCCCTGTTGCAATAGTTCACAGTTAGTTTGCTCTTAAATGAACAACCTGGCAAAGGGCTTGTTTCTGATGGGTCCTCCTGTTGCTCTGAGGGCATTTTTGGACCATGGTTTGGCTGCAGATTTGTGTGCTCTCTGGGCTGTTTATGGTCTCGTGTGGCTGGTGGGAGGCTTTGTGGTGTGTGGAGCGCGTTTACGTAAAGGCAACGATTGTGCAAGACAGCCTCCTCTCGAAAAACCGGGTGGACTCCCAGCCGGGGCAGGGCTTGGCTGTGGGTATGACTGACTCATGTCCTCAGAGATCCCTCTCCTGCTCATACCTGTCGGCAGCGCTAAGCTGGTGTGTGCTTCAGCCTGCCCTGCTCTGACACAGCTTGCTGTGTGGTATTATCCTAGAGTTACCTTCCCCAACATTACCAACCTGTCACTTTGGATCCTGCTCTTGATTGGTCTCTCGGTGATCTCTGGATTAGTGGCTGCCATGTTGCTTGATCAGCTCTGTTTAACTGGCCTTCGTTTTAGACGTGCTTATTGTTTTTGTTGGGTCATGAACTTCTGATTAAAGGCTGCCAGGTGCCAGTTTTGGGGGAATTCTGCTGATTAAATTCTTTTTGTAAGCAGGGAGCCTTAGGGCGCAATTCCACAACAGACCAGGAGGGGCCTTTTTTTTTCCTTTTTCTTTTTTTGCTGTGTGTTTTGTCAACCTTCTGTCAAAGGTCATAATACAAGGAAAGGAGAAAAGCAGGGTAGAGCTCTCGGGATTTTGAGGGAGGTGCTGAAGGGGCAGCTGTTGTGAAAGGCCAGTTTTACGATACGCTCAACAAATTGGAGCTCACCTGCTCAGTGTAATACCTCCAATGCAGCGTATGTGTGTTAGCTCACCAAGGAGTGGGGTGTTTGCTGTGTAATCTCCCTCGGAGCCGTCAAACAGAAAGCCCCCCTCCTGAAAAGGAGTTCTTTTCCCCCGTCTCATGGGTTGTCATTGCCATATTTATTCTGACGGCAAAAGGAGGATGTCAGACGGTTGACACGCTCAGTGCCGGTTTGCACTGTTAACGGTGATTACTTGTGAGTTGGAAGATGGTTTTTGAAAGTGAAGAATCCTTTTGTGAATTGGTGAATTTGCGTTGTCAATGGCCATGGTCTGCCCAGTAACTTTACTGTGGGTGAGTCCTTGTTTGGAAGCTTGGGTTGGTGTCACAGCTTCTTGGCACTCGTGGTTCTGTCCATGTGCTTGTGGGTCTCTATGTTCTGTCTGGCTGCCCCCAGCACCCCAGCAGGTCCGTCCAGCTTGTGGGTGGTCTCTGTTCCAGCGGCCCTCTGCTCTTCCTCACCTGAAAACGCAGGTCCCACTTCAAACGGCTTCTCACTGATCCACTTATCTCTCTCTCTCTCTCTCTCTCTCTCTCTCTCTGAGAAATGGAGCCCCTAAGAAGGGGGGTGTTCTGGAGGAATTTCTACAGTGGGCTCGGCTACCCCCTGGCTCACCTTGTGCAGGATTGTACCCTGGATGAGGCACCTGTGTAACACCTTGCATTTTTTTCTTTTTGCGGTAGAGCGTCAGGGCACTCTGGGATCGTGTGTGAGCATGGTAGTGGGTCCTGTGTTGAAATGATGCCCGAAAGGGATAAATACACCCATGCACCTCTGGAGTTGACACGCTCTCATATTGTGAAGAGCTGCACCACTGACAAGCTCAGACAGGATTGTGTGGGGAACAGGAAATTTGTTTTCTGAGGAACAGGAAATGGGTTTGGGAGGAACAGGAATAGGAGTTGAACATGATTTTGAGAACAACAGGCGTAGAGAAGTTGTCTCGGGGGGAACAGGAACCGGAGAGGGTATGGTTTTGAAAATGGGTTTGGGAGGAGCAGAGACGAGGAACAGAAGTGTAAGCTTTCGGGACTCTGACTGTTGCATTTGTATGGTTACTGGATGACCTGCCCTAAACCCCCTTGAATCACTTTTGCCTTGATATATGTCTCTGCTAAAGCTAGAGGTAGAGCCACCTCTACATTCCCCGGGGTATAGATGTATTTCCCGGATCTGTAGCGTGGGGGTGACATGGGGGGGGGTGGGGTGGGGGAGAGAGAGACCCAGCATCTCACGTTCTGAGCTGCTTCTCCCGCAGCTGCTTTGGGCGCAGGGAGCTGAGAAATGCAGTGTGCCTTGATGTGGAAGACTGTGACCCCAAAGTGGAATCTGAGAAAGCAGACGACGGGAGTGGCAGCACAGGGCCTTTTGCCCCCGGTTGTAGCCACCCCCCCCCCCCTCGCCCCACAGTCCCATTAAGTCTGCAGGGAAACAAGATATTCTGGTTTCTTGCAATGACATGCTGTCAAACCAAGGTTAAGGCATACCCTTATGCCCCCTCCCCCACTCTCTCTATCCCCTGCAGTGAAGCCGTTTACCACCACTGTGAAGGATATGCGGCTGCACCGGGATGACTTCGAGATGCTCAAGGTGATTGGCAGAGGGGCATTCGGAGAGGTAAGAGTCTGTGAAATCTCATGCTGACCCACTGTCTGCACCGTACATCATGAGGCTGTGATGAAGAGCCAGTTCATTTAACAGCTTACACTAGACTGAGGACTTAAGTCACATGGTTTTGAGTCCCATGGTTCCCTACCTGTCACCCCCAGCAACATGTATGTGATGGTTGAGATGACATATTCTTTCAGTATGTATGTAGAGCCAGTGGCTAATTTATCAGGTAAATCTACTTGCTGATGCAAACAACCTGCTTCCCCAGAAAGCACATCACATGACTGCAACTGAATACATACAGCCCACGGACAGGGTCAAAAGGTTCACTTATTTTTCGACTAAGCCTGAGAAACGACCAAGACACCTGATCCAAGTGCTTTTGCACGTGGTGTAATTGTTAGTGCCGCATGTGGTGGTTTCGCCGTCTCAGGAACGGCCATTCTCCGGAGATCTTCATGCAGAGTCCAGACTTTATAGAAAATGTCGTGATTAACAAAAAAAATGGCATTTTGTGGCCGACATCTTAAGAAGAGAGGAAGTGACCACTGGGCGCATGTATAAATATCTGAGAAATCTAACACGCTCCCGTGTTTCCATGCTCTCTAAGACGTGGGCATTGAAGCAAAGCATTGTGGGACTGGTGGGCTGCTTCTGCAGCTCTCAGGAGTTTGCAGTCAAGTGCAGTAGCACTGCGTAGTGGTGGGGGAAACGGGGAGCTACAGGAGAGCTACAGGAAAAGGTTGTTTTTATTCTTTAAGAGACAGGAAACGGATAAAATTGTGTTTCCTTCAACTGATAATATGCTTCTCGCATACATTTGTTGACAGGCGCACACTTTTAAGAGCGTTGACACAGCTGAGGGGATGTTCATTTGTGTTTAAGATCAGCATTGTCCTTTTATTATTGTTCTTAAGCCCCTCTGGCTTAGATTTAATATCCTCCTGATGAGAAGGGATGAGAGAGCATCTCTCTTTCAGCTGTGACATCTTTGCCATGTAGCAGTACGAGGGACTGACAATTAAAAAGACCCGACCATCAGAGCAGAAGCCCCACAGTCAAACTGAAATAATTTGTACCCGGGGCGCTTTGAGCCTACATGTACCACGTTTTGGTGTGCAAGTTTTTAAATTTTATTTTCTAGGAGGTTGAGGTTGTTCTTGAAGGGGTATGGGTTTCTGTGGTACAGCATTATAGGAGCGGCAGTGATGCGTCCTGGATTACGTTTTATCTTCTATGGCTCTTGTGGAAATATATGTGTGCAGTGCATGCTGGGAACTGTAGTCTTTCATGTGGATCGCTAGGGAAGCAGTTGATTTCCACAAACTGTACAAAATAGAATTTGGCAGGTAGTGCTATGGCTAATTCCAGAAGCCTATATCAGTGCATGGTGAGCAATCTGCCTTCACTGGAGCAGGTCCAGTATAGGGTGGGGCTGTTTTGATGGATGAGGCTGTGTCTCTTTAATTAGGCTGTGTCTCATTATTGTGTCTCATTAATTCACTTCTCATGAATAACGCTTTCTATGTTTCTGCCTTGTTCTGAAGCCACATCCACTGACAAGGCTCCAGACTGTGACTGTTTAGTTGTATTTCGTGACCATTTTTGGAGACGGTGCGTCTAAATTTTATAAACAGGCACAGCAGTGCGACTTTCTTATAAAACCATCATGGTATATCACGTGAAACACCCGGAGAAAGTGAGAATTTGTGTGTGTGTGAGAGAGAGAGACACAGGGAGAAGGCGCTTTCCCACCGCAGAAACTTTTTCTCAGAACCAGGAACTTCTGTTGTTTTTCCACCAGAGTAACTTGGTCCAATTTGTAATTCTTTGGAGGAGCTACTGGGGAGGAATTCACAGCGATAGCTTGCTGTTTGGTTGATTACCAGCACTGCCGCTAACATGAAAATTACACAGAAATGCAGGGGGAAAAAAGCTAATTAACGCAGCAAAAATTGAGCAGATGAAACGGGTTATTTTTGTTCCTCAGGTACATTTAATACATTATTGAGTACCCTTTTGCTTGCGCCTACATCTTCTGCATCGTAAAATTCAATCAATAACCGGTATTCGTTTGTCTAATATCTTTGGTGCCAGTGGTGAAACTTGCCAGTGCTTATTGACAAAATCACGTTACATCATTTTTTTATTCAGTGGGAAAACGAAAGATCGGTCTGCTGGCCCGATTTTGATAATGATATCTAAACGTGTCACGGTTTGCATGAACCAGGAGCTCGGTTCCTGAATTTCAGTGCCTCATGAAACACTTGTAAAACACAATAGCAGCTTGAATCATAAACTATGCAGGAACAGATGCACTGAGGGGGTAGAGGCTGATGACATACCTTATGTTTATCCTTGTAAATTTATTATGTGGTGTTTGTTTTAAAAAAAGAACCATTAATGACTTTTTTCTCTTAAGCATTACTTCACTTTGTGACTTTTTCCTTTAAAATAAAACCATTTTTTCTGTATATAATATATTTAGTGCCAAAGTATTCATTAGTAATACAGTTAAGATAGAACAATATGAATGTGTTGCATTGCATGTCGGTTGAAGTAGTGCATCTAAAATGTTCCTTAAGGAGCACCAGTGCTACTAGTAGGAAACGTTAGTCTGAATCCCCGGCTGATGGTCCCAGGCCTCTGATGTAGGTCTTCAGCAGGTCTAGTGCTTTTCATGTTCATTATGCAGCTAGGATGCCTGGATTGGCTATAGAAGCGATGGCTCTGGGTGCTGAGCCATTTACTGTGTGGGAACCAGTCTGGGTCATGAGCCAGGCGAGGAGGAAATGTGGGGGATGGTTCTGAGCACAGGGCGTTGAGGTTTGTTTAGTAATGAGGTCATTTTTTCTGGCGTGGTAACAGGGCAGGGTGGCACTGATTTGGAGAGTGAGGTTGTGTGTATGAGGAGGGTGTTACTGGGGCAGCACGTCTGGGCCTGGTTCTGCTTCACCTCCTGAGTGAACATCCTGTTCTCGACCCGTGATGAGAATGTTTCCAGTCGCTTCTACCCTTCCAGAAGACGCGGACCGTCCTACTGTATAACCACATGCGTGTGAGGAAAGCCGCGGAAGTGACGTCTCGATGAAACTCCCGCCAAATATGGACAGAGCATGAAACGGCTGCCCCCCGGATAGCCGGGCGTCACACACTGCCCACGCTGCCAGCGGTCACACGGACCCGAGAGCGGCGGACCAGGCTGGCGGTGAAGGGGGTGGAGCTCGACGCGGCTGTCCGGATAGGCCCTCAGGGGGGGGATCGTTAGTGGGCCAAGTAATTAACTTTTTGCTTGCGTTGAGCTGTGGCTTGAATGTAACACACAATTAAAATGGCATTAAGTGGGACATGATAGTCCAGGGCTACTCTGTCAAATGGGATAATCTGACTTTAATCTGACTGGCTGTTAGAACATTGTCAACCGCACACTTTCGATTAACAAAATATTAATTTAAATATTATCTGGATATTTATCATATGTTTCACCTAATACTACCTTATTTTAACTTAGTCATTACTTCCGGCACGCATGAACCAATCAACACCTAATACCTGGAACAAGTGTGTTAGTGACCAGTAGGGAGAAAAAATATATGGATGGTCTGGGGGTCCCCGAGAATTGGGTTGAGAAACATTAGTTTGCATGCTAATTGTGGTATTTCATGGGGGGGTGCTCTTCGGAACAGCAGTTAAGTTTGCAGAGTTATAGATTGCTCAAACAAATTCAGCTTATGTTGTGTATGGAGTACATTGCTCCATCAGAACAAAAAGGTTAATTAGCTAAGGCTTAATGACCACAAGTATTCAGTTACCCAAGAGGAGTTTAATAAACACGTTAGAATGACTATCTTGGTCTGCCTGCAAAAGGCTGAAACACCAAGGATTACTGTATAAATAATTACCTTAAAGAAATCAAAGCGTGCATTTCCTGTGCTACCTCAGGAGGGCAGTGCTGAGTGTCACTGTATACCACCCTCGGCTTCACTTTCCACAGCCGCCTGGAGAGCCGTATGGCTGGCTGACGCGTGGTCTGTCCACTTCCACTGCGATGCAGGCCTATCGTCAGTGCCTGCTGGTCACTGTCTGCCCTGCAGGTCGGCCTCCTTTACCACGTGAGGCCTTCTGAGACTGTGCTGCCTCGGTGACGCCTGGCCCACTCCCCCTCCTCAGTCTGCCTGTCATGCTTATAGTAATCATCAGCATCATAATCGCCCTTCTCACATCTCACAGCTTATAACTGAAAGCCTGGCCCAGTGTTGCAAGGAAGAGACTAAATGCCGGCCTGCCACTGAGGTCAGTGGCGTTATCTCTGTGTACAGGCGGATAGTTGGGCAGCCTTGATCTTCAGACAGGGGTTACACCTGGGTCACCAGCCAAATACCCCTGAAGTTTTAATGAGCACCGACAGCCAGTTTGGTACCACTGGGTCAAACATCCAATGGGATTTCTGCTCCTGGGTCCCCCCCTCCCCCCGCCCTGCAGGAGAAGGCGGTCCTAGTGTAAGCTGGGATAAAAACGTATCCGAGATCCTGCCCTTCTTAAGCTAAAACCCAGAAACGGGCGATTTGGCTTTCAAGTCACATGACCTGAGCCTTCCTCTTCCTCGCTCCCATTCTTCCCCCCCCCCCCCCCCCTTCCAGGTTGCCGTGGTGAAGATGAAGCAGACAGAGAGGGTCTACGCCATGAAGATCCTGAACAAGTGGGACATGCTGAAGAGAGCCGAGGTAGGGGGTCCGGAACGTGGCCTGGAAATGTCCAAACGACCACAACTCTCCCCCCCAAAATACAAAAAGCTTACAATCTATAGTCTGCCTCTCACTGAAATGTAGCTGTGTGACCTGTGTCTTTGAATAGAAATAATAAATAAAAATATAGAATGTCCTGTGTTTAGCATAGCAGATTTAAATTGGGAACCATACGTATCTCAGTTTCTAAATATAAGTAACTCCAAATTTATATTGGCGTCTTATGAACCTTCGGGATTTAGTGCAGCAAAGACGGCTATAGGATCACACCTGTGAGCCATGTAAAGACGTTTAGGATTAAGGAGCCAGTCAGACTGGGGGTGTCTGTCGTGAGGCTGGTGCTTACTCACCTGCCTTTCTCCTACTCCGTCTCCGGCGAGCCTGAAACGGCATAAAGCTCTTCTCCCAGTCTGACCCAGTTTCCCCACCGGCAGGGCTGTCAAGCCCCTCTGGGCCCCCAGCGGCGATTCCCCGTTGGGGGGTGACCCTTTGTCGTTAATCCCTAAATCTCATAATGTGCCCCCCCACCCCTGTCGTCACACACACATCGTTCTTTGACTCTTTGTTAAAGCACTTCATTTTTCTGTTTGTTGCCCCCCCCCCCCCTCTGCACCCCCCATCATGCTGTATTGTTTTAACTCTGTAAAGTAGCCCATTATCAATCAGGATTGACTAGTCTGCACACCTCATGCCCGATGCATCCGTCTGCCATAAGTGCCTCTCGTCTAATGGGGAAGTTAGACATGTCATGCAGAGGGGGGGGGGGGGGGGGGGGATGTGTGGGTGCATCAGTGCAGCTGGAAGCCATTGGCTCTTATCTGTCTATCTGCGTTTGTGGGTATCTGAGTCTGTGTGTGTGTGGGGGGGCAGAAGGGGCCATGGTCTTCATAGGAGGCAGTATCTATGTGTGTGTGTGTGTGTGTCATGTTTTTCAAATTTGGTTGTCGTGTGTTTAGAGGAACACAGATTCTTATGACACAGTTGGAGCAGAGGGGACAGATGCATGTGAGACATAAGACGGGTGCATGGCGTGGACAATAGGACAACAGTTCAATAAAAGACGAAACAACAGTGCAGTCAAAGTCAAGACAATTCATTGTCATTGAACATGTCATTGAAACCAACTGATTTAGTTATAAAGGATTCCAGTCATTTATTCGTTACACTATTTTTATTGTAAGAAATCATTGTATTAGTTCACAAGATTTTTGTTTTGTATTTAGATGGTTTGCATATATTGTACTTGTCCACTAACTCTTATGGTAATTTCTAGCTCCTAGTTGGTTACCTCCACTGTCAGCTCAGTCCCCTCGGTTCTCTGGAGCTCTCCGTCCGCCTTACTCTTATCAGAATTTGAACATGACTTTGCCAAAACCTATTGGCCACAGGCAACATAACTGTCCCACGTATCTAGTTTTTGTAAATATAGTACTGAAATTGCGAACGCATGAACTGTGATTCATCATCGCAACCTGAACCTCAACTCGTGAATTAGGATTCATGATTGTAAAATGAAGATTGTACTCGTGAAATTTAGGCGGCGGCCGGAGATTCTCAATTACGACTCTGAATATGGATTTGTGTCTCATAAAATTACAACATCTTCATGACATTTAAGTACAATTACTTTAGACATAAATTTATCTCCTTAGCAAGTGAACAATAAATGTTTGTCTCCTTATCTTTGATTGAACGCTCCTTTGTGCTTTGTGTGCTTGTCATACCTACACAAGCGTGACCCATGTAATTGACTTTCCCCCCTAGACGGCTTGTTTCCGTGAGGAGAGGAACGTGCTGGTTCATGGAGACTGTCAGTGGATCACAACGCTACACTATGCCTTCCAGGACGACAACTACCTGGTGAGCAGGAACGCAGTTTGTCCGGAGCTCCTTCCTGTCCCGCCCTCCCTCCTCCCTCAGGGTCCGCTTCTGAGTAATGACTGATTCCTGTGTAGCATGTGCTGTGATGAGCTACAAGCCGGCGAGGAAGCCTTCCTTGAGATGATTAGGAATTTTCTGGATTGGTCACGGCTCATTTGTGTCTGGATTCAAAGTACTTTCGTAGTGGAACTGTATTTTTCATGGAGTTTTCAAAAGAAGTGAGAGCAGCATGTTGCAGTGCAAAAATGTAGAACTTACGTTCTCTAAATTCTGCCCATTTTTATGATTTTATGCAGTTGGCAGTGACCTGTGTGCAATTTGCTATTTTGCACTGAGTTGCATTTGTTAAAAGAAAAAAAAAAAATGTTGCAGAGCTCATTGCGTGATGGGGAGGAAAGACCAAGAATTCACTGATTGCTCCTGAAATGGCATAATTAAATTAGCAAATTTAATGTTCGAGGGCATGGAGTTCAGTCATGCGTCTGTCCTATTTGCTTCAAAGTAGCTCCCAGATGTTTGTTGTTAGATTTTTATTTTCCCACCGTGGAAACGTCCTTAAATTTGAATACTTCAAAAAGGCAATTGATACGTACCAAGACCCAAGAATGTGTCTGGATCATCAGACTCCTTGGTGCATCCTGAACGTTACCAAGGTCAAACTGTACAGGAATTCTCCATTACATGATAATGATTGTTGCCTACTGATCTGCATAGAGCTTATGGTTTTGTGTCAGGACATCCAGGGTTTAGTCAATCATCAACTACAGAGCCTGACGCTTCTGGTCTTGGCCAAAGAACGAGCGCAATTTGTTTTTTGTGCTTTTGTTCTTGGTTTATGCTAATTAGAGGCTGGGTGTCATTTTTTTCTTCAGCAGCTGTATGTTTATTCTTTACCATGTTCATTCTTAGCCATGCGAGCTGATTGGTTCACGTCTGCACTCCCTAATCGCAGTATCTGGTGATGGATTATTACGTGGGCGGAGACCTGCTGACTCTGCTTAGCAAGTTTGAGGACCGTCTTCCGGAGGACATGGCGAGGTTCTACGTGGCCGAGATGGTCCTCGCCATCCACTCCATCCATCAGCTCCATTACGTGCATCGGTGAGCAGCGCCCATGGGAGATGCCATATTTTGGAGATGTTTTATATTCCCTGGCCCACTTTGCCCTCTCATTAGCTCGCTTGATCTGCTGTTATAGGAGGATGGTCTCTGGGGAATCGGTTGTCATGGGAACCATTGCTGGGCTGACTGGTTGATTCGCTTTGCGTTTCAGGGACATAAAACCGGACAACGTGCTGCTGGACATGAACGGCCATATCAGGTTGGCAGATTTCGGCTCGTGCCTGAAGATGATGGACGATGGGACGGTGAGTGTCCACCCTGGCCATCCCTGAATTCTCCTGGTGGCTGAGGAGTTGGGCTTTTGTTTTGCAGTGAGGTGTGTAGATATTGATGATTGATGGATGACAAGACTTGCAGTTCCCCTTGACGGCTATGGATCTCTTTGCACAAGAAGGTTCTGAAGACCATCTTGAGAACTGACATTGGGATCTATAATTCTCGTATGCCGAAAACTGGGAAACACTGGTGTTGTGTAATTCAGTTCAATTCTGTTCCATTCACTTTAATTTTATTTGTATAGCGCATTTTCACTGCATTACATTGTCTCAAAGCGCTTTACATTATCCCTGCCCAAAGCCCTCAGTGAGCAAGCCAGAGGCAACAGTGGTAAGGAAAATCTCCTTAAAAGGAAGAAACCTTGGGAGGAACTAGACTCAGAGGGGGCCCATCCTCTTGAGAACAGTGGAGGGAGTCAAATTAACGAAGTCCTGATTTATAGCTCTAAATTTTTAAAGTTTGGGTGTAAATGCAGATGGTCCAGTGATGTTATGGATGATGGTGTTAGAGCAGTCGGGTGATAGGATGAGCGGAGGTGCGGTCCAGGCAGGAGGTGCGGTCCAGGCAGGAGGGGCGTCACAGGAATCACACATGTAAATGGTAGCTATTCATGATGTGTATCCCCTCTGAGAGACTTCAACTCCATATGTGCAGAGAGCACATAAGAAAGAAAGCGAATCGCATAGGTCACCTGAGGTGCCTGTCACCAGGCAGGACTGCATGCTAGCTGCTACTCGCTAACAGTCCTGCCTTGATAGTTTTAATTCTATCTGTCAGCATACACCTTGTTTTCATCACTGAATGTCTGTTTTACGGAACACAGCTAATCCCCAGCAGGAGGCCTGTAAATAGGCCTTTCGGTCGTCTTCGCTGGCTTCCCCATCCTCCCAGTATGCTGAAGCGCCATTGTTTAGCCGAGGTATGGCTGATGCCACTGGGTTTGTGATGTCCCAGCAAAGCGATATTAACTGGGTTTTAGTGTCGCCCTTTTGAACTTATATAGTCAGCCCTGAAAGCTGCCTCCCTCATTGATTAGCTCAACCACAGAACGGAGCCTTTTTATGCATGATGCTGTGCAGGCAGGTTCCGCTACCATTGTTGGGTGTTAATCAGCTGACAGTCGCTGAAAGCATCAAGGCAGACAGTAATACGTGTCTTGCAGCCCTGGGCAAGTGACTCGCAGAGGCCGCCTTAACGCATGGCTGGTTTCGGATGCACGATGATTGGCGGTTTCTTGTCTAGCCACGCAGGCCCAGCTGCCTCCGCACGGTCTCTCGCCCTGCTGCGATTAGCGCCCGCTTGCTCCCTCACAGGTGCAGTCTTCAGTTGCGGTCGGCACGCCGGATTACATCTCCCCAGAGATCCTGCAGGCCATGGAGGACGGCATGGGGAAGTACGGGCCCGAGTGCGACTGGTGGTCGCTGGGGGTCTGCATGTACGAGATGCTGTATGGCGAGACGCCCTTCTATGCAGAGTCGCTGGTGGAGACCTATGGCAAGATCATGAACCACGAAGTGAGTAATACACTGAGCCTAGATCCTAGCTCTTTGTGCAGGACTGGATGCTAACTTTCCTGGAAATGTTTTTCTTTTTTGTGTGCTCTGAGTTATTTGTCGTACTTGATCTGTGTATTGCGGCCATGGCCACTGTTTCCCGTGGTGCAGAGCCAAAAAAGAGGGAAGTTAGCTTGCTGTCATTGGCTGGCTCTTGGCTCGCTGTCATTGGCTGGCCCTTAGCTTGCCGTCATTGGCTGGCCCTTAGCTCGCTGTCATTGGCTGGCCCTTAGCTCGCTGTCATTGGCTGGCCCTTAGCTCGCTGTCATTGGCTGGCCCTTAGCTCGCTGTCATTGGCTGGCCCTTAGCTCGCTGTCATTGGTTGGCCCTTTAGCACAATCGGCCCGTGTGGTACGGCAGACACTCAGAAAGGTTCCCTATGTGAAACCTTGGAAGATCCACTCTCAGCAGAGGGAGTTTGTTGTCAGTCTGATTAGAAGGGCTGGGTGTGAGGCTGGCAGGTATTCAATCACATTACGCGCCACCCCCCTCTCCAGGAACGCTTCCAATTCCCGTCCCACATCACGGACGTGTCGGAAGATGCCAAGGACCTGATCCAGCGGCTCATCTGCAGCCGGGAGCGACGCATGGGCCAGAGCGGCATCGAGGACTTCAAATGCCACCCGTTCTTCAGGGGCGTGGATTGGGAGCACATCCGCCACACGGAAGCGCCGTACATCCCCGACGTCAGCTCACCCTCCGACACCTCCAACTTCGACGTGGACGACGACGTGCTGAAGAACCCGGTGTGTGACCCTCAGAGTTCTCGCGCTCTGGCCCTCAGCGACGCCCACATCACATGCCTGCCACCCGCTCCGGTTTATAGTTTCTACTGCAAGTGATCACAGCAGTTATCACACTCATGTGCATCTCCATCCAGGACGTGGTTCCCCCGATGTCCCACACGGGGTTTTCCGGCCAGCACCTCCCTTTTGTGGGCTTCACCTACACCACAGAGAGCTCCTTCTCCGACTGCGGCAGCATGCAGAGGGCGATGACGGCGGCCAGCCCGGAGGGGGAGGTCCAGCGAGACGCGGACGGCGGCCTGCAAGTGGAGGCCTTCGAGCGGCGCATCAAGCGGCTGGAGCAGGAGAAGCTGGAGCTGAACCGCAAGCTGCAGGGTACAGTGACGCTCGCACGCGCACACTCCAGATGCACAAGCGGGTGTCTAACTCCTTCGTACCTCTCCTCCTCCCAGAATCCACTCAGGCCGTGCAGTCGCTCCATGGGTCATCTCGCGGGGTCGGCACGCTCGGTAGAGACAAGGAGATTAAGAAGCTGAACGAGGAGGTCGAACGGCTGAAGAAGAAGTTGGCAGGTGAGCCGTCGAGCCAGGGAGTGTCACGCGTGCGGGGCGCAGCGCTGGGTGCCGGGACTGGGTCTGCTGGGGCCCATTGGGCTTTTAAGCATCACCAGATACTGGTCAGGGGATCCCCCAACTCTCAGAATCGTCCAAGTTCAGCTACAAGTCAGATGGTTGCTGATCCAATGGGAAACAACCAGATGTTATTAGGGGGTAGGAGATGTTTGATAAGCCATGTCTGATGAACCTGCTCCTCCCTCAGACTCTGATCGACTGGAGCACCAGCTTGAGGAGGCAGTGACCCTCCGACAGGACTATGAAACATCTTCCACCAAGCTGAAGACTCTGGAAAAGCAGGTGAAAGCCCTGCGACAAGAGAGGGAGGAGACCCAGAAGGTATGGGCATACCGATGCTGTTTGAGATGCTCCCTGTAGCTCCCTCGGGGTGATTTGTGGTTTCATCCAGTCTCTTTACCGTGTGTGTGAATGACTGTAAACAAACGCCATGTTGAGTTTGATTGGTGCACGTGCGGAATGAACATTAAGCAATCTTAACTTGTGAAGGAACCTGATCCCAGGTCAGTTTTTAAGTTTAATTTTCCCCCACAATCTGCAAGGAAAGGTCAGGCTGCCGCCTTTCTGTCCCTCCCCCCACCTCCCCCCCCGGCCCGATACTGACCCTGTCTGGTCTCCATCCCCCGGCCAGCAACTGGCCGACTCCCTAGAGCGACTGAAGTCGCAGACCAAGGAGCTGAAGGAGGTGCACCAGCAGCGGAAGCTGGCCCTGCAGGAGTCGCAGGAGCTGAGCGAGCGCGTCAGCGAGCTGCGCTCCCAGAAGCAGCGGCTCTCCCGCCAGCTGCGCGATAAAGAGGAGGAGATGGAGTCGCTCCTACAGAAGATGGACGGCATGCGGCAGGAGATCCGCCGGACAGAAAAGGCCCGCAAGGAGGTACGCTGGGGGAGGAATCCGGCAAGGCGTAGCGCACTCGGCCTCCCCCCGACAAGCCTTCCCCTCCTTGAATGCCAAACATTTTGTATCTTTAACTTTTCCCCCCAGCATCCCCCATCCCCCGCCCCCCAGATGTCCCCCCCCTGCTGATCCTGGCGCGCGGCGGGCTAATGAAAGGCGCGTGCCTCCCTGTTCGGTATGCGCCCTCGTGATTTTTACGCTCTCAGGCGGAGAGCCCCGCCAAGAGCGCCGGCTTTATCTGCCGTGAATGTGGTCTCCGGGGGCCTCAGCAGGAATCTGCCGGCGTCCCTCCCCTTGTCCCTCCCCAGCGTGGGCCTGGGCTCTCCTCCCCGGACAGCCTAACTCCATCCAGATGGAGGCCAGTGACCTCTGCCGTGACGCGCTGGGCAGGAATGTGCTGTTGTGAAGCGGGAGGGGAAAAGATTAACACACATATATACACACACACACATACATACGCTGCTTATGGTTTAACCGGAAACATCATCGTTTGGTGTGATGCCAGGATGGGAACTAATGACAGGCAGCAGCCTTCAGGTTAGCTTGCTGGGCTGAACAGTGGCAGCCAGTACCACGGCGATTCAGGGAGTGAATATACCCAGAGGGAGGTTGGTTCACATCCCACGAGGGCCCTGATGACTCATGCTCTCTCCCCCCCACAGCTGGAGGCCCAGCTGGACGACAGCAAGGCCGAGGCATCGAAGGAGCGGAAGCTGCGTGAGCACAGCGAGACGTACTGCAAGCAGCTGGAGGGCGAGCTGCAGGCACTCAAGGTCAGAGCCCCCCCCCCCGCCCCCTACATCACTGCACTGGATACACAGGAGACCCCAGACCACAGTCGCTTGATATCAGGACTCCGCCCCCCCCCCCCCCCCCCTTCGGTCCTAAAATGGTCTTGGAACATGTAGAGAGAAAAGCTGTCTAACTGGGGGGGAGGACGTCTGTTGTCCCTGTCCAGCTGCAGACACCCAGTGCCCACCTGCGCTCTCACACCGTGACGGTCTGCCCCACACGTCTGTCCCGGGGGGGCAGCTGGCACTAGGCAGACGGCAGGGTACACAAACACAGCCTCAGAGTGAGACGCATCGCTCCACAAATAACAGACAGCAGGGAGTCAAGAGTCATGTCTGTCTATCGCTAACATCTGCTCCCGATTCCAAGTTGCGCAGCTGATCCGTTTAGCATCGGGGGGAGCGGAAGCCTAGAGCTAACGTCTGCATGTAATGGGTGATTATGGGAGGACCGGGACCCCTGCAGATGGACTGCGTGAGGCTGCAGTGGGGATGCTGCTCGCTCTTTCAGGTCATGTGACTTGGTGAAAAATGCAGCAGTGACCGTTAGCCGTGTTCGCTTTGACGCCCTTGCGAATGGAAACGCCAGTGCTGAGACTCGTGTCGATGCCCCCCGGCAGGTGAAGCAGGGCAGCGGTCGGGCCAGCGTCCTCAGCCCGGAGAGCCAGCAGGATCTGTCCAAGGTGCGGGTGGAGCTGGACCGGAAGGCGGTGTTGTATGAGGAGGAGCTGGGCCGGCGCGAGGCCACCCATACCGCCGAGCTGAAGAGTTTGCGCAAAGAGCTACGCGACTCAGAGAGCCAGCAGCTGGCGCTGCAGAAGGAGGTGCTGCAGCTGAAGGACAAGCTGGAGAAGGACAAGCGTGAGCGGTGAGTCCCACATGCCCCGCCCACATCTCTGATAGTAGCCCCGCCTCCACCGCCAGCCCCGCCCACAGCTCGAGTAACACTCCGGGACTGGGACCCCCACCCCTTACACATGCAGCCCTCAGAAATGGTGGATATTTACATCTAGACGTCTTTGAGGGAGGGTGTGACAAAGGCCGGTGTGTCCGTGCGTGCAGGCAGAGCGAGATGGACGAGGCGATGGGGACTCTGAAGGAGAAGTACGAGCGCGAGAGGACCATGCTGGGAGAGGATAACCGCAAGCTGACCGCAGAGACCGACCGGGTGAGACAGGCCAGAGTTTGGCCCAGAGGTCGCCCTCCTGGGGAGGAGGCTTGGTTAATGACACTGACCGCCCTGCTCCCCACCCACCCCTGCAGCTGTGCACATTGGTGGACAAACTGACGGCCCAGAACCGGCAGCTGGAGGATGAGCTCCAGGATCTGGCTGCCAAGAAAGAGAGCGTGGCTCACTGGGAGGCACAGATAGCGGAGATCATCCAGTGGTGGGTGTCCCTAGTGGGGGCGCGAATGTGTGTTTGTTTCCCCAAGACTCTGTCTCTGTGTGTGATGTGATTATGTGCCCCCCCCCCCCCCCCCCCCCCCCCCGCAGGGTTAGTGATGAGAAGGACGCCCGTGGTTACCTGCAAGCCCTGGCCTCCAAGATGACGGAGGAGCTCGAATCGCTGCGCAGCTCCAACCTGGGCGTCCGACCCATGGTGAGTCATGACCCTTGACCTTTGCCCCTTAACCCCGTAACCCAGTGACACTTCACTGCCCGTCTCTTCATGGTCAGTGCGAATATTTTCAGCTTTCCATATGAGACTCTTGTGTGCATCTCTGTAAACCTCTTACGCAGTCGCTCCAGCAAGCTTCAGGAACAAACAGTCCCTTTCAGAGGTCTGTCTTTCCTTATGGGTGGGACAAGCTGGTGAGTGCCCCCCCACCCTAAAACAAAAATCCCCCTCAAATCTTTGCCGTGACACCTTGCCCGCCAGATCACGAACAGCCCGATTAGGATCTGCATGTCATCACTGTCCTCATCCCAATCATTAGCACGTCCAATCGTCCACCTTTGCCTGGGAGGAGCATGTGATAATGTCCACCTTCAGACCAAAGCAAACAATCACAGAGAGCAACCTGCAGTGGGTGAGAGGGGTTGGACGTGGGAGGGGGTGCCCCTCTGTGGTGGGATGCATCTGGTCATTCTGGAATCTCAGGTCCTTGTTCTTGTGACAAACTAAGGGAATGAGCTTCTTTTTGAGCTCCCTCCGCCTCTTTTTAAGAAAACAAGTTAAAAGTTATTAGAATTTACGACCGCTTTTCCCGAGCTGTTGTCCCGCTCCAGAGTCATCGGATGGATGGTTTTGAAGTTTTGCAACGTTGCCTCCTTATCTTTCCTTCTTTCTGGGGACATTGTAAATAATCCTTTGTGTGTCAGTGGTTTTAGTAGCAGAGTGAGTGAAACAAAGCAGAAGGGAGCCGGGCCCTTAGCCAGTCACCTGGTAGATGTTGGTCTGTTCAGATTAAACTGGGGATCTTGGATTGGGGATTATAGGGCTTTTCTTGATATAAGGCCGACTGATGTTTGCGCAAAGAATGCAACCAGAAAAGGAATCCAGCCTCCCTCTTGGTAGTCGAGCTGTTAATGTCGGTTGCTGTGCATGTAAGAGGTCAGCCCAAGTCACATGTCTGATGTCAGATCAGTCACATGTCTGGGTCTCTGACGCACTTGCTTGTCTGGCCAATAGGAGGCAGCAGAGATGACACCCCTGGCCTTTTCCCTCTGCTGCCCCTGAGCGCATGGGTGATTCTGCCCCTGTGGGGTGGCCATGATTAGATGCATTGTTCTGCTTATGCTGCAGAATCGAAGCGTGTGGTACACGGTGTGCTTTTCCTATTCGATGATTCTGCACTGCTGTTTGTTAAATGAGAGGAATCGGCTCGGAATGGGCAAAGTCCTGTCTCTCAGGTTGATTGGCTTTTCCACTATTCGTGAGATGCCATCCCTAGTGGGGACACACTTGTATTGATGTTTGAGATGAAGCGAGAGTTGGAATTTAATGCTCTCCAAGATGGGGGGGGGGGGGAGGAGGTAGGGGATCAGACATTCCTGCAAGGACAAAGGCCTGCTTCCGGAGCATGTAGATGAATCAATGAAACCCCAGACCAGAAGCAGCCAGCCACCCAGTGTTGTTATGCGACTCAGTCCACAAGTAATGCATTTACTGAGATTCATTTCCAAAACAAATCTGATCAATATTTATCCTTAAATGACGCTTGAGCTTGTTGACATCAGGAGATGTTTCCTGTTGTTGGCCCATGGTCGTCTACCAACACTGGCCTCGTTGAGCTTCTGTGCTGTATGACTCCGGTGCCTTTGTCCTCCTGGCTGGGGAGTGAGTCCTGCCACTGGAAGCCAGCACCCCAGGCAGCTCGATGACCCTGCCCCCCCCCCCACTTTCTCCCTCCCAGGACCCCCTTTGGAAAGTACGGCGCAGTCAGAAGCTGGATATGTCAGCTCGCCTCGAGCTGCAGTCGGCACTGGATGCCGAAATCCGGGCCAAGCAGCTGGTCCAGGAAGACCTACGAAAGGTCAAGTCTGCCAACATCTCCTTGGAAAGGTGGGTCTGCACCCCAACCAGCTTGGGTGATTCATCCCAGGCCTGCCTCTAAGTTTTGACCCCTTTTCTGAAGAGGTCAAAATGGACAGTCAGACTCACTCTGAGCCTCTGGTGCTAAATCCCCGTTAGTCTGGTCCCTCTGTGAGCTCAGGGAGCCAGTTGTCTGCATCAGCATAAACATGCAGTGTTGACCTGCAGTGACGTGTGCTGTGCAAGGTCCATGCTGACAGTTTAAATGGACCGTTCCAGCACCAGGAGCCTGATTGTAGCCCAGTGTGAATTCTGTTATTATGATTAAACTGGTGCATGAGTGAATGTCAAGCTAATATCTGAGGGACTCTAGCTCTGCGCTTCCAGAACAAATTAGTGCACGGTTGGTCGATAGTTAGACAAATCACTGTTTTTGAATCCACTCGCAGCTTGAGGCAGTGTGAACTGGGGAAAGCCGATCTTCTTGTATAATTGTGCTTAGTAAGCTATCATCAAGCTCTCGGCGAACGCGGAAGCGTGAAAAATGGCAGGGGGTGCACTTAATGTAAATCGGAATCACCGGGTTCTTTTCGCTGGTGCATGTGAGGTGAATTTCCTTTTCGGTGATTATAGCATTTCTGGAGGCTGCTGTTTACGCTACACAAGAACAAAAGCAAATACAAACATGCAAAGGCTTCTTTTGGTTCTGAAAATTTGCCTAATTATAGCCCCGGTGCTTATATATGGTTCTCTCCTTCCACCCCCCACCCCCAGCAAACTGAAGGATGCAGAATCCAAGAACCGGGAGATGGCTGACCAGTTGGAGACTGTGAAGAAGGACCTGGAGGACAGCCGGTCCCGGTCCGACAAAGGTAACGGGCTTCTGGCTTTGGTGTGACCAGGCTGCAGTGCAGAGACTGAGTCACTGATTAGCTATGACTAAGTTGCCGGGAACCTTTAATTAGTCTGATTTAAAATGTTTAGCAAAACCTCTTAGTTGCTTCTACAAAGAAACGCAACTTCATATGCTACAGTTCACAATCTCAGCTAAACTTCTATATGAAGTAACCAGATTCTTCTAGTATTGACCAACAGACCAGCGTACTTGACACACTGGTGAATGTGCTTCCTGCGTTTTCTTTACCATTTCGTTCTAGGTTTAAAACTTCCACACTTCCAGGACTCCATCTTTGAGTACTTCAACACCTCCTCGCTTGGCCGTGACCTGACGTTCAGAGTAAGTCCCTCCCACAAGGTAGAATTGGTGCTCTGGCAGTGAGAAAGTTAGGCAAACCTTTGTCTTGGGAGAACCGGGGGCTGGTTCTCACTTTAGCACCCACTACCTGCCAACACCCCCCCATGTGCACACGCCAGGGGGGAGATCAAAGGGAGTAGCCCCCAGAGGTCAAGTCACCCGGCCAACTCCTCCCCTCTTGTGATCTGCCTCATGGACCTTCTCACCAGGCAGACTTCAAACGGCCTTCTGCGGGGGTCAGACAGGGCAGCTATACTGTACAAAGCCCTCCTTAGAGAGAGCCCACCCCCTCGTAAGCCCTGGGGGTTGTTTTATGATTAGGCACAGTTACTGTGGTTGGCACAGCCAAGGAAATGGATCCTTCTGTCTGGAAAGCATTGTTACACTTACGCTTAAGGGTCATAAGAGCAAAACTGTAATTTTTTGTGTGTTAGGATCTTTTTGACCATAATGTTGGTGCAGCCCAGGTGTCTCTCAAAACAGGAATATGTTTCTCTGTGTAGTGTTGAGGTGTTGATGGACCACAGGCAAGTACATCATGGAGGCGGTATGGTCAGCTCCGGTGCCGCAGAGGTCCAAAGTGCTGCTTTATCCGCTCGTCCATGAGGGCTTAAGTGCAGATTTGCAGTGTTAAGAGAAGAAAAAGTCCTTTTGGGTTCAGTGTAATTCCTGGGTCGCCCTGTCACTTCTCTAAATAACTAAAAATGCACAAAAACAAAAGACAAACCAAGGCAGTGTGGTTTTGTTTTTGTCTCGCACGTCTGTCACCAAAAAAGGACTTGGTCTCGTCCTCGTCGGCATCCTCCCTGCTAGCATTTTGGGATGAAGTAAGTCTGGCTGAAAACAGCCCCCCCCCCCCCCCCCACCTAGTCACCATCCCCTGGTGCTTCATTTTCTAGTCTTATAGTTAAACTTACCAAGTAGCCTTCCCTTCCACCATAACCTTCATCGTTATCGGGTAGGGAGGGGGTCACACAAGCCCACCTGACACCGCAGCCGCTAACCCCCCCCGCCCCCCCACCCCAACTTGCCGTTAAGCTCTCATTAGTCGTCTTCCCTGGATGGGCCACATAGCTCGTTAGCGTCCTGCCATTGACAAGTGCTCACGTACGTAATGACTAATTTATGTGGCTCAGTTACGATTTGCTTACAGACCGTGATTCGCATACCAGAGGAACCCCTGAAGCGATTTATCATCGGAGGCTGGGTTTGTTAGGCATGGGGCCAGGAGGTCTGTAATCTGAGTGTCCTTAGCGAGTGCAGTGTGCAGCTCGGGTTAATGCAAATGGTATGGAACCAGAACATGGGGATTGACTTAATGTGCATCCGTAAGTCACCCCTGAGTCTCAGCTGTCCCAGTGTGTAGCTGCCATTGGATCTTTGCTGGTGCGGGTTTTGCTGGGACTTGGTTTACTGAAGCACACGAACGTCATCGCTGCGCATTAGATATATACCACCTAAGTGTACAGCCAGAATTCAAAAGCCTGGTTCTAGCCTCAGTTTGTGTGTCAGTGTGCGCGTGCGTGAACATGTACGCACCTTAAACCTAAGGAGCTCTGCCTCTGATCCAGCTCTGTGGTGCCCCCTGCTGTTGAACTGTTGTACCAGGACACGAACAGATTTTAAATGAGTATGTTGTGCCCCAGCCACCCTCCACTGCTGACGACCAACTGTGTGACTTCTTTCTTATC
This sequence comes from Paramormyrops kingsleyae, assembly GCF_048594095.1. Lineage (NCBI taxonomy): Eukaryota > Metazoa > Chordata > Actinopteri > Osteoglossiformes > Mormyridae > Paramormyrops > Paramormyrops kingsleyae. Next base: position 6,607,379 of record NC_132810.1, read on the forward strand.
TCTGGTCTCAAAGTGTGACTCTTTTTCTCCCCCCAGACCAGCTCCATCACTGAGCTCGATTCGGCGCCCCAGAAGGCCGACGTCCCTCCCTCCCCCACGCCAGCTACAGAGCAGGACGTGAGTGACCTCCAGTACAGTAATGCCCCCACTCCAGAGCTCTATCTCCTGATCAAACCCACTTTGAAGACCTTTGACAAGCTAGACTTCATGGTGGGATGAAAACACATCAGCGTTACAGTTTAATTAAATTCAGTGATGAATAGTGCTGTACGAAGGCAAAACTGCATATTTTATGAAAAATCAAGTAATACTGGTTCTCATAGGCTCTCTTATCTCATGACAAAATATCTTTTGATGAATCTTTAACTATACATATGGGTGGCCAGTCAAAAAAACATAGCCGCCCCTATTCACTGTAGTTACCTCGTCTTGCCTGTATTGTGCTTCCAAATTTTTAGTTAACGTCTCTAACAGGCCTATGTTGATTTTTCTCATTCGTCATGAATATTTGATCCCTCCCCCCAGGAGCCAGACAAGCCCGCCCCCGCTGCCCCGGTGGTCACCCCCTCTGTGTACCAGTCCTCAGCCTTGACCTCCCCAAAGGTAGGCACCGTCTGTGACCTCAGAACGTTGCTCGGGATGCTGTGTGAGCACCGTGCTCCCCTAGTTCGCCGCTCTGTACGGTCCTTTGCAAGCCTCTCTGACTGGGATGAGTCGCGGTTCGTCTGAAGCCCAGGCCGTCACCTGTAATGGATAATGCTTGAGGTGCAGCTTTGTGAGAGCCTCAGCTCTGAATCATGAGCTGTGACTAACGGTGGTGTCCCTGTGTGGTGTCCCTGCGTGCCCCAGCCCAAAGCTCACCAGCTGAGCATCAAGACCTTCTCCAGCCCCACCCAGTGTACTCACTGCAGCTCCCTGATGGTGGGTCTCATTCGCCAGGGCTACGCCTGTGAAGGTAAGTGTCTGCCCTGCCTTCCTCCCATCTCATTTTAACAGAGGCGGACATTTCAGGTCCAGAGAGTAAAAATCCTGACCAGGATTTTGTTTCAACCAACCAGCTGAGTACTCTGTGACTGTGACTCTTTATGCTCAACTGGTTGGTTGAAACAAAATCCTGGGTTGGATTTTTACTTTCTGGACCTGAAATGTCCACCTCTGCATTTTAAAGTAAATAGACGCGTGAATAGTCTTCTCATGCTGTTTTTGTCATCCTGCAGTTTGCTCCTTCATCTGTCACGTCTCCTGCAAGGACCATGCCCCCCAGGTCTGCCCCATCCCCCCAGAGCAGGCCAAGCGGCCCCTGGGCATTGACGTGCAGCGGGGCATTGGGACGGCCTACAAGGGCTTTGTCAGGGTGAGTGTCGTCGCCACGGCGACTGTGGTGGTCGTCTGATGAACCGTTCCGGTATGTGATCCTACCAACACCGCTGTGTACTGACGCTGCCTTAGCATTGCCTGAAAGATTCGCCTGAATGTAATGGCCTTCCCCTGGGTTTGATGGGAATGTGGCAGGTGCACTCCCATCCCAGCATGCCTTGGGCCGGACTGTAAAGCCAGTGTGTCACCCTTTGAGTACAGTGTACTGACACATCCCTCTGTGGTTAGGAAGGCCAGGAATTTCCGAAAACAGGTTGTTCTGGCTCTTTGTTTACACTCAGATACAGTTGCTTCTCCTCAACTGTCCCTCCTTAACCTTTGTGTGGACGTCATGGAAGCCTCAGTGTGTCCCGTGGGGCCGGTTCCCATAAAGCGCCAGCGAACCGTGACTCTGAACCTCAGAGTGCTCATAATGACACACGAAACGGCTCTATCTGTGTCCCGCCATGTGCCACGGGGAGGCCGCTGCCTGATAACTGAGCGTGTGCCTGTATTCTTTTCCCCGATAAGGTGAAACCAGACATAACAAAGCGAGCCGTATTGAAAGGCCAGAGTGGAGGGCCTGGCGGGATTTCTCAAGGCAGCATGTGCCTCTCTGTCCATGTGCCACATGGATGCCCATGAGAGTTTTACTTACACAAAAAAATGTTATGAGGGCCGAAAGGAGAATCATTGGTTCAGAGATATAGCCAATCAGATTGTGGAAGGGGTGGGTCCAAGCAATTATGGGAGGTGGGGCCAAAACACTTGATTGGTCAGTCTTGCTTGGATCCACCTCCTCTACAATCTGATTGGTTTTCTCTCTGAACCAGTCATTTTTCTTTCTGCCCTCAGAACATTTTTTTGTAAGTAAAACTCCAACAAGCCACATGGATAGGTTAGCTCAGAATCTGAAAAGCTATTCATTAAGCTTTGTTTTTTTCTTCCTTTGTGCGCTTAGGTCTGGCTGGCAGTGCTTTTTTGCAGCGGTATCCTCTGGTTTGGCATACCAGAATCTTTTTAGGCATTATTTTCAATTTTTATCCCTCTTAAAAGTCAGTGCTTTAGGGAACTTGTACCATAGATTTTTCTTTTATTTTGTAGGTTTGTAACAAAATGGCGTCTGAAGCTAGAGGGCGCCACCTCAGCTTAACGCACATGCTATGTACGCAGAGTTACTTAACTCAGGTTAATTTTTACCAAACCGCTACCTTTGATTTTCCCAGAGAAGCTCCTTGGGTTGGAAATCATTAACTGCCTTAGTAGAGTCCGGTCCACACATGCACAGAAATGTGAACGTCGACATTCCTGGACATTCTCCTGGTTGTTCAGACTTGTCTGCGGAATCGAGGGCCTGAACGTCCCCTTCAGATGTTGCCATGTAGCTGCTTTGCTGGCTTCTCCATCTGAAGGGCCCTCACTTCACCCTGCTGAAGCCAGTCGGGTCACTTCACCCTGCTGAAGCCAGTCGGGTCACTTCACCCTGCTGAAGCCAGTCGGGTCACTTCACCCTGCTGAAGCCAGTCGGGTCACTTCTGTAATGGCTGTCTAGCCAGCTCCCTGGGTAGCTCTGTGCACCAGCCCCATGGAGCTCCATCAGGCCTTGTGGAGACGACCCCCACCCCCGCTCCGCAGATAAGGCTCTGAAGGGTTCTGATCTTCCTCTTCCTGTCAGATCCCCAAACCTACAGGGGTGAAAAAGGGCTGGCAGCGGGCCTACGCCGTGGTGTGCGACTGCAAGCTCTTCCTGTACGACGTCCCTGAGGGCAAGTCCACCCAGCCGGGCATGGCGGCCAGCCAGGTGCTGGACCTCAGGTGGGCTTCCGCCGTGTCCCGCCATCTTGTCCTTGTTTCAGTGATACTGATGATTTCACAGGTGGGTCTCGGGTCAGAACATTCCACAAGTTGAAAGCTTGTCTCCTGTGGCATCTCGTACTCGGTGTACATTGACATTTACTTTGACTGAGCAGACGTTTTCGTCCAAAGTGACATTCAACTGAGGCCAATAGCACAATACATACAAGTATGCTGTCAAGGACCTTGGAATCAGAGCGACTAGGCTGGGCCTAAAGAATGCCTAGTTACCCTGTTTACCCTGTATGTGATTCATCCTTCCCCTGTTGTAGTACTGGTGTGTTTAACAGCATGGTCGGCATGGTGGTGTTCAGGTTCCGTTTCATCCTGTGTTTGGCAGAGATGAGGAGTTTTCTGTGAGTTCCGTCTTGGCGTCAGACGTGATCCATGCCACTCGAAAAGACGTCCCCTGTATATTCCGGGTAGGCGCCGTCTGCCGCCGCTGTCGATTCCGAATTCATAAGGCCTCCCGGCAGCTGGTGGTTATGTACGCTCACCTGCCCGCGTGTGTCCCCCCCCCCCTCCCCCGCCGCAGGTGACGTCGTCGTTGTTGAGCTCGCCACAGCGCACGGCTTCACTGCTGGTGCTGGCGGAGAGCGAGACGGAGAAGAGGAAGTGGGTGGGGATCCTGGAGGGCCTTCAGACCATCCTGAGCAAGAACAAGCTGAGGAACCGTGCCGTGCACGTGGCCCACGAGGCCTACGACAGCAGCCTGCCCGCCATCAAGACCACCCTGTCCGCCAGCATCGTGGGTGAGCTTGGCTTGGCGATGGCTCCTCTGTGCTCTGTACGCTGGTTTATGCGCTTCCTGTTCTGCGGCTGATGCTGCTTCAGTGACTGGCGTTGAATTCAGCCCGCAGGACTAATGCCTTGGCGCATTTGGAGGTTGCCGTGGCAACGTTGTCCTCTAATCCCCGAGCCGCATGTGAAATTTGCTAGCAGGAGAGCGGTCTGTTACAGGCATTACGGGCATGTCTGATGCGCTACCGGTAGTGCTGTGGTCTATTTCAAAGACACCGGCGAAAACCTCAATGCTGTGACAACCGCCACCACAAAGGGCTAGAGATTCGCCGCTTCTGATTAGCCACGTGATGGCGCAGGGCGTCTGCCAGCCTGGCCCCCGCCTTAGAGACAGGCGCGGCTGGCTCAGTCAAATGTCCGTCAAATGTCACCACAGAAATGCTAAGGGATGAAACGTACAGCTAATTCCCACCTCTGCGTTTACGAGTCTCTCATAAAAGCCCTGGTAAGTAACCTGTGTTGACGCCTCCATTCCTCTGTCCCCTGCAGACCGTGAGCGCATTGCCCTGGGCACAGAGGAGGGCCTCTATGTCGTGGAGGTTACCAGAGATGGTAGGTATCTGCTGTCAGCTGAGCGCTCTCCTTGTGTACTTTCTTTTGCCCGTTCCTCCAGAGACTTGTTGATCTTTTGAAGTGCTGCTTGCTTGAATGTGAAGTTGCCTTGCCGCTTGATAGCATTCAATGGCCTACAAAACCACTTTGTAGCCATGGAGAACCAACCTCACCCACTCTCACCAGCTTATAGACGTGACGTCGGCAGGCTGTGTGTGCGGGCGTAAGTCTGAGGCGACCTGCGTGTCTCCCCAGTGATTGTTCGGGCAGCCGACTGCAAGAAGGTCCACCAGATCGAGCTGATTCCCAAGGAGAAGATGGTAATCTTGCTGTGTGGCCGCAATCGACACGTGCACCTCTACTCCTGGGCCGTGCTGGAGGGTGCCGAGTGCAGCTTGGACCTGAAGCTGCCGGAGACCAAAGGCTGCCAGGCGCTGACCACGTGCACCCTGCGACCTGGGGGGCCTGCCTGCCTGCTGGCTGCCATCAAGCGGCAAGTGGTGTGCTACGAGGTGGCACGCGCCAAGCAGCAATGCCGCAAGCTGTGGGAAGTGCAGGCGCCGGGCCCGGTGCAGTGGCTGGGCATCTTGCGCGAGCGACTGTGTATGGGCTACGCATCCGGCTTTGCCCTTCTCAGCCTGCAGGGGGAGTCGTCGCCCGTCAGCCTGGTGGGCCCCACCGACCCGTCGCTGTCCTTCCTCAGCCAGCAGCCTCTGGACGCCCTGCACGCGGCCGAGGTCGGCACAAATGAGTTCCTGCTCTGCTTCAGCGAGCTGGGCATCTACGTGGACCTGCAGGGGCGCCGCTCCCGCGTCCAGGAGCTCATGTGGCCGGCTACACCAATCGCCTGCAGTATGTTCTCTTACCTTCAATATTATCGGTGTTTGGTCAACAGCCATTGGGGCATAACCTCTGATACAGATGCTCTGTTCCCCTGACCTTTGAGCTGTTAGGCTGAATAAACATCGAATAGTATCAGCGGAGTAGAATAGGTGCATGACAGCAGCCACTGCAAGTTTATATGGAAGCCAGTTAAAATCGGTTTAGTCGTGATGGGTTTTCGTTTTCCTTCTTGAATGGTTACTTCCCTGGTTTGTGTCTGATGGAATGTGCTTTAGTTTTAAACTGATCACTGGTGCGATGGTGATCCCAGCATGTCGTGGCTGGCACCAGAAGGAATGACCCATGTTTGATGGCCCGTTGGTGTCTTCCAGGCTCAAATCTGTCCTACCTGACAGTCTACAGCGACTATGGCGTCGATGTCTTCGACGTCAACACCATGGAATGGGTCCAAACCATATCTTTAAGAAAGGCATGTGCACCGTGTGGCTACCTTGGGAGGTCTGCACTGTGATATGGTCTCATCATGGATTATTATTGGCGATGACTGTAACGAACGTCTGTCCCCTGCTTCTCAGGTTCGCCCCCTCAACGTGGAGGGCAGCTTAAATCTGCTGGCCTCTGAGCAACCTCGCCTTGTGTACTTCAGTAACAGCTCAACAGGTATGCAGTCTTACTACCTTCTCTCCCACTTTTACAAATCCATAAACATGGAGTCTGGTTGGGGTGAGGGAGGGAGGTCTGTAACAGACCACCTGAAGAATGCACCCTTCTGCAGAGGCCTCAGACCTGGCCGTACCCGAGACGTTCGACAACAGCAGGAAGCTGATGGTGAGGACGCGCAGCAAGAGGAAGTTCCTGTTCAAAGTACCTGAAGAGGAGAGACTTCAGCAGAGGAGGTAACTCACACTCACACTCACGTAGCCTTTTCACACGTCTCGCACGATCACGCTCGTCACACGGTTTGGCTTTTCCTCGCAGGGAGATGCTTAGAGACCCAGAGCTGCGGTCCAAGATGATCTCCAACCCCACCAACTTCAACCACGTGGCCCACATGGGCCCTGGAGACGGCATGCAGGTTCTGATGGACCTGCCGCTGGTAATGTGTGCTGACCTAAGGGGCAGAGCAGATTGACATGGGGATGGGGGAGCGGTGGGGGCGAGGTGCTCGCTGGTTTTCTTTTAGGTGTGCACTCCGGTCACTCACCAGCTGTGTGTCTGTGTGCGAGTGTGAAAACAAGTCAGTCAAGACGAGTCGAGACTGAGTGCAGTGGTGCTGACATAGGGGCTGCTCACAGTCCCCTTGCCTCCGCCAGTGGCATTTACGTACACTGTGGCTATCCTGTTGCTTCCAAGTTCCTTTTTCCCTTTTCTGTTACTTCCTGTTTCCTGTCCCTTTCAGAATGGGCTGAATACTGTCTCTCTCTCTCTCTCTCTCTCTCTCTCCCCCTTCGGGTGACCTAGCAGAGTGAGATCCCCTCCCCTTCATCCTCTCGACACCATGCCCTGATATCTCCTCCAACCAACTTTGAGCACGTCTATCACATGAGCCCTATCTCTGCCGAAATCTATCTCCAGAAAGAGCCTTCCTCACTGCACGGCCTGTCCCAGCTCTCCTCCTCTTCTTCCTCTCCTTCCACCTCCTCCTTAGGAAGGGTAGGCTAGTGTTCCCTCACTCCCCTCATCACCTCCTTGACCCTCCTTCCCATTCTAGTCTACCTTTCTGTCAGTGACCTTTGCCCTCTGTCACATGGTGTACTGTAACGATCGACGAAGTTCGGTCGTTCGGTCACATCTGTCTGAAAGCCTGTTCCCCGGCTGGACATCTCGCCACACCGGTGTCTTCATGCTTTGTGTATGAGGTCAAGGAGGAAAAAAAAAAAAATGAAGACTTGGTCTGTCTTTGTTCCCTGCGTTATTCCATCGACAGTGTACTGAACGCAACTGCTGGTTGGTTAATTCTGATAATCTTGGTGACATTTCACATTGACATGGTTACATCAGCACTAACCAATGAAATGAAAGTGCTGCTATGGTAACGCCTGATGGTTGTTATAGTAACATGTGTGTGTGCATTCGTACACTTGTTTGTGTGTTTGTCTTTGTTGTTCTGCCTCCTTGGACTGCATCCACTCACCACGTCCCTGTCTGGCATCACAGAGTGTTGTTCCAACCTCCCAGGAGGATTCTGGGAAGGACAGAGTGCGTCCTGCCTCCAGCATCTCTCGCTCACAGAAGAATAAGACTTATACGCGAACCGCCTCAGGTGAGCTCTTGTGTGCATTCATGTTCATAGCAGGCAGTCGCAAATTGAGCCTTTCCGTTTGGTCTTGTTGACTTAAGCTCTCGTTCACGGCTGCTCTTCAGGGGCCGGGGACTTCAGTGGTGCTGGGTTGTCCCGCCACATCTCAGACCCTGACCAGGAGTTTGAAAGAGAGGTAAACGTCCACCAAGAGTATTCGATTCATTAGACACGATTCATATTGTGATGAGAAGGACATTGCCATTTGAAATGGTTATGTCATTGCTTGCTATACAGGTACAGTTGTTGGGGAAGTTTCTGACTGTGCATGTGAAATAATTGAAAATCTTCAGGTTTTGTGATTTAAAATAAATGTGAAGGTGGTGAATTGCCCAGCGTAAAACTATTAGCTGGGGCTGTTGGGGCAGTAACACAATAGGACCATGAGCTGGGGGGGTCCGCATAGCTGGGTAAGGGCAGTGACGCGGCATCGCCTGTGCGTCGGGGGAGCAGCGGGCCGCCTCCCTGGGGAGGCCGGCAGGAAGGGGGCCGGCGAAGCAGGAGTGCGGCGCTCCAGGCAGGAAAACACGTAACACGGGATGAGCTTCCACGACGGCATTTTTGGTTCTCCTAATTAAGGCTTAACGAGAACCGAACAAAGGGTGCTGAAGCGTGAAGAGCAAATCAGATTATTTTTACTGCAAGGGAAGGGGGAGGGGGGATTACCTCAGGAAAAGAGAGCAGCTGGAAGGAAGTGGAGGTCAGAGCTGGAAGCAGAACATGCAGGAGACTCCGAGGGACACAGGAATGCTGTAGTCCGTGTATTGTTAGGAAAGGCGGAATGCAGTGGGTCTGTCGCCATGGGGAGAAGCAATGGGATGTGTGCAAAGGGGAGGGCAAGGATGCAGGGAAGTGGGGGGGGGGCTCGATGTGAGCTGAGGCAGGTAGGGGTCAAAGGTCACCTGGCCTGCATTCAGGAGCTGAAGGGAAAATGGCATCTCTTGCTATGCAGAGCACTACTGAGCGAATTATCCAGTGGACGTCGCACTAAGCATGTTTCTCTCCTCTGCTTGCCCCCAGCCTGACTCGGACTCCACCAAGCACTCAACCCCTTCCAACAGCTCCAACCCCAGCAGCCCCCCAAGCCCCAACTCACCCCACCGCAGTCAGCTCACTCTGGACGGGCTTGACCACACCACCTTCGACGCCTGATGCCGCCTCCCTGTCATCTCCCCATATTCAACTTCTGTTGCTTCAAAGTGCCAAGAATAGATCCTCTGTTCTCTTGCTCTCTCGACTTTCAGAGCCTCTCCAGCCCAGTTTAATTTCACGTTCCCTAGCTCCTTACTCAAGATGGTCACTCGATGTAAAATCTTGGTTGTTCTGCAAATCAATCCCAACCAAAAATTGGTGGCAATTTTTCCCCCCCATTTTTTTTCTTTCTGTCCAGAAAACAAACTTAAAAGAGAGCCTGAAGTCTTTTCATGTAAAAACAAAATGCTTATTTTTTTTATGTCACTCTGTGAAAAGGATGTTGTTAATGTGGGACATTAATTCCCCATAAAGGGCCTGGGTGATTTCAGATCCAACAGCTCCAGCTCACTGTTGAAACGTCGCGGATGATTTGAGCCAGGATTGTCCTTGGTCTGTATGTGAAATGGCGCCCTCTGTTGGTACATAGGGCATATATCAGCTTCAGGGTAAAATGTCCATTCTGTCAATAGATTATTACAGATATTTTTTACCCACAAGATTTTTTTTTATTTGATAGATTTAATATCGCTGAGAAGATGGAGATTTATGTGGGGATCTTTTGAGGGGGGCAAAATAAAATACTAAAGATGACACTAATGTTCAAGATACCCTTATCACAGATGTTTGTATTTCAGAAAAAGGAAAAGAAAGGCTTTTTTAATGTACAGTATATGTATGAATATGTTAAAAGAGCATTACATGGCTAGAAGGGAGATGAGCTTTTCTCAGGAGCTGGGAGTTGGTGTCTGATGCGTGGCGTCCCGCCTTTGATTGGACGGGGGCAGGCTGATGCAGGGTACATGCATGGTGGCCACGTGTCACGGTTGAGGTAATGCGGCTGCTGTGGGCTCCCCTTTGACCAAGTCTGTAAGTGAAGCTTTTTAGTGTTTTATGACTCGAGCCCTGACCTCTGCAGCAGTTCTACTTGTAGGTGAAACACTGCATATTAACTGACAGATGAAAATGGCTGTTAAAAACAAATGAAATCTAGCGGTGATGTCGGAATATAGACAGGAGTTCTCATAGGAATTGCTACAGTTCTTATTACTGCTGCTTATTTTAATTGAAATGTAAAGAAATGCATGAACATCCCACTCACCGAAACCCTCGGCTCCACTCTTGTTGTATTAGTCACTTAGGAACAGTGTTGAACATAAATGCTAGCTCCTGTCCTCATTGCCGCCAGTTATTCCGCCTGTCCACCAGGTGGTGCTGTTTTGTGTATATTTTAATCAGTGTATTATAAATTTGAATCCAGATGTTTGTGAGTACGGACATGTAATTAAAGGCCATGGTTGGCATATCAAGTTTGTCACTCTAGTGTGCCTTCAGTGCCATTTTATAAGACTGTATGACATCAGTTCTATACTTGCATATATCTTAACATTACGGGCTAATAGTGACACTGCAAATTGTGGTGTTTTTTTCTGTTTCAGAAACACTGTATCAAACTTGCACATTTCTTTTAGTTTAAGAAAACCTTGATTTTATGTAAACTTAATACCCATCACTGTAATCTGCCCAGGTTTTATTTCCCCCCTCTCTCTGTTCAGTCTCTGAAAATGACTCCATTTGTTAAAATACTACTGCTTTTTTAAAATCACGTTGAAACCTTTGTAATTATTGAGTTGTGATCAAGTATTTGAGCAGGCAATAAAAAAAGAGGGAGGTACCTAACCCATGGCTGTTATTGGTGTGTATTTCATTTGTTAACAGAAGGTTCAGGCCCTGTGGTGCTTTAATACCCCACAGTGCCATGAGTGAACAGACACTGGACTGTGTTCACCGTTTGGGATTCCTTCATGTTATACACCTCGATGCTTGGGGGATACACAGCCTTTTCTGGGCTCATACCTCAACAGAAAAGTATGTTGGTCTTAATCATTCCGTACCTCAACACTCTTCACTGTTGTCTATTGCTTTCTGAATACCAGAGCATCACTGCAAATAATGTGGTAGTACTTCAGTGTTACTCTGCATGATGTAGTATTTTGATGTAAAAATAATTTAATAATATAAAGTAATTATGATGTATCCATTAAATTTTTATATTTCTGCAGAGCAACATTTTTAATTCTCAGGATCCAAAGCTCCCTTAGGGAAACATGATTTTGTTCATGAAGATGTAATCTACATGTAATACTGTACTATTAAATACTGATCAAGATGAAAAGTCAGTCTGAAGTGATAAGTAATATCTCTGAAACTGGGGTACAGTATGTTTTTCAACATTTATTATTTTTATGTGCAAATACATTGATTACATCAGATATGTGGGAATACAAACAACCGGAACCAAAAATGAAACCTGCAAATGATCAATAAAAGATATATTTACAGATGTTTTATTTTGCACTTTTGCACTTCGCAGTTAATTTATAGTGTCTGATATTTTAGCCGGAATAAACATACTCTATAGGTTAATCCTTAGCTACCCATGATTTTTAAATGTAATTTTACAATTTTGTTTTGTTTCAAAGTATGTTAGTGTGCATGTCATTTCAGTTAATAATTTTAGTGAAGCTTAAAATTAAAAACCAGTCAGTTACTTACATTTACCCCAAAATAACCTATATAAAAAACTGATACCAATAAAATAGTTTCCAAGCCAGTTGTTATGCTTACTATGGCAGTGGATTTGTAATTTGCATTAATGACTGCTGCCCTCAGCTGAAAAAACAGATGAATATATTTCGGCATTTTTGCAAGTGAAAAAACTTTACAGTTAGTTATTCTGATCTAGTAGCAGATATATCTATATACTTGCATAAATGATAGACTATAGATATGTGAACAAAGTGGGGTCTATAAGAAGGCAGGAATTTGCACTAGACCCTTCTATCTTCTTTTAGTAGAGAGCGGTCATGTTTCTGCGGCATCAAAAAACTTCATTTTCTCAGAGTGCATAGTATCTTTCAGCTTTTTGACAGCAGAAGTGGCATCTTTCCCATCAGGGTCCTCGGAAACTGCATGGGCAGCATGAGTGACCTTCTCGGTTATAACGACGGTTCCCTTGTCATCAACCATCTTCTCTTTTATTACATGCTTTTCCACGACCACCTTTTCTCCGGAGGACTCCTTGGCACTTTCAGTAGGTGCCTCGACAGTCCAAGGCGCGGCAGCACTTTTAAATGAGCCTCTGCCCAATGGTACGGTTTCTACTGTTTCAAACTTGGTAATAATCGTGGCATGTTCAGTCCCCGGTAGTGCTTGTATGTTTGACGTAACGATGTGAATGTCCCCTGTGTCTGTCAGGGTGTCCTGTGATGGTGACGTGACACATACAGTGACCGGATCAGGCAACTGTGGCTCCAGGCGAATGAGTTCAGTTCTTGCCGTGGAGGTAATAACATCACTGGGTGTTTTAACCTGTCCAACCCCCACAATGACAGATGGTTCGGAGTATTTCACTGTAACCTTTTCAGGAGATGTCTCTGAAAGGCCAACCTGCTCACTTGTGATGGTGGAACTAATGTCAGCAAATGCATCCGATGATTTCACTGATGAGGTCAGACTAATGTCCTCTGCAGCATCACCCTCCGTGCCCTTGTCCAGGTTTTCTTTGGGATAACTGACTTTTATCTCTGTTTCTTTGGGTGTCTTGGATGGTGAGGACATACCAAACGTAGGAAATGTAAACCAGCTGCCTTTCTCTTCCTTGGCGTCTGTTTTGTCTTCATCTGTTTCCGCCTTCTCTTGAGTCCCAGGCAGAATGTCCCTCTTTTGCTCAGCTTCTTCTAATGTGGGAACGTGAAACTCAAGATCTAGGCCCTTGAATATATCACCAAATGAAGGTAGACTAAATTTGGATGATTTTTCGGGTTCCTTGATTTTTTCAGGAAGATGACCTTTACCTTCTCCAGGGGCTTCCAATAATATTTCACCTGTGTGATGTTCAGTTTTGTCAGAGCCTAAAGGGGGCTGCTTTCCTGAATGTGTGCTGGGGCTCATATCTCGACTTCTAGGTTTCTGAAATGAGAGGCTGAAACTAGATGTTTTCTCTGTGGAAGCATCAATGGTTTTCTTGTCCACTTCAACACTTTCATGTGTGATTTCTGGAATTTTATCATCAGTATCTGTTTTTTCAACATTTGCTTCTGCGTCACTAGGTTTTCTCTTTACTGGTGAGAAGGAAAATTTTGGCATTTTGAAAGTCGGGAGTTTAAATTTACTTGGGGAGGTGTGGGGTTCTGTTCTTGTACTCTCAATGTCTGAAATGTCAGATTGTACCTCTGTCTTTGCCCCAGGCACTGAGATGGTCATAGTTGGGCCCTCAAGCTCAGTATCAGGGGCCTTAACTTCAATTGCAACTTCATCTGATGGAAGCTCAAATTCAGGTACATTAATGTCGGCACTTACGTCCACACCAGCAACTTTGCCTTTTGTTGCTCCAAATCTAGGAAGTTTAATACTTGGTAGCCTGAATTTGCTGGGAGAATCTCCAATGCCAGCATCTGCCTTAACATCTACATCTGGAGATTTTATGTCCACTTTGGGGGCTTCCACTTCTACATTCACCTGGGGAAGAGTTATTTCTCTTTTAGGAATATCAGACTCAGAAACCTTAACTTCTGTTTTTGAAAAGCCAAACTTCGGAAATGAAATCTTTGGTTTCTTGATCTTTACATCCGTTCCTTTAACATCCATCTCAGGTATTTCAACTTCCCCCTCAACTGAAGGTGCCTCCAATTCAGTACTGGGTAACTGGGTCTCTAATGTTGCTTCGGGCAATGTCACGTCAACATCTGGCTTTGAGGTACTGATTTCTGATCCAGCTGCCTTCACTTTTGGAAATGAGATTCCAAATTTGGGCATCTTAAATTTACTTCCTTGTCCATCTACGTCAGGGCCTTCAACTTTAACACTTGGGCCTTTGATGTCAACTGAAGGTGCCTGTCCTGACACCGTCAGCTCTGCTTCTGGAAGTTTCACATCCACTGATGGAACATCAGCACTGACTTTCGGGGCCTCCATGTCGATGTCTGGTTTCTTTAGTGAAATGTCAACAGAAGGTAATGTTTGGTCCCCGGATAATTTTCGACTTTTCAGTTCAGGCTTGGAAATCCCAAAAGAGGGAATTTTGATATGAGGCATTTGAAATTTTAACTTTCCTTCTGGTTCGATTGCTGGAATATCAGCTGTAGCTTCCAAAGATGGACCTTTAATGTCAGTTTCTGGCTTTGATACAGAAACATCTGTTTCAATCTTTGGTCCTTTGAGATTTATCTCTGGTCCAGACACTTTGGGTAGAGATACATTCATGTCTGGCATTGTCACTTTGGGAAGTTTAAATTTACCTTTTGTTTTATCCACTTCCAATCCCATTCCCTCAGTATCAGGGGCCTTAACTTCAATCGCTAATTCACCTGATGGAGCCTCTACTTCAGGTACATTAATGTCGGCACTTACATCCATACCTTCAACTTTCCCTTTTGTTGATCCAAATTTAGGAAGTTTAAAACTCGGTAGCTTAAATTTGCTGGGAGAATCTCCAATGCCAACATCTACTTTAACATCTACATCTGGTGATTTCACATCGACTTTGGGGCCTTTCACCTCAACACTGGCCTGGGGAAGAGATATTTCTCCTTTTGGAATGGTTACATCAGCTTCTGGAGCTTTAGCTTCTGTTTTTGAAAAGCCAAACTTAGGAAATGAAATCTTTGGTTTCTTGATCTTTACATCTAGGCTTTTAACATCCATCTCAGGTATTTCAACTTCCCTCTCAACTGAAGTTGCCTCCAATTCAGCACTGGGTAATTGGGTCTCTAATGTTGCTTCAGGCAATGTCATGTCAACATCTGGCTTTGAGGTACTGATTTCTGGTCCAGCTGCCTTCACTTTTGGAAATGAGATTCCAAATTTGGGCATCTTAAATTTACTTCCTTGTCCATCTACGTCAGGGCCTTCAACTTTAACACTTGGGCCTTTGATGTCAACTGAAGGTGCCTGTCCTGACACCGTCAGCTCTGCTTCTGGAAGTTTCACATCCACTGATGGAACATCAGCACTGACTTTCGAGGCCTCCATGTCGATGTCTTGTTTCTTTAGTGAAATGTCAACAGAAGGTAATGTTTGGTCCCCGGATAATTTTCGACTTTTCAGTTCAGGCTTGGAAATCCCAAAAGAGGGAATTTTGATATGAGGCATTTGAAATTTTAACTTTCCTTCTGGTTCGATTGCTGGAATATCAGCTGTAGCTTCCAAAGATGGACCTTTAATGTCAGTTTCTGGCTTTGATACAGAAACATCTGTTTCCATTTTTGGTCCTTTGAGATTTATCTCTGGTCCAGACACTTTGGGTAGAGATACATTCATGTCTGGCATTGTCACTTTGGGAAGTTTAAATTTACCTTTTGTTTTATCCACTTCCAATCCCATTCCCTCAGTATCAGGGGCCTTAACTTCAATCGCTACTTCACCTGATGGAACCTCTACTTCAGGTTCATTAATGTCGGCACTTATATCCACACCTTCAACTTTGCCTTTTGTTGATCCAAATTTAGGAAGTTTCATACTCGGTAACTTGTATTTGCTGGGAGAATCTCCAATGCCAACATCTGCTTTAACATCTACATCTGGTGATTTCACGTCGACTTTGGGGCCTTTCACCTCAACACTGGCCTGGGGAAGAGATATTTCTCCTTTTGGAATGGTTACCTCAGCTTCTGCAGCTTTAGCTTCTGTTTTTGAAAAGCCAAACTTAGGAAATGAAATCTTTGGTTTCTTGATCTTTACATCTAGTCCTTTAATATCCATCTCAGGTATTTCAGCTTCCCTCTCAACTGAAGGTGCCTCCAATTCAGCACTGGGTAACTGGGCCTCTAATGTTGCTTCAGGCAATGTCACATCAACATCTGGCTTTGAGGTACTGATTTCTGGTCCAGCTGCCTTCACTTTTGGAAATGAGATTCCAAATTTGGGCATCTTAAATTTACTTCCTTGTCCATCTACGTCAGGGCCTTCAACTTTAACACTTGGGCCTTTGATGTCAACTGAAGGTGCCTGTCCTGACACCGTCAGCTCTGCTTCTGGAAGTTTCACATCCACTGATGGAACATCAGCACTGACTTTCGGGGCCTTCATGTCGATGTCTGGTTTCTTTAGTGAAATGTCAACAGAAGGTAATGTTTGGTCCCCGGATAATTTTCGACTTTTCAGTTCAGGCTTGGAAATCCCAAAAGAGGGAATTTTGATATGAGGCATTTGAAATTTTAACTTTCCTTCTGGTTCGATTGCTGGAATATCAGCTGTAGCTTCCAAAGATGGACCTTTAATGTCAGTTTCTGGCTTTGATACAGAAACATCTGTTTCCATCTTTGGTCCTTTGAGATTTATCTCTGGTCCAGACACTTTGGGTAGAGATACATTCATGTCTGGCATTGTCACTTTGGGAAGTTTAAATTTACCTTTTGTTTTATCCACTTCCAATCCCATTCCCTCAGTATCAGGGGCCTTAACTTCAATCGCTATTTCACCTGATGGAACCTCTACTTCAGGTACATTAATGTCGGCACT
Source organism: Paramormyrops kingsleyae (assembly GCF_048594095.1). NCBI lineage: Eukaryota > Metazoa > Chordata > Actinopteri > Osteoglossiformes > Mormyridae > Paramormyrops > Paramormyrops kingsleyae. Next base: position 6,623,796 of record NC_132810.1, read on the forward strand.
TACATCCACACCTTCAACTTTGCCTTTTGTTGATCCAAATTTTGGAAGTTTCATGCTCGGTAACTTGAATTTTCTGGGAGAATCTCCAATGTCAACATCTGCTTTAACATCTACATCTGGTGATTTCATGTCCACTTTGGGGCCTTTCACCTCAACACTGACCTGGGGAAGAGATATTTCTCCTTTTGGAATGGTTACCTCAGCTTCTGCAGCTTTAGCTTCTGTTTTTGAAAAGCCAAACTTAGGAAATGAAATCTTTGGTTTCGTAATCTTTACATCTAGTCCTTTAACATCCATCTCAGGTATTTCAACTTTCCTCTCAACTGAAGGTGCCTCCATTTCAGCACTGGGTAATTGGGTCTCTAATGTTGCTTCAGGCAATGTCACGTCAACATCTGGCTTTGAGGTACTGATGTCTGGTCCAGCTGCCTTCACTTTTGGAAATGAGATTCCAAATTTGGGCATCTTAAATTTACTTCCTTGTCCATCTACGTCAGGGCCTTCAACTTTAACACTTGGGCCTTTGACGTCAACTGAAGGTGCCTGTCCTGACACCGTCAGCTCTGCTTCTGGAAGTTTCACATCCACTGATGGAACATCAGCACTGACTTTCGGGGCCTCCATGTCGATGTCTGGTTTCTTTAATGAAATGTCAACAGAAGGTAATGTTTGGTCCCCGGATAATTTTCGACTTTTCAGTTCAGGCTTGGAAATCCCAAAAGAGGGAATTTTGATATGAGGCATTTGAAATTTTAACTTTCCTTCTGGTTCGATTGCTGGAATATCAGCTGTAGCTTCCAAAGATGGACCTTTAATGTCAGTTTCTGGCTTTGATACAGAAACATCTGTTTCCATCTTTGGTCCTTTGAGATTTATCTCTGGTCCAGACACTTTGGGTAGAGATACATTCATGTCTGGCATTGTCACTTTGGGAAGTTTAAATTTACCTTTTGTTTTATCCACTTCCAATCCCATTCCCTCAGTATCAGGGGCCTTAACTTCAATCGCTACTTCACCTGATGGAACCTCTACTTCAGGTACATTAATGTCGGCACTTACATCGACACCTTCAACTTTGCCTTTTGTTGATCCAAATTTGGGAAGTTTCATGCTCGGTAACTTGAATTTTCTGGGAGAATCTCCAATGCCAACATCTGCTTTAACATCTACATCTGCTGATTTCATGTCCACTTTGGGGCCTTTCACCTCAACACTGACCTGGGGAAGAGATATTTCTCCTTTTGGAATGGTTACATCAGCTTCTGCAGCTTTAGCTTCTGTTTTTGAAAAGCCAAACTTAGGAAATGAAATCTTTGGTTTCGTAATCTTTACATCTAGTCCTTTAACATCCATCTCAGGTATTTCAGCTTCCCTCTCAACTGAAGGTGCCTCCAATTCAGCACTGGGTAATTGGGTCTCTAATGTTGCTTCGGGCAATGTCACGTCAACATCTGGCTTTGAGGTACTGATTTCTGGTCCAGCTGCCTTCACTTTTGGAAATGAGATTCCAAATTTGGGCATCTTAAATTTACTTCCTTGTCCATCTACGTCAGGGCCTTCAACTTTAACACTTGGGCCTTTGATGTCAACTGAAGGTGCCTGTCCTGACACCGTCAGGTCTGCTTCTGGAAGTTTCACATCCACTGATGGAACATCAGCACTGACTTTCGGGGCCTTCATGTCGATGTCTGGTTTCTTTAGTGAAATGTCAACAGAAGGTAATGTTTGGTCCCCGGATAATTTTCGACTTTTCAGTTCAGGCTTGGAAATCCCAAAAGAGGGAATTTTGATATGAGGCATTTGAAATTTTAACTTTCCTTCTGGTTCGATTGCTGGAATATCAGCTGTAGCTTCCAAAGATGGACCTTTAATGTCAGTTTCTGGCTTTGATACAGAAACATCTGTTTCCATCTTTGGTCCTTTGAGATTTATCTCTGGTCCAGACACTTTGGGTAGAGATACATTCATGTCTGGCATTGTCACTTTGGGAAGTTTAAATTTACCTTTTGTTTTATCCACTTCCAATCCCATTCCCTCAGTATCAGGGGCCTTAACTTCAATCGCTACTTCACCTGATGGAACCTCTACTTCAGGTACATTAATGTCGGCACTTACATCCACACCTTCAAGTTTGCCTTTTGTTGATCCAAATTTGGGAAGTTTCATACTCGGTAACTTGTATTTGCTGGGAGAATCTCCAATGCCAACATCTGCTTTAACATCTACATCTGGTGATTTCATGTCCACTTTGGGGCCTTTCACCTCAACACTGGCCTGGGGAAGAGATATTTCTCCTTTTGGAATGGTTACCTCAGCTTCTGGAGCTTTAGCTTCTGTTTTTGAAAAGCCAAACTTAGGAAATGAAATCTTTGGTTTCTTGATCTTTACATCTAGGCCTTTAACATCCATCTCAGGTATTTCAACTTCCCTCTCAACTGAAGGTGCCTCCAATTCAGCACTGGGTAATTGGGTCTCTAATGTTGCTTCAGGCAATGTCACGTCAACATCTGGCTTTGAGGTACTGATTTCTGGTCCAGCTGCCTTCACTTTTGGAAATGAGATTCCAAATTTGGGCATCTTAAATTTACTTCCTTGTCCATCTACGTCAGGGCCTTCAACTTTAACACTTGGGCCTTTGATGTCAACTGAAGGTGCCTGTCCTGACACCGTCAGGTCTGCTTCTGGAAGTTTCACATCCACTGATGGAACATCAGCACTGACTTTCGAGGCCTCCATGTCGATGTCTTGTTTCTTTAGTGAAATGTCAACAGAAGGTAATGTTTGGTCCCCGGATAATTTTCGACTTTTCAGTTCAGGCTTGGAAATCCCAAAAGAGGGAATTTTGATATGAGGCATTTGAAATTTTAACTTTCCTTCTGGTTCGATTGCTGGAATATCAGCTGTAGCTTCCAAAGATGGACCTTTAATGTCAGTTTCTGGCTTTGATACAGAAACATCTGTTTCCATCTTTGGTCCTTTGAGATTTATCTCTGGTCCAGACACTTTGGGTAGCGATACATTCATGTCTGGCATTGTCACTTTGGGAAGTTTAAATTTACCTTTTGTTTTATCCACTTCCAATCCCATTCCCTCAATATCAGGGGCCTTAACTTCAATCGCTACTTCACCTGATGGAGCCTCTACTTCAGGTACATTAATGTCGGCACTTACATCCACACCATCAACTTTGCCTTTTGTTGATCCTAATTTGGGAAGTTTCATACTCGGTAACTTGTATTTGCTGGGAGAATCTCCAATGCCAACATCTGCTTTAACATCTACATCTGGTGATTTCATGTCCATTTTGGGGCCTTTCACCTCAACACTGGCCTGCGGAAGAGATAGTTCTCCTTTTGGAATGGTTACCTCAGCTTCTGGAGCTTTAGCTTCTGTTTTTGAAAAGCCAAACTTAGGAAATGAAATCTTTGGTTTCTTGATCTTTACATTTAGTCCTTTAACATCCATCTCAGGTATTTCAACTTCCCTCTCAACTGAAGGTGCCTCCAATTCAGCACTGGGTAACTGGGCCTCTAATGTTGCTTCGGGCAATGTCATGTCAACATCTGGCTTTGAGGTACTGATTTCTGGTCCAGCTGCCTTCACTTTTGGAAATGAGATTCCAAATTTGGGCATCTTAAATTTACTTCCTTGTCCATCTACATCAGGGCCTTCAACTTTAACACTTGGGCCTTTGATGTCAACTGAAGGTGCCTGTCCTGACACCGTCAGCTCTGCTTCTGGAAGTTTCACATCCACTGATGGAACATCAGCACTGACTTTCGGGGCCTCCATGTCGATGTCTGGTTTCTTTAGTGAAATGTCAACAGAAGGTAATGTTTGGTCCCCGGATAATTTTCGACTTTTCAGTTCAGGCTTGGAAATCCCAAAAGAGGGAATTTTGATATGAGGCATTTGAAATTTTAACTTTCCTTCTGGTTCGATTGCTGGAATATCAGCTGTAGCTTCCAAAGATGGACCTTTAATGTCAGTTTCTGGCTTTGATACAGAAACATCTGTTTCCATCTTTGGTCCTTTGAGATTTATCTCTGGTCCAGACACTTTGGGTAGAGATACATTCATGTCTGGCATTGTCACTTTGGGAAGTTTAAATTTACCTTTTGTTTTATCCACTTCCAATCCCATTCCCTCTGTATCAGGGGCCTTAACTTCAATCGCTACTTCACCTGATGGAACCTCTACTTCAGGTACATTAATGTCGGCACTTACATCCACACCTTCAAGTTTGCCTTTTGTTGATCCAAATTTTGGAAGTTTCATACTCGGTAACTTGTATTTGCTGGGAGAATCTCCAATGCCAACATCTGCTTTAACATCTACATCTGCTGATTTCATGTCCACTTTGGGGCCTTTCACCTCAACACTGGCCTGGGGAAGAGATAGTTCTCCTTTTGGAATGGTTACCTCAGCTTCTGCAGCTTTAGCTTCTGTTTTTGAAAAGCCAAACTTAGGAAATGAAATCTTTGGTTTCTTGATCTTTACATCTAGTCCTTTAACATCCATCTCAGGTATTTCAACTTCCCTCTCAACTGAAGGTGCCTCCAATTCAGCACTGGGTAACTGGGCCTCTAATGTTGCTTCGGGCAATGTCACGTCAACATCTGGCTTTGAGGTACTGATTTCTGGTCCAGCTGCCTTCACTTTTGGAAATGAGATTCCAAATTTGGGCATCTTAAATTTACTTCCTTGTCCATCTAAGTCAGGGCCTTCAACTTTAACGCTTGGGCCTTTGACATCAACTGAAGGTGCCTGTCCTGACACCGTCAGGTCTGCTTCTGGAAGTTTCACATCCACTGATGGAACATCAGCACTGACTTTCGGAGCCTTCATGTCGATGTCTGGTTTCTTTAGTGAAATGTCAGCAGAAGGTAATGTTTGGTCCCCGGATAATTTTCGGTCTTTCACTTCAGGCATGGAAATCCCAAAAGAGGGTATTTTGATATGAGGCATTTGAAATTTCAACTTTCCTTCTGGTTCGATTGCTGAAATATCAGCTGTAGCTTCCAAAGATGGACCTTTAATGTCAGTTTCTGGCTTTGATACAGAAACATCTGTTTCCATCTTTGGTCCTTTGAGATTTATCTCTGGTCCAGACACTTTGGGTAGGGATACATTTATGTCTGGCATTGTCACTTTGGGAAGTTTAAATTTACCTTTTGTTTTATCCACTTCCAATCCCATCCCCTCTGTATCAGGGGCTTTAACTTCAATCGCTACTTCACCTGATGGAACCTCTACTTCAGGTACATTAATGTCGGCACTTACGTCCACACCTTCAGCTTTGCCTTTTGTGGTTCCAAATTTAGAAAGTTTCATGCTTGGTAACTTGAATTCGCTGGGAGAATCTCCAATGCCAGTATCTGCCTTAACATCTACATCTGGTGATTTCATGTCCACTTTGAGGCATTTCACCTCAACACTGGCCTGGGGAAGAGATATTTCTCCTTTTGGAATGGTTACCTCAACCTCCGGAACTTTCACCTCTGTTTTTGAAAATCCAAACTTAGGTAAAGAAATCTTTGGTTTCTTGATCTCCACATCCGATCCTTTAACATCCATCTCAGGTATTTTGACTTCTCCCTCAACTGACAGTGCCTCCAATTCAGCACTGGGTAATTGGGTCTCTAATGTTGCTTCAGGCAATGTCACGTCAACATCTGGCTTTGAGGTACTGATTTCTGGTCCAGCTGCCTTCACTTTTGGAAATGAGATTCCAAATTTGGGCATCTTAAATTTACTTTCTTGTCCATCTATGTCAGGGCCTTCAACCTCAACTCTTGGGCCTTTTACATCAACTAAAGGTGCCTGTCCTGATACCATAAGCTCTGCTTCTGAAAGTTTCACATCCACTGATGGAACATCAGCACTGACTTTCGGAGCCTTCATGTCGATGTCTGGTTTCTTTAGCGAAACATCAACAGAAGGTAATGTTTGGTCCCCGGATAATTTTCGACTTTTCAGTTCAGGCTTGGAAATCCCAAAAGAGGGTATTTTGATATGAGGCATTTGAAATGTTAACTTTCCTTCTGGTTCGATTGGTGGAATATCAGCTGTAGTTTCCAAATATGGACCTTTAATGTCAGTTTCTGGCTTTGATACAGAAACATCAGTTTCAACCGTTGGTCCTTTGAGATTTATCTCTGGTCCAGACACTTTGGGTAGAGATACATTCATGTCTGGCATTGTCACTTTGGGAAGTTTAAATTTACCTTTTGTTTTATCCACTTCCAATCCCATTCCCTCAGTATCAGGGGCCTTAACTTCAATCGCTACTTCACCTGATGGAGCCTCTACTTCAGGTACATTAATGTCGGCACTTACATCCACACCTTCAACTTTGCCTTTTGTTGATCCAAATTTGGGAAGTTTCATACTTGGTACTTTGAATTTGCTAGGAGAATCTCCAATGCCAGCATCTGCCTTAACATCTACATCATGTGATTTCATGTCCACTTTGGGGCCTTTCACCTCAACACTGGCCTGGGGAAGACATATTTCTCCTTTTGGAATGGCTACCTCAGCTACTGGAGCTTTAGTTTTTGTTTTTTGGAAGTCAGTATTAGGAAATGAAATCTTTGGTTTCTTGATCTTTACATCTAGGCCTTTAACATCCATCTCAGGTATTTCAACTTCCCTCTCAACTGAAGGTGCCTCCAATTTAGCACTGGGTAACTGGGTCTCCAATGTTGCTTCAGGCAACGTTATGTCAACATCTGGCTTTGTGGTACTGATTTCTGGTCCAGCTGCCTTCACTTTTGGAAATGAAATTCCAAATTTGGGCATCTTAAATTTACTTCCTTGTTCATCTACATCAGGGCCTTCAACTTTAACACTTGGGCCTTTGATGTCAACTGAAGGTGCCTGTCCTGACACCGTCAGCTCTGCTTCTGGAAGTTTCACATCCACTGATGGAACATCAGCACTGACTTTCGGGGCCTCCATGTCGATGTCTGGTTTCTTTAGTGAAATGTCAACAGAAGGTAATGTTTGGTCCCCGGATAATTTTCGACTTTTCACTTCAGGCTCAGAGATCCCAAAAGAGTGCATTTTGATATGAGGCATTTGAAATTTTACCTTTCCTTCTGGTTCAAGTGTTGGAATACCAGCTGTACCTTCCAAAAATGAACCTTTAATGTCAGTCTCTGGCTTTGATACAGAAACATCCATTTCAGCCTTTGGTCCTTTGAGATTTATCTCTGGTCCAGACACTTTGGGTAGGGATACATTTATGTCTGGCATTGTCACTTTGGGAAGTTTAAATTTACCTTTTGTTTTATCCACTTCCAATCCCATTCCCTCAGTATCAGGGGCCTTAACTTCAATCGCTACTTCACCTGATGGAACCTTTGCTTCAGGTACATTAATGTCGGCACTTACATCCACACCTTCAACTTTGCCCTTTGTTGCTCCAAATTTAGGGAGTTTCATAGTTGGTACCTTGGATTTGCTAGGAAGATCTCCAATGGCAACATCTTCCTTAACATCAACATCAGTAAATTTTCTGTCCAATTTGGAGCCTTTTGCCTCTATGCTGGCCTGGGGAAGAGATATTTCTCCTTTTGCAATGGTTACCTCAGCTTCTGGAGCTTTTACTTCTGTTTCTTGGAAGTCAATATTAGGAAAAGATATCTTTGGTTTCTTGATCTTTACATCTAGTCCTTTAACATCTTTCTCAGTTATTTCAACTTCCCCCTCAACTGAGGGTGCCAGCAATTCAGCAGTGGGTAACTGGGCATCTAACTTTGCTTTGGGCAATGTTACATCAATATCTGGCCCAGTTGCCTTCACTTTTGAAAGTGAGATTCCAAATCTGGGCATCTTAAAATTGCTTCCTTGTCCATCTACATCACGGCCTTCAACCTCAACTCTCGGGCCTTTGACGTCAACTGAAGGTGCCTGTCCCGACACTGTCAGCTCTGCTTCTGGAAGTTTCACATCTATTGATGGAACATCAGCACTGACTTTTGGAACCTCCCTGTCAATGTCTGGTTTCTTTAGCAAAACATCGACAGAAGTTAATGATACTGGAATCACAGCTGTAGCTTCCAAAGATGTACCTTTAATTTCAATTTCTGGCAAAACACCACAGACATCTGTATCAGCCTTTGGTGCTTCAAGATTCATCTTTGATCCAGCGGCATTCGGTAGGGATACATTTATGTCATGTTTCAAAACAGTAGGAAGACTTTCAAGCTGTAAACCACTTTTTTCAGTACTAATATCTGTTTTAGTGATCTGATGAATATCAAGGTCTGGATGTTTCACTTTTGGAAGTTTGATTGCAGAGTGTCTTTTGGTGGAACTGATCTCTCCTATTTCAGTTTTTGTCTTCAGAATGGTAGCATCTGTTTCTCCGCTTCGAAAGCTTTGCTTCACTGATGTCTGGATAGTTGCTGTAGATACACTGGCTTCCATCCCTGGTATTTCAATGTCCTCTCGCTTTGGTAGTTTTATTATATTGTCTCGCTCTTTAATTTTAGTCATCTCAGTACTTACTTCCCCAGCATCTACCTTTGCCTTTTGTACATAACCTTCTTCCTTTGAGCCAGAACTTTCCACGGTGATTTTTGAAGATTCAATTTTTGTCATGGCAATAGGTGTATGGGTATCTGCATCAGGAAATTCAGTCCTTGGTAGTTTGAATATGGGATGTGACTGTTTACTCTCTTCTTTTATCATATAATTTGAGTCAATCTTGAACTCTGGAACTCTTACGTCTGTAATAGGGGCCTGAATAGGTACTGTTCTCTTCACATCCAGTGGCTTTTCTGTTATCTCAGCAGGCCTAGATACACTGGCAGCTTTAGTCAGTTTTACTTTTTCAGCATTAATATCTGTCTTTGTAATATGTTGCTGCAAATCAATGTCTGACAGGTCAGCACTGGGCAGCTTGAATGATGCAGAATCTCTTTCGGAATATTGCCCCTTAATATCATGTATCTTCTGCATATCCATAGTCATCCTCACGCCTGGCATTTGAATATTCCTTGATGGAACTACAGCTTCCATACCTGGTATCTCAATGTCTTCACGTTTGGGTAGAATGTTCATGTGAGATGACTCAATTATATGTATTTGCTCTGTGGTTGGATCCCTAAGTTCTGCCTGGATGTCTTTGATTTCCAGTTGAGTTACTGTTTTTTCTTTGTCTGTCTTTAAAATGGGCTCATGCATACTGAAGTCAGGTTTATCCATTTTTGGCAGTTTAAACTTCACAGGTGCTTGTTTTTCGATTTGTCCTGAAATGTCTTTGTTTATGTCTTTTGTAAGTAGTGGAGGTTGTATATGTAACAATGACTCTTTGATGGCTCCATCAGGTGCCGTTGAGACATCATCATCTTTACAACTGACTTCTGTCTTCTGGGTTTTTTCGCTGTGGAGTGTTGATGTTGCTGTGGAAGTTCTGGGTCTGTTTATGTCTAGTATGTTTTCATATAAGCCACAATCTGTAGGTTTAACTGCACTCTCATCACTTCTGTCTATCATACTTGTTTGAACTTCATTTACTGAACTCACATAGTGTGATCTTGCTATGCCAATATCAGCCACTGGACCTTTGCTTCGGATTCCATATCTCTCCAAATCAGAAATAAGTATACTTCTTTCTTTCCACTGTTTCCCAGAATCCATTTTTGGAGGTTTCTTTTGAACGCCTACATTTGATATTAACACATCTGCTTTCAGCTCTTTTATATCCTCAGCTACTCCAGTCCCAGTAAAAGGTGAAATGTCTTCTTCTCTTGCACCTTTTTGGTCTTCTTTAATGGTGGGTTGGTAGCCACTTATACTCTGAGTGTTGATGTCAATGGCCATTTGCTGTTCCTTCAGCTGAGTGTGCGATATTATTTTGGGACCCACCTTGCTGTCTGGTGATACTGATAATTCTGGAGTTCTGGCTATAGTGGGTGATGCTGTTAAATTTCGGGGGGAGGTACTTATTCCTGGGGCCAGAGGGGATTTAGTGAGGTTATCAGGACTCAAGTCGTCCTTCTCCTTTCCCTGAATATTTACTTTAAGTTCTGACCTCTGTTTTTTTTTCCTCTTTTTCCCATCTGGGGAGCGCTTAGGCGAATGGCGACCTCGATCTGCAAGAGAGTTTGTAATGTCAGTGGTTTTCAGGGTCTTGTCCAGGCTAATGAGCTCTGCTTTATGTTGGCTAGCTTCAGTCTCAAAGTCTGGCATGTATGGAACAATACACTTCTTTTGTATTCTAACTGATTCCTTCTTCTCTTGGTCATCCAGCACAAATATGTGAGGCATCTTAGATGGTAAGCTCTCCTGTTTTTCTGGAGATGGCTGACTGGAAGCCTCCTCTAGAGGGTGATGCTTTTCCACAAACTCTAAGAACCCCGTATGTGTTTCTACGGCGAGCCGTTCATCCGGGTCGACAGATTTGCTCCTCAAGCCTGTCTTCTTCAGCTTCATCTTCGCCTTCTTCGTTTTCGCCTCTGCATCTTCCTTAGTCTTCAGTGGGGACTCTGTATCGCTGGTCGATGGGCTCATTTCCAGCCTCTTCTCATCCTCTGCCTCGGATGTACTATGAGACCTCTTGAAGACGGCCTTGCGCCCCTTGCCAAGGGAGGAAAATTTCGGCCATGAAATCCGCACATCATGTCGCCTCTGTGCTTTTCGTCCTCGTTCCTCTGGACCGGTTCTCTCCTCTCTCTGAGGAATAATACACACAAAATGTTCACAAGAAACTGACACAGAAAACATTTGGGCAAGACCATAACCCTCACGTAACGCACATCTGGCTGTACATCTGTGGTCCTTTCAAGGGTAGATACTGTAGAGGCAGGCCTCTTCCGCTTCAGACACATCTCCATTCTGTATGCCTGAGCATGCTTCAGGATCTGGAGAGCATCTTCGTAGGAGATGTTGTCAAAATAAACTGTCGCACTGAGTATTTGGTCACCTGTAATTTGAACACATACAAACAAACAGGTAAAGCTGAAACTCAGATTTGAACTGTTGGCCTAATACTTATATAATACTTACAACGATTTAGTGTAACTACAATCAGTGTAAACTGAGTGAAATGCAGATATGGGTTACCTTCTTTCACGGTGAGGTGTTTTGATGCTGGTGAATCTGGTTTCACTTCTTTAATGAATATTCCCTCCTTGCCCCCACCGCTCACCACCAGGCCCTCTGAAGCGGCTTTTTTTACCGTTCGTACAAACACTCTCGACTCAGATCCTTCTGGGTCCTGCATGCAGGATGAAATGGGCTGAGATCTTTAGAATGCACATCATACATTACATGCAGGGTTGGCAATTAAGCTCTTCCTCCCGCCTGAGGCAATTCATTTAGATGAAGGGCAAGTGCAAAAAGCTGAACGCTAGCCCTCTGGCAAGTAAAGAAAAATGCATGCTAGGCTACATTTTTTACTAAAGTAGCCCAGTTGGCTAGTAGCAAAAATTCCAATGGCCAATCCCTGCTTATATGTGCATAGGAAGAAGGCATGACCCACCTCCATTTGACTTATTTTTGCTGAAGAGCGTTTTTCAAAGAATGAACCAAATCCAATCCTTTTTCCTTTCTTGATGCTACTGCTCTTGTGGTAGGGGTCATATATGTCCTCTTCAGCCTGAAAATGTTCAGTGATTGAAGGGAGAGAATTCATACAGAGATACGATGCTCTTTCTTTGCTGTCAAATGCTACAGCTCTGAGACTTTCAGGGTGATCATACCTGTTTGTCAATATCTGTGTACTTTTCAGTAGCAGGGTATTCATTGACTGGCGAGGAGCCTTGGGGGCGAGGTCTCTCCTCTTCTAGAACTTCGGATGCTTCCTCACAAATCTAAAAGCATCGTGGGATATGGGCATGACTTTTTCTAATGACAATTTAAAACCACTTACTTGGATGTGTAACGCCATACCCAGATGTCAAAAAAGAAGAATCAGATTTTTTTGCTAGAAAAATATGACAGACCACAGCAAAATTTTCAGTTTCACTCATTTCTCAATTTATGGGCAGGATTCTGTCTAAAATATACATTTTTCGGTAAACTCCAGCCTAACTGTTCCCTGCTTATCTGAAGGTCTTCTTCCTTGCTTTATGGGTATTCAGTCCTGCTTCTAGGAAACTGTTACATATTGTCCTAGCAGTAGACGTCACACCACTTAATGTTTCCCATTCTTTTTGAAGGTCACTTGAGGACATCCTCTGATTTATGAGGCAATGTCATCCCTGGCATTAGAAAGTTTCTTCTGCCCTCTACCTGCCTGGATTTTGGTCATTCCCAATGTCTCCTGCTTCACCTTTTTCTTGTGTACTGCAGTCTTAGAAATTTTGAGCCTGGAAGCAGCCTGCCTCACAATGAACCAGAATTAAACCAGGATTTAACAATTCAGATTTTTTTTTTTAAATATGGAGTGGTCTCTTAATTTTTTCCAAAGCTGTATATTTGTATAGATTTGAAGAAAATAACAGCATAGAAAGTTTGGTATGTGCATTTGAAACTGTAAAGCAGCCTTGGTTATTTGACGTACATCCATTACTCTTGGGATCATTAGAGCGAGAAACTGCATCTTGGGTGGTCATGTTCCTATTATGCGACACGCCTTTTGTGACACTTACTGAGTCATCATCCACACCTGGCTCTGGTCCTTTGAGGCGTCTCCCCGCCCCTGTTCAGAAACAGGAATACAAGCTGTAAGTAATCTTAGTGAATCTGCAGAACAGACCCAGAGCTGCTTCTGGGCACTACTACAGCGTGTATTAGCTTATGGACGATATTCACCTCTGACTGTGACGCTGGAGATTTAATCATGCAGCGAATAGCACTCCATTTTACAGTAAAGGCAAAAAAACTGACTGTGACAAGGAACTCGGCATCAGCCCATGATGAGACAGTGGGACAGAATAGAGCAGGTTAAAAAAAAATGAGTATTCATACATCACATTGGCAGTTTCCTTATGACTTGGATTACTGCTGTCTGCAATGAGTGGGAATGAGCTGAGAACAGCCGTGGGAGACACAATGGAACCTCTGTGCCTCATTCAGCTTCTCCTAGCAAAGCAAGGATTGGCCTTTGGCCCTGCACATAGCACAGTGAAGAACCTATCTGGAGTTCCCATTACGGGGTCTCTTTGACCCATAGCCAGGGCCTAGAAACCCAGCTAACTCTTTTGTTTGGCTGGTTAGCTGTAGCACAGTGGCTAACAAACTGGTCCATAGGCAACTAAATGTGTCAATGCTCCTTAGATGGCTCTAGAGTTCCCAGTTGAAGGCCAAAATAAAGCAGTGAAACACACATTAGAACAGTTTACTGCAGTGAATTTAATGACCACGGTTCCAGGAATAGAACCCTTATGAGACCAGCCTGCCTGGAAGTTTCCATAACTTAAGTTAAGTGATCCTTTCTATCGATCCTGAGTATTGAAGCTCAGCCATTTGAGCTGCCTGGGGAAAAAATAAAGATTATTACTGTCCTGCTAAAAAAATTATTTTAGAATGTCAGTCTCCATTTTGCTATCACGCTATAAATCACAGTCATGCAATGCAGTACGTTTAGACTTAGAAATAAAAGAAATACCAGCCAGGCATGGACTTTGAGCCCCAGTGTCTTTGTTGCATATGTTCCTAAGTACCCTAAAAATACTTAGACAAATAACCATCACAGTATCACATTTCATTTTTAGAAAATAACTTACTATAACAGTTCAATCTATGGTTTATTTTTATAGCTACATTATCACTTGCACAGGAGACTCATCTACCATGGACAGCTTGCATAATTTATATAATTGTTCATAACACTTTACTTGAAGCAGTCTACATAAGGGAGACATGTAACCGTCATAAGAATGACATGACACATGTCATGCATATTAATGACATATTATTGATGTTTATGACTGTTGTCATAAACATCACTGTTATATCTTATGACTGTTGTTATAAACATCACTGTTAATGTGTCATTTGGTTTTTGTCACCCTTATGTAGACTGTTTCAAGTAAAGTGTTGCCAGTTGTTCTTTGCCTGATACTTTGCTGAGAGTCTAACTTCTAACTACCGGTCTGAAACTACCCGTCACAATAGGATAACCCAGATGGTTTATTTGTGCAATTGCTTCCAAAATTCTGCAGGATTTTTTTCGAGGATTTCCAAGCTCCACTGTATCATTAACCTCATTTGGTGTATCATTTGGTACTGAATCAACAAGAGACGCAGCACATTCTTCTGATAAATAATAAGAGGACGTTTAATGTAGTATTTAACAGCCAGTTCCTTAATCACTAGGCCATCTTCTGGACAAAGTCAAGTTGTACATATAATTCACAGAATGGTGGGTCTTGTCGATGAACTCAACATATGTAGGGGGAAAATGAATTACGTCTTAAAATTATCTGCCATAGAGGGTGAAGCGGAAAATGTGTCTTCATGCCGTCTGAAGGGGAAAAACAGACGTGTGTAATGCCTGCATGACGTGTTGGGATCAACAGTTACGTGCCTGGAAATATTGCAATTACAAAGGTTTGCAAAGCAACAATGGCCCCCAAGATTAATGCCATCTCACCTTTGAGTGGAAAACAGTGAGTTGGAGCATTAAGGGAAATAATGTCCTTTGCAGAACATCTAGTCTACAGGATGTCAGTAACAAACCTTCAGAGTATTTTTGTGATGAAGTTGTTACACAATTTTTCTCTTGGTGCAACAGTAAAAGTAGCCAATGGTAACTAGTACTGGACACAACATGACTTCTAGGACTGATTGTGGGATAAATCAAATTAAAAATCTGTTATTGTGACCTTGTGGGCGCATTTTTTTGGTCCTTGCAAGTGGCGACTGAATTTTATAAAAATCTGTGAATGCAATCAAAAAAGTTAAAATACTAGTATTTTGTTTGGTTATTTATAATTTCGATTAGGGCTGGGTAGGTGTTAACCCCCCCCCACCACCACCATCAGAATCTATAACAGACTATGTCAGACTGAATTATGATTTGTCTGGCATCTCTGTACTAGCAGAATGGACGTGGAAGTTCTGTAAGGTGCCTGGCTGAAAGGAGTTGATTGTCGAAGGCATTGGGGCAGCCATCCCGCACCCAGATATGTGAGATATGTAAATGTGGGCGAGCCGCAATACACAGTGACAGGGTAAGTCTGCAAGAGGGACGTGTCACTGCTGTGAGGAAACAAAGCATCATGGGAAGGGAGCCGCTGTCACAGTTAAGTGCCTCCGTCATCTCGGTAATCAAAAACATTTCGCTCCTTTGCTCTGCGTCAGGCGAGAGGGCACATAGGTCATTTTAGTGTGAGTTTTTGTAATTAATGTTGGAGAGAAACATTTCCAGTTATCGAGTAGCTAGGCATGCATTGTCAGAGTCGGGCTGTTCTGTTTAAAGATTATTCAAACAAAAGTCAGATGGCGATAATATTTCAGTGACACAAACCATTCCTGAACCTTCCCCACCTCAGCCATGTGACTCACATCCAAAGACATGGTCTTTGCGTTCATAACCATTCCTATGGTCTAACAGTCCAGTTTTAAAACTTAGTAGCCTAGAATGATGTAACTCTGGAACGGAGCAACGTCAGCAGTGATGATTCCTGGCAACAGCACTAGACCACTGCGATTCCACCAAGGATTTTCTGCACCGTGTCTCAAAACTCACAGTAAGAGAGTGAGTGAGAGTGTGACAGCAGGCGTGTCGAGGCAGTGCACAGAGCCACGTCCTCGCCCAGGGCATCTCCCTGCCCACTACCTTGGGTGTGAGGACCATTGCACAGACCTGCAGTCCACACCCACATCACAAACTACACCCTGGGGAACACTCCGTTGCACCATTGTACATAATGGAAAACTCATTAGGTAAATAAACTGTAGATTTTTCACTAGTTTGACTTTTGGCTTGAAAGGCCTGTCACTGTAAAAAAAAAAAAAACATAATAATTTGGATTTCTACTATAATAAGCATATAAGTAAATCTGTCAAAAATATGTGCATACAGTCAATGCTTAGATTGTTTGAAAGCCACTTTGCAACAACAAGCAGAATGACAACGACGTCCCTAACGTCCCAAGCTTAGTATGCACCCGAGCAAGGCATTCGAAACTTAATGAAAAATGCAGTGCAATATTACAGGTTCCCACTGAGGAATGCATGCTGCAGTTAGACTGGCTTTTCTTCTCAGATTTAAAAACCCTCTGCTCTTTTTTGGTAACAGGGCTCAGAGGCTGTGATGGACTGAATGAGGATAAGGGCATGAAACAAGCTGAGGGCAGGTACATCCTGGCCAGCTCACCATTGTTGACGGACAGTGGGTGTGTCCATGTAGTTCAGAAAGCATTACCAGCAAATCGTGCAAATATGGCGTCACGTGACCCTTCCTACCATGTAGGAAGAAGAAGCTCAAACATGTGAGTAGAGTATGTCCATCTCATCCCAGGATATAATATCAGCCCCCCTCTCTAAGTCTGACCCAAGGTCATCTATTTCAAACTCATACTCCAGCAGATTTCAATACTGATAACCGCAACATCACAATGATTTCAGGGTTTTCAGGTTCGGCAACTAAAACTAAGAACATCTTACAGGTGCAAATGGAATGTTGGAGAACCTGTGAAAATCTGGGTGCCCTTTAGTCCCCTTCTGTCCATAAAAATGTTATGGTTTTATCAAATGGCATGCATGGGTTCTATTCTCTTTGAAATATTCAGTTCCTCAAAACAAACAGTACACACCCCCCTTCGTATCACATACCCCCAGGGATCTCTTCAGGCTTTGAAGCTGTTGGCTTGAATTACCTGACTGCACAGTTGGGGTTAAATACTTGGATGGGCCTGTTCCTACTGTGTGATATAATTCAATTCAAGCGCAAAATTAACTTTCCATTGAGATATTTGACTCCTACAAATAAAAGAATTCCTCCTGTCAAATTTGACCCATTGCTTTTAAATCAGATTTTAGTCACCCCATAGGTGTGAATGCAAATTGCTTGGAGTAGTCCTTTGATTAGTCTGCAGACACGTAACACTTAGACACTTGTTTTTTGATTGACCTGGATGGCAAAATGAAGCTTATCTCTTGTGAAGCTTTGCAAAAATGGGAAGCATTGCAGACAGAGACCACAAGTACATCCATTACGGCTGCCCCACTAAGATATCATATGACTATAACGAGATGATTTATTCAGTGATTTCAGTTGAAGTACCAGCTTTGACCAATAGGGGGAGGTGTCTTAGACTGTTACAAAAATTTTTAAAATGCAAGACGTGCTGAATTGTACTTCAGGTATATATGTGCAGTCCCACCCAGTGGCACGTTAGCATTATATGCAAAGATATACGAGGTTTTTTTTTGCCTCTGGCAGAATGTTTTTTTTTTTTATGCTCGCGCATAACAGTTGGCAGCCTCGTTAATTCTAACTATTTGTTGTTTTTTTAGGTATGGAAGAACAAACTTCTTTTAAGCCAGGTACTGATACTACATTAGCAAATAGAACTTTAAATTTGTGAACCTGTGGAACATAAAAACTTATCATATTAACATGTTCTAAAATGCAATTCTTAGAGATTGCAGAACTTTATTCAGCTGTTGCTGCATTTACTTTTTTAATTGTCCAGTGTATGATATTTGTAACATTTTTTGCTTATAAACATTGCCGCCAATATTTGTGCAGTAATTTTTAAAGCGTAGGCGTTTCCACAATTTTGGCCACTAGTGTGCACTGAGCATTACTGTGGACACTTCTGGGTTTGCAACAGACTTAATAAGAGTAGGAAAGGTTCACTCAGGATTTAGTTCTAGAGTTTAGGTCCAAAAGCAGAAGCATGGGATTTACAAGATCTGATTCCCAGAATGGGTGTGTAAATTGGAACATCTGCTCGTGGACGATTTTAATGCGCAATGCAACAGGTCAAACTACTGTACCAAACTGATGCAAGTGACATCTAGCAACACCTGACCTGCTCTCCAAAAGAGCTCTGAAGGTGCAGCAAGAAAGATGTGCAGCACTGAGAATAGTGGGAGCTTCCCCTCGTACAGAGTACTCACCGGGCAGAGACTCTCAGAGTTTGTTTCTGCGTTTAAAATCCCTGGAGCCAGAACACCTCCTCTGTGCCCCCTCTCCTCTCCTCTCCTCTCCTCCGTCTATCACTGTCACTCTCCGCTCAACTGAAAATCCTCCGAAAGAGACAGAGTGCTTCAATCCAGAGAACTGGAGGGTCGTCCCACGCTGGCCAAATAAGGCTCGGTGCAGCCCCCACCCAAATCAGAGGCCTGTCTTAAATGTCCTTCTCCGCAAGCACTGGACCCATGAGGGTGCTGTCAGGCTGAGAAGATCCACCCTGATCCTGAGGTGGAAGGAGATGTGCAGGAGCAGTTTTAAGTGTTGAAGCGCTTTCCTGCCCACATTCTTCTTCCCTCCCTCTTTTCTCGCTGTGACTCTCCCAGCCCTCCAGTGTGAGTCAGAGCTGAAAGTGAGGTTAGGAGGGAGACTTCGCGAAGGAACCTTGCCCCGCTGAAGCCGCTGCCTGCTTCTTCTCTCTTCATTTTTTTTCTGTTGATGTTTAAGTCCTGCATGTCTACTGGGTGGAGACTTGGAACCAGAAAATGAGAAAGGAAATGTTCTAGTGAGGGCTGATAACATATCGCTCCCACTGAACGGACTGTAAACAATGCCGCTCTCTTCTGAAGCTCTTGGACAATGTCAGGCCTGGGCAATGTTGGTGTCGCTTCCGCAAAAATGTGCCAGACTTTAGTCTGAAAGGCCACTTGGACCAAACCTTCACAGGAAACCAGAAAGAGGTGACGATATTGTCTGGGATTTCTGATAGTACGCACCTTTTTCCTCTAGGTCAGGATAACAACTTGTAGGTTCTACAGTAACCTGTGCACCTTCATTATGGCACACGCCAAATTGCCATCCATAAAACATATGAGCAGAATTCCCCTATCCAAGGCCAATTCAGTGATACCTGAAGGTGGTGCCATCCAAGGCCGTAGGCAGGATTTTTTTAAATACCAGGGTCAAAAGTGTTAGCCCTTCCTGGGTGTGCCCCACAAAGGATCATGGGTATTGGAGTTGCAGAAAAAATACTGAGGACTTGACCTTTGTGTCCTTAATGGTAGGTACGGGCATGGTGGCCTCCCTTCCTGAATGTTCCCTCGCCTTGTGCCCTATCCTGCATGGAATAAGCTTCAAGCCCACCCCCTAACCTTGTAAGTGAATAAGCAGATGGATGGATGGATAGATGGAGGCTCGTGTCCAGCTTTGGTGCCAGTGACTGTTTACAACAACAGTATCCTGAAGGATGGTGAGTCTAATCACATTTTGTTGTACCTTTGAATGAAGTCCCAGACCTGAATTGCTCAAGAAATCTTTCAACCATTTAAGTGAGGTAAATTACTCATATTTACTCTTAGTGTGAAACTAAATTTGCCCAGGGTATTGCATCACATTGCTGCTGTTTCAGATATGGAGTGAACCTCTAACATTAATGGTGTCAGGATGGACCACCAAATCTTCAGTGGTCTGCAAAAGAAGAGGGCCAGCAAGGCACCATTCCCCAAGTGAAAGAGAGTTTTCTTCTCATAATACATGAATCTTGGGTTCACTGGGAAGCAGCAGGAGGCAGTAGAGGCGAAGGAGCCTGTCGTTCCGGGGTTACCACGGTACATCAGCTAGGAGTGTGACATCACCATCACATCTGGGTGGGTGGGTACCAGTCATATGGGTAACAGTGGGCGCCACATGCTCAGTTGACAGGGGAGAACAGCGTGTGCTTTGTCCCGTCCGTAGACGACCAGGATCAATGCCAACCTGGGGGTCGCTTTGTGGCTGGCAGATCTTAGGTGTCCTCCCAGTGTCACTCGGGATTGTTTAACAAAGATCAGCCATTTGGTTTCATGACGGTGTTACCGCTTCAGAAAACACATTTCTTTAAGTAAGACGCAGATTTGGGAAAAGAATAGAGTGTCTCACGTTTGAGATACTCCCTCCTCAAATATTTGCTGTGGTGGTGCAGCTGTGAAGCGATAGCAGCTGGAGCTACAGTGTTCCTGGAGGACGATGAACACGGTGATAAAGTCAGTTTAAAATAGTACAGTGATAAAACATAGCAATGACAAAAACAGTCCAAATAATGTGTCGTATGAACAATTCTTCACAGTGTCCATTGAGCACGTTCCCTGATTTCTGTGACCAATCATGTCAGTCTTCAGTTCATAGTAATGCAGTAACCGACCAGTTAGAAGCCACTTACTGTGCCACATGAATAAAAATGACAAACATCTGCTACAGGTTCCACAACATACAGCTCCCCCCCCCCCACCATCAACACATTTAGGGTTTGATGAGGAGCCAGAATCCATCCAATTGTGGAGAAAAAAACATCGTGTCTCAACACTGGGTGCTGTGCCATCAGGAAAAACACCTTGTCAGTAAACTGGTAGATGAACAGCCCCCCTCCCTCCAAAAAATGCAGTATCTAACCCCATAAATTCTCACAGTGGCATATAAACATGATCAACCTAGTACAGCACGTCCCTGTTACTCTGCCTTATTACCATATGCAACTCTGTTGCCCTACCATATGCAACTCTGTTGCCCTACCATATGCAGCTCTGGTACCCTATTATATGCAGCTCTGGTGCCCTACCATATGCAGCTCTGGTGCCCTACCATATGCAGCTCTGGTGCCCTACCATATGCAGCTCTGGTGCTCCCTCTGCAGCTGGGGTCACTCTGATCACAACCCATTAACTGAGCTTATGTGATTAAGTGACATTGAATTAAAAGCACAACAATTCCAGGTTATGGACCACAGACACAAGTGCCTTTCTAGCGGGAAGCTGTTTATGTCCAAAATATAATTAGATTTTCATCAAGAAACAGAATCAGATTTTCCCCTGTTTGTGTTAACCAACACTGGATCTCAAAACCACATGCTTCCGATATACAGTAACATTAATAGCATTCCCATGAGTCGTCCCAGAGGCAACCCAGCATTGCGCCATAGCAAGCACTGAGCAGCATTGTGTCAGACCTGCCTTTCAGCTGTCCCACCCCAGGTAAACATTGCCTTACAAAGAAGCCAATCAGATGAATCAGCGTGTGTGTGTGTGTGTGTGTGTGTGTGTATGTGTGTGTGTGTTTGTGTCTTCAGCAGGCACCCATCCATCAATCTGAAGTACAAGCACCTTAACAACTGCAGACCACAAAGCCTCCTCTGAAAAATACTTCCCTGTTATCCACCTAAACACCACCCCCTCCCCAAATTAGCCTGTCACACACATTACCTGGCATCTTCCTGATCATCATCTACTCGGGGGCCTTACAAGGGCTGTTTAGGAGCTTTTAGGCCTACTGAAATGCCCCCCCCAATAAATCTATAGTGATTAGCTTAAATAAGGTGTCCAATTTCCATCAGACCCCCCTTTTCATAAATCTCTAGAGACGCTTCAGTGTGTACTATAACCCGGGCTTGAGTGCAATTGC
Source organism: Paramormyrops kingsleyae (assembly GCF_048594095.1). Taxonomy (NCBI): domain Eukaryota; kingdom Metazoa; phylum Chordata; class Actinopteri; order Osteoglossiformes; family Mormyridae; genus Paramormyrops; species Paramormyrops kingsleyae. The sequence continues at coordinate 6,645,268 of NC_132810.1, forward strand.
AGTCTGCTGCATGGGATTCGACACACGTCCTGCCTGCATACACTGAATGGCCCCCCAGTTACAAATACACACCTTGGAATTCATAGGAAATCATATTTGATAGGGCATTACCACCATTAGTAATTTTTTCATGCCATTGATCACAAGCCAGAGCCATCTCATAGGGTATTGCCTGCGTTAGACTGGGGTCAATGATTTGATTGTACTTGAGTTGTACTTTAATTTCATAGGGATCCTTCTGTGTTTAGCAGCCAGGAACCAGCGAATTGTTATCTGTAAACGCCAGAGCTCTACGGCCTCAGCAGACAGCAAGTCCATGAGCCAGCCATGTCTTGTTCCCCCCCCCCCGCATTCTGAAATTGCGTGATGCTACAACAGATGAATCAAGTGTGTGAGTTGCACCATTAGCTGATTTGTTAGCGTGTCGTGCTCCTATGATGCGACACGCCGCAAGCTTTGTGGGCCCAGAAATACAGACATCAAGCAGCGGTGGAGACCGCAACTCCATATGACCAACCTGCGTGCCGTTAATCAAGTCCTAAGGAGGAGGACCATCCCTGTGTGTCCCAGGGACACAGGAGTTTGGCATGCAAGTAAAAACCTGCAGGCAGGTGAGTCAAGACTAGGAGAACGCCTTCATCAGAGAACAGGGCGCAAGAACAAACCAAAACACGACCAAAACAAATAAACAGATTCCACAGCCAAATAAGTTGCCTGGTCAAAATCACATTGATTGTGAAATAACATAAACAATTTATACAGTAAACAGCCACATCGACACTGTCAGCTGCATGTAGTCACAAGCAAATGATATTTATCCCAGAAAACACTGTAATTATTATGACAGACTGTCACCTTTGGGAAACGCCTATGATTTAAAATGCTTCGAGACCAGTGCCGTCCTAATAATGAGACGCTCAAGCCTTGAGTACAAACACATGAAGTGTGACAACGGGCATATTAACCTGGCTGAACGAGCTGGGTGCGTCCCACTGATTTGTTTACAGTCATTGCTACTCCCTGCCTGATTGACCTGATAGCCCTTAGGGTTAACAAAAGCAGGAACCGCGCCTGTTCACAGATCTGGCAGGTGAACATCTTACGGGGCAGAAACTGTCAAATATCTCCCCGACCGTATCCCACTCCGGAGGTACCAGGAAGCCTCTGCGTCTAGCTGCCCATCCGCACCTCCCTAATAAGTTACCCAACAAGACAAGTTGCCCAACTGTCACCTCCAACTAAGAAAATACTAAACTGTCTGCTGAAAAGAAAAAGTCACTGGGTTCCAGTGTGAAAAGAGAAAAAAAAAAAGCATCTTAATTGTAAAATTTTTCTGCGGGTAAGCATATGTCAAAGGGGTCCTTTTGGGCTGCAAAACAAGTTCCTGCTGCCTGACCACGCCCTTGTTTCCCAGCCTGCAGCCTTGCCAGCAGTGGACACGCCCAGCCTACTGCGGGGGCCCGCCGCATCTCTGCAGTGCCTGCGTTTAAACATTAATAGCACTGCGCTTACTGCGCGAGCACCTGCAAGCAGGGAAGAGGGTAGACAGACAAGGAGGAGAGACAGAAATTATGGGGGGGGGGGGGGGGGAGGGGAGGGATGCGCACCCGTGCCCGGCGAGCCGTGCCAGTTGGGGAAGGCCAGGTGGAAGCAGTCGCACATTCTGTAGGTCGTTCGGGAGTCCTGTCCGGACGCCGAGCAGTCCCTGGAGTGTGTGGGGGTGCCCTGATGGGCTCCGGAGCCTTCCGCAGGGCAGCAGCTGCAGGCTCAGCCGTGCTTCGTCAGTCCCGTCCGGAAGGAGAGCCTCAGACCGTGAGAGAGGACACAGCAGAGCGAGGGAGTGAGAACGAGCGCGAGAGAGAGCTGGAAGGAGAGAGAGAGAGAGAGAGATCTGCATCCACGCTCAGAGCAGCCCACTCTGAAGTGAGGCAGGACTCCCCTCTCCAGTAAGCCTGAGCTCCTGTGGACTAACCCAATTAGAAGAGGTTAGGGGTGGGGTGGGGGACTGCCAGTTCCGCTAAGCACCAATCGATCAGGCCGATGGGCCAGACGCTCAGGATGTCCAGGACCAATCGTCCAGGGGGCTTCTTTGTGGATGGGGGGGGGGGGGGGGTTGCAATGAAAAACATTTTAAGAAACACATGGTTGACTGTGAAGCGCATTACAGCATGATGTTTACATCTCCTGAAGGGGGGGGGGCGGGTCTGCATGTGGCACATTCTGATTGGCAGGGCATGAGACACAACACAGAATTGAAGAGCAGGACTTTAGGACTGGTGTAACCCAAACGGGGCAAAACATAGTGAGCCAGGGCCGGCCAGACCTGGTGCTCTTCCTGCACTAATCACTAATGCGGAGGTATTGCAGCACCTTGTGACTGGGGCAGGTGTAACGCTTTTCTTATGTCGTTTTTTTTGTGTGTGTGTCTGGGGAGCTGGCAGCCGACACGCCCGGGCGCGTCCTCCTCCAGCGGAACGCCAAGATGCAGGCCGTTAAATCATTCAGGTACCAGCCCTAAAAATATGTCATGAGCCACCCGCTTGCAGTGTCTGCCACACAGGTCACAGAACTGCAGAGCCTATTCCCACGTCAATAAAAGATCAGTTTCATGCGCTGAATAGGGAGGAGGAATGACTGTGCACCAGAACTCCGTTTGTTCGCTGCCTTCAAGGTCAACGTCCTGAAACAGATGGGAAACCATGCCCTTTTACTCACAGACAAATAGCTTGGTGATTTACCGTCCAAATCTTTGTGTGTCCATCCCATGTTTCAGCCATGGTCGTTATTAATCTCCGTATCTGGCCTTGCTGGACATAAGCTTGGCTAGTCAATATACAGACATATGACAGCCCATTAAAAGGCTTCCTTCACATCTGCTGAAATCTCTGTGGCGTCAGGAAGGTTCAGATTAATGCACCTGGTCCTCCAGTCCCTCATCCATTGTGCCACGTATTTCATGTGCATCAGAAGTCATTGGTGAGGTGGGTCTGAGTAAGATCAATAGTGCCTGATCACTTCAGGCGCTCTGCAGCGTGTTGACTCCCTCTGCTGAAACCACAGGGCTTTGCTAGTACCGTCTGCACTGCTTGGCTCCATATCGGTGCTGCCAGTGGTTCCTGCAGCCACCCTGACAGCATCTGCTAAAATGTGGATTACACTGCGATCAGTGGCAGAGCGGAGTGGCTGTTCTGACAGAGGGCAGTGAATCTCTCCACCTTCCTGACACTCCTGGCTTGGCAGTCGGATGAGCACTGGTTTTGGTCTCCTTGAAACTGCAGTTTTGATTTGGAGGAGAGCCCGAGAGGTTCAGCAACTGGAAAGTAAATTCATCATAACGTCGAACAGGTGTCCCCGGCAGCTTTAATCACGTAAAAACAGCAAGCTAAATTAATAGTGGATTATAGAGTAACCCAACTGGCTGAAGCAGTTGCCCTGTTGAGGCTGGTCCCTTTCATCACATTTATAGGTGGCTCACATCTGGGTGTGGTCCAATCACCAAGTCCCACTATATAACAGAGGGGCGTGGCCGCTTTCTTACTGTTCCCCATTGGCCGATGCACAATTCTGACCACAAGGTCACGGGCCTCATTCTACGCAGTTCTGTGCATCGTGATCAAGGAGTTGTGTATCCCATTATATCCAAAATTTTGGGAATATGAGGCCCTATCTTCTGACAGTCCTCCATGCTACTGCATTGAATACATCTTCTGCCTGGTTTTGACTTCACTTTTTCCTTAGATCCATTTCAGCCTGAGAGAAGATACTGCATTAGATGATGGAATGGCACCAGGAAACAACTCAATCTAATAATCGATCCTGCTGCAATGCTGGGTGTGTGGCTGCTTGCCAAGGAGACAGTGCGGCCCCACCCCACTGCCGCTGCCCCCTCCACCCCCTCCCCACTTCACTGGCACACTGGGGGCGGCGGCAGTCACGGCTCTGTGGTCAGTGTGCTTTGCTGCATTACTGCTAAGTGCTGCAGCAGGACCTTAAGACCGAACAATCCCTTATGCAGCAAAATGCGCTCTGCAGGACATTGTGAGGATTCAATGCTAAGGAGAAATCTGGCCATTTTCAGCTCTCGTTTCTCCACACAAAATGCCCAGTGAAGCACACACACACACACAAACACACACACACTTTCCATTGCTGTGACATCATAAAAGAGGACTTTGCATATTGAGAATCGTGGTCTTGCCTTTTTTTTCAGTTCCCTGTTTTCATTTTCACCCTGAGACTAGCCGCACGGGTCTCTGACTCACAGAGCACTTCCAGCATCTTTTCTGAACCTGTTTCCAGTTTAAGCCGTGAAACAAAGCAGCAGCCCTATGGCCACAGCGGCTTAGCCTGTTGTGCCACACCGTCCCCTGTCTGGCTCTTTCATTAGGATTTCTTAGGTGAATACTTTTCTCAACGGAACCAGAGCTGAGCTTACTGAGACATTATCATTGACCTTAACCATCTAATATCGGGGCCTTGGATGTAACATTACTCTGTATACCACGGGAAAACAGACCAGTGGTCAATAAATATCATCTGCCAAAAAGACCACATTCTTGTGCCATATATGATGACTAATGAGGCTGCAAACGAACTGCTGATGTCACCTTTTGGATAGCAGTAGGTGGTCTGGGATGTAAGACTGATAAAGAAGCAGGTGGCAGTGTCTGTGAACGTCCTCAGAACGGACCTCATAGGCAGCTTTGGATGTTGCAAAGGCTTCAGATTTTCCCAAAATGGCAGCTGTCTAAGAGCAATCATTCTGCCTAGGCTGCAATTGCTAAGGTTCCCATGCCTACTTCTGAAGGTTGAAAACCCATCTGACGTTATGAGAGGCCTGCCCTGTGAGTTAGAGGAGACCACTGCAAAAAGACAAAACAATAAATGCATTCACTGCGTGACATTTTCCAAGGTCTCCGAAGGGCAAGGTTCACAACCGCAGACATGCCTGAAATTTGTGATTGAACTCTGCAGGATGGATTCCCTTGTCTAGGTTCCCTGGTCCACTAATTCTACAAACACTAGAACATTCCACATTTCACTCTCAACAAACATGTTGTCACATCCCGCCCGCCACATCCGCCTGACCCTCCTGTCTCTTATTGTTCTTTTGATTTCAATAAAACCCGCCTTCGTTTCACCTAAACGCCTCCCTTCTCTCATTATATGACACATGTAAGACGAGGGCACTGATGATGCTGATGTTCCTCTTATCTACCTTTTCCGGATTTTTCCCAAACACACGTTCCTTTTTAGGACACTGGAACAAGGACACTGTGGGTCTCTGAATCCATATATTTCAATCAGCACTTTCAATAGGTCCCTGTGGATGTTGAAAGTAGCATTTTTATCAGTGTGGTATTAGAAATGTATATTGTTCTTTCAGTGTCCGCTGTTTGTTACTTGCTGTTCATTTTAAAATCTCAGTGATATCAATGTAATCTATCTCACAGCAGTGTCATATTTACGGGCAAAGATGCACAAGGATACCACTGAGAAACATTTTCTCTGGTTTTTGGCTTTTTCCTGGCCACACTTTTTTTGTTTTTTTGGGTGGTGGGGGGGGGAGAGTACCTTCCCCTTCTCTGCCTGGTTCCATATGTATGATGGTTACCCTGTTGCTGTGAGATGCGCCTTCCGGATCCCTTTGGGACAAAGAAGCGGCGTGACAGAATGTCTCTCTGTGAAGAGTGAGAGTTTAACCGTCCGTCTGTCGTTGACTATACCTACAGCGCTGACGGCCTGAGCTTTTGCTGTCCATTTGATGGTAAGAGTTTGTGTTTTTCCTTAAAGAAATTGTACACAAAGAAACTCAGTGGCTGAGATGTGAATAAGACACTTACAAGACAATAACAAAAACATTTGTGTGTAATCAGCTCAAAATGAGACTCAGTCACCAACTTAAGCCCCATCTTCCATCTCCAGGCAGATGATTCATTTAGCGAAAACCTGATTGTGAAAATGGACATCATTATGGTACAGTGAGTCTCTTGTTGCAGAGGGTGAGGTGTGATATTCTAAATGAGTAGGATTTCCTGGAAAAGTTCATCTCCAGCAGTGCTCCAGTACAGGAAAGCCAAGGCGGTGACTGAAGCCTGGACAGAGGGCACTGAACAGCTTGCAGCCACAGCGATGTCTTCACACAGCTACTTAACTCAGTTTATTTGCCTGGCTATACTATCACGTATATACACATATTACTGTGTATTCATGTAAAGTTGCCAACTTTGATCAGCTGGCTGGAGTGAGATTTTCAATTCAAGACAAGTCTGCACACGCATTTACATGTAACAGTTTTCTTACCTTGTAAATAGTCTGTAGGGTTTGCAAACTACCCAACACTTTTGATGTAGCTAATTTTAGGTTTATAATGGAATAATATAGATTTGCCGTAAGATTTCTTACATTAGAGTCTGAAAGCATGTCACGCCAGATGCATGAGTGTGAATTATGATTTTTTTAATCTACCTTATTTCTCTTCAGTTTGCTGCAGTATAACATCCAGTCTTAGAAATTAGTAAAACTGCATGTTTGGTTAAGAGTATTGGCCAACCAATTAAATAATACACCCAAATGAAATATGGTCCATTGTGGAGACACGTGCTCAAGTAAGAGGATTAAAGAAAGGCTTTTGAGTAGCTGAGCTGAAAACAATGTAGCACACAGATTCCCAGACCAGGCTTTCATTATTGTTCTTGTTGAGCTCCAGTGTTGTCAGAAAAGCCCTGGGTCATTCTTTCAAATATTTCCCATATACTTGGATTTGCAGCTCAAGCACTGTTTGCATTAGTTACAGATAGGGCTGAAATGAATGCTAAGTGCTGAGGAAAAAAAACAAATACACATAATTTTACAACAATTATGCAGCCTGTATCAATGCATAAAAGACAAAATTAACTTTTGAACACAGGAGAATATAACACACACTACATTGGACAGAATAATCACAACACAATAACAATAAACATGTGTCCTCAAATGCTGACTATCACTGGCCTCGTATTATTGGTACATGTCTAGAACCTCCTAAATGTGATATCTTGTAAGAAACAATAAACGGTCGGCATTTGCGCAGTGTTGGCAATGTGACCAACAGCTTGAAAACAAATCCGAGCTGCGTATTGTTGAAAGAGTGAGAAGAGAAGCTCAATGTGTTTCCTGAGGAGAGTCAGATGAAGAAAAAAGGTCACCGAAATGGGGAGTGGACATAGGGGCGAATCCATAACGGCCGGATCGGATGTGCATCTGTAACTGCCCCCCTCAGCGGACCACATGGGCTCCCCACAGCTCTGTGCTCCGAAAAACACCCTGCATCATAGGAAGGCGGACAAGAAACTTTCTTATGCATAAAATGTACAACTTTCCTGGCTCAGACAGTAAATGTTATGTAAATGTCCGCAGGCAACATTTAGCCTAAGCAAAAACAGACGTTTTATTAACAGACGAACCGGTTTCTCTGTGGGTCTCTCTAGAGCAAGCTTATTTTTATAAAGAAATGTCATGCTTTTGTAAGACATTGAAAAGCCAAGATATATGTTTTCGTATGGAGGAGCAGAATTATTTGAAATTACTTGCCAACATGGATATTGATTTAGGGGGGTTTCAAAAACTTTGTTGACATCTCAAGCATGATATGTGATGTGCATATATAAATACATACATACGTGAGCGAACCTTTAAGGCAGAAAGTAAAGTGCTTGACCATAGTAGCCGGCTGTGTTCAATATACATGTATTATTAATGAAAAAGCCTTGCTGTTATGCTGATTTTGCTGCTCTCTGTGCTTTGCGGTCTCCAGTACTACTGTTGTCATTTTTGTTGCTTCCGTGGCTCTTTTGCCTTTTCCCTCCGCAGCACCAAAAGCAACCGATGCATATTGTGTGAAAAGCTTTGCCAGCAACGACTGAATGACACCACGCATGATATGTACTAAGGCCTTCCTCATTCCACACAAAAAAACACTACTTTAACGTGTACTTGCGATTGATTTTTCATTTCAACATGCACCTGGTCCTTTGTGCTGAAAAATTTTGTCTAACCTGAAATCTTTGTCATGTCACGACTGCAGTATAGCAGTGATCTTTGCAGGGTGCGGTTTATCAGCTGGGCCACATTCTCACCACACTGCTATTTATTTAAAAATATAAATCGTGACGACTACAAGTAAATAAATTCTCTAAGCAGTAGGCCTACGTGAAAGGTAAGCAGTTGCAGCTCTGCTCAAAGCCATAAAAACCAGGTTTATTCGTGTGAACATTTACATTTTCTCGCTTTCCTTCAAATAGTCCCTTTGTGTACTTGCAACAAATTTGTTGGCTCAAGATACACAAGGTTACACGTAATTTAGCGTATTTCATGTTACGTTCTTACCTCGCTGCAAAAACATCAGATTCAGATATATTTCGCAAATTTCCATGCTCGAGTAACCACCACAGACCGCCCTCTACTGGTAATAATAGGGAGATGCAAGATGGCGTTTTTAAAACGTTGAATGCATATCAATTAAATTAACTGCCGGAATTTCAAAATAAATACACATAAACCGTACACAACTGTTTTCCACAATGCGAAGCAAAAACTATGGAAACAAATCGGGAGCCACACGTTAAAATTTCAGTCGAAGAGAGGAAAATATCTTTATAAACTATGCGTAGCACGCGTAAGGGATGTTAAATGGAACCAGACACGCTGAATATGCCGTATATGACTAAACAATTCCAGTGGAAAAGCGGCTTGGTAAATTGAGTAATTATCTCTTCTAAGATTTGGGGTGGCTTGCAAGCTGACCTGTTTAATAAGCTGACGTTTGCCTTAGCGTGCTACCTAAAGTAAATTACCCATAAAATAAAATCATGGAACTTGTAATGGGAAACCCGGAGCAGTCAGCTGTGTCGTGTTTCAGTTGCCCTGAAGCGCGCTATCCTACCTGCAGCACACCTGAGCAGGCCCCGCCCACTTCTGCATTCGGCCCCGCCCACTTCCGAGCTCGGTCCCGCCCACAAGCTTTTCCTTACGTCCGTGTTATTCAGGCGGCCGCCGCGTGGACAGGGGGATGGATTGACTCGTTTTCCGTTCCCACATCCTAAGATGCGTCATGGTGAAGGTAGGGCATTGATACTCACCGGTGTTGGGTGGTTTTTGTTTGTTAGAAATGTGAAGTTTACTCAGTAACTCAAGATTGCCGGCTTCTTCTCACCAACAGGTGAACACATTTGCCGTTTTTCCGGATGCCCTGCTTTCACTTAGGCTATATACATATGCATATTGTTTATACTTGTTGTGATAATCTTCTGCATTCAGTAGCTGTGACATACAATAGAGAAAGGAGTGTCTCATTCATTTCGCTTAATTCATTTAAAATGTCACTTATTTCACTTGTATATATTCTTACCGTCGTTTAGTTTTCGTTTGTAATATTGATTTACTGATAATGTAGGGTGAAATCTCTTTTAAGATCTTGAAGTTTCATCGAAAACTTTATGTGTATTTTCCAGTCGATTGTGATCCTGTTGCTCGAATGGGCTCTTCGTTGAGTTATTTCGGCCGTGTGCGTTAAGTGTAATGTTTTATTACTAAGCCGATTGCACAGTCATGACGACATGGGCTGAAAGGTTGCTTATCCCCTTTATCCGAAAGTTGTAGGTCCTGAATACCAGAGAATGTCACAACAATGCAAAAGACGGAAGTATTAGCCACAGGAACAAATGCCCCGTGAACAATGACATTTTGTCCGTTCTCTAAGAAACGGGTGTTTCTATATAAAGCGACAGGAAGACTGGGGCTCCAGGGCAGATGTCAGAACTGAAATGAAACGGAACGAAGGGGAGATGATGTGGGGCTTGTGTTTGCCAGAAGCGACTTTCACAAACTGACCCACAGTTATGACTTTCTGAAGGGTGTTCTGTAGTATCGCCATTCACTCTGCCAAAGGCTGAGGACTCTTAGTTTAGCACAATGCTTGATCCAGGAACTCCGGATTGCTACATGGAACCAAACGGCAGCCAAGTCGAGAGCAGTTCTTTGGAGACTGAGGATCTGTCCTTTGAGGGTGCACATCTGCAAGCCAATGGCAAACCGGACTTATCTTTTGGGGAGTGGAATTCATTTGGGGAGGGCATCCAGCTGGATGTCAGTGACTATTGGTCTATATCGGCAGCATCAACTCCCCCGGAATGTTTGCAAGTGGAGGAATATGATGGTGCAAATCAACAGTCATCCTGGTCAATAAGAAAGGTTTGAATCTATACTACAGTTGGAGTTCAGTGAGACTACATGCTAATTTGTTGTTAACGTAAGCTGTTAGTGTCTGTTAGACTAATATATAATTATTTGTATTTATACACTAGCAGAAAAAATGTGTACCTCTGCTAGTCACTGGTGCTATACCCTTGTAATGGAACATCCCAGATGTACAAACAGCATTAATGTACCATAAATTGTACAGAAATGTTCCCTAGAGTCAATTTCTGTACCTTAAAAGGTACAATTACCTTCAGCTAAGGGTACAATTAGCAGACCCCTGGGGGTACAGCCCCAGTGACAAAGGTACAAGTTTTTATCTTTTTTCTAAGAGCGTATACCATTGTTTCAAGTCTGGTTTTAATAAGCTCTAATATGATTCTGCACTGGCAAAACATCAGCTGCATGTTGTCCTGGTGCTGCTACTAACTCTTCGCAGGCTGAACTAATGTCTGTATCAAATGACTGCAGGCCATTAATTGGTCCGAGCTCCAGAAAACATTTGAATGTTGCTTCCCTGCCTTGGAGTCCACTCTGGAGGAAGCTGTCGCTGGATCCATAAGACCACTGTCACACCTGATGGAAAGTGCAACAGAGGTCCCCACCTCCAGCTCGGCAGTGACAGGGTACCTGGCCAGAATTTCAATTTGGAACTTGTGACTCGGAGATGGGTTTGTGTAACATGGGTCCCTTGGGAGAAGTCACTTGTTAATGCTTTTGTTAATCACTAATTAGTGTGGTGATCTTTGGATCATGCTTTAAACTGGTATGTGCTCAGATGCTGGGGCAAGAGGTGCATTAGTGACTGACACTGTCAAAGGTCACCTCTTTCATGTTCACGTGGGATTTTAGCGTTCTCTGTCTTTGTGCTCAGTGCTGCCCCCTTGTGGCAGTGTCTATTAACGGAGTCCCAAAGTCCAAAGTTGTCGGCGCCCAGCCTCCATCCACACTCCCAAGGAAGCTTGCTGGCCGCACTCAACATAACAATGCCAGCTGTCGCTTTGCAACAGGTGAGTGGGATGGGGGCTTCCAAAAAGCGGAGCTGTTGCATCTTAAACCTGAGAAGTATGTATGTTACAAAAGAATGAACATTGAAAAAATGTATAAACCCAAAACCAACAAGGGTTTAGTAAACATAAATAAAATTGAGTGCGTTTGTTTTGGATTTTTTTTTTTGGGAGCATTTTGACCCAGTTAATGTTGATTTTTAAATTTCCACAAGATGGCGCCATAGGCTGCTTACCTGAAATCTGCAGCGGCAGGGGAGTGACATAATGGACTTGGACATCACAGCTCACAGCACTGAGTCTGAATTTCTTGCTAAACGTGTTGCACATCTGATGGCCGCGTTAATCTGCTGGCAAGAGGCTTCAGTTTAGTGTGAAGAAATTTGGGGTAATGGAATCAAAAGGCTCTTTTAATGCAGGGAAAGATATTCTTGATGGGAGGTAACCAAAATCATCAGCCATCTCCAGTGTATGATGCTCACAATGCAAGGCCAAAAGTCTGGTCTGGAACCTGTGGCAAATTCCCTCCATATGCTTAATAAAGGCTTGGAAAATTAGTTAGTCGTGACAGTGGGTATTATAGTGGTTCTGGACACAGACTTGCTACCTTATATACGTTGCTGAAGCACTGAACCAGAACCCTAACCCTGTCTAGTAATATATTCCATTGCGTAACGCTCATTAGGTTTTATGTATGCATAACAGGAAACGATCTTCATTCTGTCTGTCGTTCCCTTCTGGGATTTGGCTACGTTTCGCGTCCACGTCGGGTAGCCAGTGTCAGCGCTGCTGCAAACCCGACTCCCCTCCTTCCGGCAGGGCCGTCGGCTGCATTAATGCGCTACTTGTGCTTCCCGTGAGCTCGCGCCAGCCCTAATGGCTTCCCCGGGCCGGCGCCAGGCCGCACTTCATCTGAGTCACCAGACGTGGGAGCAGGGCTGGCCGCATGTTCTCTCTGTGATCTGTGGTGTGTGTGTGTGTGTGTGTGTGCGCGCTTCTCTCTTTCTCCCCTGGCTTTCTTCTTGCTGCAGGGCAGCTCATGAAATATTCAGTGGGGAATGACAGACACAGGCCTTTAGAGCCTTTTGGCGTCTTGGAGCGGCCAGGGGGTGGGGGCTGGAGTCAGCAGTACAGTCTGTGATGGCTGATAGGTGGCATCTTGACTAGGGCATTGGTCACTGCAGAAGGTGTCATCTTCAGGGTTCATGGTAAATCCCCCCCCCCCCAGTAACGCACCGTCTTACCTGTCTCTTAAACAGGATGGGACTCCTGCTGCACTAGATCCCGAGGAGGGCGATATGGAGTCACTGGACCCCAACAGCACCTTGACGTTGATCCAAACCAAGGTGGGGGTGGGTGGGGTCATATCTGTGTGTGTGCGTGCATGTGCACAAGTGTATACGTGTGCATGCACCCCTCCCCACCCTTCACTATTTCTCCCCCTCCTTCAGCTGTTGCCACCCCCCCAGTGCCGGGATGGCCCAGGCTTCATCTACCAGATCTCCCACCAGTGGTTCTCCCAGTACAGCCTGCGCCTGCAGGGCCAGGAATCCCGGAAAGGCTTCTTCCTGTGAGCTCCTCTCCATAGCAACCAGCTTCTGTGTTTCCAGCACCAACTTCTCTATTCCAGAAGCCTTGTAAAATTCACAGGCACAACTTTTTTTGTACACTTGGTGATAACTGAAATGTGTATATATATTTTTTTATATGCTAAGAATAATTTCATACCTGGCACTTCCAGAGCCAGAAACTGGCTTCTATTCAGAGCAGTAGAGGCAAAATGTCTTTCCGGTGAAAGGCTTCCAGCCCTCTGAACAGAATCAGTCCTGCTAACCGCTTCCTCTCGCTGCCCCCGAGCCAGAAGAAATGCATCTTTTTATTCAGATATGGCACGTCTGGAACGTGCACCCAGGTGTTGAAGGTGCCCTTCATGAGTGCAGGGTCCTTTCGCCTCTTGACTCATGGTCAAATGTATCCCCAGTTTGATTTCCCCCCTCCTGCGTGGATCTGAGTCCCGTGAAGGCTGACGCGCTGGGCTGCGGAGCTGCATGCAAAAAAAGCATTTGGTGTTACGAAAGAATTTAATCACAGTGATGATGCAGCCCATGTATAGTAAAACAAGTCAGTCTGGAATCAGGCTGTGACAATTTTGAACATTGCACTGAGTTATTTATTATTTGCTACTTACACATATATAAGCCTAAATAAAGTATATTTGAGAAATAGCCTTCATTGATTCCATGTTACCTTAAGGCTTACTCCATACTGTTATGCTTCTTAATAACAAAGTCCCTGACATCTAGGTAATATGCTAAGGTCCTCACCAAGAAGGTGGAGGTCAAGCAAAGAAAATTCCTTAGTTATTCAATATGTAAGTCTTTACCCATAGAAACAATATATGAAAACCGGTGTAATTCTATGCGACTAAGTGGAACAGGAGGTAAGAAGATTCCCTGCCAACCATTAAAAGAATACAAAGTGTCTTAATCCCTTAGAAAATGTATATTTAAAAAAAGTCACCAACTTAAGCTTCAGTTGTGGATCTGGTAGAATGCATTACGCTACAGCCTGAAGGACTGGGGTATAAATCAGCTGGTTAAAATTTTCTATCCATGATTGTATATAGTAGAGGGCAGTGTGTGGCTCAGTGGGCTAAGTCTCTATGCCTGTGAGCAGAAGGTTGCTGGTTTGAGGTCAGCCTCAGCACATGTGGGTCCTTGAGCAAGGCCCTTAACCCCCAGCTCCCTGGGTGCTGCTATGGGTGGCTGCCCTTCACAGCCAGCTTACTCTCACCTACAGAAAGCAGGTTGGGGGAGGCGTAAAGAGAATCTCGATCCCCACAGGGATCAATCAGTTATTTGTTTTTAAATTCGGTTTGGCATACTGTATATGAAAAAGGCTATTAACCTTAAGGATGGACGTGACACAATTAGTCAAACAGTATAACCTGCAGGCTTAAGGCTTGATATCTTATGCTTATTCCTCTAACCTCAAATGCTAGCTTATATAGGCCTATCTTTGGTCAGCTGGCTGGCGTGAGATTTTCGATTCAATACTAGTGTACCCACGCATTTACATGTATGTAACAGTTTAAGGTTTATAATGGAGTAGAGTTACGCTGATTACTTATTTCTACCGTGTATTCGGTCGTCACTAGCCTAAATTGATTTCTTACACATTCCACAGCTTTCCAGACTTGGCGAAACCTTTGCACACAAACAGAGTAAAGGAAAATCGATCGGGTAGTAAATAGTTACCGCTATGGGAACCACCTTTGAATACTGTACGTTGTACCTCTCCGTCCAGAGGCAGATGACAGCTTTCAATTAATCATACCTGTTATGGTTTCTATTATTTTAAACACATCTAAAACTATTTGGAACTCATTCAGTTCTCGAATCGTAATATTCACCTTTTTAAATAAAAAATAAACTGCCAACATCGGATACCTGCTTGCATTATATCGTCGGTACGTCCCTCTGTCAGTTTCATCAGAATTTTAAAGAAAAATTAAAGGGCAAGCGAACAGTACCAGGGTTGCCTATCTTTGGTCAGCTGGCTGGAGTGAGATTTTCGATTCAATACAAGTCTGCACACGCATTTACATGTATGTAACAGTTTATTTAAGGTTTATAATGGAATAATATATTTTTGCCGTAAGATATCTTGCGTAATGTAAGATATCTGAATAGCGTGTGTGTCACGCCAGATGCGTGAGAGCTGGCGACCCCGCGGTATCCTGCAGGCCGAACTTTTCCTCTGAATTTCTTCGCTTGTTCTGATCTTCGCTGGCAGATGAAACGCCACGTGAAAAAATGACATCGGGGGATCCTGAAAGAACTACAAAAACCACAATGCCCAGGGCAGCTGGACTCTACCATGGTCGCGCTTGTGTTTTCGGGGCTACCCCGTGTTTGAGATTTTATGTAATCTAAAGGGCAATAAAGGGAGTAGTAGCGGAATTTACGCCCTTTGAAGAGTAGAAATACCGTACATGACGTGCGTATTTTTTGTGCGTGTCGAAGGCGAACATGCCCAGGACACCCACAGTGCCCCCCTCCTCCTGTGTCGATGAGGACGGACGTGTTTAACTTTTTAAGCGTTTCTTCATCTCTAACTTGCAATATTTGTAGCCACCTAGCAATGTAATAAATAAAATAAACGTCATTTAAACACGTGGCTATTTATTAATGGACTGCTGTTTTGGCCGTAGCCTATACCTTATACTCATTGAACCCTGCGCTCAACGAACCAAATTATAATCATACTGACCCCAAACTTCCCGCTGAAATTAACTTTGCCCCTTTGAAGTTTCTTGAATTGCGCGACGACCCAGTATATTTCAATAACTGGAAGGTCACTGAAATCCTAAAGCTTGCCCCCTGTAACGTGCCAGTAAACACTCCGTAAAAATCGCTGTGAAATCTTATGCTAGAGGAGACAAATGTTCAAGTGACGGTTTGTCTAAAGCAGTGCTTCTCAAACCAGTCCTCAGGGATCCCCAGTCGGTCCACGGTTTTGCGCCCTCCCAACTCTCTGGGAACTGGGAGAGAGCAAAAACGTGGCCCGCTGAGGGTCCCCAAGGACTGGTTTGGGAAACATTGGTCTAAAGAGATTAGAGATACTAGGAATACCAGGACAAGCGCTGTGCAGTGATGCAGTCATTACCAGGACTACGACCGGCGTAATTTGTCCAGTCACTATGAACAGTTATTTTTTTTGCCTTCCAACCACAATGACTGTAAAGCTGCTGCAATCTAATACTATAAGCGTCTGCATCAGAACTGACACGGAGTTATTTTTTTTAAAGAGGCGAGGTGAGCATAACATATTCTCAGATTTCAGACAGAAAAAAACTTTCTCTGCAAAATATTCGTGGGAGAAGTGTGGTGGTCGCTGATGGCAGACCAACTTAGTCAATATGGGTACAGTATTTAAACTGTGACAAATATGCTATTAAGCAAAATGCATACATACTTTATTTGTGGGGTTGATAGGCCGGCCGATTTTTAAAAGACCGTTCACTCCTTGAAAAGCGCTTCCCACTTTTTCGGGTTTGGGGGGGGGGGGGGTTGCAACCAGATGATGCAACTCATCGTAAAACCTCGGACACACGGACTTGCTTTGGCTGCTGCCTACCACTAGAGGGTGTCAAGCTTCGTCCGTCATTCCCCTCTTTCGAAAGGTTGTATGTGCTTTTATTGTCTTTGTTATTGTCTTCCATGTTCCTTTGTCGCATTGTGCATTACCCACATTAATGAATTCTGGTCGCCGGAGACTTAAGATGCATGTTGGGATTTGACTATTGAGTCTGGACCTGAATAATCTTGCTAAAACGAAGAAGCTCCAGCATTGTGATACGGCAAGGCAGGAAAGCCGAGGCAGTTAAGCGAACACAAACAACACAAGTTTCTTTCACCTCTTTTAATTAGACTTCTGGCCTGCTACAATAGTATTGCATAGAATACAAGTGTGAGAAAAAGTAAATACTTTATGTACATTAGATTATGTACACAACACACAAAGTCCGGGGTCAAAGCAAAACTTGCCAAACCATGAAATGAAAGGGAAAATCTTAATAAATAAATAAAATCTTAATTCATGCAACGCAGTTAAAAGGTCCACTGTCAATCATAGGGTTTTTACAAAATATCACTTCTATCAAATACAGCGTAAAATTTGCCAAGCTACAGTAGGTGCAGTCTTAGCCAAGAGAATATAATGTCTACTCCTTAGTAAGGCTGGGCATATCCAGCATTTTAACAGGTTTGTATTGCACTTTAAAAGGGACTTTACAGCCGGTGATCCCCCTCGAATCCCAGTACGGACACACTGCATAATTGCACATAGCCATAGGCTCAGCCAAACAGACAAACACCTTCTTTCAGGGAGATCGCTATGCATTCATGCCTTCTCTGATGGATTGTGGCATCAAGCCGGTACCATCTCCAAAATGGTGATTCAGGCTATGAACACTGTGCTTGCACACACAGTGTCTGCATGTTAATACTGCTCTTCGCAATGCCAAAGTACGGTTATTTACTTTGACTAAAAGGTTTTTTTTTATGCTCTACTGGAAATTCAATTACGAATGCAAGGGGCAGGTGATCTAACTTTTTAAATAAGAATCACTCACAAAAAGAAAAGGACGATCAGCAGTGGTGCAGCGCAGAGAGCTTTAGCTGCTGATTTTCAGGCGCGATTTAATATGGCTCATTGAAACACAGTGACATTACTAAAATGCAATAAATGGACACATTGACATGTTAAGAATACAGACGTCCTAACACTACTGGTTAGTGTTTTCTGGTCATGTTGTCATCTTTTGTTTCAGACAAAACAGACCGAGACGAATATTACACAGAATGGGGCACTTCTCCAGGAGAAATGTCTGTTTCACATACCATAATCACAGAAGAGCCATAATGCCGTAATGGAACAGGGGTTAACTGATGGGGGAGGGGTTTAAATAAAAACAATATATTATTTTTTTTGCAATGACAATACTATTCGGATCAAACAGAATATAAATAAAATTATGTACATAATAAGCTTATAAAGCTTACATTTTTGTCCTCTGACACCCTTCTGCAGTAACCCACTGTTGTCAGCAAAGGGCAGACTTGGGGGGGGGGGGGGCATTTCATTCAGCACAGGTTATGCCCCGCCCTGCCCCACCCCAGCTGAGAGCACTGCCCCCATCTGGGAGACGGAAGCCTTCCCCTGCCCACGCCTCACGTGGACCCCCTAAACTCCAGTATTTTTTTTTGCTATGCCACAAATACTTGTGGGGGGGGGGACTGTCAATGCAATTCTTGTTCAATGAGGCCATGGATGTAGCAAACCACACCTAGATCCAGAGATGTGCTCTGATAAAATAGTAAACACTCTATAATAAAACAGACAACAGGGAAGGGACATTTGGAAGGAGGGATTCGAGAAATGAAAGTTTCTGCCTGAATGTTTCTGCGAGCTGAAACTCCACCAGGCTATATTTGTTTTTCAGACTAACAAAGACACCGCGTGGGGTGGAGGGGGGGGGGTTATCTGGGCCTCAAACCCCCCCCCTCCCCTCACCTGACTGGCTGGTGGAAGAGTCAGAACGGTTCTAACAGGCCCTCGGTAGGGTGGGAGGGGTTAGCCAGAGCCCTCCCCAAAGCAAGCGGTTCCACGTGACGGGGGCCACAGTACTGCTCCCCTTCCCACCCCCCACCCCCCCGCACTCACATGCTGGCAGCCGGAGGGAATTGTTATAGGGGTCCGTTACTGCTGCACGCCACGGGAGTTCTATGAGCGGGTTGGCAACTATGAGAAAAGGAGGAGAGGGAAAAAAAGAAAAAAAAAAGCACTTTGCAGGGAAACGTGCACATTATGGCCGGTTTGTACATTCCGACGGAACCCAGAGCTAAACATACGCAGCCTGGAAGCTCGTGACAGAAGCGGGAAGCTGCTGAGCTCTGCTCCTCCCGTCAGACTGAAGCTAAAGTGTTTCCACGACGTGGAAGCAGACTTCAAGTATCCTTCCAGGAGCAGGAGGGGGCGCCGTAGGGAGAAATGTCTTAAAAGCAGCGACACTGAAGAAGGGGGGGGGGGGACGAGGGGGGGGTGACAACAAAAATGACAAAGAATAACAGCCAAAATGATTCATCTCTCTGTGCCAGTCGGACCGCATGTGACCCCCTCGGGGTAATCTCTGAAACCAGTCTTCTATCCAGCATAAAGGCAGTTTCTTGTTGTTTCATGGGAGAAGAGGGTTGCTATAGAAACGGAGTAGTTGTCTGAGTGTGGGGCCACAGCTTACCCGGCAGAGAGGCCATGCTGACCACTGCATGTGTACTAGCTGCGCGCACATTCTGCCTGAGACAGACACACACACACACACACACACAGCACTAACAAATAAACAGGGAACAGGACTGGGCCAGTGCTGAATGCACTGGAACTCAGAGGTGCAGAGAGCAGGTTCCTGGGACCCGGGCCCAGATATAGAAGAGGTAGAGACTCATCTGTTGAGTGTGCCTATCATGTTCAGCCCATGAAAATACATTTTAAACGCTGTAGAAATGCATATCAAAATTGTTTTTTTTTTGTTTTTTTTTTTTTTTTTTTACAAAAATAGATACTTTAGTTCAAAAAAGGCTAAAGATACATAATTATAACTGTTACATAATTGTTTCTCTTTTTTGGGGGAAACTCTTGCATCTGTGGCTATGACGTTGTGGATATCTTCAGAGTTCAGTCCAACCGCCTTCAGCGGTAATACTGTGTATTTCCGCTCAGTGTGATCCTCGCACGTTCAAGTTCATTTTGTAGACACATCAGGACAACAGGTTCTCCCAACACAATATCCATTTCATCTACAGTAGGTGTACGTCAGGCATGTCTGTGGCATTTTAGATAAATAGATTTAGAGTATTCTGTATAAAAATATAAATATACCATTCTATACAAGTATTTTGTCATTTCCATCCAAAAAAGCTGAGGGGGGAAAAAATAAGAACAGAAGGTGGGAAGGCCAGTTATGAGCCCACCAGGATCTCCATGATGTGGTCCAGGTCGTTAAGGTCTGTGAGACACAGCTGCAGTGCACTGGCCGTGGTGCAGCTGGGGAATGGCTTCAGGCTGTCCTCCACGCCAGAGGGGGCGCCACTGCTGCGCGCCGGGCTCAAGGCAAGGGCGGAGAAGTCGGACGAGTCATACATGGAGGTGTCGATGTCCTCAAAGATGTCGTCGAAGGCCAGGTCCGTCAGGTAGCTGGTGGAGTTTGTGATCTCAAAGGAGCCGAAGAGCGAGTCTGCAGACCTGGCACCCACCGTCAAGTCCTCGGTGCAGCCTTCCTCAGAGGAAGAGGAGGAGACACTCTGCCCTTCACACCCAGGACATGCCAGTGGCTCACCTGCGGAGCAGTCCCCAGCGATCCCCAGCTCTCTCGGTGACAGGGAATAGTCCTTGGGGATGGGAGGCAGGTCGGGGGTGTGCAGGGGCGTGGCCGTGTGTGCGGGACTCGGGGTGGGGCCACTTGGTGGGGTTCCGCCCTCCCGACGCATCTCTTCCTGGATCTGGCGCAGCGTGTTGGCCAGCAGCACAGAGCGATGCAGGCTGGGCTCCACCCGCGCTCGGCACCTCTGCAGCTTGTCCAGGCAGAGGTCCAGCACCAGCTGCCGCTGCTGTGGGTACGGGAGCTCCGCCCCAGGCCCCGCCCCCCCAACCATCTCACAATCGCTCAACTTGCGCTTCACTCCGCGACCCAACATGTACCTGGAGGGGAGAGACGGAGAAAGGACCGTGCTTCGTGTTATTCACGAAAATAACATTTTTTCTTTTGGCTTGCCCACGGGATGACCTCACACAGGGCCTAGAAAATAAATGATGATTATACGAGTACGGCATTTTAAAATCAGATTAGACTTCCTGTCATGCTGCAGTTTTGCCGTTCATAATTGTGTACCAAATTGCTTTGCTCAGCCCAGTGGTAGCTTGTCAGGGGCTTCAGCAAGTCAAGACCCTGAATTTGGACATCAGTCTGTCAACCTCCATGCATCTCAGGCCTGTCCCAAAGAGGTAAAGGGGAGGATGGAGAGAAAAAGGAGGAAAAAAAAAAAAAACGCTAAATATCAGCTCCAGCAATTTGGTCCTCCAGCCACAAGAGGTTGCCACAAATGTTTCCATCAATCTAATCTCCGTGGCATTGTATGGGTACTGGAACCTGCAGGAGGTATCTCATTTTTGCCCATATGTGGAAATCTCTGCTATAGTGCTTAATATTCAATGAAGCACCTTTTGCTTTTGTTGAAACGGTTTGCTGCGATGGGTTGGTGGCCCATCCTAGGATGTTCCCTGCCTTGCGCCCGTAGCCTACAAGATAGGGTCGCTGGGGATCTGGAGCCTGATGAGGACCAGCGGTTACAGGGATGGGTGAGACTGTTTGCATTATCTCTTGGTGTATTGCTCGTGGAGAAAAACGTCAATCCACTTCAGTTTGCATTACAAATCCATCGTAAGGAACACGTCACTTGGGGGTCACACGGGACACAGAGAGATCCCTGGTTGGAATGTCATTCCACAGCACATGGGACACGGAACACTGCAGCACAGAAACTCCACACAGCATCCAATGGAAACATACGTGTGTCTGACAGTGCATGAGACACGGTGCCCCTACTGAGGGCGCTGTCGGGACTATCGGACTGTCATGAGACTGCTTCAAAGATTTATCCTGTGGTTCGTTAACAAAAACATCTCCAATACTACTGATGAAATGAAATCAACACTCTTTTTTTTAACCATGTACCAGCTGGAATGGGAGTGACCACAAAATAAGAGCAAGTTGAGGGAGGCGTAAAAAGAATGTCCCCACGGGGATTAATAAAAGTGTCAATTATTATTATTATTATTATTATTATTATTATTATTATTATTATTATTATTATTATTAACTTCATAATTAATGTTATAAATAAAAATACATACTTCACAACAAAGATCAACAGAAGATTACTTCAGAATAAGGCAAACTGACAATGAAACGTTACTCCACAGCATCTAGGATGAGACAATATTCCCCCTTTAACTTAAAATATGTTACAGCTATAACCTCATTCAGATTATTTCTGTTCACAGATTAATGACACATCTATGGTTTCCCCACTTTTTATTTTTGAATTTTCTACCATTCACTGACTCGTTTAATGAGATTCTCTCTCTGGCAGGGCGTCACACTAAATTACAGTTATCCTCACCCCGTTTAAGTAATTTCCTTGGTAATTTCTCATTTACAAATGAGGAAATATAAAAAAATATGGATTAAAATAATCAGGACCCCCAGGAGTGACTGTCTTCTTCCGAACACTCCGGTCTAAATAACACTGCTCTCCTCTGTTCTTTTGCCATGTCTTTCTGCTTTCCGGGCCACACAAAGACGGAAGGAATAAAACAGGAGGAGGAAAAAAAAAAAAGAAAAAAAAAACACCCTACATCATAAGAAGAGAAGGGGGGGTGGCAAGGGAGGGACAATGAGCGGCAGACAGTGTGTTCAGAGAAAAATGCCCAGAGAGGATTTCAGTGTTATGTAAAGGGGCACAGGGCATGCGTGTAGACCAGAGATGACTGAAAGCAAGAGGGGGTGAAAGCATGGGGGGGGGGGGGGGGGGCACTGGGGAAGCATGGGGCTTGGTCAGAGCTGTGGAAGAGGCACGGTGGGACTTTCTGCTTCCAGGCATCCACAGTCCCAGACACCTCCCTGGAAGACCACAGTGCAGACACAGCTGACATGAACCACAGCATACCCAAATCCAGGGCTATGCACTCATGCCACAGTGCAGCCATGCCTGGTCATTATGGGCACCAAAACCATGCCCCCCCCCCCACTCCACCGAGCCAGATTTACACAGCACATGCAACATCGTCTGAAGCGTTACTGTAGCCCCAACTTGCCCCCAAAGGTTAGCGACCAATAATGAAGGTGGAAATTTTATCTGCTTGGTGATGTGTGTTAAGGCTGGCGTCCACATCTCCTGGCAGAAGGGCTGAAATCGTGCCGTTTTACAGAGAACCTTCCTTCCTGTGAGTAACGCCTGACACTCTCCTAAGGCGCCATGAGCACACTAGGGGCCAGGGAGAAGACAGCCAGCACGGATAGAAGACGGCGCAGTATTCCGAAAAGGCTACAGTCCATAATGACGAGCACAATTACAGACCCACTCTGAGCCGTACTGGAGCTTCAGCAAGTGCAGCAGACCCCCCCCCCCTCCCCACGTTCCAGTTGTCATGTGGCCTGTGCAGAGACAGCTCACCAAAAAGCCCAGGCTGGGCTATGACTGCAGTGGCCAGTGAACCCCAGCAGATACCCATCCTACACAGAGCAGCGATTGGCTGGAATAAAGAGGGGACCTCGAATGTGTACACAGGTTCAGATGGGAGGGGGGGGGAGGGGAGCCATAGGCTGGGGCCGTTTAATACATTTAAATACAACAAACATCTCCAGGTCATTGACAACCCAGTTTTAGAAGAAGCTTACCATACTATTGCAACTATTTGCAATTAACACTATAGAGGAGATGAGTGCAAGAAAACAAATGTTACATGACTCATGCTATACAGGAACACACCACAGAGACCACGCACCAATGAGCAATGGATTCAGGCCAAAGGCATTCCTTAAGTATCAAATATGCGTCACAGGCACATTTTAAGACACTGTCACAAGTTAGGGCCTTCTATTATAAATACACACTCACTGACACATCCACCGAAATACAGTCTTAGCACCAAAAGTCACCATCTTCCAGCAAAGGGATAATTTTTTGCCAGTTGGACAGTGTTGTTCTTACTCAAGGGGGTTGTTTATGTAGAGAAATATTGAGAGCCGGAATTATTTCAGAGAGAGACGGGATAAGCTTGGTAACGTAGAACAGGTCAGTCGGGACTTCCTGGTTAGTCCGCGAGCTGCAGGGAGCACCAGCTGAAACACGCACTTTTCAGCGTCATTCACGGGGCACCACTCACGCGCAACCCCAACACATTAACCCACCGATTCTGCTTAAGCAGCCTCTCTGCCCAAATACATACGAGGCATCAGCTGAACAATGCATAGTTCTATTAAAATAGTCGGCTTTCGCTAAATTATATTTGTCCTGTCAAAAGTATAAAGCGATCTGCTTCAAAACTAAAACGTCTCAATAATTTCACAAATAAAATAACGCCCCTAGAAGTACTACGGGTACAGATACATCTCACGATCCTGTCGCTGACAAACTGATTTTCTGGTCGGACAGGCAAAGCCCATGTCATTTTTAAATTCTTCTGCAGCTGCGTCAGCCGGACTAAAAGTTGGTTTAATAGTGCAACGGCAGTACTTCAACGGCGATCCAACGTTCATTATGGATTTGGTATGAATAAGTTCAAGCACCAGCCCAAAGCCCCGATCTCACCTTCAGCATGTGATGTGGCCACTTCCTTGGGTCTCCTCACCGTAAAGTTGCATCGCATGGTTTTACACTGGCAGAGACTCACTGTACTTCACTGTCATACAGACGACTACCTCTCACAGTTCGCACGTTTTAAAGAGACATAAACTACGAGAATTAAAGAGATCGGACGCAGCAGCTGCATGCCTCGTCTGTCCCGCTAGTCCACCCCTGACAGCTGACGCTTCCTTGTAAGCCGAGCTGGTTTTAGAGGGGGGGGGGTTGCAGGGGGAACAGCGAGGCGGAGCCCGCAGGCCGGCCGGAGCCACACGCCGCCCGCACCCCCGCCTCCCGCTCTCGGCCTCCGGTGCTCACGGGGCGCCCAATGTGCCGCCGCTTTGCACTAACAGCCCTCTCTGTTAGTCCAGCCCGCCTGGTTGTCTAATCCGCCGCTTCCTGTATTTATTAGTGGCCCACGCTTATCAGGTCCCTTTTCTCTATAAGAACCAGACCAACTGCAGGGGTTTTCATTCGGAAACCATGCTGCTCGGTGAAATCTGAGCGACTGACGACCAAAGGACGGGGACATCTAACCTATTTTCAACGCTTAAAACACGAATTAACGCCGCAACTAGTTATAGCGCAGTTACTGAGTTTCAGTGCGACAGAAGGCAGTCGTGTAAACACGTTTACCAGTAACCTCGTAAAAATCTTGGCAAATGCACAATTTCAGAGTGTATGTAGTGTGATCAAGGGGAAGTATTAAACAGAATGTCGAAATTTTCCTGAAAGTAAAATGTTGCGTTTTGGCGCATGTCAGTAGTTCATAAAGCAGTTCCTAGTGAGATTTCTGCGGTTAGCGCGGCTCTCGGTGAGACACATGGCCGCGGCTGCCATGCTCCTCATCAGGGAAGCAGCGCCGCTCAGTCGGCAGCCTCCAGTCTCCGATAGCAACAGCGCTCTATAAATGGAACAGCAGTGTTGAAACTCAGTCAAACGCTACAAAATTAGTCTCTTGCTAATTTTTAATCCAATCCTAAAACAACCCCGAGAATGCATCACCTAGTTTATAGAGGGAGGTGGGATTTTCCCTCCCTTTTGAGCGCACTTTTGCATCTCGGCGGCAACAATTTCTTCTAAATCAAATCAAAATGCATGAGGTTTTACGGGAAAGCGGTCTCCGCGCAGATAAGGCAGAACGGGTGGGATAGTACTAGTCCCCGTGGTATGCGAGATAAGCAGCCCGGCTCACGATGGCCACAGCCTCCATCACACCGACGCGACCGGCAGCAACCTACGATACCGCCCAGAATATACACGGTACGGCATCTCCAACAAGCCGCAGCCAGCCTGCGTGACAGTGCCCCTGACTCGGCCTGCCCCCCCCCTCTCCACCCTCCCACCACCTTTTCTGTAATCCAGTTTACCATGGCAACTGAGACAGAGTAGTGGTGGTGGTGGTGGTGGGAGATGCATCAGGACGTCTGGTACAGGTGCGAACGTCTTCACGTGCAACCTATTTGAAGGCCTGCAGGTGGCGCAGTGGTCGAGATAACGGACTAGCAACAATTAAACTGAAGATCTCAATCCTCAGGGTACATTACAGTTGTCCTCAAGTGTTTTTTCACAACCACTGAATGTGTGCAGATATACAAACAGATAATGCCCACTAATAAACCCACTGCAAAAATTCTGCAAGAATTCAACAAATGCTAGAGGCATCACTGTGCATTTTTTCAGAATTACAAACACACTCCAATAAGAACATCCGTTAAGTAAATATTTTGTATAATCTCAGTTCCCCACGTGAAGCCTCACAGTGACCATTTCACTGAAAAGACAAACTCAGAGTCGCGGGGTCAAGGAGGCGTAGAGGACAGAAGCATGAGCCGCCGTGTCAGTGTTCACACCTTCCCCGCATTCCTGCCTTATCGCGGCCTTGGTGGTGCTTCCCAGGCTTGTGACCACCCTCTCCAGATCCCACTGTGCCCTCTGCTCTGGGGGGGGGGGGGGGGGGGGGTCACACGACATTCCCTTTTCTTCAACATTCAGATTTATCATTGGCTCCTTTGGAATCACTGGGAAAGCGCCTAGTTCCATTTTTATTATGTACTGTTATCTTAGAGCTAAACTCCAAAAAGCAAATATGAAGCTACAAATTCACAAAAGTTATACCTCTCACTCACAAACAGGGCACGTTTTTTTAAAGCGCAGTCATTTGCTCCACTCTCAAAACCACTTTATTTCCATTTACTAACAGTTCTTTTTTTAAGCCTCATATTGATTTCTTTGGTCAGAAAATAAAACGGCAGTTTTACAAACATCCAGTGTGTCTCTCGCTTTCTATTTCGCTTCTGCGGTGAAGGGACCAACAACAGGATCACATGCCCTGCTTAAGAACCAGTTGTCCCAAACTCCTCCCCTCCCCGCCCCCACCTGCCTCGCCCCTTGAGGCCCAGTGGCGGCAGAGCAGGACGGAAATGGGCCCTGAGGGGCAGAGTCTCTGGGTGTGCGAGAGAGAAAGAATGGGGAGGGGGTGGAGTCAAGTAGAGAAGTGGGAGGAGCCTCTGTCAAACCGAGTCGCTGAGCGAGCAGCCAGGCTGGCCGGACGCCTTTATAAGGATCGCGCTGTCATCATCCGGTGGCCTGGAGCTCACAAGAGCCACACGCAAGACTGTGTGCGTGTGCATGTGTGTAAGCTCAGGGCCCAAAACAACTGAGTCACGGCTGTGCAACAAGTCAGCCACCCCATCAGACCCAGAGAGCCCTGGACCACATGCCTTTTCTCAGCCTAGCCCAAGACGACTGGGACGAAGAAGCCGGAACCACGGCCGGAACCACAGCCGGAACCACAGCCCCAGCGATTCTGTGCAACTGAACAGAATCACCTGATACAGCGCACACAGTCCTCCAGGTGCAGGGCACACACACCTATCTGCACAGAGCAAGTGGTTCATTGAGAGTCATTGACTCTGAGATTTATCGTTTAATTTCGGAGAACCTCTTCAGGTGTTAAAAAAGGGCTACAGCACCCTATGGTACAGATAATGAGGCTTTTTCAGAGATGAATGTACAGCGCCAGTTCATAACCAGTTCATGTACCTCTGGGTTCTCAGACCCGGTCACCGTCCCCCTCCTGTCCTCCATGTCACCTAGGCGGTTTAATCACACATATCTTCATGCCGGTTTTACAGGCAGGACGTATCACAGCCCCTCCAAAAGATTCACCGATTCCTCTCCAGCTACGCAGCCTCCATGTTCTTGCTCACCATAGTATAATACTTCCAGCATTTTCTGCACTATTTCCTGTATTGACCTTTTTAAGAGTTTAGGTGAAATAATACGTGATTTTTTATTTATTTTTTTTTTAAACAAAAAAAGAAAATAGTATGACTGGAAGGCATTTAGTGAACCCTGCACACAGCATCCTCGGAAACACAGCGACCTTACTGGACAACTCGCAATCCGAGGCCGGAAAAGCTACTCCTCTCTGTCCCTAAGCTGAAAAGAGAATGGTCCCATCCCACACAGTCAGTTGGGGTCTGATGCCTGACATATCAGCCACAGAGGGGTGCCTTTGCCCCCTCCCAATCCACAGCCTCTGCCTCCTGCCGATTTCACTTCTCTTATTTCCCTGGGTTTCACATTCTTTCCTTTCTTCCTGAGCCCCCCCCACCCCCGATTTGTTGCCGACTTCTCTCTCCTACTCAGCCACCATTCCAGCCATCCACCCCCACGCAGCCCGCCCCCTCGCCTCACTCCAGGAAGCAGGGCAGCGGACACTCTTCCTATGTCGAGCAGACTGCCAAAGCCTCCCGATGACATCACTAGAGGGCTCCTCAGCTATCCCCATTTTCCCAGTGAACGGACCCCAACTACAGGAAATACATAGGAGCACTGCCATTGCCCGCTCTGCATCACATGATGCCAATCCACCTATCAGACACTAATGCATCAAATTAAACCGCTAACAGTTTGTCCTGCTTTTGGGGGAAAAACAGCCGTAAAAAAAATTATTTCCTTTTCATCCTCTGACAAAGAGATTAAAGCATATGTGGATGGCATATTGGAGCCTCACAACATTTATTTTTAATTTTATACAGTTATATCTGCAAGGTAAACAAATTTCCATGTCTGGTTTGGCATTACAGCTGAGGTCCATATGCTGAAAAAGTTATAACAAGACATTTTTACTAAAGTCAGTCAAAGGGGCAAATGGCAGATTAAATGTAGTATCTATTCAATTGAAAGACTCATCTTACAGGAGTAGGGACACATGCAAGTGCAGCCTGTCCCTGGGTTACAATGGGATGACGTTCCGATAAACCCATCGTAAGGTGAAAATATCATAAGCTGAAAATGCATTTTATACACCTAACCAAACAAACATCATAGCCTAGCCTACCTTAAACATGCTTAGAACACTTACATTAGCCTACAGTTGGGCAAAATCATTAACACAAAGCTTTTTTATATATAAATAAAAATAGTGTTGAATATCTCTTGCAATATATTGAATAATGTACTGAAAGTGAAAAAGATTTACTCATCGTAAAATCGAAATTATCGTAACACGGACCATCGTAACCCGCCAGATACAAGGGACCATTTTAATCTGGCTTCAATGGTAGGCAATCAGGTGGAGTCCTATTATCTGTTGTCAAAGTCCAAGCCTGTACTAGCATGTGTGACGGGGTCCTGTGAGACAGCTTGCGCCTGTGTATGCTATGCCTATACACAACGAACAGTTACTGCGCAAGGATCCAGAAGAGAACCTGAACGGCAGACCTTTAAAGTGTCCCAATACTTTTCAACAGACTAGCACTGCAGGGGAGTGCAACCTAGTCCCATATCCAACCTAGTCCCATATCCAACCTAGTCCCATATCCAACCTAGTCCCATATCCAACCTAGTGGTGAGAAACAACCAGAGGTATTAAGTAACTAAGTACAAATACTTTGTCACTGTACCTAATTATTTTTTCTTTCAGAATTTGTACTGTACTTGAGAATTTTAAGTTGTTGCTACTCCGCCGAATAACGATTTCTTGCTGAGATACATTCTGCATGACCATCGTTACTCACAGAATTACAAAACCAAAAAAATAAAACAAAATACTACCAAATACAAAGTATGTGTAGGGCTGCACGATTCTGGGTAAAATATGAATCACAACTGTTTCACAAAAATATCAAGATCACAATTCTCTCAGGATTCTTGAGAAAAATATTAATATTATCATCATCATCATCGTCATTATCATTATTAAATATAATATAAAATAATTTGTAACATTTTGGTGTTGTATTGGTAGGCCTAATGGTATGCGAGTGTGCCCTGCAATGGGTTGGCACCCCATCCTGGGTTGCTCCCTGCCTTGTGCCTGTAGCCCATGGGAAAGGCTCCGGACAACCTGCAACTCTGAACAGGACAAGCGGTTACAGAAAATAGATGGATGGATGTGTAGGCCTACTTCTACTTAAGTGTGAAAATACAGTACTTTTCCACCACTGGAAACAACCGAGGAGCACCACAGGGCTCTGTCCAAACTAAAGTCTGTCTTTCAGCACACGCATGGCAAGGTACTTACAAGTGTGTGTGTAACCAGGAGTGAAAGTGCCTTTCTGCAAGGCCAGGCAGATATAGCCTGCAATGCACTGAGCGAGACATTCATCAAGGAGGACATGGAAGTTTCATGAGTACGGAAAACAGCATGAAGGTTGCCTGCTCAGTCCTAAGGTGCCTTGTTGTACCAAGTAATGTCCTATTGAACAGACAACTGTTGTGTCATTGCTTTGCTGGTTTTGGTAGAAACTCTCTCCTTATTATACAAATAGTTCCACTCGAGCAATATATATTTTTGAACTCCTACAAACTCTTCTTAGTTTTTAAAGTAAGCAAATTACTCAAAGCCAGATTATTTTTCCTACGTTTCATAATTCCAAGGCTTGGATTTAATACGACATGACTTAACGCGACGATACTAATACTAACGAGGAAAACCAGTCACACCCTAAAGCAGCATAGTGCCACCCCGGTAGATAAACCATTCCGACGATTGCTATTATTTTAAGGCAAGGAGGACCTGGCACGGAAAGATCGGCAGTGAACATGTGCAGGACTTTGAACTGCTGTGCAAACGAGGCAGCAACGATGGTGGGACAGCGCGGGGTTTTCACGCACACCGCCCCGGACGGAGGAACGCCGAGTGCCCCCCTCCCAACCAGACTGTGCCCTGTGTGTTTATCCCTCCGGTTGCGGGCTGTTTGTCAGTCACACGTTGCGGTGAGGAGGGGAGCAGCCCCGCACTCTCCCGGCCGCGTCGTTGCTCACGCACTTGTCGCGAGGTGACTTTTTAAACTGAAATTTTTAACGCGCTTTCCGATATATCAGCTGTACTTTATCGATCAATCGCAAAAAAAAAAACACTTACAAAATAGAAACGTCTAAAAAAAATAACAACCCGACGTTTTCCCAGTTACGAACATCGCGGGAAATCGAAAACCATAAAATCCAAAGTGAATGATTCACATTTTATGAAATCAAGTCAACGAAAACAACAAAACAAGCGGTTTTTCAGTCTTGCTCGTTACACGGCGCCGTTTCCTCTAAACGCAAACGATACGTCCAGAGAGGTACTTCGGACACAATTTATGATTTGTATATGAATTTTAAAAGGGGAATACCGCGACAACACATTACATAGTGCATTTCAAAGCAACCATAAACATCAGAAATAAAAACACTAAATTACCTTGGCGAAGAAAGGACATCTCTTGGTTGATCAACTTCCTTTCCGCTTGGGTCGGTATTAAGACGGCACATACTGGTTTGAATTCCCCTTTTTCTTTTCATCGATGCCTTTCAGGGAAAAACTCTTTACCCCATAGCTTTATTCCATGTATTACATAATAACGAAACATTACAAAATTATTTTGAAACAATAAAAACCAACAACGTTTTATTCTACATTTTCATTCTACATCTTGTTTTGTATCTTATAAAACTCGCGGAAGATTACTTTTAATTTTCAGATCGATACAATACACACTAGCCTAAAGTCCGCGTTAAACATTTTCGGCACAACTCATTCACACCAAGAGAACTCGACTCAGTAACAACTCCGACGGCGACACTGCAGAATCTGGGGAAAGACATTCGGCTGATTGACGGCCGTCAGATGGTAAACCTGTGATTGGACAATTAAGCTGTATGTCCCGCCTAGTAACCCGGTCTCATTGGTGCTCACTTTTTATTTCGTTTCCTTCAGGATTTTTCCCATTGGTCTCAAAGGCCCAGTAGAAAACGTGACCATTTAAACTGCGGTCTGAAATTGATGATTGGCTGAGAGATGGGTCAACGCTGTCTGCTGTTTACTGTATGTACACCTTCATGAGCACTTTGGAAAAAATGTCCCAAACATCATTCACGCTGGGTTCTGTACAGTTTTACCTAAACCGAATTACTTTCGATTCACGCACAATGTATTTCGGTCTTTGTTTAAAGTTGGCTGATACGCATTCACAAACAAGAACTCTACCGTTGCTATGGATGCGGACTGGCGTCCATATGTAATGGGTAATTTCTGACTGTTCTGCGCATGACTGGTTGCCTAATCGCTCCACCCTCTGAACACTCTAGCGCGAGCATTCGCGCACGTAGATCCAGAGAACACGGTTGTGTGGTGTTCCCTTGTACTTCTGTCATATTCGTCATTTAGAGTCTACTGATTATTAGTTTGCCTAGACCAGTACGTCCGATTTTGTTAAATTCAGTTATATAACTACGTGTAAGAAACTTCTCTTGCAGTTCAAGAATTGTTCCGATAAATATTTATCCTGGTCCTGCATGCAGTTCTAGAAATTACAGATTACACTTACCTTAAGCATACATGTTCCCAAAGTTGGCGTCTTTATTAACTGTCCAGCTGCATAAACGGGCGCCTGCTTAGCAGTGGAATTATTGTCAGCTCTATGATTTATGTCGAAGTCGCAGTAATATTAAATATATCCATGGTCTAACCCGAGAAACGCTGTGTGAATCGCGCACAAAGCTGCCAGAAGTGTCCGATACACTTTGGTTACGCGTGTAAAATAGCAGTGGAAAAAAACTAAATGAAAATTGGTAACTTCGTCGCAATGGAAAAACGCACCTCACAACAGCAGGTATTGGAAATTTTGTACCTTTTATTAAAAATATTTACAAAAATGCTACAATGTATTTATATAAAATGCATATAATCTACCCTAGTCCAGGTAATAAATGTCAAAATAGATTTAAATTCTGGATTCATTTGCAGCGTAACTATACTGCTTTGACATCAATTCGAAAGGAGCGTACGGTGGTAACTTTCATAATACTGTCTAATTTTACACAATACTTTTGCCTGAGTAATGTTAGCCGTGAAGAGGAATAAATCGTAACAATATTTTCCTAGACCACTTTAAAAAATAAGAAATACCATTTTTGTAATCGGTCATTTTGAAATGAAAAAAAAAAAAAACGTTAAATTGAATATACAAATAAATAAAATAGCCTTCTTTTAGATTTATATAAATGAATACTGCTCAATATTTTGTTACGCTAACTGCATAGCAAATGGGAAAACCTGTCCTCTCCTGAGGACTCAAGGAATGGTAGGTATGTCTGTAGAAAAAAAAAAAAGAAAAAAAAACAGCACAAATTATCTGAAAAGCCAATTCCACCTGGACTTATACTGAACTCACATCCCCCAAGACATGCTTGTATTCAATAAATAAAATAAAATAAATTAAAAAGGTAATAACTTAACTGGGTCGGACCCATAATTCTTCATTTGTAACAATACAAATATAAGAAACTATGGCTTCTAATAGTAAAAACAAGCTGGAGCCTGTCATACTGATACGAGTGTGATTTCTGTCACAGCACACAGCCACTGACGTGCCCATTAGTTCCCATTCAGAAATTTTGCAGTAAATTTCACCTATCCCATCAGCACCAGGATGATCAAACCACAGGAAGACATTGAGTTCATCTGCCCACGTTATAGAATACTTAATTTACTTGAAATATCTCTCTGGTCAAAATTTAAAATAATAATAAAAAGTACTGTTATATTTCCCAAGCTGTATGTTCTGTAAAAATATATATATATAGTTATATACATATGTATATATTTGAACATTTTCTTCCTTTTTTTTTTTAGGAAAATATGTGTTGCTTTAGAAGTTCTGTTATAACTTGTTCTGTTCACAATTTATGTAGTGTAATGACATCATTTAAAAATTAAAATGTCAAAATAAATTAAACAAAACAAAGCACACATATAAAAGGAAACATACAGAAAGTATGCAAATCAAATTACAATGGTCAGCATGTTAAATCTCACTCTGAGTAGCAATCACACCTTGTCAAAAGAGTGACTGATTTAACACCTTCCATATAAGCACACATGCTCACACACACACACACACACTCTCACTCACTCATTCTCTCACACACACACACACAAACACACGCACGCAGAAATTGGGGATCGTGGGTTGAGTCCTCGTGTCTCATTTATGACCCCACAATGATCTCCATGATGTGGTCCAGTTCATTGAGATCAGGCCGACAGCTGGAGTTGGAGGTGATGGAGGCAGACCCATGAGACAGGCTCTCCAGAAGGTCATAAGGACCCATCTTGGGGGCGCTTTGCATGCCAGTCAGCATGGTGTCCAAGTCGTAGTACGAGGCGTCAACGTCCGAGAACAGTTCCTCCAGCGCGGGGTCCGGAATAGAGACTGGATTCTTGATCTCAAATGTACCAAAGACCTGTTCGGTGGTCTTGGAGTCTTCTCCCAAATGCCCGACATCGTCTCCTCCCAATCCTGCCTCGCCATCACCCTTTTCTTCGTCCTCGTCTTCTTCGTCATGATCCGTAGCATCCTTCAGATCATCTTCATCCCAGCAGGGCCCTGCGGCCAGGCTACCCGGCATGTAGGTACATGCGGCATCATCATCCACCACCACCTCCTCAGAGTGGCAGCCCTCATAGCCAATGACAGAGAAGCTTTTGGGCTCCTCGTCTTGGCTCCGTGTGGGCGGCCGGCACAGGACCTCTGTGGCCTCTAGGCGATCAGAAGGGGCTTGGCCTGAGTGGAAGGCCTCAGCCATCGCCTGCCAGGTCCCGTCCTGTGTCATCTCCTCTTGAATCTGACGCACGGTGTTAGCGATGAGCACGGAGCGGCAGAGGTTGGGCTCCACCAGCATGTGGCACAACTGCAGCTTGATCAGAGACATGTCCAACAGCGACTGCCGCTGCATCGTGTAGGACGACGCCGCCCTGACACCTGCCCCCTGCCCGCCTGCAGCCTCGTCCGCCACGTCGCAAAACTTGCGCTTTGTGCCTTTGGGAAACATGCCTGCACTGTGAGGGGAAGCGGAAAGGATGCATCAGTGTATGTGCGCATTCCTCGCAATTTCATTCGACATTCACACTTAAACTTCAATACAAACAGTACACAACAATATCACTACCTATTTGCACCTCCCATTTACCTAAGTAACAAAAGTATAAACTTTACTACAAAATATGCACTACTTATGTAACGATTTATTTTTCAAAGGAGAGCTACAGGAGAAAAAAAAAAAACTAAACACTACATGCCTATATTTGAATGCAAAATTACAAAAGAAAAAAAGTACTGGAAGTAGAAAACAACGAAACATGTATGTACTTTCTCAAAGTAGCAGTGCTATACCTTTCCTGTCGAGAAGTACAGGCAATAACATAGCCGTTCCCTCCTGAGCGCAGCGCTTCAGTGCATTTGTACTAGAGACAAACCGCTTTTGTTTTCTGCCCATTTTAGGCCAGTCAGGAGTAAGGTTGCTGGTGGGCGGAATAAGCAAGCTCTAAAGAGCCCCCGGTCTGCTGGAAAGTACAGCATGTTACTAGCCACAATGCGTCTGTTAAGTCTTTCTCACACACTTATATCACTCTTTTTAACCCCCCCCCCCAATCTGTGTTAAAGTTCGTTACACTCATGCATAACTGTCAAGTAACAATTAATATTGGGAGAGCTAAAGACCAGCAACGGTCACAGGCGAGGACCAAAGTTATAAAAACAAACAGGTCTTTTGACTTTGCCAGATAAACTGACATTTGCTTTCTGAAGATTACTTTAAATAGTTCATTTAGCATGAGGCCGTATGAACTACAAAGTGCCCAAAGTATACTGTAAGCATGCATTTTCAGCATAAATATTTCACCTTTCAGTAAAATAAATCAACTTGCAAAATGAATTAGAATAATCATTCACAATTTGGCAAAACCCTACTTTATTAATATATAATATTTGTTAAATGATTTGAGCTCTAATTGTAGGTTACAATTGTGTATTATAAGTTTAAAATAAAATGAGCCAGAGAGCATGTTTGAAATTGATGCGTGCACAAAATCATAATACTAGAAAATCTAATGTGACAGATTTCTTTTGATGACTGAGTTGATTGGCCCCATCTTTAAATCCCAAATGTACAAACTAACAGTGCTCGTTAAGTTAGACACAAGCATTTAAAAAGCCCATGCTTCACTAACATTCATTCAAATCAAAATGGTAAACACACTGCAGCGACAGTGAACAGTACTGTACATACATCTAGTATTGAACCGAGTGTTGGCCACTTGCCTCCAGTCAAGAGACCAGCCAACCAGGGCAGCTGCAGCCTAAAAGTAGCAAACATGCAGCGGGGGGGCAGAGAGAACACATGACAATAACCAGAACGTCAACGCACATTACAACCAACTGGTACTTTGTGCCTGTGGAAATGACGCACAACACGACCAATAGGAACTCAGCGCCTGCGGAAATGACATTGGGGTGTCTAAGGAGGGGGCGGGGCAGTGGGTGGCATCTGGAGGGCACGACTACTTGGCAATCACTGGATGAATCGCCGAAGAACTACAACAATCTCAGATTGAAGGGTAGTTGAGCACCTAAAAACAGACCAAGTCGGATGCAAGTGAGTACGTCATTTCACATTTCACAGTCTTTCAAAAGACTTAAACGTGGCAGTGTTCTGCAAAACCAATCAAACTTTAGTTGCAAGCAGAAACAAGCAAATTAGAAGATGAAACCTAATGTTAAAAGCTTAGATTTGTAGAATCTTTTCATAAAGACATACATACGTCTATTTAATGACCTGGGAATAACAACCTGAAACTGCAGCCGACAGGCAAGGTATTGTGGAGGTAACACAGCACGTCACAATCACTGAAAGCAAGGGAGTTTGTCCTACCTGAGATCAACATCTCTGTAGCAACAGAGCACAATATAAGCTGGAATACTACATCTGCAGGGTGGGTGTGGTCAGGTTTACAGCCTACAGTGTAAACATGGCCTATATTACGGGGTCTGTAAAGGTGCGTACTGCAAAGAGTTGACTGCGGTAATTTGCAATAAAAAGAAAAGAAAAGAAAAAAGGGAATTTCTGGGTTCCTTACTGAAATCAAAAGCACCATTAGTCACAAGCAGCCAGAGAATGAAAAAAAAAAAAATCTGCTACGCTTTCCATGACAACCCTGCACCAATATAGAAAACATACAAGAACTGTCCCTTTGCCATACCTCTGCAACAGAAAAGGCAGTCAATTGATTTGATCTAAAACATACAAGCAGTTTTCTTATAAAATGATGGGCAGATCAATGCACTACAGACACAGAGACTGACTGGCTGGTCAGGAGGGGTATTAAATCCTATTGATCAGTACTGCAGGAATAAAATGGCAAAAGAAATAAAACATTTTGCCTTTTGTGTATTGCATTTAGAAAGAAACCTGTCAAAATCATTTATTTAGAAAAAAGAAAATTTACGTTAAAAAACAAAATTTTTCCACAATATGAAAACAACAAACATTCATCCGGGTTATGTGGAATTTTGGTCTTCCTTGCAACAGAAATGAGGCTAAAACTACGGTCTGCTCATTCTATGTTATGTAACTTCTGAAAACAAGAAGAAATAGGAGAATTACTATTTATTTTAAAACACGAGGGAAAATTTTGCTCATCGAAGTATAGTCGGCCTCCAAAGTAGGGTATGTCGACAGCGAACCTAGAAAGGGACCATTCTCGTGACAAAATTCAAAAACGTAAGAATAAAGTAGGTCATACAGGTTAAAACCTGGCAGCAAAAATGGATTAAGAAACAGCAGTCATTTCAAGTACAGGCATCTAATACAACGCAGTTACAGTACATCAGCAATTAGTGTACTATATTAACAAAATGAGAAATTTAATTTCTTACAAATTTCACCGACGCAATTCCTGGTTGAATATTGGCCAAGCGCATATGAATGGCCGTATATTTTGCATTGTCATTGTAATTACAGACAAATCCAGCCAGATTTGTGCTCAGTTTGAAGGACGCATGCGTCCCTCACAAAATCTGTAAAAATGTGTACAGGTTTGTCAGTAGCCCCGACAAGTCAATTTGATTGCCCTCGAAAACTGGCGCAGCTCTGAATCTGCAGTAAAACATAACGGTGTTACGTGCTGCGGGAGGCTGGCGAGCTCCGGACGCGGCTCCGTGGCCGCCCTCTATCGGACGCAGAGCTCGTTACACCTGGAACGAGCCGCGTCACTCGGCCGCAGGTGAGCACGACGTCCGTCCGCCGGCGCTCCAGCTGGCATTTTGAATTTCCCACCTCGCGCCGTGCCAGCCCCCCGCGAGCACATTAGCGCGACGCCACTTTAAAACGCGTGCCACGCGCCTCGTCCGAACCGTGCCGATTCGGTGCTCCTCCGTCCCTCCCCGGCGCCGAGGCGAGCTCCACCCAGGCTCCCGCTCACCCTCCCCCTTCGAGCTGACGCCGCTGGCAATCCCCTACCGGTTAAGAACCTTTGAGTGGAGAAACATACAAACCACATACAAACGACGACATTTAATAGCGCGTTAGCTTAAATTAGGCTTTTATCCACCTCTAATTCTCGAGCTGAAGCCCGCTCTCTCGGTCAGATCGTGCGCCTCGCGCTTTGTCTCCTCCGCTAACGCAGGGGGAAAAAAAAAACCCGAGCGGAATCGAC
The DNA here is from genome assembly GCF_048594095.1 of Paramormyrops kingsleyae. Taxonomy (NCBI): domain Eukaryota; kingdom Metazoa; phylum Chordata; class Actinopteri; order Osteoglossiformes; family Mormyridae; genus Paramormyrops; species Paramormyrops kingsleyae. Next base: position 6,683,466 of record NC_132810.1, read on the forward strand.
AACAAGGAGAGGGGAGCCATTTTGAGTTTGCTAACTCCTTCTCGTCCAGTTACTTTTAAACGTCACACGCCACCGAAAGATGGCTGAATAAATCAGTGCTTCCCAGTTGCCCGATAAACACGCGCAGGTCTTTATTTCAGTATATATCGAAGAATCCCGCTCACTCCTTTTATCACCGTCTTGCGATCTACTCGAATACTTCCGCATGAAACACTGGAGCTAGCCTAGCATAGCGCCCACTGACTCATCCGTACCCAGTAGTTCATCAATGCGCTTAGCTTTAAAAAAATACCCCTTTACTCTACTAAGGAAGTCCAGATAAAGGCGTCTGTGTTTTCTTACCTACCTTTCAGTACCTTAATCTTTAACTGTGGTGCTCATACGCTCTTGGTTAGTAACCGAATAGCTGGCTGAGTAGCGGCAATTAAAGGCACAGTGCTCCCTCACTCTCGGCTGCTCCGACACTGATTCGGGGCGAGCGCGGCTGCCTAGCGCCCAGCTGCGGCAGAGGGAAGGGTGAAGTGGGCGGACACGAAGCGCTTTGATCGACAGACGGCCGCCCGAACTGGGAGCCCACGAACAAAAGGCGCACACACAAGAAGCGAGAGATTCCGGCGAGGGTCTCAGACGCCGGCGCACAATGAGCTCTGTGTGCGCTGCATTTTTTTGACTAATGCGTCCTACTTTAAGCCAAATATTAAAAACACTAGTTACCTGTTCTCACTATTGCTCCGAAAAAAAAACGAAGAAGGCTTCGCGACGAGTCACAATAATCTAGTTTGTAGCTGAATAATGTAACTTTTGTACTAAGAATTGGTGCTAAAATGATTTCAGATATTCGTATATTTTCAGAATTAATATGCATGGCATTTTAGAGATGCAAATAATTATTGCCCTCCATTGTTAAAAATACAAATGTAACTGAAGGCTTCATAGCAAGATAAAAACTGAAGTTCACTGGATAAGGCATATTGAAGTTAACCGGAACAAAGACCTATACCTCAACTGAAGGCCATGTACAGAGGAGTTGTTCCTGAGCTGGGACCCTTTGCTCCAGAAAGATGTGATGAGGCTTGCTTATTGTGTAGACCATCTCCCTCCCCCAAACATATGTCCAGTTCTCTGGTGTCACCCCAAACAAAGCACAACCACATCTCTGAGACAGGAGTCATGGTAGCCCTAGTTTTATCATAGGCTGTGCATCGCCATTGCTGCCACAGTTCGTGGTGTGTGCAGACAATGCTGCATTATGATGTAGGCATATTTCTGTAGAGATACACCTCAGCAGTGAGCTAAGTGTTGCTGCCCTGAATAATGTCCAGTAGGAGCATGAGGTGTTGGATTAGTGTAGAAATCGGTTGAAAGGCACCAAAGAATTTGACAGAAATGTATATATCCATGTGTGAAGTATTAGTAACTTCCCACCCTATTTCCTTGGAGTCCGCTAGGGTGAAAAATAGTTTGCAATTCAGCTGCATTATTAATGTGTCTTTGAAGGGGGATGAGACAAGCACCCCCCCACCATCACTATGTTGTTTTGGTATGTACGGGAAGCCTTCAGACGTCATGTGAAATTACTCTCTCTTTTCCTGTTCCCCAGCATATGTCATTACTATGCTCAGGCTTTGAGTAAGACCATGAATTATGCAGTCCTAGTATTCACACTTGAGTAAGGCAGCACTGTAAACTGCAGACACCTCGCATGAAGGCACCAATGGCTGCGGCGTCTTCTTTGCTCAAGGCAGACTTCCTCTGTTCTGTCACCGTACCTCGTTTCCTTAAAACGCTCCGGCGTTTCCATCTCACGTGGCCCCCTGGGAAACGGCTCCTGCTGGGCACGTTTGTTAGTGTCCTCAAACTGCAGAGAAATGTCATCAAGAGTGGTGCAGAAAACATGCGATTAAAATCCAGCACAGGAGCCATTGTCAGTATAGATATGAATACGGAAGAAATTTCTAGATTCTGAGAACATCAAGATGTCAGTTTAGGCCTGGGGAACTGGCAAGAAAAGTATACAATATAACTGGTGAACAGTAAACAGTATAACTTGTTACTGCTGTGATGGACTGAGTTACTGCTCCAAAAGCAAGAGTCCAACTGGTTTAACCTCAACATCTCCAAATGCCTAAGTAACACAGCTTTGTCTGTTTTTCAACACTGATCAATGGGGAAAGAAACATTCAGATGCATAACTGCAATTTACAGAGCAATCTTTATCTTTAAAGCCATGTTTTCTTGTTTGCAGTACGTGTACTGTCTTTGCATGTTGTTTGTTTTGTACTATATGTATGTTCCTCAGTAGTCTACATACTTGCTGCTGTTTGCACAGCGATTTCCCCCTAGGATCAATAAAGTAAATCTTAAATTTAATCTTCAAGTAGTATTTGATTAGATGTTTATAGTTGCCATGATGATGACCTCTTCAACTGTCCCCTTTATATAAGACAGAATTATTATTTTCTTTACACCCTTGGCAGGGTAAACTTCAGTTTAAAAAAATCTTCAGAGAAATCACTAGATGTCTGAAATGGGACCACAGATAGTGGACTGACTCTTGGTCAGAAGACCAAGCAGATATTGATATTGTATGATATTGATGTACGGCTGGGCAATTAACAAATAAATACAACACAATAATCAAACAAAATAATCTAAATAAAACGATTATTATTTTCAATAATGCTCCCATTTTGTCATATTCACCAAAAATATCATGATTGTGACTTTTGCCATAATAGAGCAGCCCTACATTTATGAACAGAGTTCTGGAGACGTCATAGTGTGGTTATTTCAAGCATTTCATAGTATTATTGTTTGACCTGTTACACAGTTTCACTATTAGTGTACCACTTAATAGTCACAGTTTTAAAAAGATTCCATCAAGTTCGATTTTTCAGAATTAGTGATAGAGGCATTTAAGGGACTTCAACTGACATTCACCAAACTGTGTAATGAGGGGAGGTATAGCTGAATGTCGGATTGAGAACAGGCAGATTGACCAGCTGTTGGGAGGTCTAAAGAAGCCAGTGACAAAGTGAAAGTGTCTGACACCAGCGCACCATCCATTCTGCCGGAACCACACAGGATTGCAACAAGCCTGAAGGACAAAAAGGGCATTAGGCAGGGTACAACCAGGACTGCTAGCCAAGCACAGGACACACCCACAGGACAAACCAGAGACGGTTTTGGACTGTGTAGGAATCTGTAGCACCGGAAGAAGACCCACAGAGAGAGCGAGAGAGAGAGAGAGAGAGAGATGGCAGGAATCAAACCCACAACCCTGGAGGTGTAAAGGGATAATGCTGCCCACCAAGGCACAGTGGATTAAAACAAGTTATTTTAAAGTATGTCTTGCGCTTTTCTTTTTGTTTCATGACAGCCACTGAGTCAGTCTTGGTCAAACTGTGACACCACATTTCACATTTTATGAATTTTTTCCATAGGTACAGCAAATCTCAAGCGAAGGAATGAATGACAACGATTCGGTGTTAAATCAAACAATAGCGAAACGGTCAAATTGTAAATTTACTAAAATGATATAAAAGGAAACAAATAAACAATATGCAAATAACTAAGAAGAAGAGCTGCATTTTCGGCTTTGTCAATAAGATGGATGTTCACGTTGCTCACTTGATATCAGGGGGAAAAAGATGATGTGGACATTTTATGAGACTTAACGGAGCCTGTCTCGGGTCCGGTGGTGCTTTACTTCAATGTTCTGTCAACTTATTTCATTGCAGCGTCGCCCAAATAGGTTGAACACGGCACCCCATGAATTATGTTTTTTTCTTCATATTTTCAATAAATGGAATTACTCATAGCTAAGAGGAATGGAAATGTAATAGGTGATCTCTATGCACACTGTAACATAAAAATAGACTTACTAACATAAAATTACTTACTAATCTATCTCGCCCACAGTGGAAACTAATCGAGCCTCTGTCTGTTCAGTGAATAAAATGTTGCACCTGCACATAATAAATAAATAAAATTAAAATGATAGCTTTGAAAGACCAAAGAGAAAATGTGCATTCTTTACGAACAGGAGGTCTTTAATTCCTGCTCTTACTCCTTCTTTTAAGGATAATTTTATTCTCAGAAGACTTGATAATCGACATATTAAACGAACTATCGTGGTATTTACTTTTTAACTGCAATCAACAATTTGCCTTGGACCTATACTGGTACTGTATTTAAATTAGCACACACAAATAAAAAAATGTTCCTGAAGTTGGAAGATCTCGAAAGATCTGTGACGCCACACCACCCAACATGTCTTGACTGACATATTGATAAGAAACACTAAAGAATACAAATTAAGGTGTTTCAGAAGTAAACAGTAAAACAAGAGCAGGTGGCTTATTTCTCCCCATCTTATCGACTTAACACGCAATGTACTAAACGGGACCGTAAACGCGTGTCTTTTCATTTGTTTGCTTGTTGCTCGATTTGACCAGTAGAGGGAGACGTAGTCCAGATTTACACGGCGAGGCTCCACTTTCATTGTCTGCTAAACAAAGAGGCTATATAAGTCCCATTATGCTGCATCTCTCTCTGCCACGTATAGAACGTTATACTATATTTCTGTTAGAAATTTCACATTTGTTTGCAATGACTGTTACATCGCTAAGTTATTCCGTCTAATTCGCTATTTTGCTCCATCAATGTAAAAGGTCTCAGATCAGGTTAAACTCTGTTCTTACTGGTCTGCGTGTCTGTAGAATTTTATTACAAACTATTCCCCATACGTATTGCATAAACAGTATTTTTTTCACAAAAGAAGAGAGAATAGATGAACTGGCTGAAGTCGGATTTAGTTGAAACAGATAAACGTGCAGCAGTAATACACAATAGGAATTTATGTCAGACAGGAAGGACGCACAATTTTTTTGCACATCTGCAATGTTTTGTGGGGAGCCTTAAGTTTTGCGAAAAACGGAAGTGTATGTCGACGACCAGAGACCCAGACTTCTGAAAGACTTCAAAGACCGCCCATCGATACATAATCAGTATAGTCGTATATGAGCTAATGATACGTGAGCAGCTGATGTCTTTATTCCTGGCTCAACTCAATGCATATTAGTATGTAAATCTAATAATAAAGTAAAATAAGCAAATAAATAAGCTACGTGGTGTGGTGAGCCTTGTGTCTTTATCCATTCGTAGAGCAGGGTACTTTACTGGCGTAATTCAGTTTAAGAACACAAGAAATTTACAAAGGAGACGAAGCTATTCGACCCATGAAGCTCGTTTGGGGAGAACTCAACTAATAGCTTAAAGTTGTTAAAATCTAGCTCTGATTTAAAGGAACCCAAGGTTTTAGCTTGCACTACTCTAACAGGAAGACTGTTCCTTATTCTAGCTACAGGCAGTGTAAAGAAGTGCTTTCTCTAATCCAGTTTAAAATGTTCTCCCGCTAATTTCCACCAATGGCCACGAGTTCTTGTACATTCTAAGACCAGGAATCATTCTTGTAGCCCTACAGTGAACCCTTTCTAAGACAGCAATGAACCTTTTAAAGGTACGATGACCAAACCTGCACACAATATTTTAGGTGGAGCCTTACCAAGGAATTGTATAATCATAGCATCACCTCATTCGACTTACACTCCACACACCTAGAGATGTAACCCAACATCCTATTGACCTTTTCAATTGCCTCCCCACACTGGCGCATCAACATACGCATGAAGGTTTTTTCCATAATCAGCTACTTTTAATTCAGTGGAACCCACAAAATATCTGTACTTTATATATCTGCTCCCTGCATGGATTCCCTTACATTTGTCTACATTACATTCATCAGCCCAGTCACTAATTAAATCAAGATCCTGCTATAGCCTCTATGCCGCTAGTTCAGTATCTGCTACACCACCCACTTGGGTGTCGTCCGCAAATTTAACCAGTTTACTGTATATATTGGTGTCAGTATCATTAATGTAAATTAGGAATTAAGTTAATAAATTCACATTGCTGCAATAATACATGCATCTTTCTCCAGTTTCAAGGGGTTTGCCGGGTATTTCTAAGTTTCCCACATACCGTCAACAGTAGACCTGGACTGGCCATCGGAGATACCGGCAGATCTCCTGGTAGCCTGGCCTCCCATTCAGCACAGACCTGTAAAGATGGTGAAAGAAACTAGGGGCCAACTTTACTAACGGCTTGCACCAGCAAAAACACTCTTTTGGCCTTAAAATAAGGGCGGTATGGTGGTGCAGTGGTCAGTGCTGCTGACTCTCAGCAAAAAGGGCCTGGGTTTGGTCCCGGGGCCTCTCTGTGTGGAGTTTGCATGCTGTTCATGTGGGTTTCCACTGGGGGTTCTGGTTTCCTCTCAAGGACCAAAAGCATGCAGAGCAGGTTGATTGGTGAGTCTACATTGGCCCTGTATGCACACCCTGTAGTGTGTTGGTTGCTTCCCACCTGCACCCATTGTTCCCAGGATAGGCTCTGGTCACCCTTTCTTCTGTGCTGTACATTACGCCTAAGCTATAGCCTGAGATGCCGGTGCATTAATCCACCCCTGGCTACAACGGTCCGAAAAATCGCAAGACTGAAACCTTGATTCAGGCGGTTTATGACGTAACCCATGGTCATCACCATCCCTGTCATATACAGTGGAGTCCTCATTCACACAGGGCTTACTCCAAGTGTCAGACTGAAAAAAATGTCCTATGGTGTCCCAATCAAAGAACAAATGTTGTTGTGCTCGCCTTTGAGGTGGCAATCTTATCTACTGTAACAAGCGTGGTTCAAACTTTTTCTAGCGACTCCTGAGGCGTCTTCAAATGATTATACTATGTATGGTTTTGGAAATTATCCTATTGGAAATAAATATTTTTTTTGACAGATGCATGACTACACAGCAACTGCCTCTAGATAAGGAACAAGCTGATGTGTTCTAGGCTCAGGGTGTTGATGGTGGGGTTTGTTTGTGTATTAATTATTCACACATATCAAGATAGCAGCAGCAGTGTCAGGAGACACAGGAAGAAATATACATGCAGTCCTTCTCTCCTCACTGCATTATGTTACAAAATTGGCGTGTCCACCTTAAAAGCCTGGTCAGAAAACCCATGTCTTGCACTGCCGCCTGGTAAATAGCATGACAGTCATTCCCGGAGATGCAAGTCTAGTACAGCATAATTTACACAGTCTTAACGAGCCAGGACATATGGATATTTGTCTATTCCCTCATTGTCCTGTTACCCAAACCATCGTGACAGCGCCCCACCCAAGCTGCCACTAGGAAGAGCCATTGAGGAGCTCGGTTTTACTTGATCCTACTTGCTGAGGCGATGAATTGCTGCAGTTATAAAGAGACACACAGACAGCCTGATGTCTTCAGGCTTCTCTCTTTCCACTGTGGTCACTGGGGTGGAGGAGGGGTCTCTCAACTGGGGGGTGGGTGACACAAATTTTATGTAATCATTTGTTGTGACTTGGTAAACCTTTACCAGGCACTTGGTAAACCCTCTCACCTAGATGGGTCCCCCTTGGTAAATTTTGCAGTGCACCCCCATGCTGTGATGGACCCGAGGGCGAATGCCCTCCCCCCTCCACTCTGCTGCTACCCATGGCCTGAACAAGCTGGTGTGAGAACCAAGATCCTGGCTCATGTCCAAGTGCCATCGGCTCAGTGATTTATCAGACCTCGGTTATATAATGTATCATTCTGGCCAGAGGTAATTATTCATTTTCCTGGCAGAGAGCCATCTTGTCAGCTGTCCACATCTGTCACTTTCATCAGTCACTCAGTGGCGAATCTCACAGGTTTTTACTGTTGAGTCACTTAGTCTCCCAGTTGTCTGAGTTCTCCTCATTGTCTTACATCATTATAACCAACCATCTCCTTATGGGATCATACAGTATATTGACTAATGCACATGTCTGCTGTCATCATCTCCTGTTCCTTATTTGGACAAATTCCACAGACTTATATTGCTCACGCTCATGCTAACGAATGAGCCACAAACAATATCATTGGTGAGCAATGTCACTGGCTTGTGTCTAAGAAAAGGCACTCACCGCTCTGGGCGAGGATTTCCACTGGCTTGCTAGGCAAGTTAGTGGAGGTGTTGGAGAGTGTAACTTAATGACAGGAGGTCTGCAGAAGCCATATTTCTGGGTCACATGACATGTCACATGGGTGGGGTAAAAGGTCAATTACCTGTTCACATGTGTTCACTATTGGAGTGTTGGTGAACAACAAACAAACAAACAAATTTATTTTTGTATAGCGCATTATCACAACATTACATCGTCTCAAAGCGCTTTACACGCATGAACGGGGATTAAAAACTGTTAACTATTAAATTCTGTTAGCTGTGTTAAGTTATATGTGTGGATTTGGTGTGTTTATTCATGTAAACACATGTGGGCATTGGGCTCAGTGTAATAGGTACCCATTTGTGTATTTTGTGAATGAAGGACAAAGGAAGTGACAAAGTTTAATAATTCAAGTTACCACTACTAGTAAGTTTCTCCAAACATTTCTCCCTGCATCAGCTGTACAGTGGCACTACTATAGTAGCAGTGTGTGCTACAAGGTCCCTGGAGTTGTTTGGCAGCAGACTTTTAGTTTTAAACACATTGCTGCTCAGTAGCTTTTTGGTTTTATCTTAACAATATATACAACCTGTCAGAGTGCAGACAAACGTCTAATTCACAGGTCTACGCCAACAGGTTCTGTGACTTCCGGCGAAGCTTATCTGGCTGAGTAGAGGACAGTGTTGGCTGCTTTGTTCCCTTTTGTGGTCACAGGCAGCCAGAGCATGGACCTGGACTTAGACAGCCGTACTGTGAGCCCTGGACTTAGACAGCCGTACTGTGAGACCTGGACTTAGACAGCCGTAGTGTGAGCCCTGGACTTAGACAGCCATACTGTGAGCCCTGACATTCTGCTTAGGCAGCCGGGGGGTGGTGGGAGCAGCTCGACGGCGTAGCGTTTGAAGAAAGCAGCAGTTTGCCTTTGGGGTTGCAGCAGTTTGAGCAGGAAGCCATCGTGGTCGCAGCAGGAGGTGTCAACCTTGAATCACTAGCCCCTGCCATACATGCACAATCATGCTAAGCTTTTCTACACATTCCCCGGGGGCGCTGCATGTGTGAACGTAAGTGTCCGAATCAGTTGTACCGAACATTAAACTTTACCCTACTAGCTCCTGATATGTCCAAATATATATAGGCCTGATGTCTTTGATGTGCTGTTACCAGAATACAGCCATTTCCGCAGCATCCTTTTATGAGTCATGCCCTGCCCCCTGCAGGCCCTACCCAAACGCCACCCGTCGTCTAAACCGACCAGAGTATTTCCAGTAGGCATCGACTCATTTGACATGGATAATCTCCAGTTGTGTGTCACATGTGTGAAAGGGAAGCCCAGGAAAATGTCCAGACCTGAGTTCATGAGTGAAAACGAATTGTAATACTAATTTTAAGGGTAACATAACACTACAGCTTTATACAATGCCTGCAGCAGTCAGATCTGCAGCATCAGCCAAAAATGTAGGTAGTTATACACAGAGACACAGTAAGGCAAGGGGGAGGCAGACTTCCAAGGGCCCCTAAGTGACGGGGCCTTAAAAAAATTGGAACATAATTAGATTGTTCTGGTTTGGGGGCTCAGTATGATATACTTTCATGGTGCCCACGCTCATGAAAAAACCGCCATGTTGTCATGAGGTTTAGGCATGTGGCAGAATACACCCCGTAGAACAGTCAAAGTGACTGAGAATGGCGGTTTTGTTTTTTTCTCTCTGAAAGTCTGCGGCACGTCCGCTAAGGTTTAGGAGTGAACTGCGCTGTAAACGTGCCCTTCTTTTGTAAATTCATGATTCTGCCAGAGGGACACTACACTTCCCATCAACAGCACCCACTCCAGCTCCTACAGTGCGGTAGAATTTGTTTAACCAGCAAGAGTCTGTAGCAACTGTGCTACCGGAGCAGACCGCAAGAGGAGAACCAAGGTGTGCCCTCATATATGCAGGTAGCTGTACACTGAGACTCCTTGTGGACGTGGAGTTGATGTCCTCAGCATGTCCCATATGTCCTGTGTAAACAGAATTTTTTATTCGAAGAAGGAACGTGAGAGAACAACCACTCCTGTTTCCTGTTGTGTTTGTTTCCTTTCCTCTGTCAGCAGTAGACACATAGGACTGGGGCCCGACACAAAACGAGTCTCAGTTTCGTAAGATTGTCAAGTTTATTTTTTTGCATCCCCCGAGTTGTCGCACGCATGTAGTTCTCCCTCTAGACTAGCTATAGATTCAGTGATGTAGGGTACTCGTAGGCATGTACGGGCCACGTGGACTTTATGTGGAAGTGTTTTGGATTCCACACCAGTTGTAGGTCCAAATTTTACTGGAGTGCCTCCAGCTAAGGCTCTGCTTATAGACCTTAACCAGTACACCTGCACAGCCTGTCATCCAAGAAGCTCTTCCACCCTTTCCCTACGGAGGTAGAAATGTCATTACCTTCAATTTCTAAAACGGCACTGCTGTTTCACATCACACCATGTTTTCTTACCCAGTGCGTCACGCGAGCAGATTTTTCTGCTCGCGTGACGAGCCTCAGTACAGACCCATAAACATCAGTTGCAAATCGCTAACCAGAAATATTCACAAAAAGCAACCGCAGGTACATTTAAGAGCCGTTAACACCTATTCCAGTTGTTACATTCAAAACGATATTCTCAGTGTTCTGTATTGGTTTTTAGCCAGTTGTTTGCACGTTAAAGCTCTGCACAGACTGCAAACCAAGACAGAACAGGCCGCGTTACTGTACATAGTGACTAACCCCAATCACTGCCTCCTCCCAGGCGCACCAGACAGAGAAATTACGGGATAAGATGACTTTTCTGTGACATTTAAAACACCCTTTGACTTTTAACATTAAAGGGACGACAATGCAATGTTGTTTATGAACAGTATACTTGCACCAACTCAGTTCACTGAGAGGAGGTTCACTGTTGTTTTGTTCATAAAAATCTAAGGCACTAACAGCATCATGTGGTTGAACCGTCTGCAAATCCAGGAATACACTGGAATACACTTAATACACAAATGATTTGCATTTATGCTAAAATACAGGAAGCATTTGTGTTTTTAAAGCATTATCAGATTTTATTACAGCAGTTGTGGGGTGTCTTCATAATAGCTTATGAACAAGTAATGCTTTAAAAGTTGAATTTATGCTGGCAGAAATTCTAACCACAACCTCAAGCATAATTCGTCTTGTAGAGATTGCCGCAGAAGCTTTTGAACTGCTTAACTGGTCAGACAGGAATTACCGATTATACTCGTATAAAACCAATAAAACCAGCAGATGAAATGACAAGTTATGCATCACAGTTTATATTCACATGTAAAAAAAAAATACACTTGAAACCATTTTGTTTTTTCAGTACTATTCAAAAAATAATGCAAATATTTTAAATGATGATAATAGGATAAAGTTTTGACGACTATGACCACAGAATGATGACAGCATGAAAGTGCAGGAAATTCAGTACCATGTGCGGTAATATCTCGTTGCCACAATTCATGACCACACCATTTCTCCTGGTTAAGGTTCTGCTGGCATCATACTAAGTCTGCCCACACACCCCTTCTCCAGACGTCGCCAAGTCAGCTGTGGATCGTGCTTGAGGAGTGCGACCTTAGCAATCCAAAGACCAATGCTGTGTAATGCTTCAGCCAGAGAAAACACGGTCTAATTATCCCCCCCTCCAAAAAAAGGTACTAAAAAAACAGGAGTATCATGCCTGGAATAGAGTTACCATAACCTACACCTGGAGCCAAACCTGGCGTGTTGCATCTGTGAGTGCCTGGGTGCCAAGCCATTCACATAACGCAGACTTAAATAGCGATGTTGCCCTGTGGGCTCACTCTTTTAAAAGAGTTTAACAACATTCCAATAAAAATCTTGAATACTACTTGTCACATTTAGCATTATGCAATAAGCGCATTAAAAAATAGTAATATCGATTCCCACGGGGAGATTGTCTTTACACCTCCCCCAACTTGCTCTCTGTAGGTCAGAGTAAGCTGGCCAAGAAGGTCAGCCAATCACTGGGGCAACCAGGAAGCTGGGGGATGAGGGCCTTGCTCAAGGACCCACATGTGTGCTGAGGCTGGTGCTAAAAGCCATAGCCCACTGAGCCACACACTGCATTTATTAGTCCTTCAAGATAGTTCATAACCTTATAAATACTCCATATTTTTCCCACTAGTCGGCAGCAGTGGTACAGCACTGCCAGGTACAGCAGAGCAGTTGTCATTGCCACTGGAAAAAAGCGACTGTTTCAATTTGCCTTCCCTCCTCAGCTGCTGGGGTTTTCCCGGCCCTGAGTTGCCTCCGACGACTGCATCTTGTTCTGGCTGCTGTCAGTCTGGTGACGTTGGATAGACCGGCGGATCAGTGCCGCCAGGCCGTGCCGCATCTCCTTTCGGATGTTGTCGCTGGCCAGAACGTAGAGGATGGGGTTCATGGCACTGTTGACAGTAGATAGCCCCAGGGAGATGGTGTAAGGCGTGTAGACCCGTATCTCGAAGTCACAGTCATTCCGTAACTGGGGGATGTGGAAGGTAACAGCACGCAGCAGAAGGATAAGGTGATAAGGCCCGAAGCAGACCAAGAAGAAGATAATGACCACCATTGTCAAGCACTTGATCTTATACTTCTGCCTGGCCAGGAGAGTTTCACTGGCCTGGATGCTGGTGGAGATGCGGCAATTCGTGACCACCAGGATAGCCATTGGGAGGAGGAAGCCGATGACGAAACGGGCGTAGTTAAAGCCAGTCACGATGAAGCTGGGTTGACTGGGCTCGAAGCAGGACTGTTGCTGGTCTGTTTCGCCCTCTGCCATGGTGAAGACGGGCAAGTGGCCAAGTGCCACCAGCAAGCAGATTGATGAGGTGATGGCGCCAGCCAGCTTCTGCTGGCGCAGGCCGCGGGATTCCAAACCATAGGCCACCGTCACGTAGCGGTCGACGGACACGCAGCAGAGCAGGAAGATGCTGATGTACATGTTGTTGAAGAAAATGTAGCTAGTTAATTTGCAGGCAAACGAGGTCCAGGGCCATTTGTGCTCCCTGCCCACGTACACGGCCCACATGGGCAGGGTGCACAGATACATGAGGTCGCACAGCGATAGGCTCAGAAGATAAATGCCCAGCACGTTCTTGCGTCGGACCTGCAGGAAAGTCATGTAGACGGTGGCCATGTTTGCAGGAAGCCCAATGATCAGCACCATGCTGTACAGTAGAATCAGCGGGATCTTGTCCACCCGGTATGGCAGCGTACAGTTGGCCCATGTCTGATTCGAAGATATCACGGTCATCTCAAGCATGGTGTCTGCAAGACGTTGTCCATGAAAACAGAAATGAGAGTGAGGGAAATTCACACAAAGATGAGTAAGCAAGAGGTCATTAGGAGAAGCAATTTTATTTTAAGGCATCGTGCTTCTGTGGGTCTGTCCGGATACTCCTGCAATTATCTTCTACCCTAACAGCCAATAGCAGCCACAGACATTTACACCTATGCTACCATTCCCACGTAAAATTCACAAGCCACATACTGGCTGGTGATCTTGTAACCGAGAACCCCATCAAACATTATGATCAGTCTGAGCTATGAGACATGGTGCATCTGATCTTTGGATATAATGTTCCAAAGTGCTTCTGGTTTGCTAACATTTTTTTCCAGAGACGAAACAGATCGGATGGCGAGTCACAGTCAGGTGACCCAATGCCCAGCATGTTGCCCAGCCACCGCTGTTTCTGGAATCAATTTCCCGCAACACAAACCAAATTTTGCCATAAAATTTCTATCTAGTTCACATCTGCAGCTTCACTTCAGGCCCAAAGAGAACATGTCTGAACCCGGCATGCTTAGGTTAGCAGAATGACCATCTAATGTCCCAAGGAGGTTGTCATAGTTTTTTTCACTCGGATTCCCTAAATTGTTGGTGGTGGGACTGAGTCAAAGACAGACTCTTATCTGTCGCCCATGACTAAATACGCCCGACTGTCTTCCCACAGCTATTTAAAGCTCCTCACTACCGATATGTTCTAGATTTTCCTTCTTTCCTGGCCTGTAAACAAAGGTCATGGGATTTGTGATTCTCTCACTAAACCTTTCCTTGCTGACCCAAAACAAAAAAAATCACCAGCATACATTCAACGGTCCATGCACACGCAGCCAAACACAGCGCTGCAGCCCAACAAATGTATGCGACCTTTCAGCAGTGGTTACAGATATTTTCTGAGAGCAGAGGTGCACAGTGTTGACAGGAAATATCTGGATGCCCACAGACCTCTAATTTTCAACCACATTGTATTTTTCACATCCCATCTAAGATCGTGTAAATGTGTTGCTATGCGAACTCTACAGACATTTAAAACGTAATGTTTCATGTTTATCACCCATATTAAAAATAAGAAAATCCAATCAGATTAAACCACACTAGGGTGAAGATTCCATAATTTCTGGTAGCAGGGAAGGTATGGTATGATACCAACTGTATGGTAGAATTATCCAGCGTAATAATCCTGCAAGGAGCAGCGTGACACAGAGAAAAATGCAATAAGACAATATCAATTTTAAATCAGTCATTACTGTAATTTCAGTGAGCTCACAAATTTGTTAGAAGGGAGTATCATGGCTAGCAGGTGATAAACAAAAAGGCAAAAATAGACAAAAGCCTTTTGGAAGTAAAATGCTGATATCTTATTAAATATATGCAAGCAAAAAATACCCAAAATATCATTTGAAGTGCCCATACAGTACGATGTCCCCACCACTAGTTTGCCTAAATGAAAGTGGCCAATCAGCTGGTGCTCTCTTTAGGTATTTATTGTTTTCTGTACAGTTCTATGGAAGCCAAGAACTAGGAAAGTCCAGAGTGGACACGCATCGTCATAATCTGATCTTTCTTGTGTTCTTGAGATAAAGTTTTTTTCTTTCTCAAGCTCACAAGAAAACTATCTCGTTATCTTATGTCAAGATCACGACTAATTTTCGCTGTGATATCGTGAAAGGTTCAGCAGCTTAGTTGGCTACAAATCATCATCATGGACAGACATTTGATTTTACTTTGATCATGAAATGTCAGAAGCAGGCGTTACTCATAGGGGACAGGGGGAACACACCCCACCCGATATTTAAAACAGTGGTGTTTGTCCCACCCAAGATTTTCCAGGACTTTTGATTTTAGAAATATGAATAAACTTGTCAGGAGAATTTGGTTGTTTCCTAACCTTCTGAGAAACGATGAAGAAAACTTTTAGCCAACGATTTCAGTTGCATACGCATAAACAAATGTATACAGTTAATATTGAAATAGATGGGTGGTTTACACATAGGTATATACATACGAGGTCATACAGGATAATATGAGAAGATGGATTTAACTCAGTAATTTAATGGATCTGTCCCTGTCCCCCCCATAATGAAAAAAAAACAGTGATGCCCTTGGAAATTGGCCTATCAGAGCTTGACAATGATCATATTCGTGTTCGTCACTTGAGAAAAACTAAACAAATAAATCATAGCACACAATTAATTTTCCAATAAAAGAGAACATTACAATGAGATAACGTTGAGCCGTTAAAAAATTCTAACTTTTGAAATGTTACCGGCAGGACATAATTACAGACTGCTGGGTAATGATCACTGGTCACTAGATGACTAGATAAGATATAAGTCGCGATCTCGAGATAACGGGAAGAAACAATAAATGTCCTCTCTGGACCTCCGAAGATTGCAGATGCACTGTAATCGAATCGCCTTGGGCCCAAACGATTTATGACCCTCACTTTTAAGTATATTTCATTCAAAACATGTTCTCCAGTTTTAGTCAGTAGTTCAAATTACCCCCAGTTTCCAATGTCAGGGTGTTTTGTTAGAGTCGAAATCCCCTCCAGGAACGTCTGAAATGTTACTCAGAGGTTACATGGAAAGCCCAGTTATTAGTTATGTCATGTATGGAGGAGTTGACCCATTTAATAGAGGGCGACATACCAGAATCAACGCATTTGCACTTGCTTGTTAATTCTAAGCTATAGAACGATGTACGCTTATGGGCTTCCTCTGAAATAAAAGGTATTCTCACTTTTACTTTTAATTAATACATAAATTCTACCACGATCGCAAGAAATATGGCAAACAGCAGAGAAAAAATATGAACCTGTCCTGTTGATCCAATTTAATAATAATAAAAGAACTGGAGGATTGCGCGCTAGAGAGAGTTTAGAAGAGTCGCTTCCTGCGACAGGCGCCTTCTAACGGAATAGAAAGCGACGTGACCTCTTTATTTTTTTCGACCCACATCATTTCTGCCGTTTTCTCCAGTTTTGCACGCTAGGTTCAACGTGTGTCCCATCTTCGGCACTGGGCGCAACCACATCTGTCTAGTTCCTCGTTTCGAATGGGTCATTTCTACCACGGACCAAATGCAGAATTACGTAAAACCCCGTATTTGTTCTTGCCCATTAAGTTTTTTTCTCCTTAAACGCAAGCTAAAACTTTCCAGTACGTGTAGTTTGATTATAAATAAAATTTTTGAGTATTAGATAATCCAAAATACAATAACCTGAGACGCGGAATCGAAAACGCGTAGATATAACGGCATTTCGGCAACAAAAATAATGCAAATAGCGAAGTATCCTATAAAACAGGCTATATATCTTTGGCTATATATCTTTGTCGAAGAATTTTAATTCACGTGTCAGCATGTGTTCGATGAGTTTGTCCATTACGAAAGTGAAGTCAATTACAAAGGGTCCATCATAAAATATTAAATATTAATTTTATGCTCGCATATTACAATAATTAATAATTAAGCAGCGTGTGGATTTTTGCTATCAGCATAAGCGTTAACTGGCTCGGTTTGTCCCTGGGATAACTTCAGTACTTACACCATTGCTCTTCTAATATATAGTATTAGAAGAAAGCTTCCTCCAATAGCCTACATAATTCCTGACATTACACTTCTATTAAAAGTAGGTCTACCTAAAACATCTGCATCCAAACACAATATTACAATATAATTAGCCTTAATAAATATTAACCACATATATGATATATTCTGTTTAAAACTGTCGTCCCTCGCCAACTGGTACCTGGTACGTCGCATCTGTGTCGTAAATGTGGCTGCGCATCAAGTGACGAATTCTACAATCAGATCTAAAGTTTAATAACGATCGGTATAATACGATTTAGACCAAGATAATATTAAGAAAAATAATCCATACCGTAAGAGTACATGCATAGGCGTTACTCTCTGGGTGGAGAGGGTGACGATCATATTTGGCGGGGGCGGGGAGCTCCTTGTCCCCGCACTGGCTGTCCTGGCTGCGAAGGAGGAGCTTCTGACTTTAACGATATGATTACAGTGATTTGATTGACAGTCGCGCTACTGCTCTCTTGTTCGATTACTGTACTATTTTAAAACCCTGAGTCTTCACGTAGAATGTTTCTGCTGTGTATGTGGAAGGTGCCCTTATACACTGTCTGGCCAAGAAAAAAGTCACAGAGTTTAATATTTTGTTGGGCCGCCTTTAACTCTGTTGCGCACATTCGTTAATGCATTGTTTCCATGTGCTTATGCAGCATCTCAACATTTTTTCCCCCACCCAGATTCGCATTAATTTCTCGTCAAGATCTTGCATTGATGATAAGTGAGTTGAACCACTCCGTAAAGTCTTCTTCAGCACATCTCAAAGACTTTCAGTGGGGTTTAGGTCAAAACTGCGCTGCCCAATTCACTTGCGAAAATGATTCCTTGTTCCCTAAACCAATCTTTGACAGTTCGAGCCCTATGAATCTTGGCATTATGATCCCGTAATATGTCCATGCCTTTAGGTAAGGAAAAATCCATCGATGGGCTAACCTGGCCATTCAGTATATTCAGGTATTCAGCTGACGTCACCTTATTGCTACATGACGTTGCTATAAGCTTTAATAAAGATCCTATCATTGGCTTTTAAGTACCTGCTGATTTAAATTCAAGCGGTGACTTTTTTTTTGGCCAGGCAGTGTACCATATCTATATTACATCCGTATCTCATTAAGCATTCATTCACATTATCTAGATGGGATAGACAAAAACCATATAGCCAGGGTTAAAAAATGCGTAGTACATGCCTATTGGCATATTGTATATTAGCCGCACACTGACAAATAGTCAGATTTCATTTGAATTTCTGTTGCAGTGTTTTGTGAACTGTGACGCCGTTTGCATAATACCTTAACATTAATTCCTGTTTCTTGCCAGAAGGTTTAAACATCCATTATGCATGTCTTCCATTAGATAATATTAATGAGGTGCTACCTGTTACCAAAAGATATTTGCCTGACATTTCTGGATTAAAAGCACAGGGAAAGTTTAAATGTTGTTTGCTAGTTTAAATGCCGCTACCGACGAAGCTAATATGTTCAATTCAGCCTGCTACCATGACAAAACCCACGTGAAGCACGTCCTCAAATTGCACTTGTGCAAGTTTAATTTCACAGATTTGGTGGAAAAACATGCGATGCTTAGGAAGCCACCGCCATCTCTTAAGTAAAGGTCCCAGTAAAGAAGACCTGCTGTTAAACTGGTAAGGCGAGGAAGTGACCCGTTACTGTAACTTAGAGGTCAGGGTCGGCTGCTCACAGGAGAACATGACATGTCAGCTGAGTTCAGGGACAATAGTGAAGTGAAAAAGCAGGTGCCACCTCCTTCCTGTCCCGCATACAGGAAACCCCCTGGAACATACCAGAGATTTATACCAGTTTATGTTTTTCGCTGCTTCGCTTCTCCTTTCCCACAAGTGCGACCCCCTACTATAGCACGGCACCTCACCCTCTGCTCATCCTCACAAGGCCTTCACAGATGATCCGGCAGCCTTCCACATCTTTGTCTTCACACCATGATGCACGTTCACGTGTAGAACAGACAATAATCCCACTCAGGTGGGTAGTAAATCTGAGCTTGATGGCATCCGTGTCTGACAACTCTGGTTGAACAGTACGGGTGACACACGGTTTAAAATAACCTCTGGGAAACATTCTCTGAGAGGCTCTGCACTGCGTCTGAATTGCAAACAAGCCTAAAGGTTATTTAACCAAGTGAACTTGTCTTATTTATAAATTATAAATCTGGAAAAAAAGCAGAAAACATCGAGGGGAAATCCCATCTCATGGAAACTTTAATCTGACTGAACCAAACCATTTTTTAAATAACCTGTGTTTGGATTCTTGTTCAATCAAAAGAATAAGCATTGGTTTGTAGTGGAATGTTCACAGAAATAAAATGTCACAGAAAATACTCATAACACTTTAGCACCGGTATATTCATTTTCTCATTCCAATACACATTTTTCTGTCGTTTTCTGCAAGGTGCCACTCCGTTAAAAAAAAAAAAAACAGGTCCTCTGTGGAGATTCAATGTACAGAAAAATCACCTGAATGTTCAGGGTCGTTCAGTCCGAGTGACACTCTTTCAGTCTTATTCACGCAGTAGGTCCGTCTCCAAAATAAACAAAAAAGAAGTTGCTCAAAAGAAAGCTTCAGAAGGAAGCTTCAGGTGGGCTGAGCAGCAAGCTGCCCTCGGGGACGCATTAGGGCAGAGTTACTGGCGCTGTCCTGAGGGGCACCTTGACTCAGCTGATCAGTTCTTCCACCGAATTTGCTGAAAAACAAATGAAACCACTCAGGAGATTCAGACACACGCAACTCAGGCCACAGGTTACACAAATTCCATCCAGTACTGAAGCCAGAAATAAATCTTGGGTCCAGCCATTGATCTGACGGGTCACAGCCGCGGTCTGCGCTATAATATACTAGGGCTACACAATATTGGAAAATATTTAAATATCACAATGTGATTTTGTTGTAATAAATACTGGGATATTTAGAAAGCAAAAAAGGACTAAAAAATTAATTTCTCACAAACCCATCTGAGTGATTTAAACATAAATGAAAATAATGAATAGTAATGAATAATGATTTTTAAAACATATACAAGATAATCCTGAAAAGGAACAATCATTAAATTGCAGTGCTTGCTAAGTTTTGTTTCTTGTGACAAACTAAAAATGTTCTAGTGAAACTTAAACCCCCCACACAATAATGTCCAGACAATATGAAGAAAAAGCCTGATCTCAACCCAGTTGACTATCTTTGTGATGTGATAATCGCATGTGTGTAAGCATTCGATGCTGGTTTTAATGTCGCCGGGGTCTAATTTACTTCTCCCATTTTTCAAAACAGTACAAGATACCATCCGTTGCATCATTCAGCGGCGGTAACAGTTTTTACACTAGTGGAACACCAACACCTTGAAGTACCATATGTTTGGTACTTTTTAAGAGTGCCTGGTGCAGTGGACAACCGCCCTAATTTCAGGAGGGCACAAACCTATTATTTTACTACCTGACTATGTGCACGATAACATCTATCCATCTTCCATAACTGCTGAACCGGAAGGCTGTGCCACGACTTAGAGGCAACCTGGATGGGAAGCTGGTCCATGGCAGACAACAGACTCACAAATGATATCAGACACCTAACTTGGGGACGAAATGGATCACAGAAACACGGAACAGAAAAAATGTTGCATGAAAGTTGCACTACAGCAAAAATGAACTTTCCGTTTCACAACAGGAAGCACACGTTTCAATTACAATCTATTTGATTAACAGGGTTGATTTTTTGGGCTGACTGCAGCAACAATATCTGCAGGGTCTTGGATCTGCCTCCTCTTCACCTTCATATGTCACGAACATCTCGTTTATGTACAGTCCTCATTTTGTCAAACCGATAATTCTGTAACTATAACTGGGTTGCCAATATTGGTCAGCTGGCTGGAGTGAAATTTTCAATTTGAGACAAGTCTGCACACACACGCATACGCATTTACATGTGGGTGATTCTACGTAATCGGTCCCATTCGAATGGGACTACATTGCATGTTTTCATCTTTTTCAATATTGAATCTAATAACACACATGTTTAACTACTCAGAATGTGCACTGGTAACTACATTTCATTTTTTTCAAGGTTTATGAATGGAAGATGGTTGCATTTTATCTCAAAACTGTTACCAAAACCTCAACAACTGTTTATATAATATCAACTAGTTCTTTTGTGTTCCCCTCAATAAAATGTGTATTTTAAATGATTGGTTACATGTTCAAAAATATATATTTCTGGTTAAAAAAATCACTATATATATGCGTCCAAGATGTACTTTTCTCTTTATGGGTAACATGACTGAATTTTATCGTAAAATTAACAAATTCACGAACCACAGTCAAACCTAATAGTATGATAACATTGAGCACATTCAAGTAACTTACCAAAAATCTAATAAATAAACAGATAGATAAACAAACAAGTAAATGAAATCTAATAAATAATGTAGGTAACAAGACTGCGCATTGAGTTTGACTGCCTGAGACATACTTACAATATCATCAAAAATACAGGAAAGTGGGAGAACTTACTTTTGATTTTTCTGTGGTCTTAAAGCAAGTTCCGGCTGAACAAGCCATTTGTGGAATATGTCAAATTTTTTAGGGGCTGAAATGTATGAAGACCTACAGGACCAAGTGAAAACCTTGGGACACGACTAAAATGTGTATTTTAGCATATTACTGATGTACTATACAGAAACTGTATTTGAAATATAAATGGGAAATACTGTCACAATAATACAAAATAAGATTTTGAAGGTTTTTAATCATTATATATCATGGTGAAGTGTAGAATTAGTGAACAGTCACAGGTGACAAACTATTTTTTCAGTGTTATAGGAAGGTTTAATCAATGTTTTACATTATATATTAGGGCTGGGCGATATCATATCGATATTATATCACCAGGACTTCAGATGACAGACGAAGCATTTGGCCGGACACCAGCTTTTCGGTGCTATACGGACATTAATTTACGGCCATAATTAGGTAAGAGGATTAGTAGTGTGGCTTAAATATTAATAAGATGCGTTTTGTGATCCCCAAAAGTTAGTAATCTGTATAAACTTTATGTTTCTTAAATTTGATTAGTGGAGCACCCCACATAATACTGTTTTGCTATACTACGGTTTGGTATACTACGGTTTGGTACGGTTTGGTAATATGCACTGAAGTCGCAGTGAAGAAGAGCAGACAGGACATCTTTTAAAAGAGGAGATCTTGTGGATAAACAACGTAAAAAGATATCGCCGGTGTGGTGGTACTTTTTGCAGTTCAAAGTCTGACACATTTATTAAGCATAATGATATGCCGTATTTATACCAATAATGACTTTTGGACATCAGACAAAGCCTCATTAATATTTTAGCCATGCTATTAAACTGTTTAAATTGTGGGTGTAAATAAATGTCCGTATTTCACTGAAAAGCTGGCGCTTGGCCAAACGTTGCACCTGTCATCTGAAGCCCTGGTGATTATTGCACATGCGTGATGCAATATCGATATGATATCGCCCAGCCCTATTATGTATCTTAAATTTGCAATGAGGACACTTTGATAAAAAACATGTATTATAAAGCTACTTTTCATGCATATTTATACATATAATGTCCTGGGGGCAGAAATGGCACCGATTCAGTGGAATAGCCCATGTATGTAACCTTGTAAATAGTCTGTGGGGTTCGCAAACTACCCCAATGCTTTTCATGTAGCTAATTTTAGGTTTATAACAGAATTTTGCGTGAGCGTGACAGTCTCAAGGCGTGAGTGTCACACCAGATGCGTGAGAGTTGGCAGCCCTGCTATAACCGGTAACTGAGTGTCACACCATTAACTGCACCTTCACAATGCATTCATTAATAACAAACAACAATGCTCTATGAATGCATTATGAAGGAGCACTGAATGTTCTACAAATGCATTATAAAGGCATTATGAATGTCCAGTTTATGTAAAGCATTACCCTATAATCCAATCAAGCAAACAATTCCTGCAAATGCCCCATCCTGAGAAATAGCTTGTATATTTGGTGAAATGCAAAGACGTTTTACTGTTCTACTTTTGTAGTTCCAGGACTTCCAGATTAAACACCTGCGATAAACATGGACTCTGCGATCCTCTGAGTGGAGGATAGAAAGAGCAAACAGGCCACTCTCAATAGATCCACATGGATTAGTCCCTGAGCAGGCCAGGCCAGGCGTCAAAGGAAGCCACTTACGTAACCTCTGTCGCTCCCTTACCGTGTTGTTAAGGAGATCCTGAATCTTCCTATCCTCAGGCGAGTTCCTCTCCACCTTTCCCTGGTATATGATCAGCTGCTGACGGTCCTTCAGGTCTTTGTAAGTCTGAAGGAAGGTGGAAACAACAGGTCACATTGACTAAGAGGTTCAAAGCACCACTGAACACAACGCATCAACTGGCAAATGGAATCACATCTTGTGGTTTATGTAATACAAAAAAGTGAAAATGGTTTATTTGGTCAAAGGGCAAGCTCACATCAATGACAATGTCATGACATTTGTATTTCTGAGCCAGGCTGATCTTCTGCTCTGTATCCTCCACCAAGGACACATACTCCTGCAGGACCTGCAAAAGAGGTTACACGTCCACACAAAAGCCATTGTGAGATAGGAAAGCTAGATCCACACAGTCACACAGTCACTTTAAATAAAAAAAAAAAAAAATCAAAGCACCACAAAGTGCACTGTGATATTGATAGGATGGCTTCAGGAAAAAAAAATGTTTTTTGAGCTCCCCCTAGTGTTTAACATGAAAAAGGAACAATCCCCATACATTAAGGAGACTTTACCTGGACTGGTGCATTGTTCTTCTGCAGAATGTCCACTACTCTGTGGAACCCAATGGGGGACTTCTTCTTAGTGTAGCCAAACCAATTCTTGGCAGTGAAAAGCCTGTCTACATCAAACCACTCCTTCAGTTTTGCACGTGCGCCCAGAACTGTGAGGAAGTATTGCTTTTCTGAAATCTGTAGAGGTGGTGTTGGGGGAGGGGGGTGTCGTGCAGATGTATAATTAATAATGACTCAGAAGAAAAAACTGCTGAAAAGTGATTCAGTGACTTCCAAAAAACAGTTACTCATATTGAACCTACAGCTATGAAACACACCACAAGATAACTGATGCTTGCATGCACACAGACACGCATACACAGACACGCACACACAGACACGCATACACAGACACGCACACACAGACACGCACACACAGACACGCGCACACAGACACGCGCACACAGACACGCACACACAGACACGCACACACAGACACGCATACACAGACACGCACACACAGACACGCACACACAGAAACAGGCACTCACCTCACGCACTGCACAACAGGATTGTGGATTGGACCTGAACTTTACACCTCAGGATCTTACTGCCATTTGACAGTCCTACAGTTTACCTTTATTCTTGTTCAAATGGGATTCTCAAACACTGCATCATCCCCAGGGATGTCCACAGCCAGCATCCCACCCACATTGGATTCTCTGAGTCAGTGGTGCTCAGCAGAGGTGGAAAATTCAGATCAAGAAAATACAAATCTTCTTTCAATCAACCAAATGAGTCACTGTGACTCTTTATATTAAACTGGTCGGTTAAAACAAAATCTTGGTCTATACTTTTTGGTCTGAGCTTTCCTCCTCTGATGCTCAGTTTCCTACTGAAGCTAAACAGTGACACCTCTCTTCTCTATGTAACCAGCCAGAAAACTTGACAACATACACTCTTCAAATACTCACTCTTACCTTAAAAGTTGACCTGATGTTTGCGGGGCTGCTGAACGTGCCCTGTGACAATGCAGGGCAGGTGGGGTGAGTGAGGACCAATCAGAGACTGACATACGATGAAGGAAAGACCCTACATGGCCGAAGCTCCTACCTCTGGCTCCCCATAGTGGTAAAAGCAAGAGTAGTAGAGCGTGGTGATGATGGGCATGTTCAGGATGGAAGCTTTCCGGGGGTGCTTCTTGAACACCTCCACCTTGTTCTCCGCCTGCTTATCGTTAGCCTTCCCCAAGGACAGAGTAAGAGCATCTCACACAGTGCCGCAGAGTCAACCCCCCTCCATTAAAACTGTACCCACCACAATCACAGAAACAGAAACCACATCGCAACCACATTGACTTTCCATTTCTTAATCTCCACTAATAGGATGATGGCAGTCTCACCTCTATGATAATTTGACGCTCAAGTAGCGTGTAGTGATCTTGGACATGGCTGGCATCTTCTGGTGAAAAGGGGAGACTGCAACAGAGTCGACAGCCTTACAGGCATTACACATACATACACACAGTTTCCTTAATGGAGAAACAGTAAAAAGACGTACACAGTCCTTACCCAATGCAGGCCTTCAGGTACTCTTTTTTCCGCACTTCATCTTTGATGTTGAGGTGCTCTTTGTACTGGAGAAGCTGCACAATAAATAACCCTTAATTCAGAGCTGAGGTCAACCTGGGCTGGTCCCGGAGGCCCGATTAAGCAGTGTGGTTTCAGTGGCTACATACCGCCATGTCCTCTGTCCGGCCCAATGACCTGGAAACAAGCATGTTGACAAGGGTGTGGATTATGGGATGCCTTCCATAGCTAACTGAGGAGCCACAGAGTTATTCCACACATGAAACACATATATATACACACACACACACACCATTATGGTTAACATGCTTGATGTATTTCAGATCAATGAGGTGAAATCTAAACTTGATGGTCTGCAACCATATGCTGTTTCGGTTTACAAGGTGAACATGTATTTGCTCGCTGACTCACTTGAGAAGCTCCACGAGTGACTTCTGCTCTCCCATCTCCTTCAGGTAGTGAATATAGTGCCGGAGGGCTATTTCCCTTGATGTCAGCTCCCTTGAGAGAATTTCTGTCGACCCCCACAAACATGGCCATAAAAGCAAAGAACAGGGGGGCAAGGGACCAAAGAAATTTACAGACCCACAGCCAGAAACAAGTTCTGCTCCCTCCTCCGACAGTGAAAAAGCGGCAAGGAGAGGAACTCAAATATTACATATCATCAGGAAAGACCTCATACCTTTACTTAAGGACTTCTTTAAAAATATGAGGACCTGTGAGAAGAGAGTGTATGGCTTTAGTAAACGTGACAAAGATGCCAGACAGTCTGTATTTCCGAAAGACGCTCCAGTCATATCGTAACTGCCCGACTCAACACACCGCGGTGATGACATTTCCGTCGTTCGCATGAACGGCCTCGTCCAAAAGCAGCATCTTGTCCTTCAGGGAGCGGAACGTCTCGAAGGAGTAGGCCTGCATCAGAACGAACCGGTACAGAAGAATGCATGGCGTAAACATGATGGGACTGGAAGATGTGCAAGTCACATGACCGGCAGTGGGAACCTCAGGTAATTCCCTGGCAACTGGATAAGGTGGTAGGACTGGAAGCCATGAGGAGGGAGGGGGGTATGACCACCAAAAGTAAAAGCATTTTTAGTATTGAAATATTTGGCTTAAGTGGAAAATTTAGCTGAAAAATAGGTGTGAGGAACCCAAGTGCACAATAGAAGGCCGACCAAGTGACAGGTGGAATTTTAAAAGTACTCTGAAAATGTCATATGTGCAGAACCATAAGATGACTAAAATGAATGGAACCTCATGGGTTAAAGGTAGGTAGTGCCTAGTGATTTTAAAAAGATAGTATCTACCTTTCCTCGCTGCATCCTCCGGACAGTCTCCTCTGGACTCCAGTCACTGTAGTCCTGTCAGTGACAGTATCATGTCACCACATCAGCATCTCAGCTTCTCTACAGGATGACTCTTCATATACCCCACACACCAATATAGCTAGCACAGCATCCTAGTATTGAACCACATCCTTTATGTTAGGGTCCTAATCCAGCTACCTGCTCCAGTTGTGCTCATAGGACATTGTAGCCTAAATCGTGCCGGAGGTGTTTCCAAGTGACGCGCATACGGTCATGCTACTCTATGCTTGTTATGTATTGTTTGCCTCACTTATATGTCGCTTGGAACAAATGAACATGCTGAATAAATAAATGTACTCTGCCCTTGCGGCACAGGCTTACTTACCTTGTACTCTGCCTTCGGCTTCCGCAGCTCTGGTGCAAAACTTCGCGAGGGAACGTCAGGGAACGCTGTGCCGTTCGATCAATTTTCAAACACATTTTTAACACAGCTGTACTGAAACAATCTATACGGCACAATCTATAAACTTGAACGAAACACTTACATTCAGAAATAGCCTGGATGCTACCACTTTTGGGTCTTCCTGCATAACAAAAGAACCAACAGTTATTGCCCGGTGAGTGATCCTTCAGCCATGAGGCCAATTTATACACCATGCAGTTCCCCATTTGCCCCTCAGGGGCAACAATGAACCAAGAGGAAATGAGAGGAATGGCTCACAGCTCTGCCAGATTACAGAAGCTACTTGATGCTATTCATAGTTAAGAGCGTGCTAAGCGGCCCAACTTGTGATACAGCCCAAACAATACACACTGAATGGGTAATTATGCCCTGCAGCAAAAAGAAAGTTTTGTACCTTTGAAGAGAGAGCTGAGCGAGTAACCAGAGCCCTGCCTAGGTAAAGAGGGTGTGCTGTCAATCTTGGGAAATCCATGGTCCTGCCCACCCACGTGGACACTGGACGCGGTTTCCTTGATAGACCAGGAGATACCTACAGCCAGACCACCAGCAAAACAACAAAATATCAAACATGACCGACGCATATAAACCCCAGGCTGGGACGGGTCTATCTCCTTTTTCAAGAAACCATACTTCCAACAGGCTCGCCGCTCCAACTGACTTTCTCCACATCATCTTCATCGTCGTCGTCATCGTCGTCGACCACGATGCTGTTCACTGCTCGTTTAGACTCTTTCAACTGAAAGTGCGAGTTGACATTTGGTAAGGCTGAATTTTATTCAACGTTAATACATGCAGATAACTCATCAGGTCAACTGGTCACAGAAAAAGACTCTCACAGTGGAAAACTCATCATCGTCATCATCAAAGGTGAAGGCCCTGAACTTCGAACTATTCCAGTAATCATCTTCATCAGGTTTACTCCTCATCATCTGGGGGAGAAACACACAGATTATTTGTGCTTCTATATTGTACTGCTGACTACAATACAGCTACAAAGCAGAATATAGGGTAAGTAAAACCATAAAAAGTAAAAAGCATTTCATTGGCAAATATTTTCGAAAATGTTTCTGGTGACTTTAAACCCATGATGTCAATTTATTTTGTTAAATTATTTCAACACATAAACTAACCGTGCTGCTCTTAAGTACAGCATACGCCGCTACTATGACCAACATTTTAACAGCAATCCATTATATTTCGATAAATTGTTATTAAAGTATTGCTTATAATACAATAAAGGCACCTACATACCATGGTCGATGAAGCAAACAATTTTAGTGATTGTCAGTTTGTCCTCTCCTGTCCTCTAACGACCTAGCTATTTAGTAATAATCAAAAGGTTGCAACCGTTTTTTATTATTATTATTAATTATTATTATTGAATGCAGCTTCTTTGATTAAATCAAATATTGAATAATGCATGAAGGTTATGCACCTATGCTGCTTACGAAACCTTTTTAATAGTGTTGTGGAATCTCCATTTCTTATTACATATAGTAACAAGCGAACAACCAAATTGCGGAAATGCGTATTTAAACGTCTACTTTTATGGCTTAAATCGGGGCATGATACTACAACCCACAATCTATCAAAGCATTTTATAGGAAGAAACCAAAAAAACTGTTACAGAGCAAATGGGAGACATGTCAATGTTCTGTCAAAATGATTGTTTACAATGGTACGAATGTCTCCACATTTCTAACAAGCTAGGAAATGCCGTTTTATTACCACTATGAAAACATCTAAACAACAGCATTCTACTGAAAGTATTTTCACTGTGCATAACCACAATACACAAATTTCTGTCGTATATATCTTTATTTAATTGGAAAACGGTTTTTTACCTTGAAACACACCCGTCACTGACAATCGGCTTAAGCCTACACAACCATTGTGTCTACGTTGGGAGATGTAGTATTCTTTAATCAACCAATCGTCAAACACAACGGTAGTTCACTAAAGTTAAACTACATATCCCGAGTACGCCACAATCGCTTCCTTGTTTTCCGTAAACTCGTCGGGCTATGCGTGATACGTGCGCATAAGGTTATTGGGAGATGTAGTATATATTACATTTAAATACAGTACTTCAATCTATCCATCCATTCAACCGCTTTCTAAACGGGCACAAGGCAGTGATACCCTGGGTGAGGTGACAATTTATCCAGATACAGAACTTCTGTGTTAAGATTATAGTACTAAACAACGTATGTATTTAGTTAATAGTTTATTATAATTTATTTTAAGGTACTTTCCATGGATCCACTGGAACGGATGATGTGATGTCTCGTGCGAACTGTCGGGAGGAGATGTCTGAGGGCAATGTTTGGGTGACGTAGTTCCGCTTCCAGTAATTTCTACGGAGAGCTAGAAGCACTACCGGGAGCATTCTAGAAAACGACGGGTTTTTTGCCGGCTGCTCTACAGATGCTGTGTTGTCACGCAGTGTCTAGCTCCAGAATTTAATTATCCGATTACTGCACTGATTTCAATTGTGGATATTTCTGGAGAGCCGTTTGGCTGTATAGCCGGTCCCGATCATTTTGCTTCCCTTTTAAAAGACCATGGCCAAATGGGGAGAAGGAGACCCTCGGTGGATCGTAGAGGAGAGAGCCGACGCGACTAACGTTAACAACTGGCACTGGTGAGGGAGCACCGGTTTCGGGCGCGGAGGCGACTGCAGCTGTCGTTGTGTAACGGCGTAGATATACTTGCTCTGCACCATACACAGTGTCTCGGATGTGTGCAATAACAGCCACACTTTTGGGATGAAGTCAGTGTTTGACACGCGATGATGATACCTTACTGCCAGGGTTCTACAGGAAATCGTCCACCATGGAAAAGCTCCCTCATATCTGCTCCTCCTTTCTGTTTTAATAAATATTGAATTCTCTTTAAATAATATATTTTTTCTCCTGTTTTCTCTTATTAAATATGTGTGGTTATGTTGATCTGTACTCTGCCACATGCTTTGTAGAACACCTCTCACGAAACTTTATGGTTAATATTTTACTATAAAAATGACTGTTATGCAGGAATGTTTTGATGTTTATTTATTCCTGGGTTTACGGAGCATTATGGTCAAGTATAACAGCACAATTTAAGTATAACAGTAATATCACTGATGTCTGACTGCCCATATTATGTCCATTCTTCTGCATATGTGGTTTACATAATCTCGTGCATTCGTGTTCTGCCCCTGAAGGACGGAGCGGGATGTGACAAACTGGTCATCGGACAAGCTGAAGGAGCTGCTCTCTGGTGTGCGTGTAGAGAGCGAGGAGGGAAGCTGTGGAGTCACGGAAGTTAGCAAGGTTGAGGGTGAGGCCTCCATCAATAACCGCAAGGGCAAGCTCATCTTCTTCTACGAGTGGGACGTCCAGGCAACCTGGAAAGGTGAGGCGGTGTGCTTGGCAAAAGCTGGCAGAGGATAGATAGATAGATAGATAGATAGATAGAAAGATAGATAGAAAGATAGAAAGTTTATTGATCCCTTAGGAAATCTAGGCATCCAGTTGCTCAAATACAAACAAATCCACACAATATCACACACAATAATAGAATAACTCTCAGGGTTGCGGAGCTAGAGAGTGCATCTATGGATGCTGTGCAAATGGTCAATACCTTGAAAAGTTGTATAGGTCAAATTGATTATCAGTGACTATTGGAACATCACAATTCGAAGTGTTGGTGTAACTGATTTGTCATTTGAAGAAGCCACATTTGTGTCTGGTTGTATGATTTTTGTGATTTAGAGAGGTTGCATACAATAATTCTGTAATTTTTTTGTAAATCTTGCTTTTTATAGGAGTACTATGGAGTACTCTAAGGCTATAGTCAGTGACAGAGGTCAAAGAAACCATGTTTGTTCTCTGGTCCACTGGATTCCAAGGAGATTATATGATTGTGTCGTAAGTTCTGCCTGACAGTGTCTCTGGATTCAGTGAGGGTGCTGTCAGTGATTGTACACATACATCACAAGAGTTTTCTTTCTGTCTGCTTTTTGGCAGGGGTTTCTAACACTGGAGCCAAATACAAAGGGATCATAGAGGTTCCGAACCTCTCCGATGAAAATAACATGGAAGACCTGGACGTAGGTTTTAATTCTCATGCATCATGGATGGAAAATGTTGTGCATCATAGGAAATTTATTGATGCTGGAAGCTAACCTGGAAGTGGAGGTATTGGTGTGAGGTGGAATTATATGAAACCTCACAAATGTAATTCTTGTTTTTCTGACAGATAATGGTCACTGTGACCAAAGGTGACCCAGACGCACCTCTCCCAGTCCTCATGAAAATGGAAGGAGCTGCTAAAATCCGAGCTGCACTCGGGAGCTACGTGGATTATTTGAAGACAGGTGACCCCATGCATGTTGTCAGACTCGGCCAAACTTTGTTTCCGGGGCTGGGTAGGTTCTTGTGTTAAATACTAATAGTAACCTGATAGCTTTGTGTCGTTCCAGAGTTCACTCAAGGCATGATCTTGCCTACGGCCAATGGTGTGAACAAACAGGCGCAGTCACAGGCTCAAGTTAAAGTGGACAAGACCCAGGTGGGTCAGGTTACCAGTGACAATGAAGTCTAGAGCCAGGATGAAGGAACGGCCCCTCCAAATTCACTCTAGGACCCTAGCAGAAGTTTGCATAAGGCCCAGAGTAGTTAGGTTTGACCCTTATCTCATGGTACTTTAGTCATGGTCTTATGGTAAGAACATCCTGCAAATTACCTAATGACAGTCTGAAACTCTGAGATGTCAACATCTGCTCAAGAATTGGCTGCAAGTTTTTCATGCCAGTTGTGCTGTTTCCATAGTAACAAAACTGTGCATTCAGATTGGAGATAGACCCTCATACTTATTTTCCAAAAGTGTGTGCCCATATTCACAGAAGCTGTTTCCATGAGAATAGATGAAGGCCTGTTTCATTGCATCATAGCAAATACAGTGATGTATTTGCTATGGTAAATACACTGGTTCACTGAGGGATGCTTTGCGCTCTGAGAAATTTCAGTAGATTGTATTCCCTTATGTACTTAAACTTCAAAGGACTTTGTATCACCCTCTGTTTCACAAAATGTCACTAGTGGCAGGTTTTACAATAGTTTCCCACATCTTAAAATCCTTGTCACAGATAGGATTTGTGAGTTCAGCTGCTGCTTCCAGTACTGGAGTGAAGATCCCTACCTGCAAGGTCAGCCTGAAGGACACCTTCCTTACCTCGGCGGAGGAGCTCTATAGAGTCTTCATCAAGCAGGAGGTAAGTACCACTGCCAGGATAGTGCTGTAAAGTGATCTTCCCATTACTGGTTTACACTGTGGCCACATGCAAATTATTTTGTTTAAAAAACGTTTTGGGGATTTAATGACCTATATGGTATTTCTTTTTAAACCTGCTTTAAGACCTACTCAGTAGCAGGCAGGAGCATAATATGAATGAATAGATCGAGTTTTTTTTTATTATTTCATTTACCCAGAAGACTGGAGTCCAATCCTTCAGGCAAATCATGCAGAACAAGATGGAAGTGTAAAGGCAGTCCTGTGGAAAAAGGCTTAGGGTTGCATTTTATTCTCTGTGTAGGAACAGCAGAAGTTTATATGGCCTGCTTTATATTTCACACTCTTCCTTATATTTAATACTGGGACGCTGTCTTGTGCTTTAACTACTGATGTGAAGTTGTACCTTTAACAAACAAAGCTTGTTATTCAGTTGGTGCAGGCCTTCACGCACGCGACTGCGGTGGTGGACGGAGAGAAGGGGGGCAAGTTCCGCTTGCTGGACGGCAATGTCCTGGGGGAGTTCCAGGAGCTGGTGAGCGTGCCGTGTTGGATGTACACGCTTTCGCTCTCATTCCTCATTCATGGTGAAAGAAGTCCCAACTTTCAAATAAAATTGCTTTCTTTTTTTTCCCGTTTTTCTCTCAGGTTCCAGAACAAAAAATAGTCATGAAATGGCGATACAACACCTGGCCCTGTGGTAGGTCAAGGGTTAATTTAGCTGTTATCTTGAGAAGCCATTACTCTCCAGGAAGCATCTCTGCAGTTATTACTGATTACTGTTACCTTAATTAATGGTGATTTTAAAAAGCTGGACATTTGGGCACATACCTGGCTTGGCAGTACAGTAGAAGTGCCTCACCTTGGGCACGTTTCTTGTATGCATCCTTAAATGCCATGCCACTTACTGTCTAGCAGTAGTGCATGAGTAATGCACTTTATTGATGACTTGCATGATTCAAATGCTCATTAAGCCCACCTCCTCTGCTTAACCCTAGAACATTATGCGACAGTAACCATGAACCTGTTGGACCACGGCAATGAGACAGAGTTGGCGGTGGAGTTGCGAGGGGTCCCGGTCAACGAGGAGGAGAGGACGAGACACGGGTGGCAGCAGTACTATTTTGAGGGCATCAAACAAACTTTTGGTTACGGATCACGGCTCTACTGAAGACGCACTGTATCATGTCATTTCCTCCTCATGTGACCTTGGAACTTGGGGGGAAAAAAATCAGGAGAAAGGAGTGTTTTTTTGCTCGTAACGTGTGTGCATAAATGCTTTCGTTTTTAGCACAGTCTTTTCTGTTAGAACTGCTGCAGAACCAGCGTGAGTGGACTGTGCTCTTGTGGACTGAAGATTGAATCCTCACATGCGTACAGCGGCTCCAGACAGTTCTGCGTTTTGGTGACAGGCATGAAATGGAATATGAAACCGTGAACCACTAGGGATTGTATTGTTCTTTTGATTAGAGTAGTCTTTTGAAAGTGTTAAAGAATAGACTTGCATCCTCTCTGTTTACTTGTACTTGTTAAGACATTATTTTACTGAACTGTTGTTTTTAAATGAGATTTCATGCACATGTTCCTGTAAGTACTGTCAACTATCAACTTGATTACTGAAACAATCCTAACTGGGCATTCAGTCTTTGTTTCTGTGGACGCACATATTTTTTGGTACTGTATTCTGTTTAGTTTTAATAATGCAAATCGGATTTGTATCGGTTACTGCAGGTCAGTATGAGTAGCGATGAAAATGGTCTGTAAAGAACTGAAGTACATTAGACTCAGTTGCAGCTCAGATCTGACTGATCTGTCGTGGGTGCAGGGAACTTGAGTAACGGAAGCATAGTGCATTGGGCTCTGCTTTAATTAGGAGCTGCTACCAGAGCGGTAGCCTTCAGGTCCGTATGGCAACAGCACAGCCTGCAGTTTCATTTCATACTTTACTTTCCGTTTGTCACGTTGTGTAATGAGATTTCCTTTGGTGGCCAAACAATAAACGTTATTCTCCCTGTTTTTTCCTTTTGCATTTATTGTAATGGATTTCATGATTATAAAATGCATCCATTTTCTGTAACATTGTATGATGACTTAAAGAACCATCTATTTACAATTAACATTTTGCTGGGATACAGTGCACATGAAAGGAGTAGACCTAAAATATCACACAGCGGAAAAGACTAAAGTATGACTAATGTACACTGAACTGATATCTATAAAATACCTGCTGTATTTGGGCCGAAGTTTATACCAAAAGGTTAAATTAACCAACACATCAAACACTGCTCTAAATTTAAAATGTACATCAGTAAAAATATACAACATCAAAGGGATTATATATCTCTTTCTCTCTATATATATATATATATAAACATACAGAAAGTGCAAAGAAGAATGCTCCTTTGTCATGTTTTTCCAGAATCCATAAACACGGAACAGGTACCACAACAAGAATTCCGCAACAATCAGCAAATCTCCATAAAGCATACAAAGAATGTTTCTGTGGTTATAGCACAGGGTGGAGCACCCAATACTGGATGGGATGTTTGAATTATAACTGATGCACCATTGAAAACCACGCATCGAGAGCTTAGTTGATAATTAATTGGCAGTTTTTTTCCCCCAGAAGAGGTATACATCGAACCCTCAACCACAATACTATATACATACACAAAAACAGAAAGTTAACATCCCCTCTAGAATGAACTCAAAAAAATATATATCCAAAGTAATGTCTGAGCCAATATATCCCCTTCTTAATGAAAAAATACAAAATAAATTTTACAAGTAAATTATCTTGGGGGATCTATACAAATGATTATTCTCTGACAGTTTTATATGTAAAGAAAAAAATACATGTAACTTCATGAATAATTATACTGTGTCACACTGACACCAATAAAAATTAGAATATTTAAAATTCGATGCGAACCAAATGGTACAACACATTCATATTAACAAGAGGTGCTTAATAGGTTCCCACGACCACCTTGCTGACAGAGTTCATAGGTGTGACGCATAACATCCACAGCAGCAGAAGACAACACCTGTACATCATGCCAGATGAATCCTCTTAAAAACAAAAAAAAATACACACACACACACACACACACACACACACACACACACACACACACACACACACACACACACACACACACACACACTACTGCTCAGTCAGATTAGGGGTTAAAAAGGTGCCATTTTGTTGACTACTCTGACCACCTTATGGGATTAACACACCTCATTTTTGTCAATCTAGCCAAGAAAAGTCTGCTTACCTTTTATGTCTCCAAATAAGGTGTGCAGCTCTGGGCGAGTCATCAAATAATGAAAATGACGTGGCAAGGTGAAGTGCCAAATAATATTCCTTAACCACATTTAAGCCAAGTCAGAATACCTCTATCCGTTTATGCGATACAACAATTACCCACAAATTTTCCGTGTTCTACGTATCATTGTACATGCTTCTGCAGCTTTGGTTTGATTGGGACGTCCTTCCATTTCTTCCTAGAAGAGACACGATGAAACAACTCAATTTTTATTACAGGCCCACAAGTTACCAGATTGTTTGACTGTGGAAGTTCTAGTAGGAGCCACAACCGCAGAGCAACTTTCCTCTGTCTCCCCTTGCCTCCTGAAATGGGCGGACTGGAGGCTCTCCACTTTTGGGCTGGCCACTTCCCCTTGGCTCGACTGTCCCTCTGGGAAGCCGGCACTGTGAACTCTTCAGCCAGGTCCTTCAGGAAGTCAAAGAGCTTCTCTGTGTCAATACACTGCTTCCTATGAATGACATCAACCCCACCACCCACAGAAATGAAAAATCTGCTTTATAATACAATATGGTAAATTATTTCTCATTTAAGGACACTTATGTATTCAAGTGAATACATACAGGACGATTATAGTATCTATTATAAATGTGAAGTGAGAGAACAGGCATTTCATCCATGCAAAAACTTACATATGGGCTATAGTCATGATCCTGCTGTGTTTTGACTGGGTGATCTGATTAGTCTTGTTCAAGAGAGACTTTAAGAACATCTCTAGGGCTCTGGCTGATTGCAAAAGCTAAGGTAAAAACCATACCCAGGTACAGTCATTTCATATTACATGCGGTGCCATTCATCTGAGGAAATTGATGAAAGCGCGCGTCGTCACATCGTAGAGGATACAAATAATAACTGGAACAGCCGTTGCAATCCTTCCCACTTCCGTGTCCTTCTGCATGATCTTCTTGATGCGACCCTGTCCAAGAAGCGATGAAGACGTGAGGTTTTTGAGCGAAGGGATGCGGATGTCGGGAGAAATCAGGTGTTAGAAGTTCCTAAGACACGCCATGTCATGAACCCACGCTAGTAGGGATCCGAAAAGTCTAAATCAGACATCCACCTTAAGAGATACATACAGATTAACTTACGGGTGGAAAGCGAACATTGTATTTTCTTTTCTGTCCAGGCATCTTGAATTTGAAATCCCGGTGTGTGGTTACATTTCTGAAGATTTTGACGGGTCCTTGTGTTCAGCTCCATTTGTTTATCTTTCACAGGAAGTACCACGGACTGGTAAGTAAATGCACCGCAGGACGCTTTCATTGATTTCATCAAAAATTGTCATCGAAATATCTCGAAAAGTTTTTGGAAAAGTCATATTACACCGTTTCCTGGATATTTCAACGACAAAAATACCGCTAGAAACAAATGCCTTTCAAAATGTTTTTTGTGGATGTCGATTTATGAACGCTTGTTATACCAAAGATGCTCAATGACGTTTCATTGGACATTTATGAAAACATGATGCATATATTGTGCACACATGGGCGTCGTTAGGTCCGATCACTCGGGGATATAGCCCCGTGAACTTTAAGCCTAGTCCCAAGTATTTTAGCCCCGATGACAACCTTCCTTCAAAAAAGAAATGTCAAGCCCCAGGTAAACTTGACTTGGCTCCTGGTATTTTCAATAGCTAGAAACTCCCCTGATTGTGCATATATACTAAATAACATTACACAGCTTTTTCATGAAGAACATCATCGTTACACCTTCGTGAATAGGAAAGGTAAATGCGTTACCTTAATTTACATTGGTTTGTGGACCTCAAACTATCGTAAAAGACCCATTTAACTTAATTAAGATAAATCAGGGATTCCGTTATTTAATTATTCAAGGACACTGAACTATCAGGTAATCGTGATCATATTTAATTATCATAATTTACGTTCCGTGACTAAGATCCGAAGTGACGTACGCTTTAATGTTTTATCAGCACCTCAGGAAAAAAAATTCGGACAAATGATGTTCAGAAATTATTCAGCAGCATTCAAGCACTGAGTAAACCCCGAATTTAGGAACTACTGACAGGACATAAAAATATGTGAAATGAAGTAATTTCTTGCTTAGTTCATTTAGGATGTCACCAACAGTTTCATGAATTGTAATTGACTGAATGAACGGCCACCAGTAGAAAAACTTAAGTAATAGTTTTAATCTCAGTTTGTAGCAAAATCGATGACTGAGTTTTTCAACAAATATTTCATCGTTTGTGAAAAACGTTTTTGTAACCGATTTGTTATTGATTGTATCTATAAAATTAAAAAATATTGCAAAGGCAGAGGTTATTGGTCCACGTGCAGGAGCATGACAAATAGCGAAGTGACGTGTATTTGTTAATTTTGCTCAATCCCATCACCACCCAGGGACAGGGACTTTGGTGTGTGACGTTTCTATTGGATAATGTCATTCGTCGGGCATAATGATAGGATAATCTATTATAGGGGGCGGGGGAACGATGATTGGTCAAACTCTAACATCTACGCTGCATTTGTGTCAGGCGGTTTGAATGGTAAAGCAACGAATTGTTTCTCGGGTAATAAACAATGTCAGCGCAGCTATCAAAAATTTAATATAAGTTTGTAAATAATAAAACGCCTTGAAACCGACTTATCTTTATGGAGAGTGCGGAGACAGTGGCATGTGTATTGCATATTGTCAGTGAATATTGAATCTAAAGTTCAAAGTTTGCCTAGTCAAATATCGTTTACTGTGAAGTCTTCATTCCGTTAAAACATGGTTGCTTATCTGCAAGCTTTAATGCAAAAGGTCATGAATACGGCAGTTTTATTCGTACTGCTGTTTGCTGTGTCACATGGAGTAACAGCTGGTGAGTAATAACTAGCCAACATGTAACTACAGCTGGTAAAAAATACTTATATATATTATGGCTAAATACAATTATAAACGAGACAGATATTCTCTTACTATTTTGAACAATGTCTTAATTCTGACAGACTACTATCGGCAAGATAATCGGGTATTGATTTTTACCACGTGTGGTTGCATTTTTTTACTTGATCAAAAGTAGTACGGGTCATTTTGTTTTTGCAGATCTGAGTGATGCCCCTGAAACAGAGGTAATGTCAGTTTGCCCGGCGACAGAGAAATATTTAAAATGCTTATGCTATACGTAGCATACTAAGAGCTGTATTTATATTACTCATTTTGCTGCGTTGTTTTCTGAGTGACACTGAATCTTCACCGTAGGCGCTTTAATGTTAACCCACAACTGGCGGGTCTGCAGATTAGTTTTCGCTCTCTTTTTGACCGGCTTTATCACATATTGCTAAGAGCAGAACAATTCATAAAATCTTGTGTAGGAAACCAAGTATTCAAAAACGGAGAACAGTACTGTTCTCAGTTCTTGTTTGAAGTTCTTGGTTGGAAATGTATATAAATATGGTTCTTCTGTGTGCCTGTGTACATATTTAGCCAAAAAGTAGCAATTATGGTCCTGTTAGAGCACTGACACCAAACCCAGAATTGGAGTGGACAGATCAGCAAATTCCAGGAGAAGTCACAGATGACCCAGATACCATTTGATTTGTGATATATGCTCAACGTGCCTTTTTCTGAGGCCGTATATTGTTGCAGAAACTTAAGCTGTATTATTTTCTGCTTGTGCTCTTTTCTTGTGGTTTTTCGTTGGCCTTTTCGATTCAGAACAAAAAGCAGAATGACCTGTTAGCGGCAGCGGCGATCGTGGCTGGATCGTCAGTTTCCCCTCGGAGCTCTGAGGCCCACGGTGAGACGCCTTCTCACTCGGGTGCGAGGGACCTGCCCCCCCGTCATGTCCCAGGAGAACAGGGTGAGTGTCCTCAACGGGCTCTAGGACCTGTACAGTGAGAGCTCACATTTTTCTGGTGAAGTGCTATGCTCTTTTATCATTGTTGTTTACACCATTTCTGCTATTTAATCATCAGACAGGTTACATTAAATCAATTTGACCCCCACTATTTTGCTACATACAAGTGTATGTTCCGTGAAGGTACATTTGAAATGGATCATTTTGATCACCAAGCAGTTAAGTAGCTGAGTATTATTTCTCTGTCTAACATGGTTACATGGTTTTGGTTTAACTTCCTGAACACCTGCTGCTCATATTAGACACAAACCATTCAGATGTAGAGTTTCACTACTGAGTGCATATAATGCTTTGCAAAGTAAATATGAGTGTCTAGAATTAGCAGCTTAATATCTCAAGATATGATGTAATCTGGTAGGCTTAAAATATTCTTAGATATCCAGATAATAAAATTATTAATAATGTATAATGTCTGTAGAAATGGGCCAAACTTTCTAAGAAGCCCCCCCCCCCCCTCGCTTGTTGTGAACGTTGTGATACAATGTATGTCCCTTGTGTTGCTGCTTGTTCAAGTTCCTGTGACGTTGGGGGGTACTGGTGATGGCGACCCCTGCCAGTTCCCCTTCCTGTTTTTGGGGAGGGAGTACTCTGACTGCACTGCCGATGGCCGTAGCGACGGGCGGCTCTGGTGTGCTACCACCTACGACTATGACCACGACAGGAAATGGGGCTTTTGTGAAAGTACGACTTCCGATCTCTGCGCCGAAGTATCGAGGCAAAGGCGATAACTCCTGAAGAAAGTTTTAGCCGCATACTGTTCATAAGAAATTGGAGGAGGCTGGGACTCGAACCAACTACCATGCACTACATTGCCACCTTTTTTTGAAGGTTTTTTCAGTTGCATATATTAGATATGAATGTTCTGTTGTAAATCCAGTTACTGCTTCGCTGTGACATTAGCTGCCGGCCCTTTCATGCGGGTACACGGCCTTGCTGATGGAGATGAAGTGTTACCTTGGTGATTCTGTGCTGCAGGCATGCTTACCGAGTGCCCTGTTTGCCCACAGCCCAGGAGCAGGCAGAGCAGCGACTCCGGGTGGCGGAGGCAGAAGAGGTCTACCAGGAGGCCCAGAGGATCATCGACAGGAGCAGCCAGGGGAAGGAGTGCGTGACCTATGACCTCTGACCTCAGGCCTGTGCAGGCTGCCCCTCACGGGGGTGTGAATGCCTTGCCGGGTAGCCTCCTCTGTCTGATAAGCATGCAGCATCTACCTTGGCATGTTTTTGGGGGGCATTTCTGTGTGTGCAGTCAAGTTTACTGTCACTATATCATTTGATACTGTTAGTGTTTAGACCTCAAAGCCTCTCATGCTGTGCTGTGGCTAATTAGAGCATGCCGTTTCTAAATTGCTGAACCTCCTGCCGTTACGCTCTGTGTTTGATTCCCATTCAGCTATCAAAGATTTAAGTTTAACTAGGATCGC
This sequence comes from Paramormyrops kingsleyae, assembly GCF_048594095.1. Classification (NCBI taxonomy): domain Eukaryota; kingdom Metazoa; phylum Chordata; class Actinopteri; order Osteoglossiformes; family Mormyridae; genus Paramormyrops; species Paramormyrops kingsleyae. Next base: position 6,724,468 of record NC_132810.1, read on the forward strand.
AGTGCACGTAACTGTAGTTTACTTGGGGTTGGGGTAAAATTTAGCAATTTGACAGCGTGAGAAATCAGTAGTATTCAAAGGCAAACTTTTTAAAATGGATACTGATTTAGCTCTTTCCTCTCTAGAGGGTATGAGATGTTGGTGAAGGCGGCCCACATGGGCCACACCAAGGCCACAGAGAAGGTGGCCTCCACCATGTTGCTTGGGGAATACTTGGTGCAGAACATCTCGCAGGCAAAGGTCATGTTTGAGAAGCTGGTCCTGGAGGGTTCCCCCAAAGCCCAAATGGTATGCTGCGCTTTATAACTGCTGCTTAATGTTTACTGTTTTCTCTGGGTAGTTAGATAGTTGACTAGTTTGCTAGACCCACTTAGAACTAGGGTTGCAAAGGGGCAGAAAATTTCTGGAAACTTTCCAGAAACATTCGATTCCATGGGAAGTTATGCTGGGGAAGCTTTCCATGGAAATTTAATGGGAATATATAGGAATTAACAGGACAGTTCCCAGAATTTTGCAGCCCTACTAGTCCAAAAATGCACCTCTGTTGTTATATTTTTGGCTACTTTCATGAACTTTCCTGGTCTTCCTCCATTTCATTCACTCCTTTAGGCTCTTGGGTTTATGTATGCTGCTGGTCTAGGGGTCAACTCCAGCCAGTCAAAGGTATGATGACCTTTCCAGCTTCGTAGATGCCGTAAACGTGATGAATGTCAGTCTTGCCTGGTAACTGCTTGTATTTCAGGCTCTGGTCTACTACACCTTCGCAGCCTTGGGTGGGAACCTCGCAGCCCACATGGCTCTGGTGAGTTTGTCTCCTATGTAACACTGTGGTCTGTGGACCAGCCTCAAACTGTGGTAGCACTTCTGTCAGTAAGTCTGATGACCCATTGCTTTGGCATTTGGCTCTTTGAGCCTAATGGGTGGCATCAGGGTCCGGTTGGCACCAATGGAATAGTCTTCCTGCTAGTGTAGCACAAGCTAAAACCCTGGGTTCCTTTCAATCAGAGCAAGATAGGATTTTAACAACTCTGAGCTATTAGTTAAGTTCTCCCCAAACGAGCTTGATGGGTCGAATGGCCCTCTTTCAATTTTGTAAATTCCTTATGTTCAGTCTTTCCCCCTGACCATTTTGTAGGGGTACAGATACTGGGCAGGGGTCGGGGTGCCCCAGAACTGTGAATCTGCCTTGACGCACTACAGTGAAGTGGCGAGACACGGTGAGAAGCCCCACATGCTGCCAGGTCCGCAGCACTGGTACAGCTGGCAGCTTTAAATGGATCTGTGACATTCTGAAGCTGAGTGCTGCATGGTGCTCCTTAGTCATGTGCAGTGATGCGACAAGGGTTTGTGTGCTGCTGCCTCTTTATAAACTTGTAAACCTAAGTCCTGCTGTGTTCATGTACTGCGTGTTGTGTGTCCGTGTCTTCAGTGGCTAGTGAGGTGTCTCTGACCGGTGGCAGAGCAGTGCAGCGGATTCGTTTCTTGGATGAGCTGGACCAGCCTGGGACATCCAGCGGGATGGAGGAGGACCTTGTCCAGTACTACGAGTACCTGGCAGAGAAGGGGGATGTGCAGGCCCAGGTGTGTGAAATGTTCTTGGTTAATTCTCCCTCACACCACTCAGAAGGGCTGGGTAAGTTAAGGTATTTGACGAGCAGTAGTGATGGGCAAATGCAGCTTCATGAACCATTTGCTGTATTTTTTTTACCCCACTAGATGGTGCTCTTGGTTTACTTTGGGGCATGTTTTGAGCCTTTTAGGAACAGAGAGCACCATCTAGTGGGGTCAGAAAATACAGCAAATGGTCCTTGATGCTTCATTTGCCCAAATAACGAGCAGTGTCTGGGTCTTCGTCTAGGTGGGTCTGGGGCAGCTGCACCTGCACGGAGGACGAGGGGTGGAGCAGAATCATGAGGTAGTGTTCTCCACCTGTGTGGGCCTTCCTGTGCTGGGTGGTAACAAGCAGTGGCTGATATGGGCTACAGACTTTTCAGTATTCATGATGAGCATCACTTTCAAGCTGTTGCATGAGGCAGTTTTCCTAATGTGATGTGATTTTTGTTGTGCTTTTTTAAATCATCTATATTTCCAAATGCTGTGAGCGGTGTGATTGGTTACGAGCACCTAATTCTGACCACCCACCTGTGTGCCGCCCACAGAGGGCCTTTAAGTACTTCAGCCAGGCAGCGAGAGCCGGGAACAGTCACGCCATGGCCTTCCTGGGAAAGGTATGCTCTGCTCCCCATGGGTCTCTGGGATCTGTAGGAGTGTTCTGGGTGGTGGACGCCTGTATGGGTGCGGTGATGGTCGACTGTTTGGAGCTCACACTCTCTAAATGGGGGAGAAGGGGATCTCAGAGTATAAACTCAAACATTGTGTACGAAAATGGTGAGTGTTTAAGACAATGTCACGGACCTGCCATCCTGCGGTCACATGGTAGTCTCTTCCCTCTCCCACAGATGTACACGGAAGGCAGCAGTGTGACCCCCCAGAACAATGAGACTGCCCTGCACTACTTTAAGAAGGCAGCTGAGCTTGTGAGTGATCCCCTTAAGCAGCCACATGGGTGCCCCCCCCAATGAGACCTGAGCTTCTCTCCGTCTCTCCTCACAGGGCGACCCAGTGGGGCAAAGTGGGCTCGGCATGGCTTATCTACACGGCAGGGGCGTGCCTGTGGTGGGTGTCTGTAAGCCTAGCGGGATGCTACCCGTAAACGTGAGCCTGTTCTGGCTTAATCCTGCCCGGTGTAGCTGCAGGCATGGAGCCCGTTTTGCTGATGCGTCGATGCGTGCGCCTGTTCTGTACAGGACTTCGACTTGGCGCTGCAGTACTTCCAGAAGGCAGCAGAGCAGGGCTGGGTAGATGGACAGCTGCAGCTGGGTACCATGTACTACAGTGAGTGTTGTCTGTGGCGTCTGTTTCCCTTGAGGTCCGTCTGTGTGCGGTTGGCTGGGTGCCACATACTTATGTGCACGAGAGAGAGAGAGCCAGCCAGCCATTGCCAAGACTTTGCCAGAAACGGCCAAAAGCATAGTACATAAAAGCAATAGCCCAGGATTAAGTAAATGAAACCAGTCCAAGTAATGTCTGGGTTGAGGATCGGTTAGTTGATAAAAAGACGCATTACCCATGTGGGAAATTTCCCTCCTCAGCAGTCTAGCAGGAAGTGAGGGGGGGGTTTATGTTTTTGACTCCTGAGCAGACTGCCCTTCCTTTGCGCTATAGATGGCCTTGGTGTGGAGCATGACTACAAGCAGGCGCTGAAGTACTTCACTTTGGCGTCGCAAGCTGGTCACACGCTGGCGTTCCACAGCCTGGCCGAGATGCACGCCGCGGGCACCGGGGTCATGCGCTCCTGCCACACGGCCGTGGAGGTGGGCTGCCCGGGCGGGGTGGGGGGGAAGGGCCAGGTGGTGTATGAGGTTAATTGCTAGAATATTTGTCAGGGTATGAGGATCTGAAGATGTGTGATCAGAATGTTGTAAGGTCAAATCCCAGGAGGAGAAATGCCGCAATCTTATTCTAATTAATCTAGTATCACTTAATGTGTGAAGTGCATACCTGTGTATATAGTGATTTATAACTTGCTGTTAGACCATGACTTCCTTGGATGTGAGGGCATAATGTTGCTTAGCTCTCTCTCCTCTCTCTCTCAGCTGTTTAAGAATGTGTGTGAGCGCGGCCGATGGGCAGACAGGCTCATGGTGGCTTACAGGAACTTCAAGGAGGGCAATGTGGATGCTGCAGTGGCGCAGTACCTGCTGCTGGCCGAGCAGGGTTACGAGGTCGCCCAGAGCAACGTGGCCTTTATTTTTGAACAAAGTATGTCCGGCAAATGCACTATAGTATGCTTGACACAAGGGGGCAGTGTTTCATTACATCTTGGTTTCAGTATAATTATGGTGGGTGGGTATGTGTGTGTGGGACATTTTTCAGTTTAAACTCTGATTTATGTAAACATTTGGAGCTGTTGAGTTACACGTCTGCACGCTATGTTTCCCCTGCTCGTTCTGAAACAGGACGAATGAAGCTTTTTCCTGAGAGTGAGATGTTCCCACGAGCCCTGCTGTACTGGAGCAGAGCTGCCAATCAGGGTAGGGTAGGAGCCCGTCTGCAGCTCTAAGCTCATTCTAAGCTTTGTTGTGGGTGTGAGTGTAGTTTTCCAGTTCTTTAATTCCACCGCTTGCACTCTTGAATTGGATGATCAGTAGGAATGAAAATAGGAGAAAAGCAGTGGTCTGTGGGATTTAGGGTATACTTAGTGTCAGATGGGTAACGCATCACTGGGCCGTTAAATCGCACCGGTTTCAGATGGGATCATTGGTTCTTGTACTGGTCTGCAGCTCATGTTGCTTTTCTGCCCTGAGTCATCTGTTTTTTTCGATGCATCTGATTTTGATTGGTCAGCACATTATCTTGTATCCCCTGGTGACAGGCTACACGGTGGCCAGGATAAAGGTGGGGGATTACCACTACTACGGGTATGGCACGGAGGCGGACTACGAGACGGCGGCCATGCACTACCGGCTGGCCTCTGAGCAGCAGCACAGCGCCCAGGCCATGTTCAACCTGGGGTACATGCATGAGGAGGGCCTGGGCGTCAAGCAGGTGGGCACACACACACACACACACACACACACACAGACCTGCACACACACTTTGTCCGCAGTCTTTCGCCACGCTCTAGCTTCTTCCTGATCACGCCCTCCAACGTGCAGGACGTCTACCTGGCCAAACGCTTCTACGACATGGCAGGAGAGGCCAGCGCCGACGCCCAGGTGCCCGTCTACCTGGCACTGAGCAAGCTGACGCTCCTGAACCACGTGAAGTACCTGCAGGGACTGGATGTGAGTCTGCTGGAAGATCTGCCTTATCAGGTCCTTTTTAAAGACCGTAGAACTTCATCCGAGCTGCATCTGCATGGATGATTGGATGTGTATAGCTTGAAGTGACAGACATGACTGACCTGTTTATTTTCACCATTGTAGTCAGATGTTTGTACACACACACACACACACACAATACACACACACACACACAATACACCCACCCTCACCTGGCCAGAGTCCCACCTGTTGCTGTCTGCCTGCAGGTGAAGGAGCTCTTGTCTTGGGTGGAATTGGACGAGCTATTGGGTCCGGAATGGGACCTTTACATCATGACTGTTCTGGCCCTGCTGCTGGGAACCATCATTGCTTACCGCCAGGGGCAGCAGCTGGCTGGCCTGAGGCCTTTGGGCCAGCGCGGGGTCCCTCCTGACCAGCCCCAGGAGGGGGTCCGGGGTCAGCCTCAGCCCTGAGGAACCTTGGGAACTTTCATTTTGTCAGTGTGGAACATGCAGTGGAACGCTGGATCTACCTGTCAAATAACTGGAGATTTTCAGAACATATCTCAGGGTTTTTGGATCTGTCTGCTTCTTGACTCCTCTTGGGAACAGGCTTATGACAAAGGCTTGTGCTGTCCACTCCGCAGCTGCTCATCCTAATATGTGTAAGATCCATAGATTTGAAGTAGACATCAAGTATTAGTATATGGTCCTGTCCTGAGCCACAGATCAAATTTGTGTTTTTGCCGTTGTACAGTGTGGTTCTCATATTCTATGAGCTTATCTTACAATGCTTCCTAAATTGATGGCATTGTGTTTGTATTATTGCCCCCTTTCACCAAGAGGGGCAGGACCAGTGGCCTCATGCATTTTATTAGCTCAGCAAGAGAGAGATTGGTAACGTGGGTTTCTGAAAGCCTTTTGTGCCAAGTGCCCCATTGGGGGAAGATCATCTTGCCTCTAAGGAATTGAAATAACATTGAGTTGATGGCATTCCAGGTTAGTTCATTCATGTTCTTGTATCAACAGCTGGTACCAGACCAGTGGTCCAGTGTGTAAGATGGAACTTGTCATAACTACTGATGGGGATTTGAGAAATAAATGTTATATTCCACTGTGGTGTTTACAGGTCACTGAGTAAAATGTCACGTCAAGTTCACTGTCTAATTTGTGCTGCAGAGATTTACAGCACTTGGTGAGGTGCATTATGGGAAGGGTGCCTTTTATTATTCTTTGTGTATTGTTTGAATTCTCATATTGTACTTCTGAGAGAAATGGATGGTTGTTCCGGTTGTTGAATTTCTCTCTGCCGCTTTTTAAAGAACATGGTTTAGGAAGATATACATACTGTAAGCTTTATAACTAATAGACTGCACACTCATTTTGATGGGAATACTTTTTATGATATTTTAAATGCTAATATGGGCTCAGAAGTACATTTTCGGGACTTTTCTTGATGTGAACACTTCAATGGAAATTAAAGAGGTCTGTACATGGACTGTGTGTTTCACCACTCCTACTTGTATTCTGGGAATAACTTCCTTGCTTCTACTCTGAGTTGCTGTTACTTTTGAACAGGAAACTAATAAAGCAAAACAAACCAGCAAATTTGTTTACAGTGTGTTTCTCTACCCTTCAGGGGGAAGCTCAGGAGGCGGGGCACCAACCATGCGTGTGACAGCACTAAGGACAGGAGATAATTGGTGGGTGGGAGATGATCAGATATGTAAGGGATAATGTACAGGCAGCCGGTAGTTATTGCAGAAATAAGCCCCGACAGTGTGATCAGGACCCGACGCGAAGCTACTTGCCATCTAAGGAAAAAAACTGGACATGAATATGAATTTGAAACATTTTATTGGCATATTTGTTTTAAATTAACATTTTTAAACGGTAATCTTTGTTGGCGCGGAGGGATTTTAAACATACAAGTAGTACCGGCTATGCGTACTTTGGAGCGGTTATTATTTGAAAAGAACGAACCTGCAAATGTCTCAACTGACCAATCAGAATCAAGCATTCCAGAGACACATAAGTCATTATAATTAGCTTTCCTTATCAATGAGGTTAATTTTTAGCTGCATTAGGTTGACGTGACTGGTTACACAGATTTCTTGTATTAAGTCAGATCATCTTTTACACCTCTGGATTTGCAGGGTTCTAGTCTCAGAAGCAGAAGTTGCATATGTGAAGGTCTGGCGTGCTGGCCATCTAGAGTAGGAGGAAGCAAGCACTGCTATATTTGCCTTAAATATAGGTCTCTGCCTGCTGTCTGACAGCTCTGAGAATTAGCACTTCATAAAGCTTTTAGCTTATCCTGTTCTTCCTCTTGATCAGCATGCATGCCTTTTTGTTTGATGGACTTTGGCACCCGGTTAGTGTAGTCTGGACCTTATAAAGACTCCGGCACATTTAGGCCCAACACTGAGACTCGCTTTCTTTGCCCTTCTCCTGGAGCAATGACGTGGATTCATTTCGCAGTGGTGATCAGTCTTCTTGGCTCCTACTCAGTCCAGAGTAAGTAGAAGTAGATGATAGGTGTGTGTTTGTCCTACCGATCACTTACCACATGTTTCTGACCAATCAGCACATTCACATGTGCTGACCAATCAACTTACTATGTTTTTTTTATTTTTACTCTTCGGAACAAATAGGGAAAAGTGTGAATTTTGGGGTTGTCCTGAGTTTTTTTCCCCATTTCACAAATGTGTTCCTGACTGGCATATTAAACGTTTGCTTTGACAGCTATCTCTTGTAATCTTGAGTCTCACCTTGTCACCTAGGTTACGAATGGGAGCAGCACTATGAGGATCTGAAGAAACTGTACAGCGAGAAGGTGCTCAGTGAGGTAGCAGTGTTACTCCTCTCTGCTACCCACAATCCATCTCTCTTACTACTGTCTTCTACCCACAATCCAGCTTGTTTTCCGTGATGTAGAGCTACACTACTAAAGGGCTTCCAGACCTCACCTCAGCATGAACTGTTTTGCTGTGCTGTTGGGAAAAAACCCCATAGTGCATTTGTCTATGACAGAGGTTAAGCTGCTTGAGTGTTTCCGGTCCATTCTGCTGAAGTGGGACGTCGTCACTGCTGAGTCACTTCTGTACTTCAGTCAGCTTCATTTGATTTATGTGCCTATTAAGAACTTGCAGAACAATTTTGTGTTTCCTTTGGTGTAAGGTTTAATGGTAAAGCCTGAGTAGTATTTCTATTAGCCTCGACAAGTCCTTCTACCGTTTTCTGCAGGAGCACGTGGAGGAAATGAGGCCGGCTGGTTTCAGGCATCCTCCTTTCCAGTGCCCTGACATGAGTCCGTCTCCCAGTGTTCCCACCTCAGGTGAGTTGATGCCGGTCCCATAGCCAGTGAGTTAAATGCAGTGCTGGGAGGACTGCATGGGTGATCCACGGTCACTGCACTCCCAGGTGAACGGCATATTGAAGTCCTCACTCATCTCTTGTTGTGTTGCAGTGGAGTTTGTGAAAGCAGCAGATATTAAAGCTGTAGCTGCTCTTGGGGATTCACTGACAGTGAGTTTTGTCCAAACTACTTTTTGTCCCTGTTAGGAGTGAGGGGCTGACATACTAAGCGGCTCCGAAGGACTCAAGGAGCTTTAGGGGGAAACCACTTAGCGATGGATTTACACCAGAGTTTCTCAACCTGGGACTCTCTCGAACAGTCCATATTTTTGATCCCTCTCAGCTCCTGGCAGGGAGCAAAAATGTGGACTGTGGCCTGGAGTTGGGAGGGAGCAAAAACATGGACCGTCTGGGGATTCTCGAGGACCGGGTTGAGAAAAACTGTTTTTCACCATGACATCATGTGTGTGTGTGTCACTGTAGTGTTTTGGCAAGTGTTTGGTCACCTGCAGTTCAGTCATTCTCTCCCGTCAGCCTTTACAGGTCGTACTCAGTATGTCTGCTTCCTGCATGTTAATGTTTGAATCTCTTTTCCCCATTGCAGTGCGGAATAGGGGCTAATGCCTCGAATGTCCTCGGAATTCCGATTGAGTACAGAGACGTTTCATACAGGTGTGACGCTTCCCATTCCTGTGAACTGCTAGCATAAACCACTGAGCTAATGAGTCAGAATAAGGTTCATTGACCAATTATATTCACATGTGCGGGGAAGCGGTCTGCGCTTCTCATTGGCTCTCATACATACAGTAGATACATTGTTAAGTCAAAACAATGATCACATATAATTCTTCTTATATATACAATGTGCATGTGTAAATAAATACATAAAGTGCAGGAGTGAATGTCAGTGCATAGAATGCTGGGATAAATATGTACAACAAAACAATACAGTAAGTACTGTAAGGTACACTGGTGTTAATGAGGCCTATAGTAGTGATTCAAACTTTGCGGACTGAGAAACTGGCCAGACCTAATTTATTATCCATTATAAAAACGGTTTGAGATAACACATCAGTTTCTTGGTGGACTTTAGTCATCTAATAAAATTAAATAGATCAATTTATTCAAATTATCAGCTGTTTGTACTGAGATGAGTTGTTGTACCTGTTCTGTGTGCGTTCCACAGCATAGGAGGATATGGGACATATGAAGATGTCATTACTCTTGCAAGTATGTGGCTAGCCTGTTAATAATCTCCCTTTACATTCTCTTTGTTATGCTTTTGGGTTTTTGCATATTTCTTCATAATCCAGATACTGACACTAATGTCAATAACGGTGCCGTGCTGTGGTATCAGGTCAGCTCCAGCTTCATACTACTTCATTCTCTGATTCTCAGTGCAAATCATTGCTCTTTATTTAGCGGAGATGCTTGTTTTGTTCAGCTGTTGTGATTTTTTTTTTGGGGGGGGGGGGGGCTCTTTGATAAGGAAGTGGTTACATTTCTGGGGTGATTAATGTGGCTGGGAAATATGACAATATTATCGTAGGCTTAGGCTACACACAAAGCAAGATAACAGAAGGATGTATGATTTGGCTTTCAGTTTAGCTTTTTAGCCTATGTTTCCAACAGTGTTTTTTTAAAGACATAGCTATTATTGCATAATATTTAACAAATACTGCCTGTTGCAGAAAAGTGTGTTCACCATTCTTGTAAGTTGGGATGTTCGATGTTGAACCAGGCCAAGCTGTTAATTAGCTTTCAAAAAATACTTGCTTGCTTTGTCGTGCAGAATGTCCTTCACTGAAAAATAAAATGCTGTGTCCTGTATTGATCCAGTATCCCATATTTTTGTACACATCTCTACCCCCCCCCCCATCTAGTCCAGAAATTGACATTATACCTTATCACATTCACCTATTCTGTTCACATCGAAAAAATTAGAAATGCCTAAAATGTGAATATTGATATAAAGTGACTATTGACAGTGTGTGTGTGTGTGTGTGTGTGTCTAATTAGTTATACTACATTTATACATAATTTAAGTGCAAATTTAGGTTCAGTTCTGTTGGTTAAATACAGATGGCTTGCTTTTCTTAGGTAACTATCTGGTTCCTTGTATGTACCTCTGCTTAAAATAGATCACAGATCTTGGGGGGGGGGGGTGTTTCTCAGCATTTATTTGAGGCAGAGAGGTGACCCAGCTCCCTCTTCCCGCTCACACACAGACATCCTCCGACTCTTCAACCCCAATGTGCTGGGCCCGGCTCCCAGGTCGACTCTCCATGGCTACCCAGCAACCTTGAATGATACTGGGCTCAACTTGGCCGTCACGGGCCACAACACACTGTAAGAGGGGCTCACACCAGCGCAAATCATTCATGCGTAGAGGCCAGATAATATCATTTTATGTTTAACAATTCAAAAGGTCATAGGCCAGACATGCCCCAGTGTATTCTGACATGTCTATTGGATAAAAATGGCAGATCCATTGTTTTCCTGGGGATGGAAGAACCCTCTGGCTCGGGGGGGGGGGGGCAGCTTATAAGGTTCATGTAAATATACTGGGCTGCCAGAGGGTGGCCTATAATCTTTATGGCTTATGTAATATTTTTAATTTCCCTATAACAGGTAATCACAGCTATTTAAATCCTGTTAGATAACTGATAGCAACTCATGTGTTTCTAAAATCACCCCTTGTATTGGATTAGTCCATCTGGGCAAACAGGCTGGCGCCATATTGCACCCTTCCTGTGCCCTTAGGATATTATCCCTTATTCAGCATTTTTCAGTTCCAGAGATGGTCAAGGGCAGCACATTATCCTGGTTATGGGACACGTGAGGCTTCCAAACCCACAGTGGGTGGGATTACCATGTGTTGTCAGTCCTGTAGGTACTGAGGAAGCAACCAGGAAAAACTGTCTCCCTTTCCCATCAATGATCCACATGAATTAACCACCAAATTCTCACATATCTGAATCTGGTGTGTTGAAGAATAGTGGAATCTATTTAATGCCACATAAATTAATGTTTGCACTATGTTCTTGCTGCTGCATGCACCAGAATTTCTCCTTGGAGCCAATTAAGTTAATTTTGAGCAGGCCCTAAATGTTGAAGAACGTGTGTTTTTCATTCTCAAGACTCTAGTGGTAAATAGTAACTTTTATCTAATTGGTGAGGTTTTGGAACAGTGTAGCTATTTTACCCTGAAGATGCTGTAAATGAAGGCTTCGTGGAATCTGATTCAGAGTAGAAAAGTAAAGCGAACTGATAATGAAGCTGACTCTGTGTTGTGGGCAAATGCTTTCCTTCCAGGAACTTCTCTGAGCAGACGAGGAATCTGATTGAGACATTCAAAGTCTATCCGGTGAGAATCACTATCACTATTCAGCCCGTCTGATAGAAGCGCAGTGTGACATCTGTGGTGGACAGTCATCAGCTTGGTGGCATCATGCATGTGCTTTTTCCCCTTTTAGGGTCTCAATTTTCAAGAAGACTGGAAGCTGGTGACCGTCCTAATTGGAATGAATGACATTTGCGATCACTGCAAAAATAAGGTCTTAATCCTCTTTATTGGTAGCAGGGCAAGAGTGAATGAGAAGTCTGTGTTTAATGGCCAATTGCTGTAGGTGGAAAATTGGGATTTGTTGGTATAGTGAGGACTTCAGTTTTTGGAGTGTTTCTTCACTGTCAGTATCATGATCACTGTAAGGCTCAGTAGGGCTTCTAGAACCATCCACTACATCATGATGACATTCACAATTAGAGCTCTGTTCCAGTGCTCGATTGATCTAGGGCACAGACTTCCTTAGAAGTTCCCCAGGTGTCTGTCTCCTCCACAAAGAGAACAGAACCATGGAGATCAACAGGTCCTCATGGAAGCCTGAGCAGATCAGTGTAAATTTAGGGCTGTTACTATCGATTATATAAATAATCAAATAATCTACCGATTTAATAATATACTTCATTGATGCCCATGGGAAAATTCTCATTTTGCCTACCCCATCTTGCTCTTTATGACACACGGATGCCTTTGTAGGCGAGATCAAGCTTGGCAGCTGAGGGGAGCCACCCGTAGTGGCACCCATGGAGCTGGGGATTATGGGTCTGGCTCAAGAGCCCAGCGATGTGACTGTTCTGCCAAGGTTCAGCTCGCATTGGTGCCTTTCCAATCACTGGCACAGTGGCTTAGCCCACTGCGCCACACACTGTCTCCAAATCTGACAATTCGAGTAATTGTCTGTATTTAATATATAATGTAAAATAAGCATTGCAATTGGCATGGGGCAGGATTCAACCAGCCGTTGCAGGGTGCAAACTCAGTCAGTTTAGACACTCCAGTTCATTGAAGTTGCATGTTTTTGGACAGTGGAAGGAAACCTAAGGATCTGCAGAAATACCAAATTATGTAAGCTGATGCGGATGAGCAACAGGTTAATCTTAGTTTACGCAGCAATTATTTTGACATGCCAGAATCGTAGAAAGTAAATTATTGCAAAATGATTTAATTCAAATTAATGAGTAAGACGAGCTATGCTACTCTGAGAGGCTATATGGAACATCTATGGTAGCCTTGCAGTATTGGGAGGGTCTGTGAAACCTGAATGTCTTCGTTTAAGATGTTATTGCACTGCAGTTACCCTGTGGTGATATTTTAAGTTCTGCTTCGCAACACTGACAGATTGCATTTTCACGAACTTTTAATTTTGAAGTGCTTCCGCAAAACTAAGGCTTTGCTATTTGCGCCATCTTCCTATATGCGCCATCTTCCTATATGCGCCATCTTCCTTCTGCCATGTTGCCGAGTAATCGGGAAGGAAAACCTCAATCGATTTTTAATAATTGATTAAATGCGTTAAATCATTTAACCATGACAGCTCTGGTGTAAATACAGTGTTTTTTTGTAGACTCTCTTCTCAGTGGACAATTTCATTCACTACATGACAGAAGCCTTGGACATGCTGAAGGATGAGGTGAGGGGACCTTTGTCTGCTTTTCCCATTCTTCCATCTCCATTTCTCATGATCCTTTTAGCTAGCTGGCTTTCTCCATACATACGGTACCTTCTCTGGGCACAGGTTCCCAGGCTCATAGTTAACGTGGTCCAGATTTTGTCCATGGAACCCTTGAGACAAGTCAAGCGGCCTACCCTAGGATGCCAGCTCCAGAGGTAATAGCAGCCCGGCCGCCCATCCTGCATTTTCCAGGTCATCTCTTACCTCCTCCTCTGCATGTGACAGAATGAATGAAACGTTGTCAAGCATCTGTTAACGGTGGTCTGGCACAGTAGTCTGGGCCAATTGATGACCCACCCTGAAAGTGGCCCAGCTTTAGTGTTCCCCTGGCCAGTGTTTATATCTCTGCTGAGTGACATTTGCTAATTTTAGTTTGTAAACGTGTTGTGGGGCATCCCTGTAACAGCATCCATTTGACCAGTGTTCTGTCTATCCAGGTCCTTCTGTTCCTGCTTGGTGCTCCCATCAGATGGCTCACCAGAACTTCAGGAGGTCGTTGAGCTCAATGTGGAGTTTCAGGTTTGTTTGACTCTCAAATTCCTTGAGTCATCAGAAGCCCGAGCACATGGGCACAAGATTTCCTGTGGAACACTTTCATAATGTGTTTATTTTATATACTGCACAGAGGAGGTTGGAACAGCTTCTCTACAGTGACCGCTACTTCAAGCATGATTTTGCTGTGGTCCTTCAGCCTTACCTAACCAAGGCACAGCCAGCAAGGAAACCAGTGAGTTTCAGCTTCGTCTCTGGTTTTATTCCTAGTTTGCCCCTCCATTCACGTAAATATTCAGGTGACAGAAGCCAGGCTAGGTCAGTGTTACCCCCAATCAGTGTTGGGGAAGTTACTCACAAAAGTGATCCATTACAGACGGAGGTAGAATGTTCAGGCCCAGAAAGTACAAATCCAGACCAAGGTTTTGTTTCAACCAACCAGTTGAATACTCTGTGACTGTGGCTCTTTATTCTGAACTGGTTGTAATGGGGAGTGACAAACAAGGACTGCCCTCAATGCCACATGTTCCTTCATTTCTGACACAGGATGGAAAACTTGACCTGAGCTTCTTTGCACCCGACTGCTTCCATTTCAGCATCAAAGGTCACGAGGAATTGGCCAAGGGGCTGTGGAACAACATGGTAGGTGCTGGGAGACCTGCCTGAAAAACAGCCGATGATTCTAATACGGCAACTCACCTCTGGCATTTTCTCCCCCCAGTTCCAACCAGCAGGAGAGAAGTTTATGATAGAGAGTTTTACAGAGCCGGTTAAACTCGCATGTCCACCCAGGGTGAGTACTCTGGCTTTTAAATGCTACCTCTGCCCTGCACATATATGGTGTTATGTGTTATGAACAGAGGTTTGCTGTTGGGTTTTAGTAACTCACTGTGATGAGGGATCTCCTGTTTCTGACTCCTCCTGTATTTCTCTGTAGGACCATCCTTACATCTACACTAGACCTACAGCTGCTAGCAGCCTCCCCAAGCTCTTCTTGCCCTTGTTAGCCTTGGCATATCTCCATTGATGGAGTCCCCTCCATTAGGACACTTGCTGGCCACGTAACCTGTGCATGGAAAAATGGAATTGAATTTGTTTGAATGGGAAGGTTTGAAAACTTATGTCAGCAGCTGAAAATGACTGAGCTCATGGGGGCAGATTTGACTGCTGCCATTGGAAGATCTGTACTCTGTATTGGTGCTTCTAAATCCAGTCCTCAGGGACCTTCAGACAGTCCATGTTTTTGCTCCCTCCCGAGAGCTAAAATGTAGACTAGCTGGGAGGGAGCAAAAACGGGGACTGTCTGGGGGTTCCTGAGGAGTGGATTGAGAAACACCCATCGATATTGATGAGAAAAATCTTTAAAAAGAAAGTACTGTTAAATTGGTCCAAAATGACAGATCATGCTTGTGTCATGTATCCATTTATTCTGAGAGTCTTACTTGAAAACTTACCTCACACTATAAAGATTGATAATAAAGTTGTATCAATCTCTGTTGTGGTATAGTGTGCCATGTTATTAAATGGTGGAGATCAGGCTCAAATGAGGCAGTGAAAGTTCCTTATTAAATGTTATTAAATACTAAACTCCTCACCTTTTATGGACAGAGTGGCATGAGCCTAAGAACTTCAAGTGAGAGGATGGTGTTGCACATAAAAGCAACTCCTTAACACATGGAAATGTACATGAGAAAGGTTGTCAAACTTCAGATAAATTCAATTTTATTTGTATAGTGCATTTTCACAGCATTACTTTGCGTCAAAGCACTTTACATTATCCCCGTCTAAAGCCCCCAGTGAGCAAGACAGAGGTGCCAGTGACGAGGAAATACTCCCTAGCAGGAAGAAACCTTGGGAGGAGCCAGACTCAAAGGGGGCTGGAAGGTGAAGTCAAATGAACAACATGAGCAAAGTCCTAATTTATACAATCCAAATTTTAAGATTTGAGTGTAAATACAGAAGGCAAACAGGTGATGGTGCTGCTTCTGAAACACTCTCTAAGCAGGAGGTTGATGTTCCAATCAGCTGACAGCCTTTTTATTTAACTTGTTCAACAAGCAGGCATATATGAATAAGGGTGTCAAACTTCCACTTTCCTTTGATAGTGCTAAACTCTCAAATGTAACGTCAAAAGCTCTAATGAAGAGATTGAAGGTTCGGGCAGTTAATTTCAGTAGCTTCCAGAGCTAGTGCTGTGAGAACAGACGTCAGGTAACGTCAGTCTAGAAGGTTCGAGCGTGGCAAGGTGACTCCTGGACCTTTGGACTGAATACCTCCGATCTGAGGGTGATAGTGGCTGGCGAGTATAAACCGAAAGGTGCATTATGTAACAAAGTGATAACTTGGCTCTGTAATGGGGCCATTACGCGTTGGAATAACTTCCCCGCCCCTCTTTACTCAATTGACAACCATGGACATTCCCACCGTTGAATTACCAAGGTTAGTCTCAAACCCTTTCTTGATCGTTGTTAAAGTCCGGAGAGTCCGTAATGAACTACAAATACGACAATGCCCGGAACAATTGGAATCTACCATCGCCTTGCGTTCGTTTTCGGGGGGGGGGAGGGACGATTTAAATATTTTTTATATATATAATAGTCAACTAAATGGCGATAGTAGCTGGTTTTTCATGTTTGACAAATACAACTATTGTACACTATGTCGTGTACGTGATTCTTAGAAACAAATATGAACAGGGGACGTGGATCCACGGTTTCCCCCTCCTAACTTGTAATAATTGTGAATATCTGTATCCCCTGCTGAAAAAAACAGCATATGTCTACCTGCATAAGGAATGCTGGACATAGTATATGTTGTGCTTTGCTGGTGCGTGGTGGAGCAGCATCATTAATGAAATATTGCTGATGGAACAGCATCATGTGCTGGTAGACCAGCACAACTATGCTGGTTCACCAGTTACACCAGCACCAAACCAGCATTGACCACTATAGATTGCTGTTTTTTCGGGAAGGGCGTCCGCTGGGTTTATTAAATAAAATAAACCCCATTTAAACGTAAGCCATTATTTATTAATGGACTACTGTTTGAGCCCTGCACTCCAAGAACAAAATTATAAACACACTAAGTACAAACTTAACGCTGTTGACGAAACGGCCTTATGTCTCACTCTCTCCTCTGGTTTTATTTTTTATTTTTTATCCTTACTACAATCCACGTTACTGTCGTTATTTCCCGCCCCCCCATTCGTGCATACAGAGTAATCGAAGGCTTAACCTGGCTGTGCGTGTTAAAACTTAATATATTTAAACTTTAAAACATGGGAAAACAGCTTTCCCCACTCTTGGTTCAACGCATTTGTTAATCATAGTATTTATTTACATCGATAGTCGACATTTTTAACTACAGTAACACATTTTTTAAAAATTGTCGTAGCAACACGTAATTTTCAATTGAATTTAATAAGGATACATAAATTAGTGGATAGTGTAAAATAAAAATAGTTCATTTTTGTTGGTATATGCATTTACCTACTTAGGATTCGCGATGGTAATACGACGCTACGCTTATATTACTTGAAAATAAATTAGGCCTATTAAGTTTTAAGTAAACAATAGCGATATTTTACGTAGGATAATTATTGCTTCAACAGTTAGCAATATGCTGGTGTTTTTAAGAATGTGAGATAAAGTTTATAAAATTACTGAATTACTAAAGTATGATTCTGAAATTTAAATAGTTTTTGGGAAAATAAGTAGATCAATTCCAAGAAGTACCAAAATAGTTATTGTATTATTGTGATGTCATTTCCTTCGGCAAAGCCCTTATAAAGAAGGTACGACGCACCAGAGCTGATGCAGATAGCCGGTGGAAAGCGGGACAAATGACTGGAAAATATTCCACCTGCTTCGCAGACATGATCGCTACGGGATGCTTAGTCTTTGCTTTCTCTGTAATTTCAGGTAAGGCAAAGCGGAAATATCCTGTGCACTGAGATTTGTTTTACATCTGCTGTCACTTTATATTATTACACTTTGTGTTTTAAGAATTGATATATCTACCGGATAATTGGTCTGGCATCGCAAGTGAAGTCGTCCTTTGATTCAGTACCAAGGACAGCAGTAGTTATCGGCTTTTAGTCCGAACCTGATGTTTTATGGGGGGCGAATATGTAAAAATGATATATATAGATATTTGTATTTTAATATTTTAGTTTATCTAATACACGGTTTAATGCACTCACATCATCACATCAGGTGCAGTGAACAGTGTATACCCAACGCATGAGAAGTAAATGCACAAAAGATGAATATTTCAGAGACGAGTCAGTAAAACTATACCAACAAAATTACACAAGTGATTTTTTATCCCTGAGTTAAGACATCGTAAGGCTAACTGATCTATAAAACTACCCATAGTGTATGACTGAGTGTCGCATGCATGTGGACTTGCTATGGACTGACATTAAAGTTTTGAATAAATGACCGGAACCTGATGTTTCTTCATGTCCGCATCTTTCCCCTTGTTGCGCAGTATCTTCGCACCCGGTGTCCCCAGGTTATACGGAGAAACCAGACTCCACGGTAAATCATCCCTTTCCCTCTGTGTCACACACTAAAGAGGTGAGGAACAGTTTCGGCAAGTCTCAGATTATTGTTAACAATTGCATTGTGCATTGTTTTCGCATTGTTCGTTTTACGTTAGAAGTCTACGGACGCGTACATTCGGGCGACAGAAATACGACGTTACACGGTGGAAACGGGGGCGGTTCTAGCGGGAGGGGAGATCCGGGGCTTTAGAACTGTCCAGTTCGAGATTAAAAAGTATAAAATTCTATCGGTCTGTTCCGTTCAAAATGCATTAATTCCCTGCTCATCGCGGCTCTAAATATCACAACAAAACCACGTTATAGGTAAGATGAACAAACCATGACTAAAAAAGATTCAGGGCTTAAGACTCAGCAGCCCGACCCTGGCGCTGCCACTGAATGGAAAGACTAAAACGGGAATAGGTCTATGGGAAATCGATTAATGAGATTAACTTTAATATTAGTGACACGTGTAAGACTACAATAATCTGCTGATGTTGAGAAGGTCACTGCTGACTCTGTCCTCAGTTGCCATTATAAAAATGGTGTCACTGATCCATTTGCACGGGTGTTTGAATCTAGTGTGTGAGCCCTCTGCAGTGGCTTCCCTCGGACCCCCTCAACCGTGAAAAGCACTTTGCAGAGTGGATATCCCTGATCATATCTGTAAATCCAGTTGTAGTGGGTTGATGTAGCGGTGCGAGCGCAGCTTGCGTCCTGTTGGACAGACAGCAGGGTTGGTACTAAACGGTACCGTCAGTCTGAGTGGCTGCGCGGAGGATGGGAGATCTCTGGGAGTCCACGATAAAGCAGCGCATTTGGTTGCTGGGGCAGAGCAGTAATATCAGCTGACGGGGTACGGAACGCCCCCGCAGAGGAATATAGGATGGGAAGGGACTCCTGGAAGTAAATACAGTCGATTGCATAAAACCGTTCAGGCAGCCTGGCTCTGACTTAAGAGACGTTCTGGCTAAGTGATTTTCACAATTAACTGCAATGCAGCGTCACTTAAAAATACGCAACGTACAAGGGTGCCAAAGGGGAAAACGGCTCTAGATCAGCTGTCACGGGGGACCCTTACGCTCACCCCCCTCCCCGCCCCCTTCCCCCAGCCAAGCAAAAGAAACACAATCAGCTGCAGTATAAAAAAGCAATGCTGCATTTTCAGTATTTTTCGGTACTCACAGAAAATGTCCTTGGGGTAAATGAAATGGGAATCTAAGGGCATTTCACTGAGCACAGACTGTATCAAATTTTTCATTGGTGGAAAATTTCAATGTGACTTTGCTGAAAATCAATAAATCTCAATAGTGTTATTTTTTTAGTGGAATCACACAGCCGCTGGCTCTCGTTGGGGCGGGTATTACCTGAATGGGCGACTGAGACTTTGAGGGGTAAATGGCTTACACTCTGGTTCTGAGGGAGTGATGAACGGACGAGAGCAAGAGCTGAAACAGAGGACTGAGCCTTAGTAGGGAGGATTTTTCTGTTGTTTCCATTACCTTCTCCTTTCCCTTCCCATCCACAGCACCCAGAAGAGGGAGGGGGGATATAATGTTGTTCTATTGTATTCTATTGTATTCTATTCACTTGTATTACTGTTATCTAAGCATATGTCTGATATAAATGTTTTATTTCTGCACTAATATGGTCCACTCAGGTGATGATATAAATGTTTTATTTCTGCACTAATATGGTCCACTCAGGTGATGAAGTGCATCGTTGAGGTGATCACCGACACCTTGTCAAAGCCCCAACCCAACGCTGTCAGCCAGGAGTGCCTGGATGTTCTCTCCAGAGGTAGGGCTGCTTGGGGGGGATTATGATCCACACAGAAGTGCATAGGAAAGTATCCAGGTTGGGAAATACAGCCGAATCACAGGCCACAGACCAGAAGGAGTCGGTGGTGAAAGCTGGGGTGGGTGGGCAAGCTGGCAGGACGGGCGGAAGTGGAGGGGGGGCTTTTTCAGGAGTTCTGGCCCATGTAGAGCAAATTCTCTTCCTCAGCTGGGTCAGCAAAATTGCTCATCATGGGCATAAATCAGTGTGGAGCGTGAAACTCAGCCCACATCCTCTGATTAATCATCCGACTGCTCAGCACCTGCACGAAGCAGCTGTAAACTGCAGGCCAATTAGCTGACAAGTGCAGAGCTCCTGGGTCCTGTGAGTGATGGAGATGGAGCTGTCTATACGAGAGCCTCGCTGTGCAGGACGGACAGGACACATCTGTTCTCTCCTCTCCATTTAAATCACTAATAACAATCTCACCTCAGCTGACAAAAGGGAAACTTACTTTTTTTTTTTGTTAAAATGCAGAATCTGTCCTCTGTTTTTCCTGTTTTTTTTTTTTTAAACTGGCAGATACACAGACACCTATTTGGCACTCTAACATGTCCCTCTCCTCTCCTCATAGACGAAACAATTGTTTCAATCTTGCAGCATCAGAACTTCCTCCAGGAACTGCAGGAGTTTGCCACCCAAGGTGAGGGGCAGCCTGGTGCCCCTGAATCATATATGTTGTGACTGTGTATATATATCTTGTGTGACTGACTGTGAGTGTGCCCTGTGATTGGTTGGCGCCCCATCCTGGGTTATTCCCTGCATTGTGCCCATAGCTTCCAGCAGAGGCTCAGGACCCCCCTGTGACCCATAATAGGACAAGTGGGTATAGAAAATGGTTGGATGGATTTTAGCTTAAATTGTTATTTGATCCTCCACTTATCAGTGGTGCGATTCTCACATTATCAGGGGTTGTTTGTGTGTGTGAGTTTTTACATTTAATCATGTTCTTGCTTTCTGTTGTGTGAGATAATGTTTTTGCCATAGTCATGACTGTCATTCTCCATCTTACCTACAGGTGTCAGCGAGGGATCCCGGCAGCAGCCGCAGTTGGGCGGTGGAGAGCAGGTGACCAGCGAACTAGGAGATCAGCTAGCTGTGGAACCCACTGCAGGTGGGCAGAGGGTGAAGGGGGGCAAAAAAGGGGGTTAATACCCTTTAATCAATGGGGAGGACTTATGGTCCTGAAATGTTGTTGTACCTAATTTTGTATGTGCTGTGTGCTCATTGTGAAGGAACAAGCAGGTATAATGCTGGATATGCGTGTCTAAAAACATTCAGCGGTTTGCAGACTGTCTGGGACAGTCTGAGCGTTCGTGTGCTCAGCATAATACCCTTGAACACGCCCCCCCCCCCCCCCCCTTCCTGATGGAGGGGTACTACTGAGAATGAAGCCACATCATCCCTGCCCTGCCCCATGTTAAAGGCAGGGCTCAGCTCCGCAGTGGGGTGGAATGTGCAGTGATTCACAGAGAAAGGCCAATACAAACAGGCCATTACAAACAATAGCTGTGCCACCGTGGTCCAGGTCATTCCACCTGCCACTGTAACAAATTTATCCCACCTCTTTAAACCACCTGCTGCTCATTATTATTATTGGGCTTTATCCAAAAAAATAGTTTTAGCTGTTTCGTCTTTGTGTAAGCATCTGATCTGGCTACTCACTGGTTAGTCCATGTCTTTGATGAAATTATTATATTTTGTTGATCCCTGTGGGGAAAAAACTCTTTTTGTCTACCCGATTTCTCTCCATAGGTGAGAGCAAACTAATCAGTGATGGGCAGCCACCCAGAGTGCTGGGGGTTAGGGGCCTGGCTCCAGAGCCCACAGACATACTGTAGTCAGGCTTGAACCAGTAACCTTCAGATCATAGGTGTAGAGGCTTAGCCCACTGAGCCACCCATTGCCCCTAACCTAGGCTGGCTCAGGGCGAGTTCCTTTGTGGATCTCCCATGCAATCTCTATCATGCAGACCAAACCGTACCAGATGACCTAGGAGTGCAGGATTCAGAGAGAGGAGGCATGGCCAGGAGACAGGAGGAGGAGCTACAGTGGAAGGCGGAGCCACAAGTGGGTGACATGATAAGGGACAACACAGAAGCCCATAAGGAAGACGAGGACAAGGAGGAGCACCAGAAGGCTGAGCTGAACGAGGAAAAGAGTGTGTCCTCGAGCAGGGAGGAGGATGAGGAGAGCAGAAGGGCAGGAGAGAACCCAGAAAAAGAAAAAAGCGAGACTAGTGATTCAGGAGAGGAGCACAGCATCGAAGTGACCCAAGGTAAGATGAACGACCTGCCTTCAAAGGCTCCATTGTAATAGTGCATGACAGCTGAGGTTGACTGGAGGACGCTTCTGTGCACATGAGTGCATCGCTGGGAAAACAGTGGCAGCATGTCCCCTGCTGGGGATGAAGTCATCAGTCACAAGGATTAATCACACAGCTGGCCCTGAGAGGCTGCCACCCTGTGGCAGGTGTGAGAATGTCGGCCGAATGAGTGTGGAAATGAGAGCAAAACAGCAGGACAGAGGCCACCTCTACACACTGAAAAATGTGCTTGTGGATTATTTCTTATTATTATTATTATTTATTTTTAAATCCTTTTTACTGACCATGGATGGTCAAATCTTTTTTCATTGTCCAAAACTGAATATTTTTTTTCCAAGTGATTTGAATTTAAACTGAATTGTAGGAGAACTATGGCTGGTTGTTAAAGTGATTAGCAGTGCATGGATGAATGATGGGTGATCGGGATCTGTGCTCAAACAGGGAACAAGGCTGGTCCAGAAATGGAATTAGAGCTGACAGAGGTGCGAGCCACGGAGGAAGACCCAGAAGAGAAAGAGAGCGCAGAGAGTGAGGACCAGGAGGCAGAGGTGGAGACAAGGCTGGACCAGGAAGTGCTCCAGCCGACGTTCAAGGCGGAAAGCGGAAGGTGGGCGGGGCAAGAGGATGTGGAGGAGGATGACGATGCAAAGGAAGAGCCAAGGCGAGAAATCAGCGTTATAGAGGACAGTCTTCTTCAACCCAAAGTGGTGGCGCGAAGGAGCCCCGAGGAGCAAGAGCTCCACCTGGTGGCTCGGGGGGAGATTGAAGAGGGCAGTGCCAGCCAGAGGACAGAGGTGAGGGGTGAGTGCGGCTGAGGCGTCGAAGTCTCAAAATCCACTAGTGCCACACAGGGTCTCTAACACACAGGGAAGTTACTCAGGGAGCAGGATGCCCGTCTCATTTCTATGGTCGCGGACGTGCTGCTGCACGGCTGCTCTGCTTCTGCGTGTTCGCAGCACTGTCACGCTCACTGACGGACATGCAGCCTCACTGCGCGGTCAGGCACTCAAGTCCCAGGCTGCCCTGTTCTCTGTGCCCCTGCAGGACAGTGAGATAGAGCTTCTGGCAGCCATCGAGGCCGAGCTCGGCAGCCTGGCCCAGCAGCTCCACGGACTCCAGAGGGGCTGAACAGAGCCCGTCGCCCCTCCCCCCCCACCTGCAACATCTCCGGCACCCCCCCAGGACACGCTGTTTATGCCTCTGTGCACATTAACCACACCCACACTTTTAAGCTCAGCTTCACCACACCCGCTATTTTGGTCCCATAAACCCGCCTTCACACTATGCAAAGGAACACAGACGCTAATGCAGTGAAGTATATTGCTAGTTCAGTGCCAGTCTGGGAGTCGAGCCCGAACACAAGCAGCAGTTGTTTTTAATGATGTATTCTATCGAATATTGTCCTTAAATATAAATGATTATAAATGTATTTAATAGTCCAACAATTTGACAAGAATTACATGCTGTATGAAAATTCAGAAAACTGAATCACAATAAATGACATAGACTGTTGGTGAATTCCTCTTGGGTAATAATGCAGGGTAGTTATCAGCCTGTTCTGAAACACCCAAACCTCCCCCATCACTCACCAAGCCGCATATTAACACATGAAGTATTAATAAAGTATCATTATATTGGTCCCCTGAGGTTCCTGGGGAAGCCATTTTTTATGCCTTCCTCATATTCCTGAAGGGGCAGTGTAATCACAGGTTGATTAATTTTGCTATCAGCCAGACATAATCCTCTTCATCAGGCAGTGAAGCAGGTTAACGTGGCACACGACTTATATTGCTTCCTGGTTAACACAATCCAGTGAATTGTAAAATCCCACCACTAGGGGGCACACACATGCATGCTTTTAAGCGGCTGATGTATCTTACTGAACAGTGCTGCAAGCACAGCCTGGAGAGGTGTGGTGTGTTCCATCCTCTGGAATAGAGTGGTGGGCCCGGGTCAGCATTTTTCCTTTCCCAGAGAGCATCGATTTGAGCAGTGAGCTGAAAACAATCTGCTGCTTTGGCCTAGAATGCGACAATTTAATAATAGCTTAAAGGTTTCAGTCATGCACTTCCACTCTGCTTATCCAACTGCTGAGGCATTAAATCTCCTTAATGCGACCATTTACTCAATCCTGCATGGTACAGCCCTTTCTCCAGACTGCGATATATTAAGCATACGCCTCTTCCAGAAAGAACCCCAGAGCCACGGAGAATGATTACCAGGCGCGGAGTGAGCATGAAGATTTAGTTGGAAGACAAATACAGAGTAGAGATTTACCTCCCGGTTACTCCCACCCCAGATACAGCAAAAGAGGCAAATAATCACAAAACAGCTGAAAAATAACATCATATTTTTGTATTTATTTAATTTTTTTACCCAGATGGTTCATTTAATTAAAAAAGTCACAAAAATTTGTTTTTCCTTTTGAACTGTTACAAAAACACCATTTAGGCATGTATGTATTCATATATGTGTATATAATGTATACATACATATATATTATATATAGATATATAACATTTCAAAGTAAACATTACGGTGGAAGCAGACAGGTCAGGTTAGAGCAGTTATCAATGCTGACACTACTTCCCACTCGGAGCACACTGAAGAGGACAACCATGCAGGAAATAACAGCACTATCAAAATGCCACGCCTTTCTTCCTCAGTCCCCTCAGTTCTCATCCATTGGATAAGCAATTAAGCCACACCCACACAAGCCCAGTGGAGCTCTACATACACATTGGAGGAAGCCACTCACCACTAGAGGGCAATAGCCTCTATTCAAAATGGTTTGTTCTTCTTCTGCTCACTTATTAATTCTACCCCTATTTATATAAATATAAGTCAATCTCAATAAAATAATTTCTTTTTTTGTGTGTGTTTTTAAGAATATTGAGGAAATGGACAGGAGGGAAATAAAGTAATCTCACAGTGAACAGCTGGAAGATAAAACAGGAGTTGAAAACTTCCACGACCTCTCACGTTTGACATCACAACCACATCAACAGATTGACACGGCACGCCTTAGGGGGCCATTACTTTGCTGGGAAACCTAGGAGAATGGAGACATGCAGGGCCCAAGGCTGGGGCACAGATGCTGACAGAGCACGCCACTGCCTCAAGTGGACCAGAATGGAAACTTACAAAATCTGTCTGCTCAATGCTGCCTCTAGTGGACCATAGCAGGAATGTTACAATTTGCCAGGGACAGGACAGAGAAAATTCCACTTAACCTTCCAAATTTGTGAATCTCCAGGATTTTTTTAAGCTAGTTCACATCCAAAAAAAAAAAAAAAAAGTAGGAGCCCTTTTTTGAGGAAGAATAATTTATGCTATGGCTATAAACATCACATTTGAAAAATAGTATTTTTTTAAGAAGCAATAAAAACGCTAAACTATGTCAAGAAGTTGAGGAAGATGTGGAATGCATGAGGTCTGCTGAATGCCCTGTGTCTGAGTACTGTGGAAAGCTGAAGGTCGTCACCTCCAGCTGAATCTCCACCACCATAGCAACCAAGCCACACCAGCACATTGCCACAGTGATGTCAAGAGAAAGGAGCAAATGCGGGGGGGGGGGTCACATCATATTTTGTGAACAGCCATCTCAAGGTAAAAAGGGGGGCTGTTTAAAAATAAAAGGGCTCCTTCACTATATTATGTGGGTGTTCTCCTTTAATGATAGGTATGGAAATCATTTTGGTTTAAAAATTCCCCGCCCCTTACGTTAATTAGTGGAAAAAAAAGAAAAACATGTATGAATGAATAGAAGAATTCTGCACACGGGATGGAGACATCCTGAACAGACAGCGGACTGACCCAGGACCCAGCTTCAACCTGAAGCCACACCCAGTCTTGAGCCCTACACTGGTGGTAATGCTGGGATGGCATCTGGAGGAAATGTAAAGCAAACCTAGACCAGGAGCATCAATGACGTCCAAGTGTCTGTACAGTACGCAATGTTAACAGGGGGAAAAGAAAACACACACAGAAACAAATAGGTGTCACTTCCATTGTCACCAAGACCACCAAAGGAGAGCGTTGGTTTGATTACAGACAAATTATCATAATCATTATAATCACCGTCGTCGCGTTTAGGGGGGGTGGGGTGCGAGTGACTGAGGCAGAGGCAGTCACTGGGACGAGGCCTTGGTGACTATCGTAGACACACAGTGCTGCTGGAAGTTGGGAGAGACTGCAGAGTTGCAACCCAGTCTCTGGTGGGGACCTTTCTTGCCCCCATCCGCTTCCACGATCCAAGGGCTGCCGTCTTTTCCCAGCATGCTGCAGCAGCCGGACGGACTCGCGCAGCCGCGCTCACCGCCGGCTGGGGTCTGTCCCGCCGCGCTGCCATTCTGCGGCCCAGAGGGGGCGCTCTCTGATGCCTGGGCCTGCAGGACGTTTATTATGTGGTTCAACAGGTCAGTGAAGAACTCCGGGACGCCTTCATATCCTGAAGATAGACAGGATGAAGAAATCAGGATATAGAAAGATACATACAATTATGCTGTCCTAGCAGAGCACAAACAAAGATTTTTAAATACGGGCTCTTGGTTTAAAAAGAGGAATGAATAATTCGAACTGTCTCACAACATAAAGTGAAAGCAGAGGCGCCCTCTTATGGAAGTCAAGAGAATGGCATACCTGGAAAGGCATTGATGTCAATGACGGCGTGCTGGCCTGTCTGATTGTTTATGATGACGTCAATGCCGAAGAGGGACACACCCAGCGCTTCTCGCAGAGACCGGGACAGCTCCCTGATGACATCATCACTGGGAGGCAGGGACACACCCTCCACATTTTCTCTCTGTGGAACAAAAGGAAAAAATAAACCTAATGAAATAACAATAACAAAAACAACTATAATATTAATAACAAACAGATAGACAGACATAATCCCAGGCAATACACATACATTGTAATCCTTCCATTGCCACTTTGTATCAAAGTCCGATAAATTAATAAAATATAAAAGAATGTAACAATAATAAACAATATACATATAACAATGACTTCACTTTTTCAAAAACAAGCATACATATAACATAATCAGTATATTTTGTATAAAATCTGCACCAATAATCACCCAAGATTACAATGTGTCATTATAATGTCATAAATGTTTAGGGCCAACCAGCACAAGGCAACTTACTGAAGTCAGATCAGAAGACGACTCTGGCTTGGAAACATTGTGGCTGTTGAAGAAAATAGCTTGTCTGTCTGCAAGAGAGGAAAAAGAATGCAGGACTCTCACTGGTGGGCCACATTCACGTTACCTCATGTGTCTCCACTTCCTCCCACCCTGACCTGCTGCGTGGTGCTTGCATGCAGTTCTCAACATTGCCACTAGGTGAAGACAAAGACTGCAATTGGCACCCAGCGAGCAGTAAGCTTGTTTTGGAATTTAAAATAAAAGAAAAAAGAAAAAAAAATGATAATAATAAATGTGCCTGCTTATATTTGGTATTCTATAGATATTTAGTACCTGGTAATATTACTGCCATAAATACAGCTACAAGAAGAATCAAAAAATCACTTCAAAACCAGGGCTATTCTGGTATAAAACCCATTCACCAAATGGAGGAATTCGTCTGCCATCAGTCACTCTCGGAGACATAACACTGCCAGAGATCAATAGGCAGCCGGCCCTGCCTACCCTGCTGGCTGTCACACCCGGAATGCTTGCTTTCAGAAGTAAGGCATACTTCACTGCACCTCTACAGAACCCCACCCTGCCCTGGTCACCCTGGTCCAGAGAAATGGCTTCATACACTGAAGGTGAAGAGCAGCCCTTACCTCGGAGGCAGTGACATTTCATTGTACCAAAGCATACCAGAAAGCCATGAACGAGGCTCTGGTGGAAAATCTGACCAGCTTTCCTCCCCAGTTAACCTTTTCAAAAGACGCCCCCAAGGTCCCTCCAAACACCCACTTTGACATCATGGCTGGTGCATTTCACAGTGCTGAGTACGGACTGATTACTGCAGCTATCTTTGCATCTACCTGAGATCACAGACCACGCAAGCTGCTTCAGATCACGCTTGGCCAGGTTATCAGATCCATTCCTGCAAGTCTTGTTAACGGCTGGTCCAGCTGGTTAACGGCCCTGAATGAACCCCCACCTTCCCACACGCACACAATAAGGCTGGGAGGGGGGGCCTCCCTCTCGGTCAAAGGGTCAGTAAGCTGCCATACCTCAATGTACTTAAAGGAGAGCCACATCCCAGCTGCCCCACTAGGCTCCGGATGACTCAGGATGGACTCAGCAGCCCCGAGAAGTTTTGCATGGGAGGCCATTGAATAACTGGAATGAGTTTTGCATGTGCACACTAATCGTAGCAGGCATGCAAACGCAGCCGCTGACGTTCGGAATGAAGAGCGTGGCGAGAGGGGAACGCAGTCCTGCAGGCCGGGCTGCACGTGCCCCCAGAGTCCTGCTGTTACATAACCAGCAGTGACGCAAGAGCGTCTGTGTTTTTTTAGTGTTAGCAGGGTCACTCCAAATCTGGACACTGCTAGGAACAGCCCCACCTAGGGGCCTGGAAGTCACCGACCACCAAGTTTTAAGTGTGTCACCAAATGCTGGGGGGTATCTAAATATGTACAAGGGCAGCAAATGCACATTGCAGCAGCGAGCCAACCAAAGACGAAGCACAGACATACGTTTTACTAAAAAGCCAGACGCACAAGAGTTCTGTATGTAAGCCAAGCAATGAGAAGTGCAGACGTCTACATGCCGTTAGCGAGCTAGCCAGTACAAAGTGCAGGCACACATTCTGTTAGCAAGTTATCCACTGACAAGGGTGGACATATGTTATGATATGTTCTGGACTATCCAATGAGAAATCCCGACACATGTTCTGTTAGTGAGCCAACAAATGAGAAGCCTGGACAGGCGTTTTTTGGCTGTGGAGCCTCACCAGCTGCCCCTGAAGGGAAGTTCCTCAGCGATGGCCTCTCCACCACAGTGTAGGACTCTCCCACCACGAAGACCTTGTAGAGCATGGCGTTGTGGTTGATGAAGCTCTGGATCACGCACGGAGGAGTGACGTTCTTCAGATCCTCCTCGCTGAAGATGATGGCCATCTGGGTGCAAAAGGGGTGGGGGTGGGTGGGGGGGTAAATGTTACCCAACCTTCCATGTTCACAATACTGATATTTTGCTTCCTAAACCATACGGTAACTTGTTGGGTGAGGTTAGGGGCAGAAACGACGGAAATCAACATGCAAAGTACATAACCTTGAACATGGTCACAGATCATTTAAAAAGGTAAAGGAACACACACATGATTTTCCTCTAGAGAAGGCACCATCACCAGTATAACGTCACTGGGTGCTTCCCACTGGAAAGATCTCGATAATTAATCCCGCATGACTAATACGGCCTCCACCAATAGCGGGTTCGACGTGAGCATCATAGGTCATATGCAGACCCTGAAACACCTTAATTTCATTGGAGAATTCATAGGTTAAATATAATAAATATAACCCTATTAAACTTTCCTAGTTCGGTCTCTTGACAACAAAATCCTTTAGTGCAACGTTGCCCTGTCCGTACCTAAGGGACGTTCCACATTTTTGCTCCCTCCCAGCTCCAGCAAAAATATGGACTGTATGACAGGGAGCTCAGAGGGAGCAAAAACATGGACCGACTGTGAGTCCCTGAGGACCGGAGATGGACGGATCTAGTAAGATGGGTTCCTTGCCCTTTTGGTCTTGGGGCCCCGAAGTTCTTGGGGCCCCGTGTGGTATTGAGCTGGCCTTACTGATTGGTTTGAGTTCTGCTCTTCACTTCACGTTTTGTCAGTGTGATCAACCTCAAGGGTGAAATGTGGCTGCCAGTGCCAGTGCCAGTGCCAGTGCCAGTGCCAAAAAAGCAGCTCACTGCCTCTCTCTCTCTCCGCTCTTGCGGGATTTTAACCACAGATCTTATGATCTTTTTGTTTCTGGAGATGTTGCAAGATGTCTAGAATAGTGTCACAGATGTCTATAGCAATCAAATATCTTAAACTACCTGCTTATTTTTAGGTTAGGATTTTTTTTGTTCTCATCATACTGAAGGTCTGACCGAAAAGCTTTTTCACATCTCCGTGGCAACAGTGACCTATGACTCAGCACTCGTGTGACGTGGACGAAACAGGCTCGTGATGATACACCACACAGAGCCTCACCTTCCTTCCTGTTCGACTTCATCTGCCTTATCTGCCTTCCTGTTTACTCCCAGACTGTGATTAACCCTTCGATGGGTCCCAAGTTAATTTAGGATCAGTACAAAGGTAACAACAGCCTTATGGAAGGAGTGGGGGGGGGGGGGGGCAAACACGCTCCTCACTCTAGCTGCCCGTAGGCCCTGATGTAGGATCAGCTTACACTGGGGGAAAAAAAAGCGTAGCCAACAAAAGATTAACCTGGGGCCAGTGGAAGGAGCGAAACTGATCCGAGACAGAATATCCTGGAAAAACTATCACTCTGTTTGCGATGCTCATCTGCAATTTAGCAGATCGTTAACAGAAACAACAACAACTCCGCACAAAGCAACATACGCAACAGCCGCACCCAACGCACTGGGGGGTCCAGACGCATCAGCAAAAGGGGCCGGTGTGAGGGATGACTTAACATATGGTATGGCGTGTCATATTCACTGAAGGACACGTCCCCCCCCCTCCCCACCTATCCCGCCCCCCCCCCTCCAACACGCCCTCTTACCTCATGGGAGTTAGTACCATGTGCCACTCGCGTTTTGCAAACTGTGGAGGAAAGAATGGACGTGTGTAAAGGGAGTTCAGCCCACCCCCCCCCCCCAACCTAGGGATGCACACACAATTATGAGAATAAACAGTTTTCTCGAGCAAATGTTTTATGGATTAAACAGCTGAATTACTGGATTCAGAGGGTAGACATGGGAACTCCACAGGCACAGAATGAAAAGGGGGGGGGGGGGGGGGGGGACTTACTGAAGGGGAACGTAAGCTTGTGCTCCCTGATCTGCTCCAGGGTGTCAGGGCCGCACTCGCTGTTGAGGACCAAGAAGGGCGGGGAGCAGATCCGGTCATCTATGTGAGAGAGACACCAAGCGAAGAGTCATGATTAGGGTCATGGCTGCTGTGGTGTAAGAGACGGAGGGTCAGGGGACTGGCCCTGGGGGGGTGCAGCACTTGTACCTTTGAGTTATGTACTTAATTACTGATCGTGGGTCTGACTCATGGACAGTGATGTCAGGAGTCCTTATTTTATCTGGTGATTCATTATCAATCGATTTCTACACAACAGCAGTGGGTGATAATGGATAACAGAACTTCCATGGCCCTTCAAGTAACACAAATTTAAAAAAAATTAGGAGGTCTAGACACAACATGATAAAATTTCGCTCAAGTACCTAAATGTCTCTATAATCCAGTCGTTGTTGTAGTCATAGTCGTGTGTGTGTGTGTGTGTGTAACATGATTAAAACAGACCACTATCTTCTCCCATGGGTCTTTCCGAAATCAAATGCCAAATCAAAATGTAAACAAGCACATTTCAGTTGTCTGACCAGAATCCGCCCACAATATAAGGAAGAATTCTGTGAAAATCCTGATTCACATTTGCCTACATTAACTGCAATGTCACCATACCGCCAACCTACCACCTGCAAACATCTGGTAGGCCTTTAGGGGGCGCTGGCCACACCCTCGACCGACAGGCAGTGCTAAACCTGCCCCGATGTACCCGATCATGTTCCTCCTGATCAGAAATTTGCAGCGATCGCACAGTTCAGACTCAGACCTCCTTGGTCTAAGGGATGCTGCACAGGCCAGAGTGAGGCACCATTTCTGAATTCTGGCTGTCAGCAGAAGCTCCTCATTGACAATCGTAGCCTGTGATGATCCGCCGACCTGCTTAGCATTTGGGACCGAGTCCCCGAGCCAGTTTGAAAGCTTGCAATTCCAGAAGCCAACCCCAGCTACCCCCCTCCCCCACCCCCTACCACCCAGCTGGCACTACACTGAACTCCCCCAAGGAAAAACAGATTCAACACAAACAGGGATACACTCACATTCCGTATGCCCCCCAAAAACAGCGCCCCCCTACAGGAGACACAGGAAAACGCGTCAAACCTTTTTTCCCCCATGCACGGTTTTCCTCTGTCTGGCTGAACACCTGACTGCATTTTCGCCTTCAGCACGTAAAATCAAACCAGCCATGAATCCGCCCCCTTCTCCCACCACGTCACTACAGCCCAGTGTGTCCAAAAGATGACCCCATCATGACTGGCATCCCCTAAGAAGATTACAGTCGTATTTTAATTAGAAACGCCGAATGTCCAATCACATGAAAGAATCAGTCTAATCTGCGGGAGAGCCGAGGTCCAGAGCAGCGTGAGAATTGGCTGCGTGATGAGCGCTACGGCTTCTTAATTTAATTTACCGTGTAATCAGTCCCACTGCAGGGCCAGAACAGGACCATTTACCTTCAGCGATGGTGCTACCTTTGCAAGGAGCAAATGTCAGCTGGCTAACAGGTAAAGGAGATTTACTGCGGCTAATGTGCCCCCTCCCCCAAATATGTTGAAAAATTAAGGCGGGGTGTGAAGGCGTGGGGGCCAGCGCTCTTTACACACAGTCACATTACACTCCTCAGAACAAGTAAACCAGTTACCCACGTGTTTAACTGGTAAAACTTGCATGTCTTCCTGCATTTATAGAAACCTCTCTCTTAAAAGAATGGAGAGGCACAATGACGAGGATTACACAACAGCAAGCCAGAGATACCTCACCATTTAAAGGCAGACTCTGCCCATCGACGGCACTAATAAATCTTATAGGGGCGTACGGGTGTATAAACAGAGGACGCTGGATTCAACAAACATCAGTAAACCTTCCACTCTGGGACTGCTGCCCACAGAAGGTTAAATGACGAGGAATAACACATGGAGACACGTCGTTTTTGCCGAGGAAACAACTCGGATCTACCGCAGGGTACTGGAACAGCGAAAGGATTCGCTTGGGCTTCGAACCAACGGCCTTCTGGTGACAACCTGTGTTGTTAACCAGCAAAATGTTTCGGGTCAAGATGACCCAGCTATGACCCCCTGGTCAAACTTCACCCTGCCTAATCTGGGGCTCTGAGCAGGACTCCCCAGCGAAGGGGATCACTCCGCCATCCAGACAGCGAGTTCTCAAGGACTGTGGTCACTCTGCTATCCTTGTATCGACCTCCCCCCCCCCTGATTTACTGCGACTCATCTGTCTGCTAAGTGTGAAACTTCCTACTCGTACGCAGGGCTTAGGATGTAGACCCTGTCAAAGAGAGTGTGATCACAGTGGCACACACACACACACACACACACACACACACACACACACACACACACACACTCTCCCAGTGGCAACGGCTCCAGCTGCTTTTGCTCAAGGGCTGCTGGGTAAGAGGAAGATTATGGGAAAGTGCTTATATGGGTAGGAGGAATGAACTTCTGAAAATTCCAGAATATACCTTCCTGCCTTTGTTGATATTGGAATCCTAAGTACCAACACCTTTGTTCAGAAACTCCCTGGAGACGTGGCCTAACACAGCACAGAGCTTCAGAGGATGTAAGCTTGTATCTGGAGTGCGTCTCTCAACTGGTTTGGTCTCACCTTCGTCACGGCGCACACGCAGCCGGAAGCCAAGCAGCGAGCCACAGCCTCCCCCCCCCTCAGCCTCCACACACCTTGCATGCAAGCCTCAATCTTGTGGATCAGCTGGTAGGACTTGCAGCGGTCCAGCAGGGTCCGAATGGCAGGCAGCGGGTCCAGCACAATGGTCTCTGGGTGGGCCTCGATGTAATCCTATAACGAGACCAGGAGGACGGAGGTTAGGGAGTCAAACACACACACACACACACACACACACACACACAGCTGATTACTTGAGAGCCAATGTCACAGAGACCCCCTGAACATTCAGCTCAGGAGGAACGTCCTGATCCACGCTTTGTTCCCGATTCCAGCACGGCTCTGGTTGGAAACCAAAAGCCGTCGCCGTCTCCCTGGGCAACGGCGCTGAACGCGGGCGGTTCATGCACATGGAGCTGGTCCCCTTTCAAACGAGCGAGACAGCCTGGGGGGGCCTGGTGGCCAGGGGGGGGCGACAGCAGGGATCACGAAAAACGACAATGAGCAGATTTCGTCCCACGTGGGGATCCAGAGCGTCGCGAGCGATCAGCCAGGAAGCATCGGCGGCTCGACGGGCAGAACCGCGCAGAGTCACATGCTGTACATTCCTGTCAGAACCTTTGTTATTTACCCCCGGTGCCGCAGACAGACGCAGGTGACGACTCGACACTGAGCCCCCCCACCCCCCTCCTTCGACCAGCACCGCGGCCATGTTCAGCTGTAAACAAACCTAGCAGGCCTCCAGCACAGAACCCGTAATTACATCGCCCCAGTGACCCCGCGCTCTCCCTGGGGGGGGGGGGGCTGGGCCCCGCTCTGTGCCAATGTGCGGCATTACGTCACCCGGGGCCACTGCCCCCACCTCCCGGATCTGCGTGGGGCTGAGCTTACATAACGTCGTCTCCTGCCGGAACACGCATGCGCACTGCACCCCCCCCCCCCCACTTCACCCTTCATGTTCTGCGCAGACGATATTCCCATAGCCCCCCCCGCCCCCCTTTGTCATATGTTGCCTCTCTATCCTATTTTATCAAGCCCATGTGCACCGACAGACACACAATCAACGTACAGCGTACACACACACACACACACAAGTTGGTCTACCTATCTAAATGGGGACCGTCCATTCACCGTAATCCCAATCACGACACCCTTAACCTCTACCCATCCCTAACCTTAACCATAAGTAACCAACCCAAATACAAAACTGAGGTTATCCAAATGGGGACCTCAAAAGATGTCCCCAAAAGCAGGGAAATTTCAGGTTTTACTATACTTTGGGGACAATTTGGTCCTCGAACGTGATCTATGCAAACACAAACACACACACACACACACACACACACCACGTCAGCTTCCTCACTACTGAGGCTTCTACCACGGGCCGGTTACATTTATGCAAAAATAACCAAAACGCGAACAGTTCACGTTACGGCGTATTGCTGCAAAAGAGGCTACCGCCATGTAGCAACCCGTGCTACTTATTTACGGTGATGTAAGCGGACGCAAGACCCGCACCACCCAGAAGCTGCCTGTCTGGACGCCTGCAGGCTCCACAGGCCTTGCTAGAATATGGGCCACATGTCACCATAAAATCCATGGCACACACGCGGTGACAGGCAAATGGCACTACGCTTGGTAATCACGCGGTTGAACGTGGACATGCTCAGCAAACACCATCAAGTGATGAGAAGCAGAGCCTCATTGGCTAACTATCTACCAGGATGTAGCAACCCTCATAGATCCACATGAAAATAGATTATCTTTATTCTATACTTTTCCCCTCTATGGTAATAAAACCAAGAAATTGGAGATCTTATCAACAAAAAACAAAAATCCACTAACGTCGCTATTTAAAGCAGTACACATACCGCCTTCTGCCTGAAAGTGCTATAATTGGGCTTCTCAACTAGAGGTGTCAGACTTATCTCTCGAGAGGAAACACTAGTTATATTTCGGAAAGATGCCTCCAACCCATTTAGAAACTCAGATCATCCAATTTGGCCAAATGTGCATCAGTAGCCAATCAACACCTCGCACATGACCTGAGGTTACAGAGATGACAGAGGCCCCTTGCCCAGAGGGCACACTGACATAACGCCAAAGGCTGATCTATAAGCATGCTTCCTGCTGCCGTCCCGTACGTGACAAATAAAAGGCTTCGCTGGCAGCAGGGCTACCACAAGGCCCATGTGCTGTGGTTAGAATCTATAGAGACAGAGGGACCCAAGCAAGAATGAAAGTAGCAAGTCAGGGCTTTTACTATATGCTGATCATCACTGCTGTGGAGTTTAGGCTGGAGAAGTCAAGCTAAGTGCTACAAGCGATTAAAACCTAAAGAGGTGTGGGGGTTCCCAACCACTCTAGTAGCGAACCTAACAATTACCAGTTGATAAGAACAAAGTGAAAGATTCTTAACAGACTGGTCTTAACCACATCCCCAGACTGCTTCAGTGGCTCTGACAGGTTTAATGTTTAGAAATGTCTCACCAGGGCAATAGTGCTTCACAAAGTCTGGGGGTCTCCAGTGTCTTGGGGTTGGATGCTGTGGATGCTGTAAGCACTGACTTTCGATTTCTCCATGTGGCAATGTTACTCAGCGCCCAGAGAACAGCCAAAGTCGTTAAAAAAATAAATAAAATAAAATCTGCTTGTTGAATTCTGTTCTCTTTGGTAGGAGGTAGCAGCTCCAGGCCACGTGTGAATTTCCATGGCGCGAGATCTGAGGCGGAGCAAGTCACAGCGGCACCTAAGCAAGCCAGCAAAACTGCACAAGGCTGCTGAGATGAGTGACGGGGCCACTCGCGGCGGGCGGACCCGATCCGCGCACGAGGCAGACCCGATCCGCGCGCGCCGGGCAGACCCGATCCGCGCACGAGGCGGACCCGATCCGCGCACGAGGCGGACCCGATCCGCGCGCACCGGGCGGACCCGATCCGCGCGCACCGGGCGGACCCGATCCGCGCACGAGGCAGACCCGATCCGCGCGCGCCGGGCAGACCCGATCCGCGCGCGGATCGGGTCTGCCCGGCGCGCGCGGATCGGGTCTGCCCGGCGCGCGCGGATCGGGTCTGCCTCGTGCGCGGATCGGGTCCGCCCGGTGCGCGCGGATCGGGTCCGCCTCGTGCGCGGATCGGGTCCGCCTCGTGCGCGGATCGGGTCCGGCTGACCCGATCCGCGTACGAGGCAGCTGCTACTGAAGAGGCCACATCAACCCCCGGAACGCTCCGGCACTCTGTATTCCTGTTGCCATGGACACCACACACATATCACTGCGGTCGAAATGCGGTCTAAAGCTTCCCATCAGCTAACCACGTTTTCTTCTCTGCAGCTCGGACACCGTATAAGGAGCAGAGAAATACTATTTTCCTTTTTTTTTTCCCCCCTTCTTGGCGAACCCTTTGGAGCGACCGCCTGACAGAGGCTCTTGTGCAAAGACATTCCAGAAGCAGCAGAGTTAACTGCACTTTGCAGCAGAAAACGGGAGACATACAAACGGTTCCATGCCCTGCACTGGGCCCCTTTGTGAAGAGGTGTGGACTGTGGGCCTCCTCCGGAAGAACACCAGGAGTTGACGATAGCAGACTATCCGCTCACCCGCAGCGGAGCGGGGCCAGGCAGACGGGCTCACCTGCACACGCTGCACCAGCAGCAGGGACTGCGTGTCGTTCTGGTCGGCCTCCAGGATGAGGTCGGTCAGCTTGTGGATAATGACGTCCAGAGGGCCCTGGTCCTCCAGGGGCTGGCTGAGGTCGAGCTGGAGAGAGAAGGGAACCGGCAAACATCACACATGGCCAAAATGCAAATACAGAATGGGTGACATCTCAAAGTCCGGGCCTGACTAACACACCCAGCTAAGGGGGCAACATCCATGCGTCAACGTGCAGCCTAGTGCTGACAGCGAGGGCCTGCGGCTGTCAGGGATGGATCCGAGGGGGGGCTGCCGAGGGGGGGCTGCCAAGGGGGCGAAGGGGGAGAACGCAACACCA
Organism: Paramormyrops kingsleyae; assembly: GCF_048594095.1. Classification (NCBI taxonomy): domain Eukaryota; kingdom Metazoa; phylum Chordata; class Actinopteri; order Osteoglossiformes; family Mormyridae; genus Paramormyrops; species Paramormyrops kingsleyae. The sequence goes on from NC_132810.1 coordinate 6,762,490, forward strand.
CACAAAGTAGAGACTGTACTCCTTTTGTGGCTTAGCCTGAATGGAGCTGCTATGATTTCACAGAAAGGCCTGAGTCTGTGTGTTTTGTGCCTCTCTATAGAAGCCCATGATGTCACCGGTCTTTCTGTATACGGTGGTACGGCTCTCCCTCTCGACAGCACGCGCCGCGCCGCACCGCACCGCACCGCACGCCCGTCTGCTACGCCCGAGTCAGTCTGCGGCGCTGACTCCCTGCTGCCTCCAGCTGGGCCTGACAAAGTAAGCGGGAGTGGTGGGGGTGGGGAGGCGGGGGGGGGCTGGTGTACTTCCTGATGGAGGGAGGCAGCCTGATAATGAGGAGCTATTCTGGGACCGAGAAGAAAAAGCGGAGCGAACAGACAAACAGGCTGCTGCCAGCGCAACGCTGTATCCTGAGAGCCTGCAAACAGGCCTGGCTAATCCTGCACACAGGAGCTGTTAGCGTAGCAGCACCGTGCAGAGAGCTTGCAAACAGCTCTGCTATCGTCTAGCATAGTTATCATCATGCTAAAAAAAGCAAATTTTAGACACTGCTGCTAGTACAGTGCTTCAATCGAAGGGGAGACAACAATCAGAGCTACCAGACCTGTGAGCTTCCTCATTCTAGCAGAAACTCCCATTAATCTCGTTTATTGGCTTAGGGGGGAGACATTCCATCTGACAGGACCGGGAGTAACCATAGTGACAGGACCAACACACCTACAGCAGGTAAGCACAATCAGAATAATGACCAAGTCTTATGAATTAGGGCTCTGACGCAGAGACACCCACACCCTAACATTACCTTCAACCTGGTAGGTCATTACACCTCAAAGCTAACCAGATGCATAACTCATTAACCAGATCCGGGGCCAGCTTCCAGCACCTGCACCTTGGTACGAGAATCAAGGCTGTTAAAGGCCCCCCTTCCGCCATAAAACTGTGAGAGCAGCTCTGTCAGCCTTGCCCGATGAAGCCAAGCCAGCGGAGGCTGTTTAAGGCCAACCGATCACACTCGTCTGCCTGCGCGTGTTTAATCAGACACGGGCATCGTGGTGGTGAAGGGGCCCGACGTCCAGCTCACGGGGACCACAGAACGGCAGCCGGCTGTGTAAAGGGCTGGATTGGTGAGCTTCTGCAGTTCAACACAGCGGCTAATAGAAAGAAACACTAATGAGTAACAGCAGGAAGCAAAATAAGCAAAGTTAACAAGCTCATTCTCTCCCCCACACAGACAGTCGAGGCTCTAGGAGTCTGACCCCCCCCCCAGGAGCTCATTATCCTTCAGACATAATTATATCACTGCTACCCTCATTTGCTCTCCCTCTCCATCTCTCTCAGAACTGCCCCCCCAACTCTGTCTTTCTCTCTCTCCTGTGTGCAGGAGTCAAATTATTTTAACCAGGATATTTTATGATATGCAGTGGCATGTGCTCAGACAGGACTGAGCCTCGCGGCACTGGGTCAGCAGAAGCCCTGGCGGCCGGGCGGCTTCCAGCAGATCCGCAGGCTGCAGCTTCCTCTGCGGAGAGGGGGGGCTTCCCCGGGCCCCGCTGAGGAGGCCTGTATCTTGGGACCGGGAGCTGAACTCATTTGCCCGGCAACGGTTCCCAGGTACCCTCCCCCCGCCAACTGCTCAGAATGCCCACGCACTGTGCCCTCCACAGTCCCCCCCCCCCCTCCCCCGCAATAGTCAATTTCCTAGAGAAGATATCAGGTTTTAGTTCCATCCCACCAATCCCCAACAGCTATGTACAGATGACCACAGCCATAGAGGCAGGATGGCCACCCGTGAGTTAGAGACTCTGGCTGTGGTCTTCACTGCATAAAAGCACTGGCTCTGGACTCACTGCATAAAAGCACTGCCTCTGGACAAAGGAAGCCAAGGAAAAGTCAGAAAGAAGCAGCAATCAGCAGCTTCTCCAAAACCTCCTCATAATGACCCAAATTCACCATTTCTGGGGTTCGATTCACACCCAGCAAAATTGGACTGGATCGTTCTGTCCAAAGAGTTCTGGAGGCTCGTGCGATACCAGTGCAGTACATTTAAAGCATCCAGACTGGGTGGGAAAGTCCCGCTACAGTCTCTGGGAAACGTAACGGGACTGTGACAAGTACGATGATGTCCAGGAGGTCTGTCTAAGCAACGGCAGGACGAGAGTGGTGACGATGGAGTCGGAGACAGCAATGATGAAGTGCAGGTGAGAGAGCAAATGCGTCACACCATGCAGGGCCTGGGTGCCGTGGGGCAACTGACGTCCAGCGAGCCAAACAAAGAACTGCAGATGGCAGCAGCCATCACTGTGTTTGGGGGGGGGGCTGCCATGCTGTTTGAAGAAGGATGTCGACTCTCCGCAATAAAAAAGCACATGAACCTGACCATGCCTGGAACAAATTGGGACCCTTCAGGTCAGAGAATAGACCATCCAAAGCAAAACCCTCAAGGTCACAGAGCCATGACTGTGGTTTTGGCTTCTAAGTTGCCTGCAGTGTTGGTCTGCAAACAGGCTTTGGGGTGAGCAGGCATGGGCAGTCCGGACAGCTCTGGTGCCCTGTTTCATCTCAGCGGTGGCACGCAGATCAAAGTGCAGAGCCATGCCTGACGTCTATAAGGCTGTGGGAGATTCAGAGGCTCAATCTCCACATCACCGCTCCACATCTGAGGCCGAGAACGTCTCCCCCACTACCAGCTGACCTCCCCCCCTACTGGGCTGTCCTAGAGTTATGCTCCCCCAGTGTGGTTTTGCCCTTAAGGCAGATTTATTGATGTTCATCAACTTGGAACCATCAATCCTAACCTGAAGAGAAGCCAATTCCAGCTCTCCATGCACTTACACTTAGACGGCAAATAACTCAACAGGACCGGATCTTCTGACTGACCCAACCAAGACATAGTAAGCGGGACTAATGAGGACTAATTAGACTCTTATTACAACGCCAGCACCCTCGCCCCTGGCTCTGACGATCCTCAGTGCCCCCCGCATAAATTAGATGGCGAACGTTGCTTGTAGTTAGAGCAATACTGGGACAGACTGCTTAAAGAGGGGAAACCGGGGCTAGATTCTGCACCACTTACACGAACCAAGGTCGTTGTAAATTGGAAACTCCATGTAAATAACGAGAATACACATGTCCATCTGATACTTTGGGTTTTTACCCAGACATTTTAAACATTAAACATCTTTAAAACTTTTTTGCTTAAATCTAATTAAATGACAGGCTTCCTTCAACACTTACTGTAGACACAAATCCGAACTCATGCAATTGTAGTTCCTTGATGCTTTTCTATAGAAAAAGTCTTTCAGAACCTTAAAGACAAGAAAAACCAGACAGACTTTGCCTTATCCTCCTGTTCTAAGCCTGTTATGGAAGTAATCTTAAACTTCAATGAATGGGTGGATTTATATTCTGGATGGCTGGCCAGGTGACCAAGTCGTCCCTTATCAATTCTCCTGCATCACACCCTTTAACTAAACAATGAAGGCCCACAACAGTTTTATTGAAGTGTATTGCGCTCATCTCCTACTCCCACTTGCAACAGTTTATACCTTCCACCAACATCCATCCATCACCGTAACCGTTTAATCCCAACTGGGGTCGGGGGGGGGGGGGGGGAGACCGGAGCCTACCCCAGGAACAACCGGTGCAGGCAGGAACCAAGCCTGGGCAGTCACCAACACACCGCACACACTCACACAACCACAGGGCCAATTTAGACTCACCAATCAACCTATCCTGCATGCTTTTAGACCGTGGGAGGAAATCGGAGCCCCCGGTGGAAACCCACTCGAACATGGGGAGAGCCTGCGAATTCCACACAGAAAGGTCCTACGCCCGACCCGGGGACCGAACCCAGGACCTTCTTGCTGGGAGGCAGCAGCGCTAACCACTCGCTAACCATTAGCTAAGAAGGGTCAGACTAGAGGTTTCAACAGACATTGAGGTTACAACTGTTACACCAGTCTTCTGGTACATTTGGCTGCTTGTGGATGATGGGGACAAGATGTGGGCTACAGGGGTTTATGAGTCTCGGACCCACATAGAAGACCGAGAACTCAAAGACTTTTATGGGCTGTAGCCCCACAGAGTACAAACACAATCCCTCAAAGACAACTAGCTGCTTTTATGATACTAGGAATCGCTCATCCTACCGAGAATTTCCAGCAAGAAGTGTCAACATATTGAATTGTCCATGTTGGTCCATTTTAAGTGCTGCAGTTTTGTGACATTCCGAAAATAGACCGATGTGGATATGGCATCTTAAAACAAACACGCAAACAAGGTTAAGTCACAAACTCTCTCTATATATTTAAGCTGCCAAATGTGAATACAAGTACTTTCTGGACAAGGTTCTGAAAATGGAACCCCAAGAAGAGAGCGGGGCAACACCAAAGGGTAGGAGCCAATATAGCGCTTCTCGGCAGTGGGAACAGAGCAACGTCATGCACAGCTGTTTTGTTTAGATGATCACCAAGATCTGAAAATGTCATGCTCAGCTTCTCACAAGAGCGCTGACGAGACGACGAGCACCCTCAGGATTCTTCAAAGGCATGCATCTCCTTCACGTGGCTTGGCAGGAGACTACTGAATTACAGCACGTGCTGGTATAAGATAACATCACAAACATTACCTACAAACCCTACCCACCGTTAAACTAGCTGGTGTCTATGATCGAGTGTGGGCTCCAAAACTGTGGTATTTCCTTCCTGCCTTAATAAGAAATACTCCCAGATTTAGCTTGATGAAATTCTGGCAAAACTGAGCTATTATTACTGGTTGTATAGTAAGTCACGCAAGACCAGTCTAGCCTTTCTACAAATGTCACAAACCATCTGGCCCCATGAGCCAAGGAGTAAACTTTCATGAGCAGGTTTAAAATAAATCTGCTCTGACGAACGCAGTAGAACAAACATGGCTTGATGTCTTTCCCAGTCCCTGGGAAAAACATCTCAAAAGAGGAAAAAGAAGAAAAAATGCATCCAGCTGCTTAAAGGTCCTTAAAATGTCTACTTGCGGTCATAAGGCTGGCACAGTAGAACGACTTCATCCCTTTCAAACACTCTTATGGGCTGGGTAGCCCGACAGCACAAACACAATCCCTCAATCATTCGAAACATATGAGCCTCATACCTCATCTTACACTGATAGTTGCCCCACCCTCCATTGGGTTAAGTCACCTCTGCTCTGTCAACAAGGGCAAAGGTGGATCGAGTCAAGCCCACATGGTTTTTATGGTGCAGCAAACAAACGCACTTGCAGAGACACAATGATGGATGAACAAACAGATACTGCACGTTCATACAACCTACCAGAGCAAAAAGCCATTACTGAAGAGCTTTGCAAAATGTCTACATAAGCTGACCTACTATACTGTACCTAGAACAGTAGAGGGTAGCCTTCACAGCTAAGGTAGCACCTCCCCAAGTGACAATTTATTGTTGTAGGAACGTTACGATTAAGGTATGTAACCATTCAAAGTGTCCAGTTTTCTTGGTGCTCCCAGAACGTTATCCCGCTAATGTATAAATGTATATAATACATAATAATGTATAAATAGAAAATAAAGGATGTGGAGCAGGTAACGCTGTTGCTGTACACCTCAAATGGTCATGGGTTCAAGGCTGGATGGTTTTTCAACAATAATTATATTAGAATTATGTTCAGGTAATAATGTTATACTGCCAACACTGGCAGAACCTTTGTTAAATGCAAAACTTGGGATTAACGTTCCATTAACATTACAGTAGGAACATTCTCTGGCAACTTTGAGAAGGCTCTTTACATAAATGCTGGCGAAACTGCTGGGAACGTTCCCCGTTAGCTGGGTCTACGACAATTATAACTGGTAAGGGACTTAACCCTAAGCTCGGCTCTGGAACGGCAACCAGTGACCTTAATGTCATCAACATTCCCATTGTAAAAGACTGTCAGAGAGAAGAGCTTCCTGTCTGGGGCTGTACGTTCACAGGGACTGCTCTTTGGTCTTGGTCAGTCCTGGGACCCCGGAAGTCTGAGTCAGGCGCACAGAGCATTCCTCATGTTGAGCGACTTGTGTGGCCAGTTCCTGAGTCTCCTTTCTAGTCTTTCCACACCTCCATACCGGTAAACCACAGCTTAGCAGCGGTAGGAATCGTGCTCCTTGGCCTACATTTTCTGTAAATAGGCTGTGACCATGAGGGGGGGGGGGGGCGACCGGAGGTGGAGATTCGTCAGATGGGAAGCTGGAAGACAGTCAGGACTGCTGCATGTCTGACACCCATTCTTCTGAGTGCCACTTGTTTGCAGTTTCTTTTTAAAGGCACTAGTTTCAATGTCAGTAAAGCTTACCAGCAAAACAGGCAACCAAAAGGTCTAAACAGCACTGGGTAAAGTGATCCCCAGTAACAAGATAGACCAATAAAGGGAAGATCCTGTAAATAACAGGGGTTCAATAAGAACCTGTAGACTTAGTAAAGATGTCCTACATAAAATTCTACAGGGGTTCATTGATCCAGGATGAGTTAATGCTTCTCCTGCAAATGAACACGACACCAAAGTGCAAACACTACGATAAACATCCTCAGGGTTACGGTCATCTGGTGACTGACGTCAACCAATAAGGGGCTGCTTGAAGGTTCCCCACGTTGAGCGGCATAATGGCCAATTGTCTCAACTCATAAAATATTGACTGCAGCTGCGTGTCCTTATCAATTATGCAAACATCGGACTGGTACGTGTGTCAGAGCCAGGTGGTGTCAGGAGAATGCTATTGTTCTCCACCCCCTGCTCCACTGAACACACCCACCCTTCTCAAGGCACTTTGTGGCTAAAGTGAATCGACTCATGACGGACGGTGGGCAACCACTGACAGCAGGCTCAAAATGCTGAACCCTGTGCACGGGCTCGACTCGGTACAGTTTGCCGGCAAGCCGGCACCAGACTGTACCCAACATTGAACAGGATGAGGCCCCCCAGTCTCCCCCCAGGACAGAACTTCTCAAGCTAACGAAAACCTGTCCGGAATCACGGATGCAAGTTCTCATGCATTTCAAACAAATGGTAGATTTTATCCAGTCTCCCCTTTAATCACCGGCACCCATGTGACTTACCAGAACATACCATATGTGAGGAAAGGTATTACACAACAGGCGTATCATAAACAGAGACCCAGAGTTCCCCTTTCAACACGTGACTTCCACCCCAGAACACAATGAGCAAAGACAATGATGAACAATTATTTACCTTAACATATGTTCAAGGAATGTTAATTGATAAACAGAGAACATCAAAGGACATTGAATGAAACCAGAAACCCACCCGTGGTGTGCTTTCGCCTCACCCAAAAGGGCTTCTTAGTGAAATCCCAGGAATCACTTTATCTATATCTACAGAACTATAAAGCAATAACACTGGGAGAGGTTATAGCCATCAGCCATGTTGGGAAATTTCCATACAGTCCTTCTAGATGCCTAGGCGAGGGAGATTGACCCCTCGCCGAAAGACCCCGGAATGGGGAATGATGCGTCAGGCTTTTCCACCACCATATTCCACCATCAGTTAAGAACTCTGAACGAGTTGTCAGAACTTGACTTATCACGTTCAGGTACCATCTGAGGTAGATAAGATCTCCATAACAGCAAAGAGTGAGGAGGATGGAGCCGTCTGGAAGACCTGGGAATCCGACCTGGGCCCGTGACCATCGGTGAAGGGGTCTGACAGCTCAGCTTAGGCGACCCCCCTCCCCAAACATATCGGGGGGGGGGCTACGTTTTTAAATCCTCATAGATGCACACCACAAAGCAATGCCAGCCGGCCAAAGGGGCAAACGGTGGCACCGCAGGTTGTGCCGGTGGATTGTTGGCCAGCGTTTGAGAAAGAACGGCGGACGAGGCATTTCAGAGGCTGGCAGCTGCCCGCCTCCGCACGATGGATTAGGGCACACAGATCCTGACATGTAGCACTCTAATCCCTACCAGCTCCATTCCGCATAGCTTTGTCTTGTTGCACCGAATATCCCAACATAGCAATATATCCACGGATAATGTTTTTTAGCTTAGCGTTGCCTTGCCTCTTTCAACACTGAAACCCATGCTGTCTATTTTACTCACTCTTCCTTTCTGTCTCATAGTCTTCCTCCCCTTAACACCTCCCCGGCACTTTAACTGGACGCGACAGCCTTACATGAAGACCCGCAGGGCTAAGCCGAGGTACACAGCGTCATGTGACAGCGAACCCTCACTAGTGCCAGCTGCTGCATCCAGCAATGCAACGCATCTGCTTAGCCAAGGAACCGAAGAGCCAAGGAACCGAAGAGCCAAGGAACCGAGGCCACAGCCCTGACCTCTATAAGCCTGTTATTGCAATCCATCATGACACGGAATCCATACACAATTAAATATCACTGTTCGTGGGGGGAGGGGAGGTCTTGTAATTTTTGGATGAGGGTCAGGGATAGAGAGGGGTCTATACTGCCCCAGACAAAAGCAAACCTTACTTTGGGAACATTCCCAAGACAGACTGGAGACCTCAGCAGCTCTGCACATAAAATTAAACAAAAGGTGGTGGTGATGGGAGGGGGGGGGTCATTCATTTCTAGAAGTAATTTTCAGATAAGAAGCAGAAGGACTGAGCAATTCACGGAATGAAGAGAGAGACTTGTGTTTAGATTCAGTTCATCCAGTACGCAGTGACTGCAAGTCGCACATAATGTGTGACTGTGTACGTGTCTCACCCCCATATGCTGCTGGCGAGGGGCTCTGGACCAATGAAAACCTGAGAAGATAACAGACTGTTGAACCTGGATGGATAAAATTCAGATTCACCTTAACTGCGGTCTTCGAGTCCGGAGGCTACTGTGGGGCACATAGGGAACTGAACACTCCCTAACCATCACTCTGATCATCCCTGATGCAGGCCAAAAGTGCCTTGAAGAATCAGTGTTCTGCTTAGGCAGACCCAGCAGTGACTAATTGGAGTTGCTGTTGGTTCTCATGCAGCAAAAACAAAAGGACAAGCTTTGACTGCAATGGGGCTCGGTCCTGCAGCTTGTGCAGAGAGCAGAGACACATGACAAGCCAACAGATCCAAGGCTCCAAGGTGACACGCTGCGCTTGCAATTATCACCTTGGCTACGAGCTACGGGAGCCGTAAAAAAACAATTTGGAGAGCAGAGTGGGCCGCCTCTCGACTACAACAACCAGGTGAGCCCGGGAGGAGAGAAGGGGAACTGTTGGTATCACGTGGTTTGAGGAGGAGCAGACCTCAGTCACACAGGACATGCTTCCTGCCTTACATCCACAGTCCAGTTGCTGCCACCGCCCCCGATACTCCATGGATGTGAAGAAATGTCTGAACTGTTATACCAGCCAACCTTTACGCAAAGGAGGAAGCGAACTGCTGTTGGGCAAGTTGCTAAGACAAGACCCAGCATCCAAGAACGTGTCAAGCTCTCGAGTAGCACGAGAATCGCTCAGGAGACCAAAACCTGGTCAGAAGAGCACAAATCAAGGTCTTCTGGCCCACAGCAAGAGGAAAAATCTCCGCCCGCCTAATACCGGCACCCACACATAGAAAGAAGACTCCACCCTCTGCCAGGGGGTGAAATTTTGCAACAAACATCTGAGTGCTGAATTTCAGGGTCTGTTACATCCACACATGACGCTGCACTTTCAAAACAAATACGCCCCACTGAAACTGATGCCAAACAACTGAAGCAAGGACAGCTTTGACTAGCAGAATAAAACAGAAACGTGTGGAGTAACCGCTGATTTAGCTAGAGTCAGATAGTGCAGTAATGTGAAAATCTAAATAAAGACACTGAACGCTGTTCATCTTGCGGCAGCTTGCAAGAACTTTTTTAGGAATATGATGATAAATGCATTAACATCTGATGTCAATGGAGCGGTTTGCTCCAGTCCCGTCAAATCCAGGAACACACTGAAGTGCACCAGTGTGCCATTCCGGAAGCGGGGCAGAGGACGGCATGCAGATCAGACCCGCTATGCATTTGCATATCCGATATACTAGGGGTAAACACTGTGTAATCCCAAAACATTAGGACCATACCCTGAGACAATATAGGGTGAAATATTAAAGCACCTTCTCCTGATTGATCTCTAGTCTTCATGAGCCCTGTACTGTATGAAGATGAAATCAAAGAAAACTACAACAGGAAGTTTCTCACTATACTGAGGAGAGTCTCAGCAGAACAGGAAGTGAACTCAATACCACACTGTTTACGTACAAATAAAAGCAACCTACCTGGACCACTTCAATGCCTCTTTTCCTGCAAAGAAAAAAAAAAAAAGTGAGAACGAGAAACATATTACCATCAATGTAGCACCTGCTCAACTCAGTAACACCAGAATTAGAATTTAGAGATAATGTGGTTTTGTTATGGCTGCAGGACAAGAAAGTGATTTTAAGAATGGCTTTTCTGAATGGCATTGGTGTTCCAGTCTGTAAGGTACTCTGCGGCGAGCGACCGATGGTGGTGTAACCCATTCGTGACCACAAGGGGAGCCGCTCACAGCAGCATGAATGGTTATGGTGGCTTTTAGGGGCGAGAAGGGGTCAGATGGGGGGAGTGGGGGACACAGCTTTAGATGACGACATTTGTTCCACTAGGCTGCCCCAAGCTCATTCTAGATCATGCTGTAGCGATAGCTACATGCAATTACAAAAAAGCACAGACACAGGTCAGTCAGCGAAAAGAGAGAGTGACCCCCCCCCCCCGAAGGCTGCCACCATCAGCCCACAGCCAGCTCGTTCTGCATCCTCATGACCCAGCGATCACCCGGCCTGTGATGAGATATGATTAAATGTGACATGTGATTCAATCATGTGACAACCTTACACTGCATTAACCACACTTAGGCACCCATGTGTGTGTTCCCTTTATCTGATCAGCCGTGAACCTCCCTATTAAATGAATTAGCCAATCATTTGGTTGTTCAGGAGCTAGGAATGATTAATTATTGATTACATGAAATTAATAAGGAACGTCTTTGATTTAGAAGCATGTAATTTTTCTTCACAAAACAATTATTCCCCACAATCTGCGTAACACATCAGGGAAAGCGAAAGAGAGTTTTCAGCTAACCAGGTTGATTTACCCTTATAAAGACAATCTTTCCAGACTTAAAAAGCAAGTTCTTCATTTCACGAGTGAAAACCAGCAACCAGACAGCATCATGTGGACCAACTTTGGGAAACATCGGCCAAGGTTTGATCTCGGCGTCGGCACCTCACAGGGTTAGGGGAGTCCAGCAATCCCGATATCCACAATGGCCATAGGTGGAAATTAGCGGGAGAACATTTTAAACTGAATTTGAGAAAACACTTCTTTACACAGCATGTAGTTAGAGTACGGAATAGTCTTCCTGTTCAAGTAGCGCAAGCTAAAACCCTGGGTTCCTTTAAAATCAGAGCTAGATAAGATTTTAACAACTCTGAGCTATTAGTTAAGTTCTCCCCAAACGAGCTTGATGGGCCGAATGGCCTCCTCTCATTGGTAAATTTCTTATGTTCTTATGGGAATAAAGCCCAGTGCTGGCAACTTTTGTTTGATTTGTCAAGCACTTCATTCTCGTGTAACAAGCGGGAGACCATTTATGGATGCAGAGACTCGTGTGGCCATGGCACTCAGAGTCATGGGGCAGGATGGTCATTTGGGGAAGGATGCTGCAGCCAAACATTAAATGTATTCCACTGGCATCGGGTACATAATAAACATCCCAGCAGCCACATCCCAACTCTGAATCGCTGCAAACAAACCACAAACTAAAAAGCTCTTTAGTAACACGTCCCAGGCCATCCTATTTCCGTCATAATCAATAATATAAAAACAACAAAGGCAGGCATTTAAAAATACAAAGATAAATGCCACTGCTGAACAACCCAGGAAATTGTAGTCAAAGTGGAGTGGACAAGTCCAGAAGACACACAACACTCCATCCATTGCAAAGGACCCCCCTGCCCCCTTCACTTATAAAATTTGTTCAGGCACATTTGAAGACAACTGCATACCCACAACTCATAAGTTGTCAAAAGGCTTTATGAATGACTCAGCAAGATCAAGATGACAGTAGGTTTTTTGGGTTTTGAGGTCATTCTTGGGTAGAACTCCTTTAAACATCTCTGCTAAAGGACTATTTGCAAAAAAAATGTAAACAGCTTTCTTGTTAAGCAGGCCGACCTGTGCGATTGGTGTGCGGGCAAGCCGTGACACGCTGCCTGCTGCCAATTAGGTTCCACCATCACCCAGCTGTTGCGAAAGTTTGCCGCGGGAAACACGGAGTGCGACCAGAGCAGGAAGTAGGCAGGCCATGTCTTACCAGTGTCCCTACATCAGTCACAGTGGGGAATGAGGAAATACCACCCATCTGCCCAATTCAGGCCACTGCTGAGTCTTTGACGTAAATGTGACGGTCATGTGATCCGGCGTCAGTGCATGCGGCATACTAACGATACGTCGCAACTAAGTCACAAGGAGAGCTGTGCAACGTCAAGAATGGAATTCCTACTCAACAGGCTCCAGGCAACAAAACAGCAACAGAGCCTACCGGTCAGTGCCGGTATCCAATACCGCGGACCTTTCCTGAATCATGAATGAGGCACATAGCTTCATGCGATACACACGGCACCCGCAGCTCACAGGCCGAGTCCGGTTCTGTTAGAACTAGCGGGCAACGAAGGCGGTGAAAAGGGAACAATAAGAGCAAGTGACACTCAAACTGTACACCGCAACTAGCGAAGAGTTTGGGTGTAACCATGGTGAACTGCAAAAGGGACGGTCAGCCGGCAATTCCAGAAAGAGACAAAAGACCAGCACTTGACCAAAAACAGCCTTTGCCTGTTTATTTTACTGACAGTGTGAGAAGAAGTGAGTACCAATTTGTACCATGAAGGGTCTGCCAATTGTACCCTTAGCTTAAGTACTTGTACCCTTAAGATTCCTCAGAGGCCATTTCTGTACCTTAGATTAGACTAAAAGGTACATTTACCTACAGCTAGGGCACAACTGGCAGACCGTTGAGGGCACAGCACCAGTGACAAGCAAAGGACAAGCAGAGCCCCAGCTTTAATGTCATGAAGAGAGGTGTCCAACTGCCCCACAAACTTGGAAATGGCCCCTTCGGAGACCAAGCTGAAATGGATTCCAGAGACTACAGATCTTCATTTTAATGAACAGTGCTGAGCAGAGTAAAAAGGGATCGCTCTCTTTTCAGAAAGTGCCGTCGGGTAGCCAGCTGGACCGGACAGGCAACCCCCCCCAGCCCCCGGCCCAACAACACAACCGGCCAGATGCTATGGAAAGAGGGGAATTGTGTGGGGGGGGGGGGGGTTTGTCATACAGGCAACTCAGAAAGAAACTCACAGGTGTACAAACACACACACACACACACACACACACACACACACCATTGGCTATGATCGGGGCCCATTCTTCTGCCAGCAATAAAGCAAAGAGAAGGGCTGAGGCTGCTGGGAAAAAAAACCCTTTTAAAGCTTTTCAAAGCAAGTGCAGGGGGGTGACTCATCCCCTCCCGCAGCCGGCGAGGCTCTGTGGCAGGCAGGCCGCAGCCGGCGAGGCTCTGTGGCAGGCAGGCCGCAGCCGGCGAGGCTCTGTGGCAGGCAGGCCGCAGCCGGCGAGGCTCTGAGGCAGGCAGGCCGCAGCCGGCGAGGCTCTGAGGCAGGCAGGCCGCAGCCGGCGAGGCTCTGTGGCAGGCAGGCCGCAGCCGGCGAGGCTCTGAGGCAGGCAGGCCGCAGCCGGCGAGGCTCTGTGGCAGGCAGGCCGCAGCCGGCGAGGCTCTGAGGCAGGCAGGCCGCAGCAGGCGAGGCTCTGTGGCAGGCAGGCCGCAGCAGTGGCCGGGTCAGCCCGGCAAGGGACGGCTTTCACGTATTTCTTGTTACTCTGTTGCCCTAGCAACCGTGTTGTGGTAAGGCATTCCGTGACACCGCCGGCTGATCCCCTGGAGCAGTGTCTCCCAGTCCGGTGCTTGGGGACCCACAGACAGTCCACATTTTTGCTGTAGACCTTACAGGCAGGGAGCTCGGAGGGAGCAAAAACGTGGACCGGCTGTGGGTCCCCGAGGACCGGACTGGGAAACACTGCCATGGAGGACTCCCTGTGCTCCGGGACCCAGACAGCCTCGGGCCCCCCCGTCTCTATTACATGGTGCCAACAGCCCTGGGATGGCTGCCGGAGCCAGTCTGACCAGACGCGTCTTTTCACACAGACCCAGATAGGTCTGCGGCCTCTCTCCAAAGCATCCAAAATTGCCAAAAAAGGACTTATCTACCAAAAGGCCAAAAACATACAAAAAAGATGAAGTGCAGAAAGAATCGTGCTTTTCTTCTTCCAGCAGGGGGTCTACCTTTGCTTTGTCTTCCTGGTTGCCGGGCAACCCGGAGCTGACCTCCTGCTTGGGGGGGGGGGGGGGTCACCCGTTGGACATAGTGGACACACCATCCCTAACCCACTTATCAGCCCGTTATATAACTCAAAGTTCTGACCCAAGACTGTGGCAGCCAGACAGGCCATTGTCAGTAAAGCAGGAAGACAAAGGTCCAGCAGCATGTGACCTTGATGAAGGTGGATATCTCACCCGAATGTGAAGTCATCATCCAGCAAGAACTGACTCGTCTGGGTTAGGAAATCCTACCAGCAGGAGTCGGCATGTGGTATCAGATACAGACACAACTGGGATCTGCATCTGTTTTTCGTGGTACAGTCCAAAACTCGATGAATGGCAGCAGTGGATTTGACACAATCGGTCTTCACCCACGGTGGCCTGAAACAACTTATGGATCAGTTGCCCCATTGAGCAGAGAGGTGGTTGAGCCTAGTGGTGGGATATTTTAACAAAGGGCCTTTGTTTCGCAACTTGACGCAGGTGCTATTAAGAGTCAACAAGGAAGTAGATGAAAACAGACAGAACCTCAATGTTCTTCCCTTTCTCGAGTTGTGGACAAGAAAGTCTTTTGAGAACCATGCCAGTCAAATGACTCATCGGCAGTTAACTCCTCCCCGGTCTACTTTCCTCTCCCCAGCCAAGTTGAGGCATCACCCGCAATCGCACAAAACCATTCTGAATCGGCACCCATTCCGTCCAGTTCCTCTGGGATCTAGCGGTCCACTGTGAGCTCTAGATCTCCCAGGCAGATACTGGCCAAGTCCAAACAGTCGCAGTCAACTACCGCCTATGTTTGGATGTGTGGGGGGGGGGGGGGGTTTCCCATGACCTCCAATCCAAGATGGCTCCCTGGGCGTGATCACGCCCATGTCCCCGGAATGGGGATTAGGGAAATCAGCTTGCCTAGGTCTTTGCTGTGCTCCTGCTCGTTGACGCACGACACAGCAGTCTTTGTGCCTAAGCAGGGCGGGTATACAGCAGTGCGTTTAGCCAGTAAAGCGGCACCATCCCTAACCCACTTATCAGCCCGTTATATAACTCAATGTTCTGACCCAAGACTGTGGCAGCCAGACGGGCCATTGTCAGTAAAGCAGGAAGACAAAGATGGACGCTCACTCACAGCGACACACACCCAAAAGGTTCACTATCTAGTTCACGATACACACTCACACCTCTCTACCCCAGCTACAGATTCTTATCACTCCGGTTCTGACGAGTTTGCCCAGGGAATCCCTGGTAAGCCCATCCCACCACTTATCCTTGGAGTTTGGTATATTTTTTTTTTTTTTAAGTCCTGTCCTCATTCCTTTTATCATCTCAATAAACCGAAAGGATACCCTTAGCCACGCCCACTCTGGCTTGTCAGTGCATTCCAGGGAGCTGCATCAACCACCCAAAATGCCAAACCTGAGACACCAGCAGCACCGTGAATAAGGAGGCGACACCACCCACAACACTAAGCTGAAGCGAGGCAGGGCCGAGGCAGACTGGGAATGCACTGCAACGGCAAGAAAGACTTTCAGGAACGTTACCCCACATTGCAGCTCAGCCAGATACTTAAATCTAACAAAAAATGTCACCACTGGAATTACAGTCTTATAAATTAGGTCAACGAAACTAAAGACGGCAGGGCAGATACAATCGGCTGTATAGGTCTGGGTAATCCCTCAAAAAAAAAAAAAACCCTTAAACCATCCACACAGGCAGAAATGTCAAGAGTGATAGACATGCCTGCAGAACCAGCCACAGACTGAGGGAAGTTTATCAGTTAGGCACTTATTCAAAACCCACTACAAGATCCACAACAGCAGTTACCCCAGATCAGAACCTGTGGCTTTCCTAGCACCCTCGGCCCGGTGTCACCCGCCTGCTCTGCAGGGCACAAGACCTGGCATGTCACAGTGCACGCTGAGGGCCCCCCAGCACAGCATAGCACCCCCTACAGTAACCCGGCAGCTGCTCCCTGTGCCGGACAAGTAACACCAGCAATCTCAAAAGCGAGACGCTCAGAGTCGGAGTTTGTATAAACGAAAGGATGAAAGAAAACAGAAGGAAAATAAAGCTCTTTTATAGGCCCTGAGTAAAGGATTAGCCTCAACCTCCTAAGAGTTGGAAGCGAAGACTGAGAGACAAAGACGCACGCCCTTAAGCAACCCATCACAAACTGACGAAGGCTGCTGTGTATCTATGTCTGAGCCACACAATCTGTCCCATAGCAAATGAGTGCACAGCCCGTTGCTATATCCAGCTGTTAGAAACACATTACATCGTTTGGCATTCCCTTCAAAAGGCTTACAGAAAGTCTAACTTTGGAAATAACAACAAAAAATATATATGTAAACCGCATCAATCAGTGCCTGGCTGGGTAATAAAAACCTGGCAGGCTCCATCTAATGTAGTAGACCTGCTGTTCTGTACCTCAGGTGATATATGAAACGTCACATAAACAGATTATATCGGGAGAAGGATATCCCAGTCCTTGGACACAGGAAAACCGCATTGCCATGTGAAATGGCCGCCCGTCTGAACTACAGTGTTAAAAAAAAAAAACACACACACCATGTATTGTAAAGCCAGAAGGTATCGGAAATGTACTAGGTCACGGCATCCATCCATCTCCACCCGCCCCCAATACACACACACACCCACCCTAAGCGGCAACAGGTCAGCAAGGTGAAACATGCATGCAGATGCGATTTCTACATTTACAATCAAACCAGATTCATCCCATCACACGGCGGCACCGACGCATGCATGGCGTCCACATAAAAACAACAGAAAGCCAGGCAGGATTGTAGGAGGCTCGCTGCCAACCTGCACAGATCGGCGAAGGCCTGGAAATTGAGCTTCTTCATCTTCTTCTCGCTGAGCCAGTAGCCCACCCGCTTGCCTCGCAGGAAGGTCTGCATCGCCGCCGCTTCGGCACCAAGGATCCGCCGGGCTGGCTGTCGCCGAAAACAGGAAACCGTCTCAGTCCGCGAACCTGATCGTGAAGGAGAGATTATTAAAAAAAAAAAAAAAAAAAAAGGAGATGGTGATCAGAGGCAGTAATAATTTAAAATAAATCCACTTAAATAAAGCACATTTCGGACATCGATGTTATCCCAGATAGCTAAGCCTGCACTGTGTAAAAATAATAGGACGGGAAAACACAAATATTCACATCTGCTGGCGTTTTTAGAGGATGCACCATCATGCACATAATAACAATAACGCCTGGCTGCTCGATTCTTATTTTAAATGCGCAATGTTTAGGAAGGCGACAGTATTTCCCGATAATGCGCTGCCAAACGCGGTCTGTGGGGAAACATGCGCCGCGGCGCCACTTTAGTGCTGCTTATGCGGCTTGTTAGCTGGTTAGCGAGGCTGGCTGCTGCTCGTCCGCGGGGCACCATACCCGTTAACGCATCTCCCCTGGGTCTCCGTTTCCCTCGCCCAGCTGCGCCGCCTTCGCAGCCCGCTAGCGGACCATTCTCCGGGAGCCGATCCGCTAGCCTCCCCGATACCCCTCGCAGCCGCCCGGCGATCCTGCGCTCCGTGTGTTTTTGTAGGTTTTAAAGTGAGACGTTTTCCGTTCAGATGAGTCCCGGCTTGGTGGACACACCCTCCGAAGTCAGGCTGGATTCAGTGGCGCCGGGCATGGCATCATGCCCCCTCCGCAGCCATGGCATACACTGCGCCGTCTGCCAAATGCCTTCTCTTTCTGCCTCTCTCTCTCCTTCTTTCTCTTCCCGTACAGTGAATTGAAAGAAAAGCCTGCGTCAGCCTCCCGACAGCTCCCCTAGGTGGCGGCAGGACAGCATCGTCCCTCTCCTTAAAGAAACAGGGGACCGCGACTGATAGGGACCCGCACTGGAGCTCGGGATGGCCGGAGACCCGGCTGAGTCGCCCCTCTGCTCTGTGCAGACGCTCGGGCGCAGTGGACCGGTTTAAATATTGTTTTAGTCACACTGTTCGATTTCATCAAACATATGCGTGGCTGTCTGTAATACAATAATATACCTTCTTAATGATGGTAATTTTAGAGAAACTAAAGAAAAAGCAGCGGACAAGATCGTCGCGAATATTCATATTGGAATTCTAATAATTTTGAAGGCAGTGCAGTCATCGCAATTAGCCTTAGATCACAAATGCGTTACCTTATTAATTGCCGGTGGATGTTTTGCAAGTGATCCACAACTTAAGAAAGTGTCCAGTGAGGACTCCGTACGCGCCAAGAACGATCAAGCACAGGCCTAGATTAACGCAGAATTACCTTGACGTCTTGTGACAGGACCCGATATACTCCTTCACAGATACTGTTTGCATATCACTTGAGTGGGATGTGAGCATTGGTCACCTTAAGTAGTAAATGGGTGGGTGCAATGGTTTATATCTCAATGGTGCAGTATGGCTGGGTGGTACTGCGAGTACAGCTTCAATAATTAACAGTTATACAATCCAGCCTACTGACAGAATAAACATTATTGTGAAAACCCAGTGATAAAAGGTACTATATGACACTATATGGTATTTGTTAGCCCATGGTAGTCAGCTGATTAGTTACACAAGTTTCCCTTCAGACAGAGACACTAAACTTCCAATTCTTGAGCGTTAAAATCGGATTGCCCAAATGCAGGCTAAAATAAAACCCTGAAATAACATCAGAGACCAGTAATAGTTCAATCAGGCTGCCTTACTCAAAATTCAGCAAACGCTGGACCCATCGTTTGTATTAAAATCTATGGTTCCCATAACGGGAAGCTTAAATGGTCCGAGAGCAGCTTCCTTACGGAAATTGATATTGATTTTCACCCAATGCCCAGCAGCAGGGACGGTGCGAAGAAATAAAATTTGCCATCCGACTCGGATTTTCTGGTTGAACTTGTATTCGGACTAATCAAATAACGTAGACAATACGCTTATAACATGGCTAGATTAGTAATTTTACAAACGCTAGTAAATATACGTAATCAGGATATACACTAAAACTTACAACGCCCACACAATACCTGACAATATTCAATATATGAATATTGTATGAAGCTGTTAAGCAAATCTAATTAAACTTTGGACTATTGATTAGATATTGAACTCCACTGCTGTAAAATGATAAAAGATATCTTATATGCCACCGGAAGCTTGCACTAGAAAATTGTATGAATTTTTAAAATTAAAACACGATTCTCGTACCTGTTATTTAATAGAAAGGATAAATATTGTGCAATCAAAAAGAAAAGATCTAGGGGTTATTCGACATTTTTTCATCCATTAGCCAAATAACTTAAGCCAAACGTAAGAATTCTCCAGTAGTAATGTGACTTCTCTCCTTCTATTGGACGGTTTTCACGTTTGGCTTATCCATCTAACTAGGAAATTCTACTTTGTGGAATATGAATGAATGAAAATTTGGGGGGAATGCCATAATGTTCAGGATAAGTATCCGGGGCATGGATTAATAGCTTATGTGAAAAGATGTAATAAAAAACAATCGCTTAAATTACATTAACATTAAACACGTTAAACCCATATGACTCAAATCCCGAAATGTGATGAAATGATGATACTGAAACGTGTTTACTTCGTATGTAAAAGTTTGTCGTTCGCAGCCCTCCAAGCCACAAGAGGGCGTCACTGCTCTCGGGGGCTTTAGAGTAGTTCAGTAAGAGGGGTTAAATTCTCCCGGATGTAGCATTTTTTTTCTTTTTTTTTTCAAAAAAGGAAGTTGATTAGCTGGAAGTCAGATGACAGCAGACATGGGGAACATTGATCCGAACGGATGTGGTTAATTCTGAAACTAAGAGGCTAAGAAAAAAGTTATCAGCCAGAAATCTAGTTGTTCAACTAGCAAAGAAAGGTGGGCTGCGTTGTGTTCATTTTGGCGTTATTAAAAGTTTTATAGGAAGTGGGAAATCGAATAAGAAGTTTGATAAATACATATCTGACACATGCATATTATGATTTGTTCCATTTGTGCGGGGGTGGTGGTGGTGTTTATGAATGTCTATTTCCACGTAATGGGAGTGGGATTATTAATTAAGCGGGTTTGATTTTGCGTAATATTCCCGGGGTTTAATATTAGCAATAAAAAAAACGATTTTACGTAAGGTTACACAAATACAGCGGGCGTCATCTGAATAATTAAGTCACTTAAGTATGTGTATAGCGAAGGACAGTTGACGCAATATGTATAATTTCTTTAACTTTTTTATATAGCCAACATGTAACGCGATGTCGATTTAATAAAATAAAAGAATACGATTTCGCATCTTAAAAACAAAATGAGTATACCATAAATGTTGCGCAATAATATAGGTATTTCGCCAGACATCCCGACCACAAAATATCCATTTTCATTTGTCGAATTTGGGATCTTAGCATAAACATGTAATGTCCAAGTTAGGATTGACCTAATTAGTCACCCCAACGAATCAAGTGAGGATGTCTTTACTTACTAAAAAACAGCTGATCTTGATCTCACTTGTATAGTTCCGCATTCTCAGCATGTTTTAGCGCCGTGCTTAGGGGGAGACTTTGAAATTGATTCTTAACGCAAGAATACCCAACAGGTACTTCAATGATATGCTGGGCTATGGAATTAAGACCATTTTCATGAAGTCTGTTGCATTGTGTGAACTGTAGTAATGTTACAACAATACAGACCATTGTCCTTTTTCCAGACTGGAGTATGGAGAATGATGAACTTCCGCCAACGGATGGGATGGATTGGCGTGGGGCTGTACCTTTTGGCTAGTGTGGCAGGCCTTTTCTATGTCTTTGAGATCAGCCAGACCTACAACCGACTGACACTGGAACGTGTAGAATCTGTGGCTTCTGGGCCACAGCCCACCGACAACTCTGCTGTCCCTCATTCCTCGTGGGTGCACGTTCTGAAGATGCACCTCCTGTCCTTCCCCTTTTGGCTGTGGGTCACCCTCTTCCTCATCCCTTATCTTCAAGTATTCCTCTTTCTCTACTCTTGCACCCGTGCGGACCCCAGGACTGTGGGCTATTGTATTCTGCCCGTCTGCCTGGCTGTACTCTGCAAGCGGAACAAAACCTTTACCAAGGCATCCAATCAGATCAGCCAGCTGCAGCTGATTGACACTTAACTGAAACCACAAGGCAGATGATCAACTTGCTAACCAAGACACTAGTAAAAGATGGGTTGAGAAGGCAGGTCTTCATAGTTTTCAGTTGCTTATTTTATTTGGAATTCAATGTTCACACTCCACTTATCAGATTCATGTACTGGTGATTTCTTTTTGAGCTAAAAAAGATTGTGATTTTTTTAAGTAAGCCATTGCTTATGCTGATGATAATGCTGATTCAGAAATGAGTGCACAAGAGGCTACCTACATCTCAGAGTATCTTAGGAAGCCATTGAATATTTATCTCATATTAGCGAAATGTACCAAATCCTGCAGGAAGGTGCATGGCCGCAGTTATTCAGATCTGCCGTTTTCTATGGTAGCCCAACTGGGTTTTTAAGCTCAGTGTGTCGTGTTGATAATATTTTTAAAACACTTTCTATAAAGGTGGGTTTGAGCATTCCACCTCCTTTGCAAGGTGAAAATGTCATACTGTTAAGTGGCTTTATATATTTAATATATCTGTCTGGTTAAGTAAATTTTGAGCAAGTGTGAAATCAGGTACTCCAGTGTGCTTTGGAAGTTGGCACGTGTTGTCCTGTTAGACCTTTCAAATGGGACAACACTGGAAGCAGTCAGGGATCCAGACTTTAACTTGTCTAACACTGTAAGGGGGGGGACCACAGATTCACTGCAATTTTGCTCAATATCCTTCTTGGTGTGGGCATTTGTTTATATTCAAATATACACAGGTTCTGTCTGGCTAATTGGTGTAATTAAATTTGCAGTAAAACCTGATTTGGGCATGCTTTTTTTGTTACGTTGGATGGTGTTGAATTGTCTTGTGAAATTTTTGGTATACCCCTTGTCGCACCACGGTACAGCATTGTGAACGGCCTCAGGCTCAGCTAGGGAACTGTTAGATTACAGGCCATAGTTATTGCCCATTTGGCAGTGCCAATGTAAATCTTTATAGCCCCTTTTCCTTTTATGAAGGGTCTTATATTTTTTCCAGTGAGAGGTTGTGTTCAGGAATGTTTGCCTTTCAAATGCACTGTGATTAATTTTTAATAAAGCATTTGAGAATAATATTATAAGAATAATTATTTGTAGGGTAATTTGTTCATATCCATACTAAGCAGTACCGGAGGCGCTTCACTTAAGGTTTCACTTATGAAATGTTACATACAAGACTATTTAAGTAACCACTAACATTTGCCTCACCACAATAATCTTGAGTGACAATTCTCAACAAGATTGCAGGGTAAGGACATGGTCGTCTGTTTCAGATGGAGTGTCATGTAAATGTTTAATTAAAAAAATTAAAGCGATGTTTCGAAACATGGGAATAATGTAATAAATTATAATCATTAACCAGGAGTTAATCACCGTAGTGATTAACATTAAGCACGTTCTACACAGTTATGGTTATTACAATAATACGACAATGATGCCTCAAACCCATCTATTACAGCTAAATGTTAACAATATTTATCTATAGCATGTTATTCTTCCTTAACCTACCATTTCCTTTTCACAAACCAACGCACTAATAGCATTTCCCAGTAAATTTGCTGTGTCCGTGTATGAAAATAGTTTTACCTGTGAAGACTGCGCAAGAAAAAAAACAAATATTCATGGTTGCATACAATGGAAAAAAAAAGACTAAATATATAGCGACGAGCGTGCAAACACAAAGCGGATAAATCCGGCGGTCGAATGCGGGAAATGGCTGTACACAACCACAAGCACATTTGATCATTTCCCGCCAGCCGTGATTTCGTGACCCGGAAGCGGAAACGCCACATAATCGCTCCCTGCGCGCGTCTATTTCGTTTTCTGCGTATCCCTCAGAAAAGGTAGAACTGGTGAAGATTACAACCCACATATCTGTTGTGCAGTATACTTTGTGCTGCAATAATTAATCGTGGTTTATTACAACGCCGTGCAATTCGGTCCTGTTGTCTATCCTTTTCGCCCTGGAAGAGGAAGTTAAAACGCGCTATTGTTATTAGGGGGTGGGCGTGTTTGCGTCTATCTAGAGCTCGCTATTTCTAAGGATGGCGCTGAACGGCGAGGAGGAAAGCACGGTTTCTCTTGTAGACGTTTTGGAAGAAGACGATGAGTTAGAGGACATAGCCTACGCGGTGCTAGGCGCCAGCGATCCGGACAAATGCTCATATCCGCAGGTAGGAAAATGCGTCTCCCTCCGTCTTGTATGCACCCGAAAATCAGCTGCCATTGAGAGCAGCGGCAACCCAGACTACAAAGCATTAGAAACGCAATCAAACAAACCAATTTTCGTAATAATAAATTATTTATTGGGGGCCATAAACACAGCAAATATAAACATTCAGTGTTTATCACTCTGTTTAAGACAATAGTTGTGTAGGAATGCGAAATAAAAGCAGATGGGCATGATAGTTTTACCTTGCCTCTTGGTGATCCAAGCCCTACCGGCCTCCCCGGATATCTCGCGGTAATGTGTAACACCCGCTTTATTTTCCGCAGGGGTATGTGAAGAGACAGGCGCTCTACGCCTGCAGCACCTGCACCCCAAAGGGTGCCGAGCCGGCGGGGATCTGCCTCGCCTGTTCATACAAATGTCATGAAGGACATGATCTCTTCGAGTTATACACTAAAAGGTGAGCCCTATTCAGGGGCTAAGGCCGTGATGAACGGGTATTGAATGCAGTGGTTATAACAATGGTTCTAAATCCGCCGCCGCCGAATGATTTTATTCCATCCCTACGTTGATCAGGCTTATATAGTCCTTAGTTTGCTAATAGTGAATGTGGAAAGTTGAAAGCAGGTTGGAATGGAAACACCTTAGGAACAGGACTGAGAACCACTGGGTTAGAACATGCACTCTGTATACCCTAGCATGTTATGTCGGAAAGTCTGCATGCAGTTAACTGTTAATTTAATATAAAATTGCTGGTCATTATACGGTGTATTTGGTCAATCTTAAGATTGTTGAACAAAGTAAGCAATATCGGGTTAAGACTACTGTAGATTTATGTAAATAAAATCCGTTCGTTGTGTATCAACGGCTCCCTCTGGCGTTGGTTGTAAGACACTGTTTTTTGCGAGTAGGTGGGTTTTTCGGGGTAAGCTGGCCAAACCAACACATACGAGCAGAAAAATGCAGCTTTTTGGTAATGCTTGAGTTACATGTTAAGCTGTACGTCAGGTGACTAATTAGCCTCACCACAGTAATTGAAAGTGGAACAAGAGTGCTAACATAGCCTAGGGTGAGCATACTTTCTGTGTTAGGCTGACCACCTGGGTGTGAGAACCTCTCCATGTTTATTCGACTTTTTCTTTGGCTGCAGAAATTTTCGCTGTGACTGTGGCAATGCGAAGTTTGAGGGATTGGAATGTAAACTCTTCCCAGTAAGTCATATTATACCCTCTCCCTCTCCCTAAAATTATAATCACTGCTGATCTCCCAGTATCCACCATGTGTCTCGTGTTTTGTATAAGGAAAAGGACAAAGTGAACCCCAACAACAAATACAACCACAATTTCTTCGGCTTGTACTGTACCTGTGACAGACCGTATCCAGACCCAGAGGACCAGGTGAGACCCCTGACCCAGTGCGACTTCACCACAACTGTGTGGAAGGGGGGTGTGCACTGGCTAACAGATACTCCTGGGTAATGCAGTTCCCACTAATCCTTACCAGGTTCCAGATGAGATGATTCAGTGCATTGTTTGTGAAGACTGGTTCCATGGACGGGTGAGTTATTTACACTGGGGTGTGGGCATGGGGATATAAAAAAAAAAAAAAAAAAATCTGACAATCAGCATGTGGGGAGTGTATTTGCAGACTGCCGTCTTTCTCCTCAGCACTTGGGCTGCACGCTGGCAGAGTGTGTGGAGCTGCAGGAGATGGTGTGTGAGGTCTGTATGAACAAAGCCCCCTTCTTATGGAACTACGCTGATCACATTGCAGGTACGCAATTCAGGCACAACAGGAGCATCCCCCTCCCCCATGTAAAATATCATTTGTTCCTGATTAGATGTATGACACTTTGCAGAGCCTCCGGTTACCAAAGTGAGCCCGTCCAAGGAAGAGATGGAGGTAAAGGTTGACGACTCGGATGATAAGAAGACAGAGGAGTCTGCAGGACCAGACCCATCCACCAGTAGCAGCCTGTTAGAAAAGGTACTGAGGCTGGTGCAGAACCACGTAGGCACTTGTGGGTGGTGAAAGGCCATCGCTTCTTATGGGGATGGAATCACATTGGGCTTGCAATCCAGATTTTTGCCAGCAGATGGCGCTGTGCCACAGCTGTTGTTATCCTGCAGCCAAGCTCTGCCACTCTTCTTCGTGGTTAATTAGCAGGCTAATGGTCCTTGTGAAATACAGGTCTCCCTGCTCCTGGCATGGCGTAGCCAGGATTTTGCTGTGACGCGCTGCACGGGTCTGCTTTCGGTAGCACACCTTTCTGGTGGAGCTAAAGGTCACTCCTGTCCCAGTTGGCGGCTTTGGCCGCATGAGCGTCAAAGTGACAAACTGGCACGTCGGGCTGGTATTTCATGCCGACGTCTCCCTCCCCACACGCCACATCCAAGGTGCCGACAGACCGGCTGTCCGGGTGCAAGAGGACGCACGAGCAGATGGTGGAACTCCCCTGCACCGCGGCAGAGCAGTGCAAGCTAGAGAGGATGAAGGCCCAGGGCGTGTGCAGACCCAGGGCGGGGGCGGTCTTCTGGCCCTATGTGTGGCGCAGCCAGCTGTGCACCTGCATCAGCTGCAAGGTACAGCCATGCCGCCATCGCCATCCTCAGCCAGACATCCAACCCTCACCTTCCTGATCCCGAGCCACTGGGTCCGGCTGACGTTCCCATACCAGACAGTAGTGTAGCGGACTTGGCTGATTTCTGTCATGCATAGAGTCTATAATGATTTAACCGAGGAATCGGCAGTTTATTTTATCTATGGATTAAGTCCCCTTTATTTTGCAGGTGTAAATAATTGACCCGTTGGGCTACTTGAAAGTCAGTAATAAGTTCCAAAATTGAGATTTGCCAGCCACGTGGCCCCCACGGTCCTAATGCCCCTCCAGTATACTTCTGGTGGCACCCCTGTAGAAGTACTCACTGGAAGCTGGGAGAACTTCTTATGCAATGTCTCCCATCGCCCTGCAGCGTGCCTATGTGGCGAACGGCGTGCCCTTCCTGCTGGATGAGTCCGACACTGTCCTAGCTTACGAGAACAGGGGAAGATCAGAGCGGGGGGCAAGTGACCCGCTGCTGACGGCTCTCAACGCGCTCAACCACGTCCAGCAGCTGGAGGTCATCTACGGTGAGGCGGGCCGGGCCACGGAGCTGCTTCGCTAGCGGTGCACCGGCCGTGCGAGAGGCCAGTTTAACATGAAGCTACCCCTCTCTGCTCCCCAGAATTCAATGACATGAAGGCAGAGTTGAAGGACTACCTGCAGAGGTTTGTGGAAGAAGGAAAGGTAAGGAGGCTACACAAGTGATTTTCTAACCATGCATGACCCATGAGCGCCCTGATCAGGCCTGATAATCTGGCAAAAGCAGAACAGCTGAAGATGTTGAGGTGTTCGCCACCTTTCCGCAGGTGGTGGCGCCGGAGGACATCCAGCAGTTCTTTGAGGAGCTGCAGAGCCGGAAACGGCGCCGGACCAACGTTAGCCAGTATTACTGCAGCTGAGGGATCCCTGCTGCCCGCCAGGCCCCTGGCAGAGGATGCCATCTGCCCATGCACGAGCGCTGGCAGCCGTACATCCCATGATACACCCTTTATGTTGCTAGGAAATAAAATTAAAAATTCAAATGACCAAAGAGAAGGTGTGAGGCCATGTTCAAGCCGAGGAGCCGACTTTGCCTCAATGGTACCATGGAAACGGCGTGAGGCTGGCCTGGTGCTGAGGCAGCCGGGGGTCTCTGTGGTGACGTCAGTCTCTGGCACCACTGGCTGTCTGTCGGGAGTCTCTGGTCTAAGACGATAGTACGTGACCGTTAGCTAAGCTGGACAGAAAGCCAGTCTGTCACATCTTGGATTGTCAGCCAATGCTCACGTCTTCATTCATGTTGTCTTTAAAGCTTAAGGAGAATTAGTTTAAAAAAAAAAAATTCATGCCCTAGCTGTTTTTTTTGTGTCGTTCGCAATAAAAGTACTGGTTTGTTTTTATGCTACTTCCTGTGGCTCATTGTTGTTCTCCTCCTCTTCCGCCACGTTTGCGAAGCCTGTGGTTAGCAGGCTCACTTCTGTTTGCAAAGTGGAATGAAATCAGGCAGCCAGAAGTATGTAGAAGCACTTTTATTGTGAAGAAGCTACGCAGTTGCAAACTGTATGTTCCTTGCGGTTAACACCCCCTCTCTGAGAGCAGTAGAAAAATAGAACCAGTGAGACTTTATACAACCTGGTACGAGTTGTCTACAAGAAAAGGTGTTAGGTTATATATATATATATAACAAATATGGCAGACATACTTGTTATACACAATCATAACAAATGACATTTTCCAGAGGTTTCTGTTCAAAGGTACCTACAAAATTAAAAAATACTATATCTCAAAAACACTATGTACATGAAGCATGTGTAGAGTCTTACAAAGGTCTGGTTACCGCAGCTCTGTAGAAAATTTGCTTGCATAGGACAGAAGTTCACATCGTGGGAAATGGCCAGCCGGTGGCCGGAGAAGGCACACGCTCGTCAAAGGGACGGCTGGATTCGTCCTGGAAAAATGGGGGCGGGGGGGGGGGGTGTGGATGAACAGCGGTCTGCATATTTTCCTCATGAAGCAAACAGAATGGAATTTTTATTTTTTTTTCCTTTTTGCTCTCAAAGTCTCCTCAGAAGCCACGTGAAGACCCGCAGCGCTCCACCAGGGTCCGTGTGCTACTCTGTCATCTCGGGAACAGCGGCCACATGCTTACAAAGCAGGGTGGGGGTCCGGGCAGGCGGCTGCGTCACGCTGGCTGAAATCGTCACCGCACTGCGATTCGAGCTGCGAGTGTGCTGACCGGAAAGGAAAACCCGACCGCGAGCCCCACACAGCGGCCAAGAGGCGACCTCTGCCCCAGGAGGGATCATTCAACAGGAACCACATACTGCCTTCCACTCTGCATGTGCTAACAGACATCATCAGGCCCTCACCAGGCAGAAAAAGAACTTAATACTGCTGGTGAACACCACAAGGCCAGAAAACAATGGGACCGCATGCCTCCCTACCCACAATTCAACAGCGTCGCTCCCCTCTTGTGAATGTAATACTTGGGATCTAACTGGCTGGATAGGAAGGGGTGAGGTCATGTGGGGGTCACCGATGAGGTGCAGAAAAACAGGTGTGTGGCACCATCTTAGCATCACAGGAAAGAATAAACCGTTCATCTCCTACCCGCGTGCAGGGACAGGCTGAAAAGAGGCCTTTGTTTACACAACCCACACTTAACTGGACGCAGACTGGAATTTCAGCTTCAGTACCCTCCGATTGGACCGAGCCAGGTCCCTCTGCCCCCTCCCGAAGCAAGACAGTGGTTCTCGCCCTTCAGAAACACAGGGTCACTGTCCTGCCGCGGCGTCACTCCGACTACATAACGTGAAATGAAGATGACAGGATTAAAACACCAATGACTAAAGACAACACTTCAGATTGATTTAAAGGGGGAACCTTTCCTGCTGCAAGCTGGATCACTTCCCAGCGCGGGGATGACACAAAGTGGAATTGACCTGCTGTTCCAATAATTAAAAAAAAACAAAAAAAAAAACAGAAGGATCCTTCAGCTCCGCGTGGAATCGGTGCCAACGGCAGAAGGACGGCTCTGTCCAAGCCCCAACTTCCGCTCTAGGAGACGGCATTCCTCTCCAACGTCGCGGAGCAGTGCAGACCACAGGAAAGCGAACTCCGCATTATCCACCGAGACGGCCTGAAGCGGAAAATAAGCCCAGATAGGGGCTACGTGGGGAGACTTCAAACGAACGCCATCAGGTTCTTAGATCTCAACAGGTATGTTCTCTAAAAATGGAAAACAGGAGTCAGCGCCCAGCCACCATCCGGAGGAGTGGGAGGGGTGGCGGAGTCCCGCGGCAGGGTCAGGGCGCTATTTCGGTCTGCCCAGCTCCTCTGCCCTGACCTCTGAGGTGGATGCTGACATTTGGACTTGGCCAGGGCCTTTAGATGTAGGGGGGGCTGCTTTGGAGCACTGTGATATGGGGGGAGTGAAACCAAAGCAGAGAGAAGATGCAGAAGTGGCGTAACTGTAGAGGCAAAGCCTTCTCCCGAACCGCTAAGTCACCAAGTCTCTCTGAGCCTTGCTGAAACAGCCCCCCCCCCTCCTCCCCCAACAGACCCACAAGAACAGAGGCAGAGCATGAAACTGGGCCCTGGGCTGACACACCGGCCCCCACATTAGCACATTTTCAAAGCACTGCGACGCTACGCCGCCCCCTGCGGCTCACGGCTGACGCGCATTGTCCTCGGCGCATCCCCTGCAGATGCTGATGGCGAGGGCTGCGGCTAAGTCTGCAAGCACCTTAGCGATGTCAAGACTGGAATTAGCAGTAAGAGACGGAGGCGGATTTGCATACGAGCGACGGCGCGGGGCTGCATCGCATGAGCGACCGACACTAAAACGCCGATAAATTGGCAGGTTTATTACAAGCGATATAGGGCACAGAGGTAGAGATCTGCAGTGTGTGGGGGGGGAACACAGAAAACAGGAGCCCGCCTGTAGGTTCAAGATTAGCCCAGGAGGTGGCACTGTGGAGGTCAGGAGGTTTCAGGCAGCGAGGAGAGAGGTCCGGAGTCGCGGTGACACTCAGCCGAGCACAGCGGGGCAGCACCGGCTGAGGAACGGGTCAGGGGAAGCAGGATCGGGTCACGTATGAGACAGGAAACCAGACAGATGTCCCTGGAAACATCCCACTCGGGTTTTGGTTAGTGGTTCCATGACACAGGCGACTCAACCGCCCCAACAGTGCCATCAGTAACACCAGACCACAGGGAAAATTACACTTTGCCAATTCCTTTCCCACAATGCACTATGACCAAAGCTGGCCGGCTGAAACACACCCCCATCTTTCAGACGTGGCTTTAGTGAGCAGAATCCCTCGGGCTGGAACATGGAGGGGAAGTTACCTGGCAACTGCAACCACGGCTGCCTGTCACGCGGCTGGAAAAAGATCCACTGCACGGCGCGGAAGAGTCGTCTCTCCGGTTATGAGAAAAAAAAATTTGAAAAAGGCGACAGGAAACGGGGGCAGTTAGGGACAGGAAATGATGGTGAACGCCGCAGACTGATAGAGGAGGAGAATGAGGCTGACATCGCGTGTGGAGATTGCCGGCAGGTCGCTATCATGCGTACTGTGTACCACGTGCTGCGCCGGCTAATAAAGGGACCCGCTGTGTCAAGCTACTCCGATGAGCCATCAAACCGTCCCTTGTTACCTGGAGACGGCCTCTGCTTATTATGGGTTGCACTTTAGGGTACGTGGAGCAGGGCAGTTTGGCATCTGGAACAGAGATAGCCCTTAGGGCGAACGCGACCACATGCACTACAGGGATACGTCTGCGTCACGGGTTCGACAGCGTGCCGGTGGGGATGATGCCGAGCTTAGCGTTAACGGCCTAAATGGGTCTGGACCCCAAGTACTTTCGATCGGTACTGGGAAATAATGCTGTTACTAAACGGGTATGTTTGCATGTGATGTCAAACAGCCAAAGCCTGGGATCTGAACCCAGAGGATGATGCATAAACACAGAGCGTCCAGTAACACAGGGAGGTGTTTGCCATGACCAGCCCGGCGGGGGTGAAACGTGCAGGACAGGCGGCACCTCCGAACAGCAGCAGCCACAACGCACGTAACTTACTGCAGTCTAGCTATTAGCCATTATTGTCATAATATTTGCAATTTAAAGGTGTGTGCAGACTGAAGCGAGGCCTGGGGCGGGAAGGGATCGTCTCGTCAAGCTAATGCGGGGTCCATCCAGAGCCTCCGTACCGATCAATGGTGGTAGCAGAGGGACACGAGAAGCTGGGGGCCCAGGACACAACAGGAGGGGGATATAGTGAAAAAGCAGGAACTTATTGGGTCATCACACAGCTCTGGGCCAGCTAATCAGGCCGCTGGAGCCTCGCGATGGAGCCTCGCCATGGAGCTCCCTGCCCACCCAGCCCTCCCTTCTCCCTTAGTTCCTCGTGCTCCAGTCCGTGGTTAAAGTGCAGATTTGCGGTAGGAGTATTCGGGCTTGTTGGGAGACCTGCGGTCCCGGCCAGACACGGCCTCCTCACCGCTGCTGTTCCAGTGGGGGAGCAGCACCCCCCCAGGCTCGGCCCCGCCTGCAGACCCCTCCGGTGCGCTGGGGGAGCGCAGCGGCGCCAGGCCGCAGGTCTGGTCCGACTCATTCTTGGAGCGCCCCCTGGAGACGTGGGTGGCAGGCACAGGCACGCGCTGCAGGGGCTGCTCCAGAACGTCCAGGCGCAGGGGGTCTGCAGGGGGCCAGGCGGGGGGCGGCATGTCAGGCATGTAGGCCGGCGGGAGGGGCCCGGGGACTGGGCGGGCGGCACCGTAAAGGTCGGGTCCCACGTAGGGCAGTGGGGGTGGTGGCGTGCGCCGGCTGGCGCCGGGAGTGGTGGGACGGCAGGGGAAATCGTAGAGGTCGGGGAAGTCGGAACGGACATCTGGCTGGGGCTCAGGACCGTGCTTCTTGCAGGGGGGCAGACCGTGTCGGCCGGGGGGGCAAGTCCCAGGTCCGGTGGTGTAGTGCTGCGGGGGGGGCATGGTGGAGGCGTGCGAGTGGAAGTCGCCACGCTCGCCGTCCGCAGGGCCCTCCGGGGAGCGCCGCTCCTTCAGGCTCATGGCCGAGACGCCCATGGCGATATCTGGCATGAACTCATTGATGACCGGCTCCATGTTCTGCAGAAGGCAGCATCAGGACTCCAGATTACAACAAGAACAGCCATTTAAGAAGAAGAGCTAGGCTTTTACTAGGTCAGTGTTTCCCAATCCGGTCCTCAGGGACCCACTGACAGTCCACATTCCTGCTCCGGTAGCTGCGAGGAAGCAAAAACATGGACCGACTATGGGTGCCCGAGTAGCGGATTGGGAAACACCTTCTCAGAGAGGTCAGCAGCTCCTCCCCCTTAAATACTCACCCCTTGCTTGTCCGGGGGGATCGCCCGGACACCGGGCAGGCTGGTACAGTCCGGGGGCAGGACCTTGGGGGCTGCTGGGTAGGCGGGGCTCCCATGCTTAGAGGTGGGGTGTCGAGGCAACACTGTGTGGTTGCATGGATACGAGAAGGAGCGGGATGGGGGCTGGCTGGGCACACGAGGTCTCCAGCTGGCCTTCAGCTGGTTGTGGCCAGGTGTGGTGGGGGGATGGTAGGGTGGAGGGGGCGGGGGCAGCGGAGGGCGGAAGCCCGCCATGGGTTCCAGATCTGCGAAGCCGCCATCCACCACTGGCGTGCTGTTGACCCGACATCGACTCGCCTGGCGAAGTGCAAGCACCGGGCTCTCGTCTCCAAAGCGCTCGTCGGGGAAGAACTTGTGCGGGTTCTAAAGTAAGTTTAAAAAAAAAAAAAAAAAAAAAAAGATAAAGATAAATGACAGGACATCAATGATGCCGTTCTGGATGTAGCAGAATAATAATAAACGATGAAAAATAAAGTAGCTTCACAAGCCCCAGACAGAACAAGCACCTCCACACCCCCAACCCGCTCCACCATCACTCACCTGCAGCAACTCGGCTGCTCCGTCAGGCAGGCCGAACTCACGAAGCACGCGGATCTGGATCTCGTAGCTGACGGTGGCTCCCTCGCCGCAGTTAAGCGCGTAAGCCCGCTGCACCTGGTCCGTGTGCCGGAGCTCCTGCAGTCGCTGGATCATCTCCTTCACCACCGACAGCTTGGGCACTGCGAATCGGGCGAAGAGGAGAGGCCTTCTCAGACCCCAACTCTGCCAGCTACTGGCCACGGGAGCTTTGGGGGAGAGCTCCACCCACTGCGGCAGGGCAGCCAATCGACATCAGCGATGCAAATGACCTTTGGGGGCTTCCCCTTCTACACACACACATCTCATGTCATAAATCAGAGGAATCAGAGGGGGGAATATAGCTGCAAAAGCCATGTACAGATAACACACACACACGCACAAAAAAACAAACAGAACAGTGCCCCCCCACCTCACCCCCAGGCCCTCAGGGGGAACACGTGTTCACCCACACTCTGCCAGAGCTGGAATACAAATTTATTTTGGAACAGGTATTACACAACAACTCCATGAGCGTGATTACAGGAATGCTGGCTTCGGGGTCTCTCTCTTCCAGAACAGTGGCACACAAACCAGAGCCCCCCCCATTCCCCCGTACCTGGCACCTCATTCGCCACGACAGATGGGGGGGCTGCCTGCCCGCCGGTGATTTGCTGGTGACTGATCACATGACAGCACTGGGGGACGGCGTTGTTGACCATGTAGAGTGTGTCGGGCACATTGGAAATGCGCACCATGCGCAGGCGGACCAGGTCGCTCTGCTCCACCATCATCTCGTCCAGCACAGCCTGCCGGGTACAGTACAGACAGACTGCCCTTAGAGTTTGGTCACAAGAGGCTCCTGGCCTCCACACAGGCCCAGTGATCTCAGCCAATTAGGGCCCACCACATCCCCGTCCATCAACAAGTCAGACCCGCCCCCATTGTACCAAACCCATCCATCTATTAGCAGGATGGACAGGGGAAAGACACCTGATTGGCTCCCATACCTTGGCCTCCTCCACGTATGGTGAGAAGAGGCGGGGTCGCACGTAGATGCCAGCACTTTTCTGCCTCAGCCAGGCGTTGGCCTTCCCCCCCTCGGCGGTGGGCAGCATGTCTGAAGGGGGTGTGCTGATCAGGCCCCTCTTCATCTGTGGGCAAGCAGAGATGGTACATAAACCCAAACCCATACAGACAGGGCAGGTGGAGTGTCACATGACCTCCCGCTCGGGGGAGGGGACTACAGCTCAAAGCTAGACGGCGTTTCTTTCCTTCCGTTAGACGGCTCACTTGATAATCTTCAAATGCCAACCTGACAATAGCTCACAGTCCTCTGAGCCCAGTGAATGCGGCACAAAGGGGACGGCAGCAGGTCATGCAATTAAACCTCACTTTCACATACTCGCTGCCGCTGATGAATGGGTCTGGGTGAGCGCCAGGGTGGGTGGCAAGGCGGCCTTTTCGCCACCAGAAGTTCTTACGTACTGACATCTGGTTCCAGCCACTGAGCTGGACCGTACCATTCCTGGCCGCTCAGGGGAGTCGCCCACCCGGAGCACGTGGCCCCAAACAGCCTCACGCACACTTACGGCATCGGAGAGGACCTCGCTGTTGGGCGGCAGGATGTGCTCGATGCGGACGTAGGGCAGCAGCGGGGACAGGATCTCTTTCAGCTCCTCCACATCCAGGTCCCGCCTCTTCACCCCCCTCTTGTTCACGCTGTGGGCTGTTCCGCTGAGCAGGTTGGGCTCTGTGGTACCAAACACCGTCACTCAGCACCAAAAGACTCGCTCCTGAGCTCTGACACCATCAGACCTCCCCAGCTCCCTCGATACTATAACCGCCAATCAGAAGTGCTCATCCCTGATCAAACATCCATTGCTCAGCGATGACTCAGTGGGTTTCTTGCTAATCCCCGTGCCGACAAATCTCATCATTACACCTCAGCGCTGACAGACAGCTCATGCCCAGCGTCAGCACAAGATTCATCTCCACTCCTTATCCATACCTTGGGCTCGCAAGAACCCAAACCCCTGCTCAATCTGGACCACCAAGCATTATTAATACAGCGAGCAGCCAGTAACACTATTAGACATATCGGTCTGTTTCTAATTATGGCAGGAGGATTTTGCAGCAGAGAGAATGAAAACAGGAGCGATGGATGCCAGCTGAACCAGCAGACGACCACAGGCAGGGGTGATGGAGCTCACGTGTCGGCCCTCAGAATTAATCACTCTGCTTCCCAAATATTCCCTAGGCTCCTTCGCAGACCTGGAGAATAAATCATTGAGATTCTGGGACTGGGGGGGCGGGGCCACGCGGACTGACTCTTACCTCGGTCAGCCATCCTCTTAATCAGCTGGTGCTCCCCCCACTTCACGACATACTTGAGAATGTCCTGCTCGCTGGCCTGCAAAGGGGAGGGTTAATCACAACTGATGAGGGAACGTGTGTTAACGACTCCAGCAGCACCCGACGTCACGGAGCGGGCCGGAAGACGAACAAAGGGGCCAGCACATAAGTATCTATTCATGCCTCAGAGCATCCGGACAAATTTGGGATGGAGCCTCCCCCCTCCCACCCCCACGTCGGCAGGACTTTCCCCCAGCGGGGACAGTGATCTGTCCATGTCCCAGGCAGGGGGCTCCGCAGCATCGCCGTGGGCAGGGGATCAGCGAGGCACTGAAAAACTGGAGCCCGTGGCGGGTGTGGAGATCCATGCTCAGGCTCCCAGGTCCCCACGTCTGTTAAACATCCTGTTGTATGAATGCGGTGAAGTGTAAAACTGCAAGCTGCTCGCTCTCTGAACGAAAGAGCGGATAAATTATTTAGCGCAACTTATGAGCGCCGGATCTCCTTGGAAGTGGAAGGAAACGGCTAATCTGATCTGGCTGGGAAGCCTGGTGGGGAGGGTGGGGGGGCTCAGGTTCCGCTTTCCAGTTTTCGAGAGGTCTGAGATACCGGCCAGGCCTTTTAGCCGCCCGCCCCTCCCCCTAGCCGGACTGGACGGCATCCCGAGGTCGCAACCCATGGCTGCTGTCACCTTGTCGCATGAAAACCTGTGTCCTTTCCACAGTTCAGCCCAACGTCAGCAGAGCGGAGCGGCAGAATTAAAAACCTGGCTAATTACCCAGATTAAAAATTTTTATTATTTAAATGGACCGATCGTCAGCACAGCGCAGCAATCCTGGTCACAGAGCGTGGGGGGGGGGGCGAGATCATGTGACAGTAACCCAAGCCAAAGGCCCATCAGTGTGACGCCAACCAGCATCGGACCTCAGCACGCCAACGGGGGGGGGGGGAGCAGGGAGCTTCTGGGTTACACCCCCCATCTGTGGTTTCTGGACTCTGACACTCTGTTGTTAACGCGACTGTTACCACGGATACATAAACGCGCGTGGGTTTGCCTCGCTGTTCCGCTGACGTCGGCCCACAGCCGAAACTCATTTCTGTAGGGCTCCTCACCTGCAGGTAGTCCGATTGGATGGCGGTGAGCAGATGCTCCTTGCTCAGCTCGTACAGAACGTCCGAGGTCATGACTTGGCTGAACTCCTCGCACAGAAAGTGCACGGCCTGCCGGTGGACCCACTTGGAGCCGTAGGGCTGCGAGCTCCATTTGAGAATCGGCACAACAGAGTCCAGAGAGAGGCTGTCCACCACCAGGTCCTCACAGCCTGGGGGGGGGGGGCAGAAAAGCCAGCATTAGAGGGAATGCGCTTTCAAATTAATCAGGGTCATTCGAGGCAACACTCAGTGTCAGACTTGTAAACACGTACTAAACTGAATTTCTCAAAGTCAAATTAAGTCACCCAGATAATTTGATTGTGAGTCGATTTACTCCTGCATGTATACGTTCAATCGGACTCAAACTGGCCTAGGCACTCTGCACATGTTCCTCTGTGCATGTAAATGTAGTGACTGTTTAATGCAATGCAGTGTTACGCAGTAATCCGCGTTGAGCATTTTTTAGGGCCCGTCTCCAAGGCCATGGGCCAGAGCCTCACCTTCCGCACATTCTGACTATCTGTAATCTGTGATCTGATCTCTACTGCCCAGTATCATCACAGAAATCACTCACTTCATCCATATTGGCAAATCAGATTTCAATTTCCACTGGAAAATCTACTCCTAAGTAACATTTTGGCAAACAAAAAGTATCATATTACCACTGACTGACAGGGATCGATTATAAACACACCCTGGGTGGTCACTGCCTCGCCTTGGTGACATGCAGTGAGTCTCTACGCAATTAAACAAGCGTTAGTGCAGCTTGACTTAGGTCGTCGTAATGGATCCGCTGCCAACACCACATGACGGCCCTAGGGCCACCAATAAGGATTCTGCTCCGTGACACTCACCCAACCCACAAGCACTGTTCATCTGAATTACCAGAAGAGCACATTTCCTGGAAAACATGCTCCACGAGACATTCTGCAGTGACACAAATAGCTTTTCAATGCTAACGGTTACCAGAACCATGCTGCGGGGAGGAGTATTTCGGGCCGAATCCTCTGCTTGCAGTGCAGTTGCAGTGCTTGCAGTTGCCTGCACTGTGCGTGTGGGTGTCAAAATTTCCACCTGCGTGTCACAACGCAACTTCTGACCTTTACCGGAGAAGATAAGAACAAGCCTGCGTTTCAAAGCTTTATTTACTCATAGCTGTATTCATGTGTCATGCGAGATTTCTTGCAGAAAAAAAGGGTTTTCTCCTCTTCACACACAGAACAGGTTTCAGACGTCAGACGTTCAGAGGTCAGACGTCTCCTACACAGGTGACTGATGTGCTGGAAAAGTGATAGACATCTATCACACGCTCGCAGACTGCCGGCATGGACCACCGAGGCACCGCCCCAGACCAACCACCAATCACAAAGAAAAGCTGAATGACCTACTGAAGCCAGTACTGCAGGAAATTCCCATACCCCCATAACCTATGGCCCAAGTTGCTAGGCGCCCCTGAATCCGAGACCTCTCTCCCCCCGACCCCCCTCCCTAAAAAAAAAGAGCAGAGGCCTGCCCGAGGACCACAATGTACAGCTGTATGAACGGCCGGCCCAAACCCACCATCCTCGGCAATTCGAAGGGATTTTTTATTGGTTTTTCTATAACTGAAGCCCGACTTCAGATGGCCTCTTGTCCACAGAGGCCCTCATCTAGGAAATCATTTCCAGTGTCCCCATGGAAACGTGCACCTACATACAGTGTCGGTTTCACCAACAGTGGGAGGAAAGCTGGAGAAAGTTCTAGAAAATAGATATTCTTCTGGGCCACTTTGTCGCTGGGCGAGACGGAAGCGGAACATACAGGGGCTCCCATCCATAAACATGAGCAGTTACTGGTGCACGGACACCCCCATGCCGCTCCCCCCCCCCATGCCCCAACACACAGATGTGACACGTCGGTCACGGAGCGTGGCTGCCCAATCAGGAAACAACAAACCGTGCAGGACACAGCATCGAGGTCATCGCACCGTGGAAAGGGGGGGGGGGGTGGGCGGCCCTGCAGCGTGTGCTGATAGCTGGTGTCCTGTTTCTGCTTCCTGCCTCGACACCCCCTCAACCCCATCCCTCCTGTTTATGCATCTCTCTACTGTCCATGGAGCCGGTTTCCTCATGGGGTTGAAGGTGACGATGACAGGTTATTAAACCCTCACACGTTCACTCCTTAGGTGGGGGGGGGGGGGGGGGGCGGTGGGGACTCGGTCCCCATTGTCCTGTCAGTCTCGGTATGGGGAGATCTGCTCAGGCAGGGGCATCTGTGGAAATGCATGGGTACCTCAGAGCAGCTTTTAAAATGTCAGGCCTGTGCACAGCGGACGCTGCCAGGGAAATGGCCCTTTGTGACTGCAGCACCCCCCCCCATTTGACTGGTGGTTTCGACACTCCCCAGGGAGTCGTCGTCTTAAATGACAGATCTGCTCACTATCCTACTCACTCTCGGCGTGTATGAAACGGGACCCTGTCCTCCAGAGTGCAACCTCCCACATGACCTTAAGTTATGCAGACTCACACCTCAGGCAGCCTTCGGGAGGGGGGGTCTGGCCCGGCTGAGACCGATGGAGACCGGCCACACTCTCGCTTTCATCTCGCTTTCATCTGGCTTCCGTGGGCCTCGGAGACCGAGAGAAACGGGGGCAGCAGGAAGATCCCCGCGGGGGGCAGCATGGTGAAGCCGCGAGGATCGCCCCCCCCCCCCTCCCCCAGCCGGCTGGCCGACCGCCACGCACAGCTACCGTGTCGCAGCCCGTCGCGGCCATCATCGTCGGTCCAAATTTAAACCCAGACCTGTCGCCGATCGCTGCAGCAAGAGTCCCGGTTTCCAGGCCTATTTTCCAGCTTATTTTAGACCCCAGAGACAGAGTCAGCGAGGGCTTGCTTTCGGGGGTGCGGGCCGTTATTTACAGGCAGGCTGTCAGGTCGCATGTATCAACCACTTCGACCACAACCTTCCTGAGCCGCTCTGAACGCCATCGGGCCCTGGGAGACAGACGGAGGAAACAAACCGCCCGTTTTCCACAAAGTGAATCGAGGTCTATGCACTTCCTTCACCTCAAAGGGCGTCACCCGGCGTTCTGGAAGATGGACAATGAATTTCACTTTTTTTTATTTTTTAAATCCCCTCTCTCGCTCCTCTCTTTACCTGGATGAGTGTCGCTTCCACAGCACGCACCCTTACAGAGAAAGGCATGCTGGGATCACAGCTCTTGAGGCTGCATCCATTCGGCCTCCACAACACTCTGCTGCAGGCAAAAAAAAAAAGGGCCACAGGTTGGCGAGCAGGTGCCCCATCCTCTCGCCATCGGCCATCGTGACTGAGCTCTGCGTTCTACGCTCGGGCTGACATGCCGAGAAATCCTCCCCCCAAGCTCGTCACAGTGCTAAACTGGCTCTGTGAACATGACAGCAGTCTAAGTGCTGCCAAAGTTGTTTTCCAGCCAATCAGTCCATTGGTGCTCTGCAAGTTGGCAGCGGTATCTGAAGACAGATTCTCTGTGGACATGGAATGGGGGGGTGCTGGTGAAATTGCACATTGTCTGAAAGGACGCAAATCAACAATAAAATGAATGCAGGACAGACGAGGGACCAGCAGACAACACTTCTGTCTGATGGTGTGGGCAATATTTGACAGAGATGAAGAACTATTCACTCTGGGGCATTCAAAACAGACATCTCTGCTCCTCTGACACAGGCAGGACGATACACACCGATGCGGGAGGGGGTCCCTGAAGACGAAATATGTATCAGATTTCAAGATCAGGTCATCAAGAAAGACAGGAACAAGGTCATCAGACGGTGGGGGGGGGGTGCATCCACAAAGGTAATTTTACACTTGGGTGAACATGATCCTTTGGGAACAATACAGTGCATCAGCGATTGGTGAAAAGCTGAGCTTGTGGGTGGGGCCCACAGTGCAGATGTTGGGAGAGCAGCCAATCAAATCTGCTTACATTTGCCCTGAACTGGTGTACTAATTAAAGACCCAGGGGTTTAGCCCAGGGAACAGGATGAGAGAGCGAGAGAAAGTAAGAGAGAGACAGTGTGCTGGAGAGGTGTGAGACAGACCAAATACTGAGCCAAGGGAAGAGAAGGAAAGAAACGCCAGTCACACAGAAAACCAAGACGCACGCAGTACAATGAGGCCAGCGACACTAAGGACACACAGGCCTATTGGGGGTCAAGCGGGGTCACATGGGGTCACGTGGGGTCACATGGGGTCATGGCTGATGCTCCGGAAGGCCAGTGACGGGGCGGGACGGCACAGCAACAAAGTGCTTATTTACACAGGATGTATAGATACACTTCATGCCGAGTATTTACTACCACAAAGAAAGACAGACAGGCAGACAGGTAGACAGACAGAGAGGCAGACAGTTCATGTATTAATATCAATATGGGGACTCTCATGTCATTTCTGTGGGCAAAACCCTAATCCCATCAATGACGACCTGAACCCCTATCCAGCCCTAACCTTATCCATAAGTAACCAGACAAAATACAAGATTTTTGGCATTTTTTAGTTTTTGATTGCAGTCACAGATTTAAATAAAATGGAGGTTTATACTGTGGGGACTCCACAGGTTAAAAAGTAAAATATTACCATATTTGAGCCCCACAATGTGGCAAATATAAAATATAAATAAATCACGCACAGAGTTGTGTAATGATATCTTTTTGGGGACTGCTCATTCATAATACTATGAATAAATACTAACTATGACAACTTAACCCCTACCCAGCCCTAACCATAAGTAACCAAACAAAAATACAAGCGTTTTTACATTTTAAGTTTTCACGGATTTTCATAAAATAAAAATCTGGTCCCCATAAAATAACCACACACGCACACGCACACGCACACACACACACACACACACACACACACACACACACACACACACACACACGAAACAGATGGAGCTTTTAAATCAAGCATATGGCCAAAAGAGATACAAGCTCACCAACAAAATATTGGCTTAAGGTTCATTTAGAATAAATATGGATCTGGAAAAAGGGGTGGGGTCGAATCCCCTTACACGAGTCTAAAGCACGTCCCACATGTGACAGACGGAGAAGCGGCTTGGATTATGAAATAAACGGCGGGCAAAACACAAACAGGATACAAATACCCTGTGAAGGAAGTGTCTGCTGCACACGTCAGGTAACCCCCCCCCCCCTTTTGAATTGCCAAGGATGGTGGGTTCATATTATAAATGACCACATACTGCTTGAGCACCCCCCCCCCAGGACACCGTTTGCTGACATCAGAGGCTGGAATATGATTTGCACCCCACCCCCCTTATGAATACATTTCGCAAACCTCACCACTTTGTCGCTGAGATTTATTTATTCTCTGGTGAGAAGAGCAGCAGAGCCCCTCCACACAGGGCATTCAGGTAACCACAGTGCTCCGCCCCCCCCTGAGCGCGTCAGCCTCCTCAGCCTGCTGGGCGTGGGGGGGGGGGGGGTATTCAGCACAGGGGTTGCCGTCCAGGTGCCGCAGGAAGGACAGGGCTGACATTTCATTGGGTCACAATAAATAAGCAGAGTAATGAAGGTCTGACGGACGCGGTGATTCTCCCTGTGTGCCGATAAGCGTGTCGGGGGGGGGGCGTTAATGGCCCCGCACCCCCTACCGGCAGACGCACTATGCATGCTAACTAGCCAAGCCTCTGGGCAGCTACACCGCCAATGCGCAAAAAATTTAAACTTGTCCTTCAGGCTACCGAGCTTGACTGTCAGAGGGGGGCGTCACCGAGCTAATCGGCCACGTGGGGAGCGCAGCATAATTAAGAGCATAAGACGGCGGAGAGCGGCGGCACAAAGCGGCACGGCGAGAAGACAGAGGCAGAGAACCGCGACCGGTGACGCACGGCAACAGTACCCATGGCGACAGAGGGCTTGATGTACGACGCGGCTCTCCCCTCCATAAGGGCAATTACCAGAAACG
Source organism: Paramormyrops kingsleyae (assembly GCF_048594095.1). Lineage (NCBI taxonomy): Eukaryota > Metazoa > Chordata > Actinopteri > Osteoglossiformes > Mormyridae > Paramormyrops > Paramormyrops kingsleyae. The sequence goes on from NC_132810.1 coordinate 6,805,130, forward strand.
GCGATATTAACGGCTACCCAGAGAGGCGCTGGCAGCGCTTTGAGAAAATTCATGGACCTCTTCAGCTGTCCGCACGCCCCCCCCCCCCACCCATCCACCGACACGCCCGGCTTCCGGCAAGTGACCTTGGGGTCTCTGCCGTCCCAATCGGAGCCATTAATCACTCAATTCCCTTCCAGAAAACAGGGGTCAAGCTTGTCCTGAGTCCCAGATATCAAGGTGGGGGGGGTATGTCTTAGTACAGCATCTACTTCTTCAGCCAAACTGCCCTTCACCCCCCACAACTGGGGGTCTAAATGACCCCTTGCCACCCAGACAATACTCCGATGGTCTCCAGGGAAACCTGCTCACAGATCCGTATGTCAGGAACCCCTCCTGGGGAGCTTCTTAGCCCACATCGCACCCGAGGCTGGGGGACGGAGGCCGGCTCGGAACGACGGAGAGGATCAAGGGCCATAACGAGGCCCCGAAGCCCGTCACAGCTCGTCTCCACGGCGACCGGCGGCTCAAACAGCCAATTCACGAACACAGACACCCGTCCCTTTGATCCGTCTCGTTTGTATCTCGTTCCTCTTTCAAGTTCTAGGGAGGACAGCGTGCTCCTGACGAGCTGGCCAGCCGACTGCCTGACGTGGACTCATTCAGCGCTTACACTTCCATTCAAGAAAGTATGAGTCACGCACACACACACACAAACTCCCCATACCGCTGCTCCTCCCCGCTTGTGCACATATACACAGCCATACAGTGTAACTGCACCAGCGTGTGTCTCTCTCTTACCTTGGGCCAGCATGCTGAACTCCAGGAAGAGGGCGATGTGATACAGCTCCATGGCCTCCTCGGCGCGGCTCAGGTCGACCTTGCCAGCCACCAGGGCCTGCACCTCGCCCAGGCTGCCGGCCGACGGGCTGGAGCGCAGCACGTAGGACAAGTCCACAGCGTCCGTGTACATGCAGCGCAGGATGACGCGCGCGTACTTGCGCGGGATGATGGACTCGTCCAGTACGATGCGCGTGGGCGCCTGCAGGGCGCGCTCCGTCATCTCCTCGCCCGTGCGGATGCGCCGCTGCAGCAGGTTGCGGAAGAACGGCGAGCGCGCCGACAGCACGGCCTTGTGCGCCCGCAGCTCCTCCTCGGGGCGGCCCGGGCCGGCCGCAGCGCAGACCCCGGGCCCCGCTTCGCCCCCGAATGCCTCTACCAGCTGACCGTCGGAGGTGAAGCTCAGCAGGGAGTCGTAGTAGCACATGTAGTCGAGGAGGCCGCGCATGTCAGCATCCAGCGGGTTGGGCGTGCCGAACTCCTCCGTCAGCTGCAGCAGCACGTCGATATTCTGCAGGCGCGCCTCACCTGGCGCCAGTTCGCCCGTGTACAGGAAGCGCAGCAGCGCCGAGAACATGGGCACGTCGATGCCGGCCGTGCGCACGTCCAACAGCACCTGAGCGCCGAACTCGGGCTGCGAGGACAGCAGCGTCTTGAAGAAGGGGCAGCGGGCGGCCAGAATGGCGCGGTGCGCCGGGAAGCAAGCGTCTTGGAAAATCAGGTCCACATCTGTGCAGTACTTGTGCTCGTAGAGGGCGGCCAGGTCACGCGCCAGCGTCCGCGCCTCCGGCCTGGCCAGGCCGGCCTGCAGGCTCAGCTCCTTGAGTGCCATGGTGCCCTCATACTCCTCCACTAGCGCGTTGGCGTCCCGAACGTCCCAGCCGCTCAGCAGCTCCCTCATGTGGCGGGCATGGTCGGCAGCGCGGCCCGACTTGCGGCGCCGGATGAGGCGTCGCTTGAGCGTGGCCAGGCCCGAACTCCGCTTCTTCTTGTCCGGCGGCTTGTCGGGTCCATGCTGCTCCAGGCTGTAGAGCTTGGCCTCGCAGCCGTAGCCCTGCTGTGTGTAGGAGGAGGTGCCTGCAGGGGGCAGAGCAGAGCAGCCGGACTCAGCAGGGCACGAGAACGACAATAAATAACGAAAATCTAAGAAATAGGGGGGCTTTAGTGTCTTTGTGGACGGCGACAATTCTGTTTGTGTGTATGTGTGTGGGGTGGGGGGGGGAGGAGGGTAGGGGGGGTACAATTTTCAATAAATATGAGGGAAGACAAAATACATTAATACTAATTACCCAGAGATTCAGCACCCAGAAAAATGTTATTCCAAACTGCAACGCTTATCAAATGTAAATTACCTTGAAATTAACATTCTATCATATACTTAGCAGACCAAGGACAGCAAATAATGAAGGGGGGGTGAACTGCTGGGTTATAAACGCATTATTTCCTGCTAATGTCGATTAAAAAGCTGGTTATCAGCGATGCTCTTGTTGCTCAGGGGTGGTTTGTCCATTTAACAGAGGCAGCGCACTGAGGAAAACAAACACAGAGAGCAGGTCTGTTTTATCTGACACGACGGCGGCGAGAGACTCGGGGGTCGGGGAATACAGACAGACAAGGCAAACAGGCAGTTTGCAGGACACAGCTATCATCACAATGCGGGTCAGCACGGCCCCCGCCCTCCATTGCCAGGGAAGCCTTCCTTAGAAATGCCTGCCTTCCTGCCCCCCCCCTCCTCCAGCGACCAGCACACCTACAGTTTTCAAATTTGCAATAGTTTTTATTTTTATTTAGTTTTCCATTGTGTTTTTTCAGATTTAGTTCAGTCTCAGTTTCTTTTAAGAACGTACAGACAGTCTTAGTTTAGTTTTTATTATATGATCATTTCTATTTTAGTTATCCTTTTAGTTATAGTTCAGTTCCATGTTTGGAAACCACACCGGAAGTGACTTTCACCCGGCGTGACGTAAATTGCGACCCTCAACCACAGTGCAACTCGAGGGGCCAAAACGTAACAAAACTAAAACGTAACTGATTTTGCCCGCATTTCTATTTCGTTTTAGTTTGTGTTGCACTGTTCATTGCAGTTTTTTGAAAACTGTCATCTTTATTTTTATTCCAGTTAACGAAATGATTTTTTTTAATCCTTCCTTGAATCTAACCACCCTACAGCACACCCCTGCCCCAAAGGCCTTGGCGGCGATTCCATCGCTCTGTGAGCCACGGCCAGATGACGCGAGGCCAGTCAGAAGCACAAGCCCCACTCATACCCATCCTCCTCGGCATAGCAGGAAAGCGGGCTGACTTGTCCTGACTTCAGGAGAAGCAAGGAAAGGTTATCTGGGGGTGGGAGGGCCGCTTGCCTGGGGAAGCAGGACACGCGATGAGCTGATGACAACACACCCCCCCTGCCGGGGAGCCCAAGCTCAGCCAATCATGCCGTCAGCCTGCACACCTACCCAATCAGGGGTAACGGGCTGAATTTGGCAGGGGTTAGCTTGGATTCCCCCCAACCACCCCTGATGTTTAGCAAACCTTTACTTTGAAAGGAATATTCCCCCCCCCCCATTTTGTTATTGGTGTCTATGATACGTGCGCATGCACACTGGCAGTGGGTGACGGGGTCCGGAGGGGGAGGCGTACGAGCAAATAGAGAAACATATACGGAGTAATGGAGCTCAGACCCGACAACTGGGGGAGGTCTTACCGATGAAGGTCTGCTGTGCCTGCGAGCTGCCCGCCACGCGGGGGGGGCACGAGTGAGGGTAACTGGAGGCGCTGAGGCCCATCGTCGTCGGCGTGCTCGTCACTCTGCTGCCGGGATGCACTCCTGCTGCGTCATTCCAGCCCGGGACGAGGGCGCCCCCTTCAGCTGTCAGCGGCGCTGCCTGCGGCCGAGGTCGCCGCTGCTGGGGAGCTGTGAGCCATGCCTGTGGGGAGGGGGGGGGGGGGGAGAGGGGGAAGGGGAGGGTCAGCCTCTCAGACCTCGGATTCTCCATCTGCATGACAGCACTGCCAGAGGCTGGGGAGCAGGGCTCAGACCCCCACAGCAGTGTCGTTTGTTCCTTACACGCTTCCCTAGCAGAGACACACCGCTACTACACCGTTTATGCAGCAGGATGTTAATCAGGCCGAGGGGGGGGGGGGGGGGGTTCATTCAGCACACTGCTCAGCATTCACCCACAGCGACACACGCTGTCATTCACGCATCCCTTGCACCCCTTCCTGCATCCCTCTCTGCACTCCTGCGTTAAGCGCAGGCCGACGGAGCAGCGACCTCAGGGTGACGCGCGGCCCTGAAAGGGAAAGGCCCCCCCCCCACGGGACAGGAAAGAGACACTCCAGCCCCTCTCTCAGCAGCCAGGCCTGCATCCTGCCTTTCAAGCTGTGCTTTACAGCTCGGTGGGCCGCCGCCAAAACAGCTGGGCAACAGCCCCTCCCTGCCGGGACGGCTGTGGGGGTGGGACACGCTAATGAAGATGCATGCCGTCCCTGGGGTTTTGCCCTTGGAAACTTCCGCCCCCACCCATCCCTGGTGAGACGCCTGAGTGTCGCCACCACACCCCCTAACCTCCACCCAACCTGGCTTACGACGACAGTTGACCTTTGACCCCAGAGGAGATGGGCGGCTCCCTTGACCTCTGGTTACCCTGAGGCTCCCAAAGCACCCAGAGCAATCAGTGAGGAGCACAGACCCACCAAGGACCCTCCAGCATGAAGACAGAGATGGTGATGAGTAACTACATGAAACGTGGCTTTTCAGCAGATCAACGCCGCCAGACTATAGTACCATTCCGCTCTCGCTGATCCTAATAAAATCAATAATGCAGGATCTTCTCAGTTAAGGTCAATTTAAAAATCTGCGCACTGAAAGATACAGTTCTAAGGACACTAATGTACTGCCCCCCCCTCCCCACCTCAAAGCTGGATTATACTGAAAGGATTTAATTTACATAAAAACAGGAAACCAGCGGCATCCAGTCTAGGGTGCCCCACAGGGCACATGTGTCTCTGCTCAGGATGATGCTGGAACATGGGGCATCAGCAGATCACCTCCAAGTACGCCGCCCTACCAGCAAAGGCCACGAGCTTTCCGAGAACCCGGATCCCGTTCCCTAGAAGGCAACCCAAGTCCGCCACCATCGGTCAGCGAGCGTCATGCTGGGTGACCCGATGACCTCACGGACTACGTCCCCCGCACTCGCCCAGCGAACACAGCCGCTCGGCCCTGGACCCGGAGAGGCCACGTTTCAGGGTGTGAAGGCAAGCTGGGAAAAACGACGCATGCAGGAAATCGGCATCCTCGCACTGCGCTTCATTATGCAGCCGAGGGGCCGCGGTAATGAAATGGACTCGGGCGATTAGCATAATGAAACCATAGAAAGCGTTTTCATAACCCAGGCCGTGTCCCGGGGCGACATTAATGTCACATTCATGAAACCCAAGGATGCGGAGGAGCTGCGGTAATGCGCGTCTCCCGTGTTCGGCGTGCCCGTCCCGGCAGTGTGGATGCGGAGGTGCTGCGGTAATGCGCGTCTCCCGTGTTTGCCGTGCCCGTCCCGGCAGTGTGGATGCGGAGGTGCTGCGGTAATGCGCGTCTCCCGTGTTCGGCGTGCCCGTCCCGGCAGTGTGGATGCGGAGGTGCTGCGGTAATGCGCGTCTCCCGTGTTCGGCGTGCCCGTCCCGGCAGTGTGGATGCAATGACCTTGCCGTGGTGGGCGGTGCCAGCAGGGATGGCGGGGAGCGCCTGACTCAGTGACCACGCTGTTCCCCCTGCGGAGATCCCCTCTGCTTCCAGTTAAGGGAACAGGAAGCGCCTCCTTCACCTGCTTTCCCAGCAGCAAAATCCCCCAGAGTGAGCTAACAGTTTAGCTACAAAGGGCCCCTAGCTACGCACAGCAGGGGACGCGGGGTGTCCATTGGCGTGAGACGATTCCATCCCCCTCCCGGCCCTTCTGCCCAGCGCCAGAGGGGAACCATTAACACAGAGTACGTTTACAAGCACACTAAGAAAATCGAATTATTGTGTTAGTCCAACTAAAGCCAGACTTTTACAGTACATGTAAACACTAATGAAATCGCACTAAATAGAATTTTTCTTAGTTGGACTAAAACACCCAGATAATGAGATTGGGAGTCGATTTACTCCTGCATGTATACATTAAATCAGCCTCTTCAAGATTATTTAGTATATGTTTAAAAATCTGTTTAAAGTTTACCTCTTCTGCTTTTGCATGCGTTCAAGACCGTCAATCATTTTCATCCTTGCTGTTTAAATCACTCCTAGACGGGTTTGTGAGAAATTTATGTTAAACTCCTTTTTGTTTCATAAATACTCCAATTTCACAACAAAATCACATCGCAATATTAAAAAAAATTCCACTACTGTTGTCATCAAATATTGTACAAAATACTGTATTTCTTGTTATGCAGTCCTGATCTTCTTGCATCTGTTCTTCCGACCAGATCGCAATTAAAGCTTGTGTCACTTAATTTGGCCCCTCCCTTACATGTATACTGGGACAAAGACAGTAGTGCGATTAAATGCTGTAGTTGAGCTAGAACCATAGCTCGACTAAGCTGTGCATGTAAATATACTGCCTGTGCTGTAACTGAGAGAACCAGCAGTCATGCGGACACAGCAACAGAAGGGAGAGACGGCTCTTTACACTGATACCCACCAACCTGCGGAGGGCGCTACTTTCATGAGTTCATCCTGCAAAGCAGCCAGCCATGCAGAGAATGGCATGTGATGAACTCGGGGACAGACCACAGACTACTGTATGTCAAAACATGCGCTCAGACAGGAAAAACTCCCTCCCAGTCTGTGACCCATCACCCACAGGTCATGGGACAGCACTGGCAGAAAGCCATCACAGGCCCGCCCAGCCTCTCTGAGCTTGTCAAGGCAGCTGTGTGAGCAGAGCACCTAATAAATGCCCCCCCCCGCTCAAACCCAGGGCGCATACAGAGTCAGATATACAGGGCCGGCCGACACGATGGAAATGGCCCAGTTTCCCAATTGCCCCGAAGCAGGAGCATCGACTGGGCAGAACAACTGAAGCCAGGATGCACAGACATACCAATTTCCCACAAACCTGTGCATCCTCATGTCGATCCACATCCACACTTGTAGACGTCACCAAATGGGCACTGAGGTGAAACAATGGTGGGGGTGGGGGCACCTAGAGCTGACGACCAGGCAGCAGTAAGGTAGTACCGATGGGCTCCAGCACTCTCCTTTAGCACAGCCCCCCCCCCCCACCCCGGGAAGCCCTGTAGAGGACCTGCTTAATCTCTCATTTCCCACTTTCCCTGTGATGAGGACAAGCCCGCCTCCCCCATTGGCTATCACACAGCCCGGGTATGAGGTGACCAGTTTGTGACTGGTGGCCCAGCTGGTCGGCGTGTGGAGCAGCCAGTAGAGTCAATGTTGGCGCGAACGCGGCATCAGGCCTCAGAGCACACAATGGGCCGCCTGGGAATTATTAACCTATATCACAGAAGATTTTACAGAGGCAGCTAAAGAAGAAAAACTTAACAGGTAAAGAGTTTGCAATTAGCTCTGGAATTACCCAGAATGCGGCACTTTAATAAGTCCGACCTCAAACAGAAAGACGTGGAAACAGGCAGACAGACAGATTACAGCATAACCCTGCATAAGCACCAGCGCAGTCATAGGCTCAGCTGATCTCAGCTGCATAAAAAAAAAATAATCTCAGATTAAATCCAGATAATAAAGAAATAATGCGGCAGCCCAGAGCGGATGGCGGACGTCCCGGCAGAGCGAGACCCGTGGAACGTTTTATCTCACTGCAGCGGCGGCGAAGGCAAAGTGAAAGTTAATTGTGTTTGGGGGACAACAAATTTCCCAGAGCAGTAAGCAAAGGGCCGGGGCATATGGCAGGCTAAGCACAAAGGACGCACTGTGCGATGGCCGCCCCGTCTCACTCGCTCTCTCGCTCGGAGCGAGGCGGGTGTGACAGGCTCTCTGAAAGCCAGGCAGTCTGCTGATGAGAGCCGACACGGGCTGAGCCAAAGTGGGCCAGCTGTGAGCCGTCTGAACAGCCCCCCCCTCCTCCCCAAACACTGCTACCCTGACGCATTCCAGGGCCCCACCCACCCAGCCCAGGCAAACCTGGACAGACAAAACCAGGCTTAAACTAAACAGAACCAGCCTTAGAACAAACAGCGGACAAACCGGATTGGTGTCAGAATCAGCCTGGAACTGGAGTGGCCCGTTCCTCCGGCTCGCTGGTGGCAGCAGACGGCGGCCACTAGGCCGTTAGCCAATGCATTATTGAAGAGCAATCAGGCCGCTTATCAATCATTCATGCGCATTCCTTGATCACGGACGGCATACAGGAGCAGGTGGGGGGGGGGAGGCCGCCGTCCCCTCCCCGTCAGCAGGAGGATGGAAACTCCCTCTCGTCACATTCGATCAGCAGTAACGGAGGCCAACAGCACAGGCTGGGTGGGAGGGTGATGTTGTGCTGTTGGAGGGTCACCTCTGCATGCGCTTCCACGCCCGTCGCACATCACACCCCAGTGAAGCATATAATGCGTCAGTGGACCCATTGACATTCAGAGCCTACGGGTCATCGAGAATTACTGCGGCTGCGATTGTGTCACCTGGCCATGCGAAATGCTGCATGGGCCGGGGGTCAGAGCTCTTCAGAGATGTCACCATCTGCTGGGGACACCCCCGTCTCCCGACGACAACCCACTCGCTTTACGACACGCCGAGTTGTTGTGCTCGGCAAAGTGGGTCACGCACCGAAATGGCCGAAGCCTCTCGAACTGACGGTCATGCGTCTCCAGACGCCGCAGCCCTGCAGTATGTCGCAGGCAGGCCACGGCTCTCATGCCCACTGCGGATAACCAGACCCTGAAACACCCTCGCAGCTCCTTCTGCTCCATTTACTGAAAGATGCCGTAAATGCTGGCTTATACAGCAGGGTGAGGATGGTGCGCTAAACTGCTTTGAGGTGGACCAGTTGTGCACGTATCAGTATCAGAAGCGGGTCGGATCTCCTCCAGCCCGGTGCGTCAGTCTCAGACACGCACGCCGGCAGCGAAAATGAAAAACTCGCCAAGAAAAACCTTCAGAGTGTCAAACCCCGAAGCAAGCCAACCAGCTGCTGCGTCACGGCCCGCCGAGAAGAGCAGGCGATAAGGATCAGGTGAGCGCTCTGCTGCCGCGGGGCACGCCGAGACGGCACGCAGGGGCTGCATGCGGGGCACCAGAGGCAGCGCGGCTGAGCCTCGGCCCCGAGTTAGCCCCCTTTCAGGAACACCTTAGGGTGCCCACCCATGTGACTGCCAGTTGATGGTCTCTTGGAGCAGAGCAGAGCAGAGCAGAGCAGGAGGGTCAGCCCCCCCCCGCACCACCATCACCCACACGTGGTTTTCATTTCAGTCTGATTAACGGGCGTTTTAAATCCTCTTTCATCACACGTTTCCTTTTCTCCAGACGGGTCACCAGTGACACAATGGCTGCTCAGTTCCCAGCAGCACCTCCTGTGGGCAGACATGGCTGCTGACCATGCACATCAGCGGTGGAGCTCTAAATTACAGCCACCGACGCAACTCCTGACGCATCACTAAATTCACGGTTCAGACCTATAACTGGGACCAGCAGGCAGAGCACACCGGCAGGCACTAAAACGCCAGTGGTCAATATCGGCTGTTATATAATATTAACAGTCAATAACAGCATAAATATGGGCTCGCATTGTGGAGTGACCGCTAACGGCTTGATGGACTGGCCCGGCAATGATGCCAACGCACATAAATCTCAGCACACAGACGGCGCTGCAGACCCAGCCTGCTATCCGCTGCCGTCTCTCCATGGAGTCCGTTTGGTTTCAGGTCCTGTGCGTCTATCTGCATGGGTTCCCATTTGGTTTCACGGTTATAAATCACCTCAGCCGAACCCGGGACCTTCGTAATGAGACTGGATCAGCCCAAATGAACAGTGGCAACCGGAGCTGGGGATCGATAGCAGCACCTGCCACTCACTCCACAGTCCCCCAAAAAGCCATTAGCAGCCGTTCATCCAGGACAACGTCATACTGCTGCAGCCCGCTCTGCCCTGAACAGACCAAACATAAGGGAATAACACTGAGCAAACTTAGTCTTATTAATTGTGGGGTTCCACAGGCAGACTCGCGCCGATCTTCCAAGGGACCTTCTGACATCCCAGCTCCTCGAAGATTCACAGCATTGATAAACTGTGGTTGGCTGACCTTTAGACAGCGGAGGATGGAAAAGTCAAGCATGTATCTCGCCGCTAGACTGCACTGGGGGTGGGGGGGGATGGGGGATGGGATAGGGCACGAAGAGGCTCAAACCCACGAGCAGCAGAAGTGATGAGCTGGTTCCCCGTGAAAGATTCCTTGGACGTCTTCCAAGGTTAACCTTCACCTTCTTAGCACGCAACCGGCGAGTCACAGGTCATCAGAGAACGCGGCAGGGAACGGCAGCATTATGCGCAAGAGAAGACCTTTAAAAGCCTGGAGATGCTTTGGAAACTGAGGATCACAGCCCCCCCCCCCGCACACACACACACAGCAGACGACCAGGCAAAAACAGAACTGACGGACAAACGCTGCAGCTCCGAACGTGATGCATGAGAGATGGAACACAAAAGGGGCAGAATCAAATGGGCAGAACCACAGGCTCGGCGGCTGCGTGGCGCAGAAACCACTGTGCATGGGTAGAGAAATGTGACATGTGGAAACCCGCATTTCAGAGCGAAGTAGAAGGGAACCGTGGAGGCAAGTAGGGCGAGGCCACGAGTTTGCACTCAGCACCCGCTTAAAAAAACAACACACAGGAAGCGGGAGCCCACCATTGTTTTCCAAGAAGCAGAGCATTTTTCAAAATAAACAGCTAAATTATACAGGTGGAAAATAGATGCTGGAATAAACATCAGCTGTGGCAGTAAGGCGCAGTAGTCAGTAAGGCGCAGTAGTCAGTAAGGCGCAGTAGTCAGTAAGGCGCAGTAGTCAGTAAGGCGCAGTAGTCAGTAAGGCGCAGTAGTCAGTAAGGCGCAGTAGTCAGTAAGGCGCAGTAGTCAGTAAGGCGCAGTAGTCAGTAAGGCGCAGTAGTCAGTAAGGCGCAGTAGTCAGTAAGGCGCAGTAGTCAGTAAGGCGCAGTAGTCAGTAAGGCGCAGTAGTCAGTAAGGCGCAGTAGTCAGTAAGGCGCAGTAGTCAGTAAGGCGCAGTAGTCAGTAAGGCGCAGTAGTCAGTAAGGCGCAGTAGTCAGTAAGGCGCAGTAGTCAGTAAGGCGCACACCTGGCTGTCAGCGGTTACACAACATGCCCACATATGAAAGTGCAGTCTGACGCTTTGGTAACAGATGGATTAAAAAAAAACAGCAGGAATCCGTTCTAAACGCAGGGAGGCATGACCCTGCAAAGGTTTCAGCCACAAGCAAAGGCAGCCATACCCCTAGAGGGAGGGTCTGAGGTCAGGAACACGTGACTGACAAGTCCGTGGACAGGGTGGATTAGTCAACTGAAACAGTCACCGGGTCCTCCAGAAATCCATCATTTCCTCCCATTGTGAAGTTCCGCCAAGTGACAAAGGTTTTCCAGAAGCAGCCACTATTACTAAAGGGGGGGGGGGGGGGAAACCATGGCAGCTGTTTCCACGGCGCCCGTGGTCAAGGAGCGGTTTCTGAAGGGAGCGCCGCAAGGTCAGAGATTCCACCATCGCATTTCCGTCACCGACAGAGCCGCCGCAGGACAGCGGCTCGCCTCCCCTCGCCCCAACAGGAAGAGTCACTTCACGGGGGCTCCCAAAGCCCATCTGCACAGCACATTAACGAGGTGAGGGGTCACCTGACACCATAAGTGAGGGCAGCTCAGGTTAACGGCGATTTGAAGCAGAGCCGGGTTCACGGGCGGCCGGACTTAATGAGGGGGGGTGGGCGGGTCGCGGCAGAGAGCCAACGCTGGCCGATTCACATGGCGAGGTAAACAAGCAGGACCATAGCTGGAACGGCAGCGAGAGCGCAGCAGCCATCGGCACGCTGCTCTACCGCTCAAACTATAACAGGTAAACAGAGAAACAGGCAGGTTACATGCAGATCCTGAGGCAGGGAAACAGCAGGAGAAAAAAAACACAGTCCTGGGGGCATTTTCTGTCAAGGGGAGCGAGACTGAGCTCATCACAGCCAGTGGAGACTCCTGGAAGCTGCGGGAAGGCCTCAGCTGCCTCACAGCCGCTTGAAGTCTCCTCGTCACTCCTAAAAGGGCGGGGCCTAGGACCGCTGAGTGAGGGTGGGGCCTAGGACCGCTGAGCGAGGGCGGGGCCTAGGACCGCTGAGCGAGGGCGGGGCCTAGGACCGCTGAGCGAGGGCGGGGCCTAGGACCGCTGAGCGAGGGCGGGGCCTAGGACCGCTGAGCGAGGGCGGGGCCTAGGACCGCTGAGCGAGGGCGGGGCCTAGGACCGCTAGAAGGTTTCGTCAATCTGTCAACACATGCACAGGAACAGGCCCTCCTCCAAGTCTGAAAGTCAGGGATTGTGCTCTCGTTCCTTACTCCACATTTGAGAGGGGCAGCGGCACAGAGAGGTAAAACAATCAATTGTGTTCTCCACAAAGGTAGAACAATCAAGGTAGAACAATCCCCGAACATTTCAATACACACCCAATTCTGTGTTAAGGCATCTTACCAAGTAAGTGAGAGGCACAGAGGCATTGAAACACTACAGACAGTGGTGCACCAACTATTCACACGTGCAGAACACTGACCCATTCAGGACTGCAGAGCCACGGTTGCTCAGTGACCAGGCCAGTTTGCACCACACGGACCACATGACCACAGGAGCTCAGCTTCCAGCAGGGTCACTAACCTCACACGGCTGCAACCGTCCCTGGCTGGGGGTTCCGGTGGTTTGGTATGAGGGGTGGGGGTGACGAAGAGATATATATATATAAAAATGTACCAAAGAAGCCTATTTCTACATCTAGGCTGAGGAAAAACAACCTCTGTGGTCTGAGAGGGACTTTTTCCTAGCATCTAGACTAACATTTATTAAAAGTTAAGCAGGAAAGGAAACCAACCTGCTAAAAATAAAATACATGTGTTATATGTATTATGTATTCATTTACATACACAAACACACACATCACAGATGAGTGGGAAGATGAATGTAAAAAGTGGGTAAAAAAAAAATATTCACAGGGTGGGAGTCAGTGGTCAGGGAGAGAGTGGAGAACACGGGAACGGGCTCTGGGGGGAGTGTGGGCACATTTGTAATTACATTGTGGGAACCAGATTTCCCCACAATGCAATAATCTGTAACTTTTTACCTTGTGGAGACATTTTTTGGACCCCACAAGGATAACCTCAGATTTATAAAAATCTGTGACTGCAATTAAAACACTAAAAATGCCAAATGTTTTGCTGGGTTAGGGGTTAAGGTTGTCATTGTCGAGATTAGGGTTATGGCTATAGAAATGAATGGAGAGTCCCCATAATGACATGAATAATAATGCGCGTGTGTGTGTGTGTGTGTGTGAACACCCCTCCCAATCAGGGCAGGAAACACTGATTACACACCAGAAATCCACATTCTGCAACCAAAAAAAAGCCCAACCAGAGTCATCAGTCAATGCCAGGCTGGAATTGGCCATTCCTGTAATAAACGAGAGGGGGCTCCGCCACAAGCTCCGCTCCCCCAGCCCCCCCGACGCCCGGCCAAGCGAGATGAAGCCGGACACTAAAGGCATAAGGGCGACATGGCCGGGACTGCGGATAACCGTCTTTGGCGGTCCTCACCGCCTACATGCTACAAGACGAGGAAACATAATGCGTATCGCACATAACCTTGAGCACAAGAGAGCCTCTAGATAAGGTCATTAACAACAATGTGAACAAGGCTTCTGGGAACAGAGAAGCAACCTTTTTAGAATGACCTTCTAAACGTGGGCTGTTTTATGTGGACTACCCATATCAAGGGACTTTCTGTAATAAAGGAAAATCGATACGTTGATATAAAATTCTTTATATTTGCATCTGCAGCTGAAAACCGTTTGCTACCCAGTCTTTCACAAGAGCCAAGCGATACGTCCTCGAAACAGAATTAGTTGGCCAAGCCTTCTATGATGGCAGCATGTCCTGCTGACTTTAATGTGCCCTGTTTCAGGGTGGGGGGGGGGTAACATGTTGCATTGTTCTGAATATACCACATGGACGTATGACAAAGCTGGTCAATTACCCCCCCCCCCCACACTCACACACATATATACACTAAAGGTCAAAACCAGCAATTCAAAGGAGAAGCTGATCAATTAACAGTAAAGGCTAATGCATCGCCTTCCCACTGGGCGATACCGTTGGACGGGAAAATCTTCTGGAGGCTCAGCACCCACACTTGGCTCATAATGGTTGGCCCAGGAGACGGCGGGTGGGCACCCCTTATCTGCCGCTGCCCACAGAACATTCCAGAACAAAGCAGAGGGCTAAGCCACAGAAGATGGGCGGAAACCACAAGGGCTACTCGACTGCCGTGACCTTGACCGACATCTGAACAGACTCCAGAGACCACGCCTCGGGGCTCAATGTCTGGGATGAGTCAGAACCGAAGGTCAGTAACTGCGCAAAGAGCCTCATACTCCACACTCAGCACAAGCATGTTCACAACATTGAAAAAGCCCCTAAAATCCTTCATGACTGGATACAAAAACACCAGTTTAACCACACAGAGTGTTAAATACTGAAATACTGCTGACACCTTTCTCCTTCCTCAGCAGCTTCAAAAGACGTCGCCAAGATGAGCGGGCACCCCACACCGCGCTGACATAGCCTCACCGAACTCCTGCGTTCTCCTTATTTTGCACTTCAATTTTAGACCATTTCACCTCCCAGACCCTCCCCCACACCCCCATCGCTTAGAAGGCAATTCCCCCTGCTGAGGCACACAGTTTTTTTTCTCTCGTTGGATTGTTACCGCTCACGTTAGCTCATCGATCCCAGAAGCTTCATCAAGGCTCCCCCCGCCACCCAATCAGCTATTAGGCAGCGCTTTCATCAGTCCCTGTAGGTATCGGCTCTGCTTTCAGTCAAAACACACCACGGCTTCTCCTCACCTCATCCAGCCTACTAGGTCACAGCGAGACAAGAGGCACGGCCCCAGGAAGGGAGCGGGCAGCGACCTCCATTGACCGAACCAGGGCTGGTCCTAGCTTGTGTGGCACCCTAGACTAGCATCACCAAATAGGCTGGCAAGTCAGCGTCAGCACCCCATGGCACCCTAAGCAACTACCTATATGACTGACCAGCCCAGCACCCAACTGAAGGGGGTCCTGATCACCCAACACCACCTCATGTATACAAAGGGTCTGGCCATGGCATCGTCCTGTATTTGTCTCAGAGGACAAAAGCCTTACATAAATGTGTCCTCGTTGCTTTTAATTAGACCAGCTGTAAGGCGCACTCCTAAGCCCAACCTCTCAACACGAATTTCCTGTAAGAACAAACATCACCATTGTCCAACCCAACTGGCCGCTAACAACCCATCAGCTAAGGCTGAGTAATAGACTGCGGAGATATGGAAAAACAATATCCATCCAATCATCATTTCATTAAGGTCATGGCAGGCCACCGGATCCGGCAGTAAAAGGCGTGTCATGATTACAAATGAACCACCAATCACAGGCTCAGAAAGACGGGGGCATGAAATCACCCTGTGTTCCTCCTCGGATCCGCACGCCACTGTTGGGCTAACGACTCCATCAGCAGCATTTAATCGCTGCTTAGGACTAATCATTATGCAGAGATGAAATAGATGACCTAACTCTCGCCTCAAGCTGGCAACTAATTTCATTTGTTTTCCATTAGACTCCTCATTCAGGATTATTTTCTTCCAATATCAACGTCAGGAGGAACAGGGAAGCGAATGCAGAGAGGAACAAATTCCCAGACCTGAGGTTAGAGTTCCTGCTTGGCACATGGCCCCGCACCTGCACCCTCACCAGTCCAAGGCCGTTTAAGTTAAAGGCAATTTGTTGCATGAGGAACCTCCACGTTCCATCAGGCTATCGATCTAGGTGGCTCGTCGAATCCCTGCAGCTAATCAAAGTTGGCGACTAGGCGTTCATCAGTTCCAAGTGCAGAAAAGGCCCCTGCAGCTTGGGGACAATGCTGCCTTAAATGAATCGTGCCCCCCACGGGAAAGACTTTGATTGTCAGTGATGAATTGGACATGGCCGGCGATCCCCGTGCCACCATTTGTTTAAAAGCACTTCTGAGAATCTAGCCGTTGTCTATGTGCGATGGGACGCAACCCGAATCCTACCGCTAGGTCATAATAACGGAAGACGGATGCGGAGATAGTTGCTCAGAGGACCCTGTGGCCCCGGAAGGACAAGAACGAGCCACGTTCTAGTTTTAAAACCAACAAATTTGGCAGGTGGTAGATGAGCAGAGGGAAGCGGGGAGGGATACTAGTAAGCAGGATGCCCCGGTCACACGGAATCACCATCTCCCACTTCACAGGTACCCTGATTAACGAGCCTTCGCCTTGGGCTGAGCAGTCGACCGACAACCCCCCCTGCCCCCGCCGACCCAACCGGGCCCAAGTTAAACAACTGCTCTCACTTCAAGGGAGGCGTTAATAAATGCTAACTACAACACAGGACATAAACATGTTCCGCCGCAGAGTTCGGCATGGCCAAACCGCAAGCAGCCACTTGATTAGCCTCGCTAAAGCAGCTTTGGGGCGGAAGGACAAGAAGGCCTCTCCCACGGCTAACGGGCTCCGCACAAAACCCAGGACTGGGTCAGACGAAGGAAGGGGGCGAACAGATCAAATACAGCAAATACAACATCGACTGTCAGCGAGCTGTGGCTGCAGGCTGCATACGGCCCTCCTCTCGCAATATGCTACGGGAAGCAGCAGCCAACTTCTGCGGGCTGTGCTGGTCAAAACCATAAAAGCCTTTGGAGCTCCAGGACAAGAGTGTGACCCGCGCCAAGGCCCAGCGGACCCAGCGGACATCCGGCCCCGAACCAGGACGTGACGCCCAGCATCCTGACCCCGTGAACAGAAGGCTGATCCCTATGAGATAGGCGTGGGGGGCAATGATCTTCATGTACCCTCACCCAACACCAAAGGCTGCTGAACAATTAATATCCTTGCAAATTAATTTTATCAACATATGGAGAACTCATCGATACGTTGCAGATAAGTAATAGCTTGAACACATTTGACATGACAGCGACGCCCAGATGCTCCATCTCAACGTCTCAGAATAAACACTGCGCACATGTAAATCTAAACATGTAAACAGAGTTTTGTGTGACTAACCACATGCGACTTACTCTGAGGAGGAGCTTGGTCTCCTCGATGGAAGGATCCTCTAGCAATTAGTCACCATTTACTGTTTGTGTGATTAACCCACCATCTGTCACATGAGCTAAACCGCTATGCAGAGCGCGGCTCAGGGTTTCCTCCATTCTCCTTCACACGGACGCAAGGAAGCATGTGGACCCTCCCACTGCGCCCCCCCGCTCCACCCAGAATATCATCTACTTCCTCCAGCCCCCAACATGCTGTCAGCACTCGGTACCCCCCCCCCCCCCCCCAATCTCCTGCCTCCTCACTGAATGAAACCTTGCCAAAAGGCTTTGACCTCACATTTTTACAGAAGTGCAACAGGGGTGAATGTGTGTTGTTATCTATGGGGGAGGGGGAACACCACCAAATATACCGTCGATCCCTTTCCTGTCTACCCAGGCATTTAGCACCTGGCTTCATTTGGCTGCAGCAGCACCAAAACAATTACAGAATGGGCCACAGGCCGACAGAACAAACAGGCGACAGAAAAAAGGGACACGTTCAATTACGGGCAGCTTTTGAACATGACACTCACGCGACCGGTCACGTTGGTGCCTCGCTGTCCGACATCGAGAACCACCTGAGGGTCTACACCCCAGTTCTGCGCGTCTGCCTGTGGGTGCATGTGTGCTGCAACCTCAGCGGCTAGGGACAAATGCCAAGGACCAAAAGCAAACTCATAGCCCCGCCCCTGAACACTTTTCAACCGGAGCACTTTTGGCCACAGTACTCCAGCCAATTTAAAACCATACCCCAGGCACTAAAAATAAACGACGGCACAGTACCAAAGATGACACCCCCGCTCCCCAAGAGATTCTCCTACACTCACGAGATGACAACCTTCCGTCGAGACCCGTGCTACACCACCAGCGACTCGGACTCCAAATTCGGTCAAGGCCGTAACAATTACCGACTCTGACAGAGAAGCGAACGAATATACGACCCAGTTCTATAAAACTCGCAGCGGACGACTTGAACGGTACCTGGGCCAACGTTCCGACCCCGCTGCTCGACTACAGGGGCACGTTGAACGCCGTTCGTCGTGCAACATAAAGAACGGCGAGAGGGAAACAAATGAATGTGTCAGTGATGCTTAGGAGAGCTGCCCGTATCTGGCAACAGAGCGGAGACAAAGGCGCCAACTGAGGAAGCACAGGTAGGACCTCATCAGCTGGATCACGGTTACGCTCCAGCGTTTCTGACAGCATCATTTCAGATAGCGCAATTTTATTACTCCCCCCAGCACGATTGATGGGTCACTTTATGGAGAGGACAGGAAGACCTTGGGCCTGCATTTCAATACTGAGTTTCAAATTTTCGTTAACCCTTCACTGGAACTCAGTCTCAGAACATACAGCAGCTCACACATTAAATTAATACATCTTCTTGCCGTGGGCCAATAAATGATGGATGATTCATTATTTAGGTGCCTGTGCTTAGAGTGCTAAGTGTTTACAGCTCTTTTCAACTGCTCCTAAAAACCAAGTAAGTTCTCGGAGGACACGAGGCCATAAAAAAGGATAATTAATGGCCAGCCAATCCAGCATCCTCACTGAATTATACGGATGGAGCAATAATTAAAACGGTTTTAACATCCTCCAAAGGCTATGTGAATTTAAAAACGTCCCAAAAAAGTAGAGAGGGGATCTTTAATATTAGGGTGAGCGCAGTGTTTATTTTTATCCGAGTATTTAAAAAAAAAAATGGGGGCACGTGTTAATTATGCAGAATGAACATGTAGCAATGGCGCTGCAATCTGGTGCCTCGCGGGCAGTATGGGAGGGACCCCCCCCCGCCACGACCCATGTGCCTGGACCTTCACACACGGAACCAGTCAGGTCCACGTCACATTACCGTAGAAAAGGTCAAGGTACAGTCAGCATTCGGGATCATTCTGATTAATGGTGTTCCAGTGTTCCCAACACACAGCACTAGCCTACCAAAGCCACAAGCTATTTCAGATTTCCAACTCTCTGTCTGCTTGGTAAACTTCATATCAATGGCCCCCAATTCTTTGCTTGTTCAACTCCACCAATCCTATTAAACTAATCAGCTAATGACAGAGCCTATAATTAGTTCAACTAGGTGTACTGTAGTACGACACCATATGGACTGGATATAGATGTGTGCAAGAAATCCTGAATGTAAAGGCCTGTGTAATGGTACCAGCTGAATGCAGGCAATCCGTGACATGATTAGCGGCAAAGCTTTTCTCTAGGGTCAGCAGCATGAGCGCGACCCCCCAAGCCGTCACCGCAGAGCCCAGGGGAAGCGCCGTATCTGCTTCCCATCAGCCCTGGGACACAGGCAGCCAGCAGTCGACCAAATCCATGGAGCATCAAAGCCCGCAATCGGCACGAGTCGGCCCGGCCGGTGGGGGGGCGGCGGCAGTCCCAGATTCAGAATGCAGCCGCACGCCTTCCTCCAGGAGCTTCATTCTGCCGCGAGAATGTAGGACTAGGAACGTGGGAGCGGCGTGGGCAGAGCGATGTGGAACTGCCTGCCTTCCGATGGGGGGAGGGGGGCTCAGCCAGCTCATCCCGCTCCCACAGACACGTGTGCGCAGCCCTTCTCAGGCTCCGCCGAAACACGCGCCGGAATACACGCCAGTCACGGTGTGGAATTCAAAACCAGGACAGGGACGACGGAGGGGGAAGCCAGAAAATCCGGGGCCGTGTGCAACCGGCAGGCGATTGAATGACAAGATTTCCTGCTCTGTGCGCCCCCCCCGCCCTCCAAGGACAGATCAGAAACCATTACTGGAAATGTGCCTAATCTCTGGGAAGCAACGATCCGAAGGCGACGACGGCTCATTCCGACGATCGTCCTTACGGCTGTCCCTGCCGTGTCACCTCCTCAACACGGCCACGCCGCCGTGAATAAGTGTGCTCGCAGCCAGCGCGTCGCAGAGATCTAGTTAACGAGGCACTGGAGAACGTCAATTAATAAAGAAATGGGAAGACTTGGTGTGACTGTGGGAGAGTCCACCTGGGGGGGGGGGGGGGGGGCTCATCTAAGACGCCACCGCGGTCCCATTAATTACCGCGTCTAATGAGTGCCCGGGTGTCACGGATGCAAGCCGAATTAAACGGACATTACAACATTCGCCGCCTATTCCTCAGTATTACACAGATGCTGTTTGTGCAACAGCTCCCACGCTGTTAAATAAATTATGTGGAACAGACAAAAGAGAACAATCTAGAAATAAACTTCATTAGCATTTTTGAGACTTGGAGCAGATGGCTCCTTCCTTGGCGTGTAGGTGGATTCAAGCATTGTCAAAAAAAAAGGTGTATAGAGAAAGTTAAGTTCATTACACATCTACTGCTGCCCAAAACGTTACCAGGACCTGCTCAGTAACTGCACCTTTCCCAAGGTGTCCCATCCCCATTAGGATGCTGAGGGTATACTGGACCAGTGCTTGATCTCTGTATCATATACCAGGCCCCATTCAGAACTTGGGTGATGACTAAGATCAGCAGTGCTTTACTACCTACATACACCCACATAGTACCAGCGCTCCCGCGAACAGAGATGGAGCATCTGAACGCCACAGTCACGCAGGATGAAGACCAAAGGACCCATGTGCACCTCCTAACTACACCTAGCTACTACCTCCTGCTTTGAGCTACACGCACGTCCCCCTCCGATAGGACGTGCAACTCACTCGCGCATTATTGGTAAAACACACTAATCATAGCGTCTCGGGTGCGTGCAGCCTTTACAAAAATCCCCCTTTACCACCTATGTGCTGCAGAAAGCGCGTTATACACACCCCCGTTCAAGGCTGGCAAACCCCTTTGCTTTAAAAAAGGGGGCAAGTCCAGATTGTCACCTTCGCAAGCTGCTTAATGACATGCACAAAGCATCCCTGTACATAAATAACAACCGTACCGATATTAACGAGACTAATAATGAGAGACAAAGGCAGGAGAGCGGTCCGCCGCGGTAGCCCCTCCGGATCGCCGTGCATATGGCTCTCCTAGCGGAGATGGCCAGATGGTGGCTGACTCGATGGCGGACCACGCAGCTTTGATCGCGGCGGTTTACACGCACAAGCGGGCAGTTGCAGCCCATCCCAAAACGCAAACCGCTAAAGCCGTGCACATGTACAGCATATTTATACAGTTATTACATGCGACGACAGCCAACTCCTACCGGCTGCTGTCGGTACTGGCGGGCCAAGCACAATGCACTTAGCGGTCACTTCAGTTAAACACCCCCACCGAGAGCCTCACGGTAACCAAGTTTAAAAACGCTTGACAAGAAAACCTGCATTAGCAGTGGAGTAATGCGACAGGAGGTGGGTGCGGGTATACAACTTTTATATTTTTTGACAAAATATGAACAATAAAACAGCAGTACCGGAATCCAGGGCTGCCATGCGATCTTGGGCTCTTAACCAGCGACTCGACGTGGCCAGCAAAGGGGTTAAGAGTACCTGATTTCAGAAGGATGGCTCCGCGATGCCCGCCGCCCCGCTCCTGGGCTCCGGGGGGACTGGGGCTCCGTCCTGCTTGCTGGCTCCCTGCGCCGCCGCACAAGTTTTCATCCGCTCGTAAAAACAGTGGAAAAAACCACCAAAGCGCAGTCAGAACCCGCACGCAGTTTCACCTGCGGTCGTCCTTGAACCCCCCGTCCGCCTTCGGCCCCACTTTACCACGACTTTTTAGAGGATTTCGATATTTTTTTCTCTTGAAAATGGAAACTCAAGACAGGGTTCTTCTCCCTGGGATTTATTTTTTTTTCTGCAACCTCAGCTCTGCGCACGTTTTGATTGGCTGGCTGCGGCAGCCTATCCTGGTCTCGTTTGCTGGCTGGTCGGAAGTTCGGGAACAGTGAAGGTTTTGGCCAAACCCCGCGGGCTCCCACTAGCGGCGAGAAGCTGTTACCGCATTACAACGACGAAATTGACGGCAAATAGGAAATTCATATGACGCCTGTGCTCTAATTTTAACTAAAAAATTTTATTAAGTAATTTGTTGATATGAATCGTACAATGATTTTCTGTCACAGGTTTTTAGATGTACTCTTTATGCAAAATGATTCATATTATGCTCTAAACATTTTTTTTCTAGTATACGCCTTCGTCATGATACAGAATGGGTGTGACTTTACTGCTACCATACAGGTGGTGTGTCATTCCGTTTACATTTTCATCTGTGGTAATTTGTCCCGTACAGCCTTCGCCTCCAGGTGTCCTTCACGTTGATGTTGTGAAGAAATTTAAGCGTTACACCCCGGCATTTGGGGCAGGCCGGTTTGGGCGCGGTCGGTAGAGAGTAGCCTAATTAAGGGAATTTCTCACAGTACAAGCTGATGGGGAATTGCCTAAAGGTACAGACACCGGCCAAAATACCTGAGCACCCGAGGCTGCAGCTCCTGAGCTGGTCAGCCACTGATCTCGGGATTGACGTTTCATTGGTTTTTTAAGCGTCAGAAAAATGCAATTGGATAGATTGCACTGAGTTTCAAAATAGATTATATGTGTTTCTATTCGAGGTTGTTTTCATTGAATGTCCGACAAAATTTTTCTCTTTCTGCAGGGACACAGCTGGAAAACAATAGATAAATGAATTCCATGTTTGACGAGCATGTCTTTCATTATTTGATTGCCTGAAGCAGAGTTTGTAGTGCTACAAGCTGACGAAAGAGGGCGACATTTCACAAGCTTCGCATTCTGTTGAAACAAACTACTTTCATTTTGTTCAGGGCATTACTTTTTTTCTTTTTTTTTTGTACCATTTTTAGTATTTTTATAGAAAGCTTACAAGTATTATCACCCCTGTATCGTGATAATAGTGATGAATGTGGAAAAGCTATTATCTCAGGTAATTCCAAAGGACAGGAAGGTATCTCCAGGCCTGTGTCTTCATATTTCACATCATTATGCATGCAGGTAGAATAGATGGGTGTTTCATACCTGCCCCCTCAAAAAAAAAAAAAAGATTCAGGCCCCAGCCCCAGCCAAGACATGTCAGGTAGCATCCAATGTTGTTACAATAAAGGTCTGGTGCTATCTGTTCTGATTGTACATATGTCACTGCCATTTTATTGTTCTAATTCCATCCATCCATCCATTTTCTGCACCTGCTTATCCTGTGCTGGGTTGCCAGGGTCCGGTGTCTATCCCGGAAGCTACAGACGCAAGGTAGGGAATAACTCACGATGGAGCACCAACCAGAGAAGGGTAGTTCAGGTCCAAAGAGTACCAATCCAGACCAAGGTTTTGCTTCAACCAACCAGTTGAGTACTCTCTGACTGTGACTCTTAGTACTGAACTGGTTGGTTGAAACAAAATTGTGGTCTGGACTTTTGATCTCTGGACCTGAACTACCCACCTCTGGTGCCAACCCATCACAGTCACCATTCTAATTTATCATTCTTATTTTGAAATATTTATTTATGTCTGTAAGTGCCACAAAATTCTGTTCTGCAGGATATTTTATTTGTGTGCTGTGTACTTTTAAAATCTGTCTGCACCATGTTTACTTGCTGGCACTTTGTGTCTTTGCACCTTGTCTGTTTGGCACTGCGTGTACCTTTGTCTGTGCACTACGTTCTCGCTGCTGTAGGTGCCACAATGTCCCCCTGGGATCAATAAAGTCCGTCTTAATCTTTTACCAAAGAGAGCAGCTCTGCCTACTGTGTGTTTTAACAGTTGAACGGACAATAAGAGCCCAAAAGTAAACACCGTGCAAATCAGGAACCCAGAATCACGAGATCCTGTTTCTTTTCTTGCTGGAAATTCTCACGCAGACGGCACAGCTTGTGGTGGAGAACCGGTGATACGATGTGGATTGTTTGTTGGGTGTTTTGGCACCTAGATGCGGCTGTCAGGAAGCATCGCTCTGCTCATCCGGGATTGATCACCCTCAGCCCACAGGGAGACACAACCCCCATCAGAGTAGTTTGTCCTGGCCTAAGATGCTGCCTGTCCACTCAGCTGTACAACATCCAGAATGACAGGCAGGGAGGAAATGTCTGCCACTGTTAAGATAAGTACCTGACGGGGTGGGGTGGTGGTGATGCCATTGGGAAGTGAAGCGTATCTCAGCCACTTGGCAACACTGCTTCACCTTTGCTGTCAATTAGCATAAGGAACAGCTGGCAATGTGTCCTTACAGAACACCAAAGGTCCAGGCACCAGTCGTTCCAGT
Organism: Paramormyrops kingsleyae; assembly: GCF_048594095.1. Classification (NCBI taxonomy): domain Eukaryota; kingdom Metazoa; phylum Chordata; class Actinopteri; order Osteoglossiformes; family Mormyridae; genus Paramormyrops; species Paramormyrops kingsleyae. The sequence goes on from NC_132810.1 coordinate 6,829,455, forward strand.
AGGCCCTTCTTGGCTGGGCATGGGGCTCACCGGATATTCCCATTCACATCAGATGTGGGCCCTGACTGGGGAGTGGGCCTGTGTATTTGCTCTCTCAGTGGCTTGACTGTGCAACATCTGTCACGGTGCTCCACCCCCCCCCCCCCCCCAACCCCTTGCTCCCCTGTGAACATTGACAGAACACAGCTGGCTCCTTTTCTGTGTGAGTCTGTGCAACATTTGTTGTTGTTGTTGTTGTTGTTGACCACCTTCCTTTAATCTGATTCCAAAAGCACACTGATAAAATCTTCATCACTCAGAATATAATAGGGCTTTCAAGCCCCTCGCCACAAGGCAGCCCAGAACGGAAACAGGTTCAAGGGGAGGCGTACTTATGAATAAATTGCTCTGGGGAGGTTGCATAAATATTATTTGATCACTCCACAGCTGACAAAATATTCCAAAAAGTTCCTCATGAATGAGGCCAGAGAAGCACTTGCTTTACTTTGCAGTGCTGGTTTGGTAGTAAAACAATCATCTCAGAATAAAAGCCATGTGTAGATGTCAGACCTACTCTACAGCATGTCAGCACCTGAAAATATATAGCATAAATACATGTGTTTATGTATCTATGCAAATACGCCCTGAACTCCTGGTACAAGATCACTGACTATCTCAGTAACACATGAAAAAATACTCAGCATCAGAATATCTGAAAAACAGCCCAACAATAAGATAAAGTATAATTAAACAGCAAGGATCTCAAATGAAGAAAGTGTTTTCCTGTTCGGCGTTTAGGCTTTTCGTGTAGATCTGCAATTCGTTTATTTTGAGGATGGCAGATTGGAGAATCTCTTGTGTCCCTCAGGGAAGGCGTCGTGTGCCTCCTGGAAGCCCCTCCCCACAGACCAGCAGCTGGGCGGCGTCAGTGGGAACCACGCCATTCTCCCTTATAGGGCGTGCCGAGTCGCCCCCCCCCAACGCTCGGGCTGCACGCACCGAACCCACAGCTTGAGAGATGCTGCCAGTTCTGAGGGGGGTCATGCGGACTCGCATGTCTCAGGGACGGGCCTGGGTGCTCTTGTGGAACCAGAGGTCCAGTCTGCACAGCAAGCCGCCAAAAGAGCCGATCGGACCGGGGGTAAGTTTCAGAGTGAGAGCTCGTCACGGCCTTTCCGCTTTCTTTTACTCTATGATTAACAACTTGCCTGTGACCTACATGGCCTTAAAAATTAACTGTATGCCTGATCGTATGTGGTTAATTCTGCATCTAACACTTTTGATGGCTAGCTCTGCAGCGAACTCTACTGATTCCTAAATGTACAGGCAACTCTACTGATGCCCAACTCAACACTACAGTTAGCTCTGCTGAGTCATAATACAATGGCTAGTTGCAAAAATAATAGTAAATTTAACCTCTTCGGGTACAGAATTACAGTATGTTGGGGCTTTAGCTCAACTATAGCCAATATCCCTTATACTCATTGGTAAGTTTGATGAAACAGTAAATAACCAATTTGAATTTTCAGTAAAATTCCATATTGAAAGCTTTTATTAAGACGTATTTTCCTTGAACTGATCCAGACAAATACTTTCTTTGTAGTTGTAATGTTGCGTGATCTTCTATTTGAGTGAATGACACAGGAAACGAACACCAATATAGAGTAAACTGACTCCAACTTAATCTCCAGTAATGTAATGATTTCACACAGCTCATTACCACAAAAACCGTCTGGTCAATTTTTCTCCCCTTACGGGCATCTCTGCAAACCCAGAGACATCCAGAGCTCCACAGTACCGGACACTGGAAGCCACTCACCTTTTAGCTCCATGGCGACCCCTAGGGTCAGGAAACACCTTTGGCAGTGATCTATTAACTATGTGGTAGCCAGCATCATTAGATTTACATTACATTAGATACCCTTTATTGATCCCAGGGGGGAATTCTTGTGCATGCAGCATCTGGGTACGCAGTGCAGAGACAAACATTCATTTAGTGCAAAACAGACAAAGTGCAAGGATGGCACATATAGTGCAAACAACTAAACATAGTGCAAACAAACTAAACCATGTTACAGGGATGTTACAGGGATGTTACAGGAATGTTACAGGGATGTTACAGGAATGTTACAGGGATGTTACAGGAATGTTACAGGGATGTTGCAGGGATGTAAATGAGCGCACTAACAAGCACACTTCAGTGTCATGCTGGCTTGCTGTGACTTTCAATCGCACTTTGATTAGTTTCTGGTTGTTTATGTTAATCTCTTCCTCTGTAGTTCCTCCATGTTTAAATGCCTTTATAAATAGCCACACGTGTTATATGGGCTTCTGTAGAACACAGGGGCCATTTGCTTTGATAGCTAAAGATTCTCTCAGTGGCAGCTTTTAGATAGTAAGCTGTTTTTCTTTTCTGATGGTATTTAAGATTTGAGGCATTTTTGTTCCGTCCAGCTGGACCTTGTTTACCTTCAATGCTTTAGTCCACCACTAAAGTCAGAACATTTCTATAATTCATCCTGGTTGTTTGGGTTAGGTTACATGCATACCCAGAATCGTTAAATGATCCCTTCAGACGATTTGGAACAGACCAGAACTAGTGGCTCCACAGTCAGCCAGCGACTGGTAGCCCGGTCTCCAGTAGTGTGGGAAAGCAGAGATCAAAGACAAAGATCGACCATAGTTAGCTGGGCATCAGAGCCGTGGGGAATCCATGTGGGCCTGGCCTTTGTTGGATCTCAAAATGGTCTAAAGTCTCCAAAATATATTTTATGTGTGTATCTATTTAAAATAAAACACAGCAGAGTTTGGAATATGTGAATTTTACTTCTGACTTCTCAGTTTATTTGATGTATTGAGCAGAGTGGATTATACGTTTCGTTGTGATGTCTTTAATTATACACTTTTCCAAATAAAGGAATGTATCGTTGTTGAATTTACAGTACATTAACGTAGGCACTGAATCTTCTACTCCTTTCTCCACAGAAAACCTGTTTTGCGCTTTCTGTGTTTGGGGCCGCTCTCCTTGCGCCTGCCGGCTGGATCGTGTATCATATCCCAGAATACCGCAAGAGGCCACACCTCCCTCCAAAATAAAACCCAGCCTGGTTGTTTCTAAGTGACCCCACCTCCAGCAGGTAGTTCTGACTGGAGCATCTTTTGCTGAAAAACGATGAGCAATCCTCACTTGAAGGCATCCACTGATGTTATCACTCGTGCAAACACCCCCCCCAACGAATGTCATTCTTTAATAATCAATAAATGCTATAGCTGGTAGCCTACATGCCTGTTTGACTGTTTAGTGTGTTCATTTAATGACAATATGAGAAACACAGTGACGGGTCGCAGACGACCGACACGTTCGCTTAAGGTTTGTTTGAACTTGGCGCACGCTTAAAGATGCATTATTAACGACCCTGGGAAATGTGATCTCTGTGGAAGAAAATGTAGACTAAACTATTAAACTGACACCCATATCAGAAGTGGTCAGTGCATGACACTCACGTCCCAATCCAGTCTCCCTTTTAGAGGAAGTTTCGCAAGCAGTCTTTTAAACAAATATGACTAATGTACATAACAAATCATTTAAATATTCCTAAAGTGTTTCAAAAATGATTATGGGTGTGACAGACTTCAGAATCTGGAAAGTGACTAGAATAGGTCCAGACTGGGGTTTATATTTAACATTCTGCGGTTGCAAGATCTTTGTAGCTGGTGATGGGAAATGTGAGTGTTGGCAACAGACGAGACAAAACATGAAAGAGCAGAGTCGCCAGTCCTTTTGTTCCCGACTGGAATTCCTTCTAATTTTTCCTTTCGGAAATGTTCTGTGTTCTAGATTATGAAAATAAACATCCAAAGAACTCCGGTTGTCTAGTAGACCGGATTGCCACCTTTGGTCAGCTGGCTGGTGTGGGATTTTCAATTCGAGACAAGTCTGCACACGCATTTACATGTATTGTAACAGTTGTATTACCTTGTAAATAGTCTGTAGGGTTTGCAAACTACCCCATTGCTTTTGATGTAACTAATTTTAGGTTTATAATGCAAAGATTTGCCGTGAGATTTCATGCGTGAGCGTCTGACAAGATTGCTGCATCTTTGCTCTTAAGGATAAGCTAACCTGAGCCAGAAATCCCTACTTCCTATGAATAATAGAATCCGAGAGAGAACAGCGAAGAGACTTTAAAAACGACGGTCACTGGTGTTACAAATGTATCACAGCAAATCACGCCGTAAAACACACGAAACCAATATACCGAAAAAATATAAATGGCCATATGCTGAAATTCATAAATGAGCTATATACCGTTAAATAACCTATATATTGTGTATGATCTAAAACGTACTAAATGTACAAATATCAAACAATTAATTTAAAAGTATGTGGAGGGCATGTGAAAACCCCCTTTCGAACGGCTTTATCAAGTTTCACATAACATAGAACCATCTGTTGCTGTTTTTGCCTGAACTAAAAAAGCAATTACACGCACATATCCCACTATGTCCAGACATTTTATCGCTTAACATTAAATTCTGCATGTAGCACGACTCAAATCGAAATAACCGTAATATAGAGCAAGGAGCAAAAATAATTTTCGCTCCCGTCAATTTGTCAGAGCGGATTAGTCCATTTGTTGCGAAGGTGTGCTCATCTCCCCGGGTTTCTCCAGTCGCTTGGCCGCAGTGTCAGCTTCACGTTTAATGGAGGTGGGAGGACATGGATTGAAATTGAAAGGACCAAGGTGTCAGATGCTACAGGCACGTCCCTCGATGCCTTTTATAAAGATCAATGTGACTTCACTTCATTCGGTGCTTTAGTGGTATAACCAAATCCAGGAGGATAGACGGAGGGAGGGGGTTTCCCACTTTTTGCAGGACTCGGGTAAAAAAAAAAAGATACCGCAGCGGTGAGCGACGGTGGTCTGTATTTTTGTATTTGCGAAGATTTCTCAAAATGTCTACGAAAGCAGAACAATGTAAGTAACGCGTTTGTGTTGCCGTCGTTTCTAAAAGCATTTCTTAGTTGTCTCCGTTGGCCGATCGGTTTTTATAAGACGCGTTATAAGATTGGAAATCAAATCACGGGAGCTGTCCTTGGTGATGAAACCGCGGTTGCTAAGGCAGGTTGCAACACGTCCATCCTATGCGGAGGGTGCACGACGTTGTGCGTGCATGTAAAAATGCGAAATATTTCGTTTTTGCTTTTTTAGGTAAAAAACAGCGAGGGATGGTGCAAGTGGTGCATGCCTGTGCATTTTTAATCTTGCGCATTAATAACCGTGCGGCTCAGAGAAGCGGGCATGTAAATCTCAAGGTCGATTAGACAAAATTCACACTTCAGGAGTAGCTTTGTGGCATAACATGGAGGGAAGAGGTCAATTACACGGCAACTTACACCTTTTGCATGCGTTATGCCACTGGGAGTTCCTGTTTATGATTAAATGGGCAGGTGATAAACTGGACTCTCAATAGCCTGATCGGAATACTTGTGTTTGTGTTTGTGTGTGTGTGTCTATTTATCATTAAATCAACCGATCGAAAATGGGCAAATGTTAACACATCAGATGTGTGTACCTTAACAAATAATGTCACTGTAGAGAAGTTAAATATTGATTACAGATTTTATGATGCTACGGTGATCAAAACCACAGCAAAGGCCGTTTTTATATTCAAGTGCCCTAGTTTTAACTATAGAACCCATTTAATAAAATGTAGACACCATAAAATATAACATTTAAACTGGGATATTATCAAACACAGCATGTGGAATGTGTTGTGTGTATTGAATAAATGCATATTCTCCGTGAAGTTTCAGCATCAAGCCTTGTTCTGTTGTGTTCAGATATAGTATTGTCAAGTTAAAGGGTTAGCATGTTGTGAAGAAGCAAAGACGGGCTGTAATGTGGGTGATCGGCTGTCTTTTTGGGAAAACACCAAACAGGGATGAGGCATAGGGCTCTCCCAGTGTAGCGCTTCTAAATTATTTAGTAAATTGTAAAATAGTGAGCAGAAGTGAGCCGTGTTGGTGCAGATGTCGGGCAGGGCCTTGGGAAAGGCCTGTTTTAATCTGACAAGGCCTCCCAATAGGATGAGATGAAAGAATGATACAGTTGTGTTAGCAGAAAGCTAATTGCTAGGATAAGTCTGTTTAGGGCCTGAGAAGGTTTCAGTCCTCTGGTTGGACCTCTGTTGCTTGAAATCAGGCACTGCTGGATTGTCGGGACAGAGCCAGGTACAAACCGAGTCCCAGGCGAACGGCTTTTTGGTGTCTCTCCCCATGCTGCCTAATGTCCTCCTGTCTAAAATGATCCTAAACCCAAACCCTGCAGGGATCTTACTAAAAGCCCCCAGGGAGACCAAAATGGCACTCTGTGTCGGGGGGGGGGGGGGGGGGGGGCTGGACACAACCCCACTGCCTAGACACTAAAGGAAGACGAAGGAGAGCACTGAACCACCATGGCTGAGCCCCCTGGGGTTGACCTCAGGTGGAAGGCTGGGGACGAGGGCTTATAATTACAAGGGCCATGAGTATAAATAGGGCCACGGCTTTTTTAAAAAGGTCAGCTTGACCTCACAGGCTCACGCTGGTCAGCTGGGAACAGCTGGCGCAGGGGGGCGGAACTTACCCCCCCCCCGGTGCAGTGGTGTTCGGTGGACTGCGTTCTGCCGCGATAGAGCCACTTTGGCTAAAAGAGCTTGTTTACATTAATGGCACAAATCCCAAGCCAACGGGGAAGGGTGTAGTCGCGTTTCCATTGAGCTGGGCTGAGGAGAACATCTTGAAGGACACTGGAGGGTAAGGAGGAAAGGTAAGGCTTGTCTTCACTGCCACATCAGGACATAGAGAGTGTCCACAGTGCAGTGTCTGTGTACTTTACAAAGAAATGGCCCAGCCCCCCCCCAACATGGGGGCTCCACTGTTGACCAGCTGTAAAACCAGGGGGATGACTTCACAAAGCCTTACTGTAGATAATTAGATAATTTCATCATGGCTGAGAACAAGCAGTAGAGGCCTATTAAGTGGTGATGTCACCTCTGGTTAGCTTTGTGACTCTACCCCAGGCGTTAGTTGCCCTTTCACCTTTCCTTGGCCAGAAATATTGTCCCCCCGTTGACATGTCTGTTACTCTGCTCTTCATTTGTTTAGTTGCCTCTAAGATACGGTACTTGCAAGAGTATCACAACCGTGTTCTGCACAGTATTTACCCTGTGCCATCTGGGACAGACATTGCAAACACACTGAAATACTTTTCCCAAACGCTGCTCAGGTAAGTGCTCCACGGTGGAACCCACAGGTGAAGTAAGCAACTGTGATGCTATTTAATCTGCTTAACGACTCGGGAAGGATAATTTAGTCTGTGGTACGCGTGTTTGAAGGCTGTTAAGAGAAACCATCTTCATTTAAAGCTACCAGCAAATTTAGTGGTAAAATCGCTAAGCCGCACAGATAGCCCACAAGAATTAATGCTTTTCTTAGGTATCAAAATATCAACATATCGCACAGGCGTGTGCTGAACAATTAACACAAACATGTTGGGGCTAGAGAATTAAGTTTCTGATTCATTAAAGTCAATACTGGCTGTAATGAAGCCAGTACCATTTTACTTTAAGGACATTTAATACCTCTGTTTGTCAGGAAAGGTTATCAGTGTTTAACATCAGCCTTAAGCAGATGTTACACTGAGAAATTCAGATATCTCTGCCATGATTGGTCCAAGACCAAAGCAGTGTAGGGCCACTGCTATACCATGTTTTACCGTATTTACAAGAAAGCTATAATTAAAGGATGGCTTTCACTTCTAATTAAGAAACTTTTACTTAGAATTACTGTATGGCAGCATTTCATCTGAACGCCTCTTACCCAAGTGTCCCATATCCCTCAAAGCTGGAGCCTGAGACCCTGTCTGTGTTTATGCTAATACGTTGGTAGATGTGTGAAGAACATTGAAATCGAGTCTTAATCTGGTTCCAGTCGCCCTTCAAGAGCTCTGAGAGCAGATGAACTGGTTCAGCTGGAGAATCAAGCCACAGTGACATTTCTCTGTATGTTTGGTTCAGGGTGCAGGGTGGGGGGACGGGACTGGGGTCTCCACTGACTCGTTGAGGGCCTGTGGGCAGAACGGCCTACCGCCCACCCAAGGTGAAGCAATGATGGTTGAAGAGCAGAGGGGTAGAGCTGAACTCAGTGACCGCATAGCCAATGAACCCCGAGGGTGTTCCGCTGCTCATGGGAGTTGACAGCTATTACTCTTCAGGCTGTTCAGGATGGTGTGCGTCGTGTTCCTTTCAGATGATAGTCTCAGTGGGCTTGAGGTTTAGCGCTGTCTTGTGATAGGACGGACATTTTTAGAAAAATCCAGCAGAAGCAGCAGTTCACTTGATGCCAAGAGAAGAAAGCGGAATCAAAAGCAGGGACTATTGTTCCGGTACTTTCTTTTGAGGTTCCTAAACTGCTGCCTCAGAAGACTCATTGACTTCCTCAGAACTGAAGAACCTCTTAACAGACAGCTGTACCCAATTACCACCAAACATCCTGTCAGGGTCACTGCAGTTGGACCAAAGTACCGGCTCCTTAACACGAATCCCTGCAGGAGAATCCAGCCTTACAAATGGATAAGAATTTTGAAGTTTCCCTAAATAAAATATTAGTTAAGTAATGAAACGCTACAGCTGTTGCTAATAATAGTGCTATGACGTGTCAGGGCAGCAGGTGGCATTGTGGTTAAAGAACCATGGATTCGTATTAAACAGGAAAGGCTCCGTTAGACCCTGCTGCAGAATAGCTACCCTGAATGACTTCAGTCTGCAAAAACAAGAGCTAAAGAGGACAAAGGTCTGGCCAATGGGTCTGGGGTCTGGCGAAGGGCCATCGCAGACAGAGGCCAAGGGCATCCATGGTGCTTGATAAGCACGACATACCTGGGACGCGGTCAGTGGCGTTCAGGTGGTCAGACGACACCCGTCCACCTGCTGTGTCCCTCCATGCTTCAGTGAGCCACCCGGCCTTGGCTGCCACGTGTACCACAGGGGGGCGCTCTGCCCGAGTCCCAACGGTGACGCCACACAGCATATTAAGCAAGCAGTTAGAATCTAAGCTTGTTCTGTGAAATTGTGTTCATGTAAGAACCACGTGACTATATTTCAACTACTTCTTAAAAAGTAAATGAATCCCCATATATTTTGTAATGCCAAATAAAACTGAAAACATAGATTCCACTTCTTATGTGTTTAAGATCTAATTCAGCCAGACAGGGGTGTGTAAAAATCACAATAACATGGCATATTGGTATAAGATGCCCCCTATGAGGAGATCTTGATGCCGTTTTTGACTGTCTGGCTGGGTGCTGGTGTTTTTATCTCATTACAGTGGCTCACCTCTGTAGTGGAGGGATCGCTGCAGGTGTTACGAGGTGTCGCACATTAAAAGCTTAGTTTGTGATTTCATAGATTTAGGAGGATAAATATTGTCTGTAAATGTGAGTGTGTGTGTGTTTGTGTTTTGAAATGATTGTTATGCATTGAGTAGCATAATAGTTCAATGCTAAATGGACGTATTTGTATGTATAATAATTGTAGATTAAGAAGTAAATGTTTTATTTGTAATGTGTTATAAGGGCAAATATGTACTGGGAGGATCCCAGTGTGATCGGCCATCGCTGGCCTTGTTTTTAAAGACCGTAACTCGGTCAGCTTGATTCTCAGTCCTCCTGAAGCTGACTGCTGACTGCACTCCCCAAACACTCTCAAGTCACCACTGTTAACAGACTGTCACATGAGAAACCAACAAAACATATGTCACGTGTCCCTCTCTGTAGCATTCAGCGTAGCGCACTGTAGAGTACACCGTTCCCCACCAGCTACCCAACCCCTCCCCCCCCCACCACCAGTCACCCTGTCCCCTCACCATTTGTTTCAGACCAATTCAATTTGTTGCTGCTGTCTTCCAAAAAGAATTTAATGAATGACCAAGCAAATCAACCAATGGCAGCCCTCACCCCCAGGGGCCGCTGCACACGTCATTCCCATTGGCTCACAAACACGATCCTACCGGTCATCCGTTTAAAACAACCCCTTATGTGTTTGCCTCCAGATCCCTCCCAGCTGTAGAAAAGTCACATGTACTCTAGCTCTTGAGTTCATATGGCTGTTGGATTTCATTACTTCTCCAGATGATACTGATGCAGTATCATGATGTTTGCATACAGACATTATTTTTTGGTACAATAAACATGTGCTGTGGCCAGAGGCCCGACCTTTACCTTACATACATGTTTATTTTTTGCTAAAGCATGTTTCTGAAGTGCCATCCTCATAACTCCCAGCCCGATTCGATCGCTCCAGTGCCGTGGCTTTGCCGAGGCGGCGGGGGGCAGGGGGGGGCGGGGCACTCAGCGCGAGGAGGCTGCAGGGAGGGGCCTCCTTGCCTGGGATGTGAGGGGATGCCACTAAAAACATGCAATTTTTTATATTTTTCTTCCTTGTCACCAGATACGCATGAGATGCAGTGGTCACTGAAATATGACGGCCGCTTCCCGTTTACGGTCCCCCTCGGGCTGGGGTCGGCGGCTCCGTGGCGCCCCCTGGGGGCAGGGCACAGAGGTCGCCCGAACCCGAGCTCCTCCCAAACGAACAGAAAGGAGACACTGCATCCTATGTGGCTTTTATCTGGCTTTTTTTCTACTTACGCTGTCTGTAGTGCCATTTCAATGTAATGTGCTGTTTCTTTGTGTTTTTGTTGTCTCTTTTTTCCTTTCCCCCGGAGCAGCATTCTGTCCCGCACAGGCAGGAAGGAGAACCAGGAAGCTCCCAATTTGGCCGTCCCCATGACCATGTGTCTTTTTCCTGTGCCATTCCCACTCACCCCATCTCTAAGACCACAAGTCAGTTCCATCAACCCTACAGTTACTCGCTCCCTCCTTTACAGCGTTCTGCGGGACGCCCCGTCTGACCGCGGGGGCCAGCAGAGTCGGGACGCTCAGCTCTCAGAGTACCCCTCTCTGGACTATCAGGGGCTCTATGTGACACTGGTGACCTTGCTTGACCTGGTTCCCCTGGTGCAGCACGGTCAGCATGGTGAGTGCGTGACCCTCCGTGTCCCGTGTTGGGATTGGGGGTCACAGTGGTCGGTCACAGCCATGAATCGTTTGGGCCGGCAGATGTACTGGGGGGGCCCGCATAATGTGCAGTAGGGGTTGTGGTGCAGTGGGGGGGGGGGGGGGGTGTCACAAGTGTGAGTTTAGAGGGGGCGTGACCTAGTAGCATGAGCTGAAATGTACGTGAAGGAGGTAATGAGAAAGGAAAGACTGGAGTGTGTGTGTGTGTGTGTGTGTGTGTGTGTGTGGGGGGGGTCCTTATAGGAGGCCGGCTTGCGTTTTTGCAGAAGCTGCTTTTATGAATGTTTGATTGTTTGATGTGAAAGAGCCTCGCTGTGGATTCCAAAGCTGCCACATGAGAAGGTCTCCGTCTACAGCACTGTTGACCTGAATAGAGTCCCTTCTCCGACAGGGGCAGATAAATTATGAATTAAAATAAATAAAATAACAGTCGGGGGGAGTGTCCAGCACCGCCGAGTGAAACGGTGACGCTCTCTGTCTTCTCCTCCCCGCCGGCAGATCTGGGACAGTCCATATTTTACACCACAACTTGCCTCCTGCCGTTTCTCAGTGACGATGTTCTCAGCACTTTGCCCTATACAATGATCTCCACACTGGCCACCTTCCCCCCATTCCTACACAAGGACGTCATCGAGTACCTCAGCACGTCCTTCCTGCCCATGGCCATATGTGAGTGCTGCTCGCCTTCTCTTCTGCACACCGGCGGCGGGACGGGGGGGGGGGGGACAGGGGGTCCAGGGCACTCGGAAGGACGACAGACCACCCGGTGACATTTTAGAGCACGTGCTGGCCCGTGGCCTGTTCGCAGGATTTTCCTAAGTAAACACGACCGTGCCCCGACATTTAATCTGCCATAAGTACAGTCCTATATTCCCACGGTGCGTGAGAGAATGACCTGGAGGTGCCGACCGCGGGGAGTTTCAGGGAGCCAATCTCGTCGCGGCGCCTGTTTCCCAGCAGATGCACATGCGACTTGTTATGACTTGAACAACAGGAATGCGTATGGGCTGGCGGCTGTGGGGGTCACCAGGTCAGTGAGAGCATGGAGAAGGACAGAACGTCAGGTGGGGGCTCATGGGAGTTTTCCTTACACAACAATGTTCTGAAGGCAGAAGAAAAATGATTGGTTCAGAGAGATAACCAACCAGATTGTAGAGGAACTAGGTCCAAGCAACTAGAGGAGGCGCAACCATCCAATCAGATGACTTGGTCCCGCCTCTTCTAGTTGCTTGGACCCACCTCCTCTACAGGATGATTGGTTATCTCTCTGACCCGATCATATGCCCTCAGAACATTTTTATGTAAGTAAAACTCCCATGAGCCAGGTTTGGGGGGAACATTCCGGTTCGAGGAACTTGGCGGGGGAGCTTCAGAGAGAAGCTGAAGTACAGCCAGCGAGTCACTGTACCCCAGAGAGAGCGCGCATCTCCTTCCCACTGGTAACAGCACATTTCCCCATTTACACAAGCTCTGCAGAGTCTCTGCTGTTTTTCCGTCATCCTCATGAACCTTCTAAAGAACCTTCTGTCCCCGGCCAGCACATGGCTTCCCTCTGGCCTGTTCCTGACATGTCACCGCTGTCCTTCCAGTGGGCTCCACCAGAAAAGAGGGAGGCGTCCCGGCCTACGTGAACTTGTCCGCCTCGTCCATGCTGATGATAGCCATGCAGTACACGTCAAACCCAGGTAGCTCGGCCAATCAGGTGCTCCCAGCTCCTGTATAAGAATCCCACTAATCTGTGGGAGGTGGACATTTAAAGGGCCACGCACAGCCTCTTTGAGGCTCTGTAGACTTTTAAACTTTGGCTCTCCCTTGCCAGTGTACCACTGTCAGCTGCTGGAGTGTCTCATGAAGCACAAACAGGAAGTGTGGAAGGTAAGGGTTTCACGGGGCCCTCAGTGCTGGTCACACGCAGAGATGGGGTGTCCCATCAGTGCCACAGAGGAGAACCCTTCTCTTATGTCATTGCAGGACCTGCTCTACGTCATCTCCTATGGACCATCCCAAGTCAAGCCCCCAGCTGTTCAAATGCTTTTCCATTACTGGCCCAACCTCAAGCCCCCAGGAGCCATCAGCGAATACAGAGGACTGCAGTACACAGGTAACCTTAGGGGGGGTTCCCAGTACGTTACGTAGAGTGACATGGGCCACAGTGAGTGGAGAGGCAGGAGTCTAACATCCCTCTTCTCCTCTATGTTTGCAGCCTGGAACCCCATCCACTGTCAGCATATCGAGTGCCACAATGCCATCAACAAGCCCGCCGTCAAGGTAGAGCGCCCCCTGCTGGTGTGGCCGGGTGCTGCACTGATATTCTTTCCCCGTTTGTCATATCCAGCCCTACTCCGCTGGCTGTTTGTCAGACCGAATGCAGGGACGCTCGGCCTCCATCAGCACAACGTGTATTTTATGCTTGAGCCAGACCACAGAAGCATACGTGGTGTTGCTATGGCGATGCCTGTCAATCAGCTTGATTAATGGCGGCCAAGTGTGGGTAGAAGGATGCTTCCACGGGGATATAATACAGCCGGCCTCACAGATGCTGCTATGTGTAAGGGAGCTGACAGCCGCGGATGAGCAGGACACGTTTCACCAATTACCGCACTGGCCCGTCCAAATGGAAGCGCTGACCCCTCAGCGCCTATGGCCATAAATGACTCCACCCGCAGACCTGGGCTAACCACAGAAATATGGCTCTGAGCAGATGGGTGCTGCCTGGGGGAGGGGCAGGTCTAGGGGCGGCAGTTCTGCTGAGAGCCACTGATGATTTGGCGCTTTGAGGCAGAAGGACAGACACAGCCAGCAGGGGGCGCTGCAGCGATCAGGTTCAAATGCTATGAAGTGTTAATGGGATTGACTAGTAAGTTGTAAACATGGGGAACATTAGTCCCCTTTGAATAAATGCATCTCCCAGGCCATTTAACGATTTTTTTTTTCCTCTTTGCAGATGTGTATTGACCCCACCCTCTCCGTCACCCTGGGAGACAAGCCCCCCCCTCTGTACATATGTGAGGAGTGCAGCCAGAGGATCGCAGGGTAGGTTCCGGAGCAGCTCCCCTGCAGCTCTGCACGGCCGGTTTTCTGGAGCAGGTGTGTGGGGAGTTTTTATAAACCATCCGGAAGCAGATCAGGCCGCAGCACCCGCCGCCCAGCCAGTATCCCTGACTAAATGACATCGCCATGGTAACAAGTCCACCAGAGGCACCCAAACTTAAGGGCAGCTCCCCGTGCCGAGCAGCACAGTCACCTGCGTCCCTGCCTCCTGTCCCCAGATGTCTCCATCGATCATGGGTGGGGGGGTGGAGCAGACCGCAGACTGGGAAAGGGGGTCAGGCACACTGTGAGGGATTGATGGTGTGATCGCTTTCAGCCTGAACCTCCAGGGACGAGGCAGGAGGGTATAGGAGCACCAGTCTGGCTTTGTCAGTGGGGACCTGCGAGCATCGGCAGCACGCGTGTGTGTGTGCGTGTGTGTGTGTGTGTGTGCCGACTCAGCTGGCACCTGTCACACGCTGACAGCCACCCGGCGGGGCGAGTCCAATTACACTCCAGCTGGAGGGGGGAGGGGTGCTGTTAGAGCGAGAGCCGTCCGTCCCGCATCAGCGTCTGACATGGGCGCGTGTGTGTGTGTGTGTGTGTGTGTGTCCTCCTTCCCAGGGACCACGCGGAATGGCTCATCGATGTGCTTCTGCCTCAAGGTGAGCTTTTCCTGCTCCAACCGGGGCTCCCCCCTGCAACCCCCTCGTGGTTCCACTACACCAGGATTCCCCAGTTCCAGTGCCGGGGGGCTGCTCTGTGACACCCTTTGCCGATTTCCCTGCTCAAACATACCTACTAAACCTGGCAATTAGCAGGTGAGCTGAATAAAGTGTGTTTGAGCTGGGAAATCTACGGACCGTGTTGCAGACTGGGAACCAGGACCAGAACTGGGGAGCCCCGCCCTAGACCAGTGCTGACAGAACCTGAATGTTCTCATTCCATACTGAAGTTACTGCATGTGGAGATGACATATGTAACCACCCCCCGCCCCCCACCTCACCATGTGCGCCACCCTGACCTGACCTGACCTGACGTGACCACCACATACCCCACCGTGTCTGCATCATGCTGAAATGGTTCTGTGCCTTCGCCCTTACAGCAGAGATATCTGCTATTTGTCAGAAGAAGGTAAGGCCCCGGGCTGCATGCCGGAGGGGGGGGTCGCCGTTTGCATGCGTCAGTCCTTGCCCACTGGCCCGCCTCCATCGTGCTGCCTCTCACAGCTCGTGACTGTGGAGCTCCAGAATCAATGGTGGGAGGGGGCGGCAAGTGGGAGGGGGTAGTAAGCATTGGACACGACTTGTATGGGCTGTCACCGTGGCAACCGTCTGATTGACAGGCGTCCCCTGAAACATAACTCGGTAAGTCTGAGATTCTGCAGCCCTGCATCCCATCAGGATGGCTCCTCCCAGTCAGGCCAGAGCACTGGTTTAATCACGCGGGAGCAGTGTGAGCACCTCCTGCCCCCCCCCCCCCCCCCCAGGACACAGTGCCGCTGTCAAAAAGCTGCCGTCTGTTTTGGCTCCGGAAGACTCTGTGGAGCAAATTGGCTCAAAAAGCGGAGTAATTAGTCTTGACCTCATCCCTGCCGGAGGGATCCATCTCCGAGGGGTGAATGTCCCCCCCCCACCCCGCCTCTGACATCGCTCACAATGTCGTGCTGTCATTGTGTCTTGTGGCCTGTTGACTCGTGTTCGTTATGTGTCGCCCCCCCCCCCACCTGTCTCAACCCAGACTGACACCTGCTTGTACACCCCCTGTCTGCTCATATCCCTGATAGGAACCACATCACGTCGTCTCCACCCCTGGTCACATGACACTGCCATAGGGAGCGACATGCTCAGCACCAGGAATCACTTATTTACACACTGTTCGCCTTTTCCAGAGCCTGGCTAGGAATCGCATTAAATCTCATTTAGGGCATTGATTCAGATACACGCAGGAGTGCCCTCTGTCCCTGCCGGGGGTGGGGGCACCGTATCTCCATTTCCCTTTAATCTCCTTGGGGTGACACCATTAGGGGAATGAAATGCTAGAGCCTGAACCGCTATGTGACGGCAGGGGGGTGCGCAGCTCGCCGGCTTCGCGAGGAGTATGTCAGAAAGCAGGGGAGGCATCCAGCCATCAGAGGCTTTCAAAGGCTTTTATTCTCTGTCGCTTCAGTCCTGCTTGTGGGATCACAGATATGCTCAGACAGAGGTCATGTGACACCGTCTGTCCCACAGTATGGCCAACGCCCCCATGCACCTCTGTCCTGTGAGCACAGCCCTAACGCTCTGACTGCAGGAGTGCATCCTTTTTAGTGCCTCGTTACAGCTTCTTAACGAGCGGAGCGTGTCGGCCTCGGGAGGGAAACCTGTGATTGTACTTATTTTTTAATAGAAAGATGTGGCTCAGAGCAGATGGTCCGCTTGCACCGAGCCCTCAGAGGCAGCCTGGTCGGTGACCTTGCAGAACCTCCTTAACGGACCCGTAGGTCCACACTGGGGAGGTGAACACATGTCCTGCGAACAGCGGGATTCATTTATTAAAGGCAGATTCTCTCCAGCGTCACATTTTAAAGCTTTGGTGTTGGACATTCTGCTTAAATGATGCACAGCTTTGCTTTAATGGTACTGAACAGGCATCTAGCTCCAGAACAGGACCCCAAGGGCCTGATATTCCGGTTTCCACGGCGATCGGGATCGACGGGCGGTAATCTGTGGTATCAGCTGAGCATCGGCGGCAGCGGCGCATGAATCAGCTCCCACCGCCCCCCCCCCCCCATCCTTGCTCATCCACAGGCATAATCTGCATGCCGCCTTTTAAAGGGGCTTCGCTCAGCACACAAAGCGGTTTATCTGTAATACGAGGGCGAGGCGAAGCTCACTTTGAGTGAGGAAAGGGGGGGTTGCTTACTGTCAGAGAAGGGGGGGGGTGCAGCTGGTTTGGATGGGGGAGGGTGTTTATATGTGCAGGATGAATGTCGACAATCTTAGAGTTCCTCACCGAAATGGGACTCCATTAACAGTATGATTCTATAGAGGTGTACGGTGGGAGGGGGAGGTCCTCCCGAAATAATCACCTTCTGGTATCTGTGAAGTTATGGGGGTGAAAGGTGAGCTTCTACATTCGGGGAAGACATGGAAGCTGGCGAGCAGGCAGCCTGCGTCTTAACGAGCCGAGTCTCTCTAGGGACGTATGGCCATTACTCCCCCTGTCCCCCCCCCGGGAGCGATGTATCTATTCCCCCTGGAGGAATGGAACAATCCTTCTCCTCTGCCCGCCCCCACGCTCTGTGGAAATTAACATACCCCTGACACCCTACCCCCCCCCCCCAGGGCTGGCATGACATGACATGCCCCTCACGTCTCCCATAATCCCGCCTGCTCATCCCCTGCCCGTGGTCCCCATTCCTCCTACATTTTATTTATTTTTTTGAGCAGACGGTTCTGCTCTGTGGCCGGCGTATGGGTCGGCCTACATTGTCGCTGGACCTGAGATGTCGCTGTTCGTTGTGCCACCATGTTAATAATTCATGCAAAACTATAGACTAGAGACAATTAGTCACAAGAGCCAATCGGAAGCAGCAGCCAGCTGTGAGCTCATCTGTAGCAGACCTTTAATTACTTCAACTTTTTAATCAATGTTTTCATTTCCCCAGAGATTTGCCCCCAGGGCATTCTGTTGGTTGCATCATCTTCCATTATATGTACCATGAACTTTACCCCCAAACTAATTTTATTAATACGAATCTGCTTGGGCTGCCCATCCTGCTTTGATTGTATTTCATCAGTGCTTTTCTTCTGACGGCTAATTGATTTTCAGTTTCTGGAGTGCAGATGATGCTTGTTTCTCGTGACGGCTGTCCCGCCCCCCACCACTCTCCAGAACTGTAGCTCCCACGTTAGGAGGGCGGTCGTCACCTGCTTCTCCGCCGGCTGCTGCGGGCGCCATGGCAACCGCCCCGTCCGCTACTGCAAGCGTTGCCATGTCAACCATCACAGCAGCGAGGTGGGGGCCGCTGCGGAGACGCACCTCTACCAGACCTCCCCACCCCCCATCAACACGCGGGAGTGTGGGGCTGAGGAACTCGTGTGCACCGTGGAGGCCGTCGTCAGGTAGGTCCGGGCCAGGTGGACCCCACTGGCCAGGGAAACGAGGGACAATGGAGAGGCAGAAGCAGAGGTGGAGATCATAGCATGAATAACAAGGTACTGATCTAATCTCTAGTCCTGATGGTTCATGGACTGAGTAGCTCAGTCTAGAAATGGTACAGAAGACATGATGTTTCCCACAGGAGAATGGCACCAGAGATACAAGAGAACGAGAAGAATGGCATAGCTTCTTGTGCTTTTCCTCACTCATGCGTCACTCTGATGCGTCACTCTGACTCTCAACTGGGAGTCACAGCTGAGAAGTTGAAGGAGGCATAGTAAGAGCTAGAAGCCGCTGGAGGAGCACAGGGGCTGGCTGAGTCTAGGCAGCCGCAAAGCATTCTGGGAGGTCAAAGAGCTTTTCCCACTTTGACGGCTCTTCAGCTGCTAAAATTCTTAAAGGGTGGGATTAAGCGTTAGCATCTTTCCTTTGTGTTAGAGCTGGTGTAGATTTCCTGAAGGTCCTTTCAGTCGCTTGTGGATTTGCCCCTGTTCATTCAACCCCTCCTCCCCAACCCTGTGCCCGGACATCTGGCCACAGCCTGCTGAAGGAAGCTGAGATCCATGCAGAGATGCGAGAACACGAGATGAACCGCCGCCGGCAGATGGGCCTGTCTGCCTCGCACCACTCCCTGGACAATATCGACTTTGACAACAAGGAAGATGACCAGCATGACCAAAGGCTGCTCAGCCAGTTCGGGATCTGGTTCCTGGTGAGGCCCCCGGTGGGGGGGGGCCTGGGTGGGGCGGGACTGTGCTTCAGTGCACCACATCACTCTGGATGTAGAGCCACAAGCCGCAAAGGGTGTGAGGACAGTCAGTCCTCTAATAAGTAATCTAATTAGGGAGTTGCAGTGAAAACCCGCATATGCAACAGCCCTTTCTGGATGAGATTGCCCTCCCCTGATGTAGAGATATTGCTGTTTGTTCACCTGGGAGCCTGATAAACCACCTGGCCATCCTTGGAAACTGGGTCGCTCTTCACGATCCTGTGACACCATATCTGGCTGCTGCTTCCTGGAGACGCATTTGATCTGTGTTAACTCACATTCATCGGATTTACTGATTAATGACGATAACGTATATGCAGTGACAAAGCCAGTGACAAAGGAGTTGCTTTGTCAACTGTAATGAATTACACTGAGCCTTGCACTGCTCAGTTTTGTGAATTGCACATTATTCTCTGCTGTTCTGTCCTGTGTATAGTCACCCACGGCCATTCTGTGTGTCCTGTTAGGCTGAGTTATCCCATTGTTACGTATTTAATTGTTCCTGGTATTTTCCTCTGTATTTGATTACCCAGAATCCCTGCACACTCTTTGCTAGTTCTCTTCATAGGTCCCGGTTTGTACCATGGCACTGATCGGTGACATTCTGCTTGGTGTCCCTGCAGGTCAGCCTGTGCACGCCCAGTGAAAACACGCCCACGGAGAGCCTGGCGCGGCTGGTCAGCATGGTCTTCCAGTGGTTCCACTCCACCGCCTACATGATGGACGACGAAGTGGGCAGCCTGGTAGAGAAGCTTAAGCCGCAGTTCGTCACAAAGTGGCTGAAGACCGTGTGCGATGTGCGCTTCGACGTCATGGTCATGTGTCTGCTGCCCAAACCGGTGGAGTTTGCCCGGGTGCGCAGGGATTTTTTTGCTTGATGATCGTAGGAAGCGGCTAGTGATGGCCAAATAAAGCTTTGTGAACCATTTGTTGTATTTTTTGACCCCACTAGATGGCGCTCTTGGCTTACTTTGGTTTATGCTTTGAGCCCTTTTTTGAACAGAGAGCACCATCTAGTGGGGTCAAAAAATACAGCAAATGGTTCATGAAGCTTCACTTGGCCATCACTAGTAGCTGCTTATGCTGTACTTGAGGGACATCTCTTCTGGGCATTCAGGTGCCCCTCTGTCCTTCTGAATGTTGGGGCTCCTGTTCCCAGGTCGGTGGTTACTGGGACAAGTCGTGTAGCACGGTGACCCAGCTGAAGGAGGGCCTGAACCGCATCCTCTGTCTGATCCCCTACAACGTCATCAGCCAGCCCCTGTGGGAGTGCTTCATGCCCGAGTGGCTGGAGGCCATCCGCACTGAGGTACCCGACCAGCAGCTGAAGGAGTTCCGCGAGGTGCTCAGGTAAATGCTGCTTAATCCCCCTATTCCCTCAGAACCATCACAGTTTGGGGTCTCGCCTTACCCCAACCATTATTAGTCCATTACTAATTTAACAGCTAGAACCACTGAGACCCAAAGCATACCTCCAGCTCTCCTTAATGAACCCCCGTGCTCCGTTCTCTCTCTGCAGCAAAATGTTTGACGTGGAGCTCTGCCCCCTACCCTTCTCCATGGAGGAGATGTTCGGCTTCATCAGTTGCCGCTTCTCGGGGTACCCGGCCTCTGTGCAGGAGCAGGCTCTGCTCTGGCTGCATGTGAGTGCCCCCCAGTGGAGGGGAGGGAGCATTACATGGGGTGTTCGCCGGAAGTAGGTCTGGAACCAAACGTGGTGTCCTTCACGTGTGTGAATCCGTTGCTCTTGGTCACATGGAGATACCTCCTTCCTGTAGATTAATTTCATGATCTTCTCTCCCTTTTTGGCACCATTGTGAATTAAAGTTGTTGGGGTTTGGCCCTTTAAGGTCTAATTGATCTGGGTCACACCACAGACTGTAAGCAGCGACTGTCCACCTACAAACCGCAAGCCAAATTGTGTGTGTACATGTCCCCGTCTCTGTATCTGTGTACATGTGCCTCTGTCTGCACAGGTGCTGTCGGAGCTGGACATCGTGGTTCCCCTCCAGCTGCTGATCTCCATGTTCTCCGACGGCGTCAATTCCGTGAAAGAGCTGGCCAATCAGAGGAAGGCACGGGTGGTGGACCTGTCGGGCAATGCTGGGGTGCGAAGGGTAAGGACATGGTGGCCCGTAGGAGCTGCCCCTTCCCCCCCCCCCCCCACTGGGGGAACTGGGGGATGGAGGTGGAGGTGAGAAAAAGGGGAGCTACCTCAAGGGATCCAGCCGGGAGTAGCATGATCAGCCTTTTTCCAGACCCCCGCAGTAAAATGGCAACCAAAATCTTTCAACAGGAAGTGAGACGTTCGTCTGTGTACACATTATATCTGTCTTCCATTAATGATGCCCACAAGGCTACTGGGGGAAGTGGTCTGTTGCCATGGTAACCACCACAGACTAAATTCAGACCTAATTACTTTTAAAATAAATCTCCATCTAGACCTACTGAAGTGCGATTCATGGGCCGCAGGACTTGGCCATCTTCACCCTTGACCTCGGTGTGTGTGGGACACGTCCGCAGGTGAGCGTGGTGTCGGACCCGGGCCGCCGTGGCCAGCACAAGACGCTGAGCCCATTTCCCAGCCCGTTCCGGAGCCCGTTCCGGAGCCCACTGCGCTGCAGCCCTTTCAGGAACCTGGGTCATGCCACTGGACACTGCGCCCTGGACCTGGACTGCGAGGATGACGACATGAATCTGGGCTGTTTCATTCTCATGTTCGACCTTCTCCTCAAACAGGTGACCGGCTTTGCCAAAGGCGGCTTTGCTTATCAGGCTCTGCATCTGGATATCATTGTTGGCCAGAATGTAATGCTTTCTCACACTTCATACTCACGCTGTCTGGCCGTGATTATTCTTTGAAAGAAATCTGCGGCGATATGATAGTCCGAGAGAGTCTGATAAAATAATCATTTCTCGTTATCTGTTGTTCAATCATTCCTTGGTAAGAATTTACAGCAAACAATTCTTTAAAGACTTTTGTAAGTAATCAGAGGAACTGTTTTAGTTTCCAAGTATCTCTGGATGTGGAAGATAGGCAGAACTTCAAAGCTGTATGAAATTCCAAGTGAGTGCCTGACCATTAATCCAATCCCAAATGTGTTTTAAGGCTCAGATCGCAATATTGGAATGACGTTTTACAAAGTGAAACAGATCAATTGAAGTCAGTCAGCAATGCATGCGGCAGGCTGTAATACTCACGAATGCTGCCATTTGAGGATATTGACTTGGAAGATATCGATTTGAGGAGTGCATAAATTTCACTCTGGACTTCCATTGCAAATCCAGTGATACAAGAGAATGGTTTCTTTAAAAAAAAAACCTCTTTTTGAGGTGGTTGTGCTCTTCTCCAGATGGAAAGGACACTGCCTGGAGGTGAGGAAATTGAAGTTTGTTTTTGGTGGGATTCCACTTTAATCCACAAGAAGGCCACCATGACAGCAGATCTGTTGATAAACACCGACCGGCCGTGACGACGCCGCTAGGGCACAAAGGCCTTAATGATGAGCGCTGCCTGTTCCTGAAACAGATGGAGCTGCAGGACGACGGCATCACGTTGGGCCTGGAAAGCAACCTGGGCAAGGACATCGTGGGCATCATCAACAACGTGTTCCAGGCCCCGTGGGGCGGCTCTCACACGTGCCAGAAGGATGAGAAGGCGCTGGAGTGCAGTCTGTGCCAGTCCAGCATCCTGTGCTATCAGCTCGGCTGTGAATTGTTGGAGAGGTTGGCTCCCCGGGAGGAGATCCGCCTAGTGGTGAGGTCCCGCCACTGCAGCCACCGCAGCTCCCTCCGCCCATGACTGATAACCCCTCCCACAACTGACTCCCTCGTCCAACTAAAGATCTTTGGGGTGGTGTAGAATGGCTCCCTAACCTAACCCTCCCCAACAGGAGGCTACTGAAAGCCTGGAAGACAGCCTGATCTTCCCCCGGCCTGAGTTTAGCATTGGCACGGAGCAAGGCATGGAGGACAGCGACAACGCTGACAGCAGACAGGCAGATAATCCGGGCAACCAGGAGCTCTCGCCCAAAAATCCCCGTAAGTCACCCTGGCTACAAGACCCAGAAGCTCAGATAATCACACAGCCAGCATCTGCTGCTGCATATCAACCCTAACGCTAACTGCAACCCTAATCCTAGCCCCAGTCCTAATGCCAACACTGGCCTTAACCCAAATGCCAACCCTAACCCTGGTGGTAACATAATGCCACCCCTATCCCTGGCATTAACCATAACGCTAATTCTGTCCTAATACTAAGCTCGTGGGAGTTTCGCTTACATAAAAATGTTCTGTGGGCAGAAGGAAAAAATGATTGATTCAGAGAAATAACCAATCAGATTGTAGAGGAGGTGGGTCCATGCAGCTAGAGGACGTGGGACTGTAACCTCTGATTGGTTGGTCCCACCTCCTGTAGTTGCTTGGATCCACTTCCATTTACATGGCTGGATTGAGACACCTCTGTCACGTTTGAAAAACTGTTGCTCGCTAACGTGACCATGACATAATGATTGTCTGTCTCTGGAACCCCCCCCCCCCCCTTTCCCTTTCACAGCCATGAAGAACAACACAGATAAGAAGTTTTCCTACCAGCACCTTCCCGTGTCTTTGAAGCTGATTTACACAATACTGCAGGTAGGGGGCACTGTGACACTCTCGGTGTGTCCCTCACCATGTTGGCTTCCGCCCTGAACATGACTCTCCCTGCCCAGGAAATGGGTAAGTTTGAGGAGCCGGACATCCTGTTCAACATGCTCAACTGCCTGAAGATCCTCTGCCTGCATGGAGAGTGTCTATACCTCGCCCGCAAGGACCATCCCCAGTTCCTGGCCTACGTCCAGGAGAAGTTGCTCATCCCCTGGTAACCATCTTAGTTCTTGTATTCTAGCCAGCTAAGCTTGACTGACAGATCTGACACACGGGGTGCTTCTCAATGTGCATACGTGACCATACTTGTGTTCTCGTCGGTAAAAGTCCCCGGATGTTGTTCTTGCCCCGATGGAAATGTCAAGGATGCATCGGTTGCATCCTAGCCAAACGAGACCAGTCCCATGATTCGTTGCGGCCCAAGTTTGTTCTTGGAAGGCGAGTTAGTAAGATCGGTCTTGCCGAGACCACAAGTACGGTCTTTGCCATCTTGGTATTGAGAAACACCCGCAGTCATACTGAACCACAGCAGCATTAGGGCTGAACACACAGCAGTGGTTTATTATTTAATTAGTTGAGGTTTGTAGAAGGCTTTGTCTGAAAATATGTTAAGGTTGAATATAATGACCAACACATACAACAATAAGGGTTCAGGGCGCTAAACCACCAAACTTTTGGTCTGAAGTCACAAATTCCCAACCATCACGCCACCTTCTCCATGTCCACCTCCCCCTTCCCGATTCCCTCTGCCTCCTCTCCAGTTTGTGGCGGATGCTGAAGGCCGAGTTCTGCCAGCTGGCCTCCTTGGCTGTGCCTCAGCTCCTGCACGCCCTCTCGCTGCCCCACGGCGCCGACATCTTCTGGAACATCGTAGACAACAGCTTCAACAGCAAGCAGTGGAAGACACGCTTCGAAGCAGGTGAGGGGCCTTGGATGTGGACCTACTGCTTTGTGGTCCTGAAGGCCACCACCAAACTCTCTGATATCATTTGGGACATAGCTAGTGCTTTTTAATATAAATAATGAATGGGACATATATTTAAAATTTTTGTATTCCTCGATTGTGGAATACAAGCGGTTTTGGGACCAGTCCACCGCCGCCACACACTTTCTCGTTAACAGAAAGTATTCTATGGTTCTTTTTCAAACCCTGCAGACATATTGTCTAGGTGACAAAGTAGAACTGATCAAACCTGGAGACAGTTTGCCCCAAAACGGAAGCAGTGACTCATAGTGATAACAAAGAAAAGAGCAGTTACATACAACTGACACGATAAAACAATAACTCAAAAATTATTTTACGGATCTTTCTCAAACTTTTGCAGACCCATTGTATGGGTGAACAACTAGAACCAATCTAATTTTATTTTAATTAAAGATTACAGTAATATTTTCGTTATACTGAGGTATTTTCGTGAAATTTATCTTGGAAGAATTTAATCGTGTCACTTAGTCCTAGTCCTAGTGAGCACATGTAAAACAGGCACAGATACCTATGATGAATGTGATTGCATTGAAACAAATCACACAAACTTGGGTTTTTAATAGAGATTTTTGCTGAGCTGGGGAGAGTGGGGGGAGAGGGTAGGCTTGGGTGGTATTACAGTCATATTTACTGCACGATTTTCATTTGGCAAAATTTATCATGGGTAACCCCCCCCCCCCCATATGATCAGTAAGCCCCTAAGGGGGCTAGAGATAGAGGATGGGTGTGGCAGGAGTAGTGATTAAATAGGCGAGGTATAGTTACTTATTTTTACCATTGGTGTGTCTGATAACTTGGATCTTTAGACATATAAAGAATATAAGTCATTTTAATGACATTAAGACATACACAAATGAATACAGTTAATCACCGAGCTGGAGGGGTAAGATTGTGCAAAACAGCATTTATGGGAAAGTGCAATAAAGGAATAGGTGTAGTTTCATATGTATGTGTCACGACTAGGACTCCTTCAGGTAAAAACACATTTATTGGTTTTCACATTTCCAGATTATCCTTCCAGTAACTCTACACATTGTATAGGTTGGGGGGTGGGGGAGGAGTAGGAATCAGATGGGGGCGGGGGTAATGGAGCTGTGTGGGGAGTACACTGTTATCGTTCTGACAGCATCTTTTCTAGCTTTTTATATAAAATGATATTCAGTCAAACTGAGAAGTCGAGAATAACGTATGACATTACATAAGATGAATTTTTCAGATAGAATCTATGAACACTTTGTTTAAACTGGGTTGAGGTCAGAGAGCGACCGTGCGCTCAGACTTTGGGTTTGGCTCAGTTCAGCCTAATTAAAGATATCGAGTCAGCCTGGGGTGTCTGTCAGAAGCCTTTTTAGCAAAGAGCGGATCACCTTGGCAGATTTGCAGTGTTGATGCCGTGATGCTGTCACGGAAACCACTGCAATCACTCTGAATTACAAACGACAAACAGCTGAAAGTTAAGGCACTTACTAACATTCAGCACTGCGTCGTTAACCACTGATGGCAGAACACATATTGCACCTTGCGTGTTCCTGTCGTGTGTGTGTGTGTGTGTGTGTGTGTGTGTGAGCACACATGTTTGGGGGTCTAATCTGTTCTCCTCATGCTACTTGCCAAATGGTTGCCATAGTTACTAGTGTACCCTCTCCCGCAAGATTGGTTGACTGAAGGTAAGCTGACCTTGGAATGATGCATTAAAGAGGTCAAGATGTCACAGAGACTGGGGCGTGTCAGCGAGTAGTGCGTCACCTTCAGAAGCTGGTGGCACTCCATGATGTCACCTCCACTTCTGACCGACAGTAAATCATTCATTCCAACTAATGGCCCCTGCAGACTGGAGAGCATTGAGATCCTCAACCAGATGGTGGCTCACAAGTGCCTGTAAATCACCCAGAAGCAGCACTGACCTGCATCAATCCATCACTGGGTTTTATAAGCAATCTGACTACAATGGCGCTTCGTGACCTCATTCTGTTACAATGGCGCCATCTAGTGGCAAATTGTGTAACTATTGTGAACTTGCCTAAACTCCGCCTCTCTCTCTATCGCCGCCTAGTGGAGAGGGTGGCGGTGCTCTGCCGCTTCCTGGACATCTCCTCGGTCACCAAGAACCACCGGCTGAAGTACTCCCTGGCCCACGCCTTCTGCTGCTTCCTGGCCGCCGTGGAGGATGTCAACCCGGCCGTGGCCACCCGAGCAAGGCTGCTGCTGGACAGCATCAGGAGGCCAGCGCTGCAGGCCAGTGGGACTGGGGGGCTGGAGAGACACAGTAGCACTCTGCTGATGAGCTTTTAGTCCCTCCCCTTTCCCCTCCCACCTTGGGTTTCAGGCTTTATGATTGGTCGAGTAAAATCAGTGTCTCCACTCCCCCTCCCCCCCCTACATTTCAGGGCCTGTGTTTGTGCCTGGACTTCCAGTTTGACACGGTGGTCAGGGACCGGCCCATAATCCTCAGCAAGCTGCTGCTGCTGCACATCCTGAAGCAGGACATCCCTGCCCTCAGCTGGGAGTTCTTCGTGAACCGCTTCGAGACGCTCTCCCTGGAGGCCCAGCTGCACCTGGACTGCAACAAAGAGTTCCCCTTTCCCACCAGTACGGCCACCCACATGGCCTCCTAGTGGCCCATGCATGAACATGTGTTGAGGCGTGTGTGTTTGCACGGCCTAGAAAAAAAAAATTTAATTCATAAAAATACAAAATGCAGAAAGATTTACCGAATGCTGAACCCCCCTCCCCCAGACATCACTGCAGTGCGGACCAACGTGGCCAACCTCAGTGACGCTGCCATGTGGAAGATCCGCCGGGCACGCTTTGCCCGCAACCAGCAGAAGAGCGTGCGCTCTCTGCGGGACAGCGTCAAGGGCGAGTCCGAGTCCAAGCGGGCCTTCTCCCTGCCCGAGACGCTGTCTAGCCGCCTGCGTGAGTCAGCGGCCCCCTGTGTCGTCTGCCCTCCCGGCCGCTGTCTGTCCGCCCTGCTCTCCTACTGTATCTCTCTCCGCTCACCTGTCCCCACGTTCTTATGTTTGGCCTGTCCAGGCCCTTTCTTTTCACATATCCACTCCATTCTCCATCTCTTTTTCCTGGGGGTTGTGTCTCGTCCTCCTCATTTCTCCTCTTTTTATCCCACGCCGCAGTGTCCGAGCTTCGGCGAGGTGTCCTGGATAATTTGCATGGGGGGGAGGGGGCGTGCCAACCCGCAGCTCGGACGGGCGGCCTCTCAGCGCCCCCGGGACATCTCCTAAATCGTGTTTTCCATGTGTGGTTTTTAGCTCTAAGGCTTACGAGGCAAGAGCAGTCTGCCCCCTCACTGGGAGATATGATAGAGACAGTCCTGCCAGGTAAATAACACATCTAACCTGACCTTCACCACCCTCAGCTAACATGCTAAATGTAGCACTAGATGGGCTGGCTTGTCACGGCGTCTTCCGGTTACCAAGCATGTCTGTCTGTGGAAGCGCCCACCTTAACCCACATAAGGGAGGGTTACCACACTAAACCGAAAGATGGTCTTATATGCTCATGGCCGGAATTGGTGCAGCCCTGGTGCCGTAATCTGGATCCCAGTTACCATAAGGCTCGGATTGGCTGATGCTGGGGGGGGGGGGGGGTGTGGAGCCTAAGTGGTCCATTTGCTGTGAGATCTAACACCCACCATAGCTAGGATGCTAGGATAGACACGGTGACCCCTGACCCCCTCAGGCCAAAGTGCCCCGGATGACGACACCATCATCAAGGACGTGATGCCCGAGGACGCCGGCATCGACCACCAGACCGTGCACCAGCTGATCGCCGTCCTGATGAAGTTCATGACTAAGGACCACAGCAGTGCGGAGGCGGACATCGGCAGTGCCAAGGCCTTCAACACGGTCAAGCGACACCTCTACGTGCTGCTGGGCTACGACCAGCAGGAGGGCTGCTTCATGGTGGCCCCACAGAAGATGCGTACCTCTACCTGCTTCAACGCCTTCCTCGCCGGCATCGCCCAGGTGACCGGGCATCTGGAACCCCCCCCCCCCCACTGATGGGCCCACATGATCCCTCTCCCCACTGATAGGCTTGCTTCTCAGACCTCGTCTCTTGCAGGTGATGGACTACAACATCGGACTGGGGAAGCAGCTGCTCCCCCTGGTGGTGCAGGTGCTGAAGTACTGCACGTGTCCCCAGCTGCGCCATTACTTCCAGCAGCCACCGCGGTGCTCGCTGTGGGTGCTGCAGCCTCACCTTCGCCAGATGTGGTTAAAGGCTCTGCTGGTGGTCCTCTACAAGGTACCACGGTGGGGGGGCTGCTGTTAACATTGACTGATTCACTGGTGAAGTCCTCCCACCTCAAAGTCAAAACAATTTAGGTAATTCTGACTGCAGTGAAGTTAAGGAGAAGGTCTCCATCCATCCATCCATCTCTATCTATCTATCTATCTATCTATCTATCTATCTATCTATCTATCTATCTATCTATCTATCTATCTATCTATCTATCTATCTATCTATCTATCTATCTATCTATCTATCTATCTATCTATCTATCTATCTATCTATCTATCTATCTATCTATCTATCTATCTATCTATCTATCATCTATCTATCTATCTATCTATCTATCTATCTATCTATCTATCTTCCAATACAGGGTCACAGGGGGCAGAGCTTACCTCTGGCAGGATTGGGTACGAGGCCTTTCGTTGAGGGGTGCAGAGGTGGACATTTCAGGTACAGAAAGTAAAAATCCAGACCAAGATTTTGTTTCAAACAACCAGTTAAGTCACAGTCACACAGTACTCAACTGGTTGGTTGAAACAAAATCTTGGTCTGGATTTTTCCTCTCTGGACCTGAACACCCCCCCTCCCCGGGTGATATCATTTTGTCATGAAGGAATGAACTCCTCAAAAACATATATACATTTATCTTAAAGTTGATTGATTTACCAAATAGGGGTAGATTGAGCTGATTGAAACATATTTTGGGGCGGTTAGCGGCTCAGTGGGTCTAAGTCTCTATGCTGGTGATTGGATGATCACTGCTTCCAGGCCCAGCCTCGGCCCTTACCCCCAGTTTCAGGGGCGCCGCACGTTGGCAAACCTCGCACTGTGACCCCCCGCCCAAGCTAAGCAAAGCAAGACGGAAAGAATTCCAATGTACCTGTACTTTAACTTATGCAAACAACCAATGAATGATTTAATACAGGGGCGCTGATGTAAGGATGTTAAAGAGCTAGTGAGAATGATAAATGGTCTGCTGAACGGAGAGTGGAAAGGAGAAGAAGGCAAAGGTCAACGGAAGGGTAGGATCAATTTTGAGATAAGCTCCAGGTTTCAGACAGAAGTCAAACAAAAGACCTGATTCACTGGAGAAATTGAGAAGCATTGCATAATGTTTAGAGAAGTTAGAATGTCCGGAGGTGTCCTGAAGTGCATGTTGCCTTGGTGAAGAACCAAAATAATTGGGCGGGTCAACATTATATTGGAGTAAGCAGTATGGTTGCTAAGGGCATGTAGATGAACTCATTTTTGACCAATCAAATTAAAATGTATAGATCTGTCATGTTGGACTAAAACACACATAACCTTTAATTATTTAGAATAGAAACCAGAGAAATCTTGAGTGTGATTCCCTTTGTACAAAGAATAAACTAGGGCAGCATTGAAAGAAACTGTTCTCCTGCCTGACTGTTAATTGTTAACCTTTTGAGATCTGATATCTCCTACACCATAGTGGTTAGGGTTAACCCCGGTCCTTCTCCACCTGCCCTCTCCTTTCAGTACCCCTATAGGGACATGGATGTCAGCAAGGTGGTGCTGCACCTGATCCACATCACCATCAATACGCTGAACGCTCAGTACCACAGCTGCAGGCCCCACGCCACGGCCGGGCCCCTCTACAGCGACACCTCCAACATCAGCCGCTACAGCGAAAAGGAGAAAGGTAGGAGATCTGGCCCACTGGGGTCATTGCCGTGGAGGCAGAGGGTCAAACCCCAAACACGCGTATCTCCCATCCCGCAGAGGAGGACAGCGTTTTTGACGAGTCTGACATTCACGACACGCCGACGGGGGCTGGCAACAAGGAGTCGCAGACCTTCTTTGCCCGGTTGAAGCGCATCGGCGGTAGCAAGTCGGTCAAGTACCAGCCAGTGGAGCTCAACGCCCAGAAAAGTAGGCACTGCGGCCCTTGAAGGGTTTTCTCTCGGCTCTGCAGCTCCTGCAACCGACCCTGTCTAAGATTCTGGCAGAATTAGGACAGAAGGTTTTCATGGTCTTATGCTATGGTGTGGATTAAAGATCCCATCTGTATGAATTAAACATCAAAGTAGCATCAAACAAAATTGCCAAAAATTGCTAAATGAGTCCCTACAGCACTGGCCGAGTGAAAGGTTTATCAAGACAATGCAGGAGAGCTGATTATTGAGACTGTCGAGCAGCTAGAGTCATCAGTAAACAAATGAGGGCCTCTAACGAACAAGCAGAGAGGAGAGCAGTGACAGCGAAGCACCAGGCTCCAGTTCATGCTCCATTTCAGCCTCCAATTCAGGCTCCAGTTCATGCTGCAGTTCAGACTCCAATTCCCACTCCATTTCAGCTTCCAGCTCACACTCCAGGTCAGCCTCCATCTCAGGCTCCCATTCATGCTCTAGTTCAGCCTCTGGTTCATGTTCCAGTTCAAGCTCCAATTCAGTCTTCAGTTGAGCTTCCAGTTCACACTGCAGTTCATGCAACAGTTCAGCTTGCAGTTCACACTCCATTTCAGCCTCCAGTTCAGGCTCCAGCTTAAGCTCCAGTTTAGGTGTTCTATTCCATTCTAGGTTATTGCCTCCAGTAGGTAAACAGTCAGAGAATTTGTTTCTGTGACTACAGGAATGTTCCATGATTCACATTTTGTGTGACGCTGTCCACTTTGGCTGTGTGGTACTGGCCTCACTGCGCTGTCCCTGCCCACACCCTGCAGGTGACATGGAGCTGTCAGAGTACCGGGAAGCAGGCCCCCTGCAGGACAACTTGCTGCGCTGTGTGCGTCAGGAGAGCACCAAGAAGAAGCGTCTGCAGGCCATGCACAAGCAGAAGTCTCTGGACATCAGCAACACTGACTCCATCCTGTACAACCTGGACGAGCACCGGCGCAAGTCCTGCATTGACCGCTGCGACCTGCAGGGGCTGCCTGCACCCGCTGGCCACCCCCGACGCGGCGAGCCACAGGGCAAGGGCTCCTCTGACAGCTCTGCAAGCCGCGCTGAGGGCCCCAACGCCCAGGACCGCAGCGGATCCCGGGAAGTGGCCGCCGACGGCCGCAGGCCTGTCATCCCCGAGGTGCGGCTAAGCTGCATGGAGACCTTCGAGGACAAGCAAGGCTCCACAGAAAAGGAGGACCCCGCAGAAAAGGAGGACCCCGACCTTATCGACCTCTCCTCCGACTGCACCTCCATCCCAGAGAAGCACTCCATTCTCTCCATGTCCGACAGCGACTCCCTGGTCTTCGAGCCGCTGCCGCCACTGCGGATTGTGGAGAGCGACGAGGAGTTTGAAATGCTGGGCAGTCAGGGACCCAAGCCCAACGGGAGGCCGGCCGTGCCCGCTGTGACTGGGACGACCCTGCGGCCGGCGCCGGTGGTGCAGGTGAGTGTGGAGGACTGCTCAGTGGTGGGCCAAGACCCAGGCCCTACAGGTAGCCCCTTGCAGCTGCCCCAAGCGGGCCGGCTGACGCCCTCTGGTTCCGGGGATCTCCCGGACCCCAAGGGACTCGCCAGCCCCGAACGGCAGAAGGACCCCTCGCAGGAGAGCCCACTGACCCTCAAGCAGAAGCGGGACCTGCTGCGGAAGACGCCAGCCGTGCCCGAGATGTCCCTGGATGACATCACCGCACAGGCCGAGGACCCAAAGGTCCCCGGTATCAGTCCTTCCGGCAGGGCTGTCTTCCTGAACCTTCCGGAAGATGGCGGGCGCTCCCCAAGTCCAACCGAAGCAGGGGATGCCACAATCCCCGGCAGCGATAACGAGGACCCTGATGACGACCTCGGGGATGAGGGCGACAGTGATCCCAAGCCCGAGGATGATGGCGAGGGTGCGGAATTCAAGATTCAGATCGTGCCCCGACAGCGCAAGCAGAGGAAGATCGCTGTGAGCGCCATCCAGAGGGAGTACCTGGACATCTCCTTCAACACCT
The DNA here is from genome assembly GCF_048594095.1 of Paramormyrops kingsleyae. Classification (NCBI taxonomy): domain Eukaryota; kingdom Metazoa; phylum Chordata; class Actinopteri; order Osteoglossiformes; family Mormyridae; genus Paramormyrops; species Paramormyrops kingsleyae. The sequence continues at coordinate 6,862,274 of NC_132810.1, forward strand.
TCGACAAGCTGGGAGACACACCAGCTGAGACAGGTGTGCGCATTAGCCTGCATTGCGAGTGCTGGTGGCTGCCTTTGCGTATGCGGCTTTTGTCTGACTGATTGCGCTATTGACACTGTTGTTTGTGTTTAAGCCTCAGGTCTGACTGTCCCTTTAAGAGTCTAAACATATCTGATTGTTAAACAACATCTTTTGATTGGACATGTTTTCTGTGGAGCTTACACATTCTGCTTATTCTAATTCAACCATCAAGACCAGTGCAAAGAAAACACTTTAGCAACCAACTCCTTTAAATATATCAATAATTCTGGTGAAGCTGAAATCAAAAGTACAACTAAAAAGCAATACAGCAAAAAAGAAAAAATGAAATGTGGTTTTAGTCATTTCTGGACCAAATGATTAATTTAAAAAGTGAATGTTACTGATTAGATTGTTATTAACATAATAAATTACAAACAAAAGAGGTGTGGAAAACCGATGCCCCACCCCAACACAATCCCAGGCCACGCCCCCAGGCCCGCCCACTCTTGAGCTTCTAGTGAGGTCATGAGCTGCTGCTGTGCCCGTCACTCACCCCCGTTACCTTGCAGATAATGCAGCTCTGGCCACTCTGGAAAAGCCGCGGGGGTCTGCCTCGGCACCCGCTCTGGAGGCTGCCGTCCCAGACACAAACAGCCGCCCGTCGATAGCAAGTAGGAAACGCTGGCTGCTTCTTCCTCCTGTGCTCTGAGCAAATGGTTTGGTGGGACAAAGGCTGGGCGTCGCGCTGACGCTTGAATGACAGCCAGTTTCACCCTCGCCTCTGTTCTCCCTGTTATGGTCCCGCCCTTGTGATTGAGTGACAGCACCGTTGCTCCGCCCCCAGTCAGTGACATTTACTTCATTTCGCGCCACCCTTGGGCCAAAGAAAATCACTCAGCATGAAACAAATTTCACAGTATAATCTCACATTCTAATCTAATGTGAAAAACTTCAATTAGACAATATCTCTAAATATGAAACGCAAAGTCGGCAGAGCACAGTTTCGGGAACATAAAAATTCAATTAACAAAATGCTGAGGCATTGAAAAAGAAAAGGCAATTCGGCGTCGTATCACACTGCCCTACGTAAGACTCAGGCCTCCTGGGGGCTGAGAAACGGCTGGCTCACCATCTCCATCCGTGCTCATTTCGGTCAGATTCACACAGCTGTGGAAGTCAGTCCATCCTCTTGAGAAGATGCTGGTTCTGCCGTTAGATGGGGCTGAATTTCCCAGGGACCCAGCTGCCAAGCTTCCTGATTATGTCACAGCGGGCCAGTTTGGCTGGGAGTTCAGCTCGGGTACCAGGAGGATTGCGTTTCACCATGTGTGTGTGTGTGTGTGTGTGTGTGTGTGTGCACGTGGGGTCCCCAGCCCAGTACCGACAGGCCAAGCGCGGCTCCCTGGGTGCCCTCACCATGAGCCAACTGATGAAGAGGCAGCTGGAGCACCAGTCCAGTGCCCCTCACAACATCAGCACCTGGGATACGGGTGAGTGACGTTGGCCTGCACCTATCAGGACCAGCCCCTAATAAGCCCTGCCTAACTGCAATGCCACACCCCCTCATTAGCATATCAATTATCACAAAGTATTCATACTGCATCAGGCATAGTTGTCCCTCTGCAGCAGCTCCATATTGAAAGCGATGATCCCGGTCAGGCCCTGAGGAACCCTTCCAGATGCCTGCTAAGTCCTTCCTGATCCTTGTGGCAGGCTGCCACCTGTTCTTGCCTCTCAGGGGCTAATGTTCATTTGGGCATCTCCCTAAACTTTGATTACAAACCTGTGTCTTGCCTGACAGCACCACCTTCCCCTGTTTGAGGCATGGCTGACATTTTAATTTACTTGACATTTTCAAGATGCGGAAACACTATGAATGTTTAATACCTCGGTTTACTCCCCACCAAGGGGTCTGTGAAGCAGGAAAGGGGCCCTGCAGGGACAGAGGGTGTTTAATTTGGGCCTGGAATGGTCCCGCTTTTGAAGTTCCGCACTTTTTGGCTCTTACGGTGTAGGAGCCACAAAAACCAGCCTCCTTTCGGCTCCCAGCACGGTCAGCATGTTCGTTCCCGCCCCGGAAGAATTCACCGACGAGCAGCCGACCACCATGTCTGACCGGTGAGGCCGGGTGCCGGAGGAGGGGTGGGGGGAAGGACAGGGCAGGTGGAAGGTCGGCGGAGCCGGCCTCACCCCTGTGTCCCTGGGGCCTCAGGTGCCGTGACTGCGGAGCAGTGCTGGAGGAGTATGACGAGGAGACTCTGGGCCTGGCGGTGGTGGTTCTCTCCATGTTCATCCACCTGAGTCCCGACCTGGCTGCCCCACTTCTGCTCGACATCCTGCAGTCCGTGGGCAGGTACGCTGGGGCATGAGGTGGCTTCCTTTTTGTAACTGGGAGCTGGGAGGGAGCAGAATCACTGACTGCATGGCCAGGAGCTCACAAAATTCCCACAGAATTCCACCATTAATCACCCTTGTGTCTTTTAGGCTGGCATCAAGCACGAATTTCTCCGGCCAAGCTGAGAGGTACGGCCTTGCAATAAATCATTTAATACTTATTCAGCTCTTTGCATGTGTGTAAATGCCCAGTGCACTGTGGGTAAATGCCTGCTACATTTCAGCATGCTGATCCCGGGAAATGCACCGGGCGTGGCCAAGCAGTTTCTACGCTGCGTATTCCATCAGCTGGCGCCCAATGGAATCCTCCCGCAGCTCTTCCAATCCAGCATCAAAGGTGAGGGCGCCGCCCACAAGCCAATGGAAACACTCGGCTCTGACCTTTTTTGTAAACCTACCTTTTATTGGCAGATGGCAGCTTCCTCAGAACTCTGGCTTCATCCCTGATCGACTTTAATGAACTCAGCTCTGTGGCAGCTCTGAACCAACTGCTTGAGGTGAGATTTTTTTTTTAATGTACATTTTCAGAAGATAACTTTACTGTCCACAAGATCGGGAAGCTGGGTAAGCGGGCATGCTGGGAATCTGAAGCTGTCTTTTTTAAACCGTTGCTGTCCAGCAGGTGGCAGTATACTGCCACAGATCCCAAATAAAGGCACGATGTGGAAACATCCGGAAGAGCCTAGAAATATAGGTCTTTCTATGAAATGTTCAGATCTAAGAAATTCCACATTGTGCTTGGAGGAACAAACGGGTGTGATTTATACAGAAACCGTGCATCTGTAATGTTAGCTGTCTAAGTGGTTCCAGCCAGAAAAATATTGACCTTCTCCTGGTTCGCTAGGGTCTGAACAACAAGAAGAGTTTGCCAGCAGGCAGTGCCATGCTGCACTGCCTCGACAACATCGCCACCTTCATGGAAGCTCTGCCCATGGACTCCCCCAGTAACCTGTGGACCACCATCTGCAACCAGTTCCAAACTTTCCTGACCAAGCTGCCGTCCGTCTTGCCACTGAAGGTGCCGCCTGCCACGTGGCTGAATAGCCGCCAAACGAGGCCCACGTGGGCACAATTTCCAGAGCCAGCACTTGCGGGTTCCGTCCCTAAAGGGCCACTTTTGTTGGCATGTCTCCCTAACAGTGTCCGCTGGATTCCAGCCTACGAATCATTATTTGCCTGCTGAAGATTCCAGCTGTAAGTGCTGCGCGGGTGAGTTTGGTTATTCCGATCTTAAGTATCTATTTGGGGTCAGTCAGTTTTAAAGGCAATCCAGTGCTTTTTGATATTCTTTACTATCTTTCCACATTTATCTGCCTTGGGAAATTGTTCAGTGTTTTTGTATGGCCAACCAAACATGTTTCCTGGGTTTAGTGATGGGACAGTTTTTCAAAACCTCACCTCCTACCCACAGAGCTTGCTGGAGCCCTTCTCCAAGCTGCTAAGCTTCGTGATCCAGTACGGGGTCTTCAGCCTCTCCTACCTGATGGAACTGTGCAGCCTGTGCTACCGAGCCTTCAGCAAGGTAATCAGCCCGGCCCTGGGGAAGTGGGCTTGGTTGTCTGTTTTAGTGAGGCACCCAATCAGAACGTTACTTATTTGCATATTCTCACGCTAATAAGCTCAGCTGAAACCAGGCCTGGTGCCATAATCCGGGCTTGTCACCAAGATAACTGGCTCTCTCACACTGTTTACACAGTTATTATTTTGCAGTGTTACTTACATCAATTCCCTGAATCCACACTGAGCTCCATCTCTCACTGGTCCTATTCTGAGATATGAGGGAGTGATGTGTCATTGTGCCTGTTGAGTGTAGAGCACCACAGCAGCCAAGGACAGACTCAAACTGACCCTCTTGTAATCCTGCACAGCCATGACAATAGCAGAGAATGTAACCAGATTCTCCCGTTTTCCTCTCACCTGCACATTGGCGCCCTCTGGTGGCACATTGAGTGGACCTATGTAGTCTTCTGCTGTTACTGGGGCCAGATGGGTAGTGTGTAAAGTCAGACAGTACGATACTTATCTTCTCTCTTCCCCCATGCTGTCCAGGAGAGAGATAAGTTCTACATGTCACGTGTCGTGGTCCTGGAGCTTCTGCAGGCTCTGAAGTTCAAGTCTCCTCTTCCAGACACCAACCTGCTACTGCTGGTCCAGGTGAGACGTTCTGAGTCCGAAATTCCACAGCATGCTACCGGTCACTGCATACGAGTGAGAAGACCCAGCAACGCAAATAAACCAGAACAGCAGTAGTGATACAAATGGCTGACTTGTAACACAGAATGCCAGAGGGAACCCGGGGACAGGCAGGGATCACCCCTGGGGATTATGGGTAAAATAAGCGACTGAACACCCATAAGAGTCTGTAAGATTGTAGGTTTGACATGGGTGCCATGGGGATGCCGGTCCCTCCATGTTCATTGACCCCCCCCGTATGTGTAGTTCGTCTGTGCAGACGCTGGGACGAGGCTGGCCGAATCCACCATCCTACAGAAGCACATGATCTCATCACTTCCTCCGGTGAGTGGGCACTGCACGTGCCCCGGGACGTCGTGGTGAACGGCACACTCTGCCTGGGGTGGCCACCCGCTTAGGGAGCGTATTCTATCTCTGCCACACGACCGGCAACCAAACGAAATCGCCACCCAGACTCCCCGGAAGGCTCCACGCCCCAGCGGCTGACGGCAATGCTCTCTCTCTCTCTGCAGGGCACCACTGCAGCCATGGAGTGCATGAGGCAGTACACCAGCGAGGTGCTGGACTTCATCGCAGACATGCACACGCTCACCAAGCTCAAGGTGTGTCCTCCTCACCATCATAGACCTGCTACATTAGCAGCACCTCTGTTATTACAAACAAACAAACAAGCTCAGCTGAAAGAGGGGCGGTGAGCATTTCTGTTCTTAAGATTTCGACATGAACAGTATTACTATGAATAACAAAAAAACAGCATTAATATGGAGGTTCATGTGCAAAGCTGGATTTTCCCTATAGCTGCACTCGTCCTTATTATACACACTAAGAGTGCTGACATTTACAAGCGGACAGATGGTGTCTACATGTGCCGATCAGTCACATGACCTCCATCCCACCCCAGAGCCACATGAAGGCCTGCTGCCAGCCGCTCCACGAGGACACCTTCGGTGGGAACCTCAAGGTGGGCCTGTCGCAGGTGGTCGCCATGGAGATCAGCAAGGGAAATCACCGTGACAACAAGGCGGTGACGCGATACCTGCCCTGGCTCTATCACCCTCCGTCTGCCATGCAGCAGGGGTGAGTGGTCGCTTCACAGAGGCCAGTAGCACTAATCCCGGGGTGGCAGTAGGGTTAAAAGAGAGTGACAGTAAATAGCAAGTAATGAGTGATGAGTAATAAGTAATGAGTAATGAGTAATGAGTGATGAGTGATGAGTAATGAGTGATGAGTGATGAGTAATTAGTGATGAGTAATGAGTGATGAGTAATGAGTAATGAGTACCTGAGAGGTGTGCATCCCCCCCCCCCAGGCCAAAGGAGTTCATCGAGTGTGTGTCTCACATCCGTCAGCTGTCATGGCTGCTCCTGGGGTCACTCACCCACAGTGCCTTGCACCAGGGCTCCATTTCCTGTATGCCCATCCCTCTGGACGCCGGCTCTCAAATCGCCGACCATCTCATCGTCATACTGATCGGCTTTCCAGAACAGTCCAAGGTAGGCGGGCACCGTCTCCACCAATCCTCCGGCAGGGTTAGCTCTGAGGTCACGCTCAGTCGCCGTGGCTGGCGGCTCTGAGGTCACGCTCAGTCGCCGTGGCTGGCGGCAGGAAGTCGCTCGCTCCCAACACTCTGTGGAGCCCCGGCGTGCTTCTCCGGAGCAGGCGGCGGGGGTGGGGGACGGCACGAGGGCCCTTCCCCGTGTCTGCGGGGAGAGCAGCTGTCACGCAGGAAGACACTTTAATGGCAGCCATTAATCTGAGGGGCAGAAAAAGCGCAGGGACTCGCGGCGGCGGCGATTCATCACGCGGCTCCCAACAGACGCGTGAGCGCAGCTGTCAGCGCCGCGAGACAGACAGGGGGCAGCAGAGCGACCTGTCGCCGTGCACGCTCACGTCGGTCATCCGCGGCCACCCGAGGCTTCAGCAGCCATTCAAACGGGGCCTTTGAGTTCTTATTTTGGGGTGGGGGGGGGGATGTTATTGCAATTTACAGGCAGTGTTCCAGAAATGTAACTTTCTGAGCAATTTGGCATTCCCAGCTGTAATCGGTTGCACGCAGTTCAAATGAAACCCGGAATGTGCATCTTTGCAGGTGAGCGCACCACTAGACACGCCTTTGTTCTCTCAGGGTCTTTTATTTCAACCCCCCCCCCCCCCCCCTGCCAAACACACACAGTATCACACGGCCTGCTGCAAGAGTTTACAGTCAAGGAAAGTTGCCACTGTGTTCAAGTTTGCTGTAATATTCAAAGAGACCTTGGGACCAGGTTTTGTCACGCCGTGTCTTTAAAAGGCGGGGCTGTCCTGTCACTGGAGCCCTGCCCTGTTTGCCATTGGCTGCAGGCTGCTCTGCTTTTTGCTCATGCTATTCCTCAGGTTCCTAACTGCCTTCCCATTTGTATGGTAGCTCACTTACAGGCTCTGTCAGGAACAGGCAGCCCTGCTCAGAGGGCTCTGCTGAGCCCCTGTGACCTCACTGACTCTGTGACTCACACTCCCCCCCCCCCACCCCATGTCGATGTCCCCTCCAGACCTCGGTTCTCCACATGTGCTCCCTCTTCCACGCCTTCATGTTCGCCCAACTCTGGACCATCTATTGCGAGCAGGCGGCCGCCCCGCCCGCCCTGCAGAACCAGAACCAGAACGAGTTCTCTTCCAGCGCCATCCTCACTGGCATGGAGTTCTGGAGCCGCGTCACGCCCAGCATCCTGCAGCTCATGGCCCACAACAAAGTGGTGAGACCACCTACCCGCCCTCATCCGTATATCTGACTAGAACTTCCTGATGAGATCACAGAACTCAGCCAGAGCTCGGACCTACTGGAGTTCTGCCAGAACTTATAAATAGCTTCAAAGCTGAGCTTACAATTAATGCACAGCTGTAACTGGCATCTTATATGGAGGTGAATGAAGACTCAGCTGGGGGGGAGGCGGGGGGGCTCTGTCCTGGCAGAAAGGCAGTGATGGTGCACTGGAACATGTGCCGTCAGTCACTGTTTAGTTTTCACAATCTGAGCTGGTAACCAGTGAGTAAAAACAAGTGGGTAAAAACAAGGAAGTGACTGACTGAGAATATGTGATAATCCCAGAAATCAGCAGCATATTCAGGGGGCGGGGCTACAGGGGCACGGGTTCCAGCTGGAAGCTGATTGGTCCCCAAAGTGACCCCCGTTACTCACTTCAGAATATGTCATTGGCTGATTATGAAGTTGGCCCCTCTGAATGAATCGTGAATGAGTGACTCCTACAGCTGGGATAGCTGCAGTGACCCGTGCCTGACCCCCCCCCACACTTATTTACGGGGGCTTGACCCAAGTTTGAGAGGCTGGGCTCTTGACCCCTCGGTCCCTGCACCTCCTCAGCTGTACTTACTTCCCGTTCTATTCCCAGACATGTTATTTATAGTTCTGTGTCGGCCCTTCACCTCATCCAATTTTCCCACTCAGATGTTAACCTTTGACCTTCAGTATAGATAAGGTTGCTGGCCATTCTTGTCTCAAACCCAGGAAGGCACATTGTTATGGCAACCACTGTCAGATACCTGATCCAGAGCCTGATCCACCCCTCCTCTCTCCTCCGTACCTTTGACTACTTCCCCTCTCTCCCAGATGGTGGAGATGGTCTGCTTGCATGTCATCAGTCTCATGGAAGCTCTGCAGGAGTGCAACTCCACCATCTTCGTGAAGGTCGGTGGGTCAGCCGCTCTTGCTGCTCTTATTGGCGGGGCTGTGTGCCAATCAAATGCAGAGGAACACGCCCCCCCCCCACAGGGTCAGGATCAGGGCCTATCTGCAGCAAGCACAGTCAGAGGCATTATGACCTTGACTAATCAAACTGATATTTTTCACCAAGAAATCCTTTTACATTTATGGAACAAATGTTAAAAACATTGTCGGTCCCTTTAAACAGACTTGTTAAAGTCAGCTGAGAGTTTATGATTTCATTGCACGTCTGGAGCACCTTGAGCATGAAGCATCCCAAAGACAGCCTGACGAGCTGCTGCTTTCCTCTTCTCTTTAAACAGCTGATTCCCATGTGGCTGCCTTTAATCCAGTCCAGCTTAAAGGTAACTTCATGTTCTCCATACAGATACTGAAGAAAACATGTCTAGAGGAGACGATCTCGAGCACGGCCGGTTCTAGCTGTAGGGAGAATACACAGTGACTAAGGGTCCCCTGATTATCTGTGTCACGGAGGAAGTATAATGCTCATCAGTGTTCTTGGTTGGGGGGCCCCTTAAAAGGTAGATCTGGCCGTGATCAAGGGTGTTTTTTACAGTCTCTAATCATCTACATATACTTTAGTACCGGCCTTTTTGAAATGAATAAAAGTGTCAGGTGATTCTAGAAAGACCGATAAATGTCCTATTATGTAAACTTAGGTTTTAAAGTTTTCTTGCTCTTGATCTGTTTAGTTCACATTACACCGTGCTCACATTCCTATTGGCTGATGCTGTATAGTTGCATTTAAACGTTGCCATGGTAATGCCGCCTGCCCTCCCCCTGCAGCACCTGTCGGCCGGGCTGCAGCTGCGGCTGCAAGCCATCCAGAACCGCGTGAACCACCAAGTCCTGCAGGGGCTGCCGGGCTGCGGCCAGCCGTCGCCACCGCCCTCCGCCCTGCGCAAGTGGCTGCAGTGCACGCAGTTCAAGATGGCGCAGGTGGAGATCCAGTCGTCGGAGGCAGCCTCACAGTTCTACCCCATGTGAGGAGAGGCCCGTCCCCGGTCCATGCCCTTGCTGCTCCACGACACCTGTCCACGTCCACAGCCTCAGAGTCAAAGCAATAGAGCAGTGGCAGACCTGTCACGGGGACAAGGCATTAGCCAGAGGGTCTTGCTGTTGTACCCTTGAGCAAGGTGCTGACCCCACACCACTCCAACCGAGGGGCGACTTACATGCAAGTTACTCTGGGAAACTGCATCGACAAAGCAATCAAACATCAGAGGAACCGAATCCTCAGAATGGCCTTGTGGGGGAGAGCAGGGGCTGATGGGAAATATCAGCCGGCAGTGAGGAGGGGGTGTCCCTTAGCATTGACGCTTAGAGGTGAGGCCTGTTCAAAAGCTAAGCTGACACAACCGTGCAGTCAGCATGGAATCTGGCCTCCACACTTCTCCTCTGCAGAAATATCTGCCACGGCTGGGGGGTCAGGGGGTGGGATGACTCCCAGATGCCCTCTGGGAGAAGGTGAGAGGACCACAGGAGCAGTCCAGATGGAGTAGACCTAGGATGTCTCGCTTGGACTCGCTGCCTGTGCCCCAGACCTCGTGTCTATCGCTCAGTGACACCATGTTTACTTCCTGTTGCCCTCGCCGTTTGTGGTCAAATAACAGAATTAAATAAAAAATAGTTTTTTTCCAAGTCTGCCGTCCTTATCTTTCATGCCTGTGTTTGATCAATGGCTTCTTGTTAACAGGGGTAAAATGACTCAGCATTTCAGTGAATGGACACAGGGGTGTCGCTATGATCCAGGCTGGGATGGAGGGGTTGGCATAATAAAATTTGCTGGGAGGGGGAATCAGTCATTGATGCTACTTGCATTAAACTATTTCACATAATACAATTACTGTTTTTTTACCCTTAATATTAGTAAAAGAAACTGGATCTGTGTTCCAAAATACATTCATTCAGTGTCTGTTGCAGCATTTTATAACAACAAAAGCACGTTATGCATTATACAGATAACAAACAAAATATGACAAAAAAAGACTTCAGGCTTTGCTAAAAACATTCAGAGCTTAAGCCTCACTAGACCGACCCTGGCGCCGTCTCTGGAGAGTCATTCCTGCTGGGACACTGTCTGCGTTGTCGGTGAGTCACATGACCGCCCATGTAACAGTCACATATGAGTCACATGACCGCCCATGTGACAGGTCCTCCAGGGTTTCCCTGTGCCTAATGGGCTGACTCATATTCGCTCCCTGGAACTAGGCCCTAGCCATCACATACTAACAGGCCTTAACTATTTTTGACACTACACCCCCCCCCCCCACCCCAGCCATCTTGGGAGAAAACACACCTCCTATGGCACTGTAGACTCCTGAGTCTTTCCCAGCAGCCAGATTAGCAGACAGTAAAGCCCGCTGACCCTGCCCATTAAAGACCCCCCTCCATTAGGGGCAAGCCCAGCTCTGGGAGGTGGGGGTGGAGAATAACTCAATAAATGGGAAGACAACAGGTAGAGCAGGGCTCTAACATCCTCAAGTCATACCCTAAGCCAGCCCCCCTCCCCCACCCCAATTAGCCGTGCCACAACAGTCAGCCTGCCTAGAATCAATGAAATGCAGTTACCTCTGGCTCTAACATTGTTTGCTGTGATAAAGCGTGCTTGTAAGATTTAATTTGACATACGGGGGCCCTGGAATATCAGAACAGGAGCAAGGTGGCCCGGCTGGCATTGCACGGCGTATCACTCCGCACCTGTCGAAACTCAAAACGACCCTTCCTGCACCAGCAGGTAAGAAGTCACTGGATTTGAGGAGGGTCAGACGAACCAGAGCGGCTTTCGTTCGCAGACAGTGGCGCAGCCCCCCGTGGGTAAACGTCAGGTGCAGTATTTCTGTGTCTTATAATTGGACAGAGGGGCTGTCTGGCCGGCACGTTATTCACTTACCTGCTCAGAGAATTACCACGGTCAGACGTAACACGATGCAGGCGCTGGACTGCGGACGGGAAAAACCACACGCCAAATCGCAGCAAAAATCGCAGCGTGCAGGAAAAAGAAAAGAAAGATGATTCAGGTCTTTGTGGGTCAGAACCGTAGTCTGGGACACTAAGGTGAAACAAAGCAAAAGCATGGCTCTCTGTGAGAGAAGGACGGAGGTGCAGCTACACATTCTGGGCCCCTGACAAAATGTCACCTTGGGCCCCTCTGTCCCCTTTATATACATTTATAATTTTGTATACCCAAGGGCCCCTGTGAAGTGCTGGGCCCCCCTAAATCTGCCAGGGTATTCATGATCCTACTGCTCCCCAGATGAGGGACCATGTCAGCAGTCTCCGGGCACTGAACCCAGTCACATAGGGTCAAGCACCCCCTGATCTTCTTGACGGTCCTTCGGTGACCCATTCCCATCATCCCCCGTGCTCATTAAAATGGGCGACGCCCCCCCACCAGGTGTGATGGGGTTGTGATACTGAGGCCACACCTGCCAGATGCCTGCATTTGAACCTGGGTCCCTTTAAAGCCCTCAGCCTCTCATTAGCATCAGCTCATATAATTGGCTACCCACGCCGCCCCCCCCCCCCCCCACCTCATGCCAAATGACCCCACGAGTGGTGGGCTGGAGCAGAAAAATTATCCAAAAAATAAAACGCTAAAAAGGGCAAAGAAACGGCACCGTTTCTGCGGTTCGGCCATTTAAAATCACACAGGTCACCACGGTGACGGCACAGCTCTGGACCGGAGCCCACCTGCTAGCCTCCATGTGACAGATGAGTCAGATCCTCCACCGGGTGTCCCCAAGTCCAGCTGGCACATCAGACACAATGCAGGGCTACGATCGGGGGGGGGGGGTCGGGGGGAGGAAGGAGGGGATCGATTCCTGGCCACATCCTGCCAGCCTCACCTGACGCCACAATGCACACCCTCATTCCCTTCGGCACCATCCTGCTGAGTTTAATCAAATGTTAATTGCGGGGGGGGGGGGGGGGGCGGCAGTGGTGGTGACCTGTCCTTTGAGTGGAAGGGGATTGACGTGTCAGTTCCTTAATCAGCCCCAAGCACTATCCCTGACTCATGGTGCTCGGGGGAGGCGGAGGGGAATAAGCAGGAACAGCTGACCGCGATCCTACTTCAGGGGTGTAAATATAGATTAATGACTGTCAAAATGAGTGAGGGAGGCAGTGGGGCCCCTGCCAGGGCTCGTGCGATGGCCCACTGCGCCGGACACGGCGCTGACCCAGGTGGCCCGCCAGCTGTAAGCCAGAGTGCGAAGGGGGCAGAGCCAAAGCCCGGCTCGGGGGCACAGAACCCGCAGGTTTTTGCTGTGGACACACTGAAAATGACTGGTTCTGTTTCTCTGAACTTCAACAGGCATCGTCACAGACTGTGATCGAGGACAGAAACGGGTCCGTTGCAGTGCTGGGTCCAGTACAGAATCACTAAAGGGTGCATCTGAAATTAATGAGGGGGCACGATCCCCGCAATTACGTCCCCGTCATGGACTGATTAGCTCACACTGGAGGGGGCACATTATTAATGTGAGGGCGCTAAGTACCCCTAGGTACCCTTTTAAGCCGGGGTCTGGTCAGTTGTGACCCCAAAAACAAACATGCCTGCATAAAACATAAAGCAAGATGAACTACAAGGAAAAATACACGCCAGGGACATGGGGAAAGGCTGCGATAAGAGTGTGTTCAGGACTGCACTCTCGTTTAAACTAATTTAAATTAATTTGTGTACAGAAATTGTGCAAATGACGCCGCACCTTGTAGACACTGGCTAATCTCACTTTTTTCTGGGTTGGGGGGTCACTGGTGACGATGCTTAGCAGCTTGCCATACATCATACATGGATGAGTCGGGCTTAATATCACGATGATGCAGCCATCTGCAGGCAGAGAAGAGCGATGATTCACACGCTGATACCGGCGAGGTCACTCCTCCCATCCAGGTTTCCAGTCAACAAATCGCCTCTTTTTCATGTGCCCACCAGGATTCAAAGACTCGGGATGTCAAAGAACCGGTGAAAATCGCTCCCCGGCAGCCATTGTGATGTCCACATTTCAAATGTACTCAGACAGTCAAGCGATCGCCCGCTGCAGGCAGTAACGGATTCGCAATGTCTGAATTGCAAAGGCGTTGCTTATCAAATGCACGCCGGTCATGGCTGAACAATTAAAATACCTTGAAACTGGGACATTCACACAGGAAAACGCATGGTTTCCTGGCTTCGTCCCTGCAAACGCAGCATACGATCTCGAGCCCCTCACTTACAGTGGATCTGCAGATAACCCTGGGAGGTATGTGAGACTCCAGCCAGAACGCAGACTGTATGCTTAGCAGTGTGTTAGTGTCCTTGGTGAGAGGATTTGTTGACATGCTAAGGACACACACTAGTCTGACTGGGCCCGTTGTATCTTCACCATTGTCTGCAAACACAATCTTCACAGAGTCTTCATCACTTGCCCTTTACAGCCACAGAGCTCCTTTGTCTTTCCACCAGACAAACATCCAAAGGAATTATCCTCAAAGTCTCTCCACCCTCTGATCCAGCGCCTCTCTTGGACAGTGGACACTCTGGGGAGTGCAAACGACGGATAAATAGATTTACACCCCCAGGTTTATGCCAGGTCTGTCCGACAGCCTTTGTCCTCGTCTGTCCCCCCAGCCATCATTAAGCTTCAGACATTGAAGCCTCTCTCTCCCCCCCCCGACTTACATTATCTCTATTTTTCTCCCAATCCAGTCTCCCTTTGACACACATCTTGGGAGGGATGAAGATTAGCAAACATTTACAGGCTGCACTCATCATTAAGGTCAAGAGAGACGCTGGAGAAGAAAACTGTTTACTCACAGCCTGTAGACGCCCAGCTGACAGGAGACTCCTCGTCATGTGACGGAAGCCTGAATCAGCACAGGAGGGAACAACCGTGGGCCCCCAGTGCGGAGCTGCCCACACTGCAACTCCCAGCATGCCATTGGGGTGGGATTCTTTTGGCAAACGTTGAGGTACAGATTGAGGTTAGACTGCTGGAGCCTGTTAAGTATCCCGGGAAACGAAGGCTCACCTGTGAGTTCATCCTGGGTCGATTAACGACATCGCCGAAGACCCCTGCTGATTGGCAGCTCATCCCAAAAGCGGTGATCTCAGCTTCAGCAGGTAAGGAAGTAGCAAATCAAAGGAAAAGGAAGAACCATCTCAGCGACAGAGCCGACTTCAAAAGAAGGTGCCGTCCCATTAGCCGGGGGCTTGGTGACTGCAGCCCTTAACGGCGTTAATTATTAACCAGCACCGCAGAGGTGGCAGGTTCCCCGGCCACCCGGGAGCCTCCCGCAGGGGTGCTGACGGCGGTGAAAACCAGCCCTGAGGGACACTGGCTGCTGTGCGGATGGTGCGACATCCGATTCTCAGCAACGCTCATGTGGAAGGACAGCCCCAGGCTTCAAGTGGTACAATTTTATTTAAACCTAAAAAAGGTCAGCATGTCGCAGGTAAATTGGTTCAATGCACAGTATGTATGTATGTACACCCAGTGGCCAGTCTATTAGGCGCACCTGCTGGCTACCACAAACAGCCAATCACGTGACTGCAGGTATACCCATGGACCATGCAGCTGGAGTCGCTTGCTATTTGGCTTAACATTAGAACGGATAAGACAGTATGATCGTTGGTTCCATACACTGTGGTTCCGTCATATCAGAAACAGCTTTTCACATGCTGCAGGGTCTAGACCAGGGGTGGGCAATCTTATCCGCAAAGGGCCGGTGTGTTTGCAGGTTTTTGGGATAACCTTTAGGTCAGCTGTTCAAACCAAGCTGTGAGGACTCTTCTGCCAATCAGTCCTCTAATTAGTAATCTAATTAGGGAGTTGCAGCGAAAACCTGCATACACACCGGCCCTTTGCGGATAAGATTGCCCACCCCTGGTCTAGACTGTCCAGAGAATGATGTGATTAACAAAACTTTCCAATGGCCAGACTCGTTAAAGCTAATAGGAAGGCCAAAAATCCAATAAAAGAACACAGCTCAGTACAACACAGGTGAGTAGAATTCCTCCACTGAACCTCATCGCCCCTAAAAGTAGGTCCTACCTGGTCCTAACTAGGTGTACCTAATACAGTGGCCACTGAGTGTATGTATATATTTTTAACATTTCGGTATGCAGTGCATACACTATGAAACAACCTTTAATTACCAAAATATACATTAATGGCTTGCTCCGGAAACATCACAACATTTACACAACTCTGTTTAGTAGCATATCAGCAACCTCCATCATAATGTTTTTGCCCATATAAACATATTTTCATTGGTTCTGTACATGTGATAGACAGTCACAGAGGCAGATTCAGTATAATGCTTGTATTTACATTCATGCATTGTTATTCTGACTAAACCTTTGTACATACTATAATACAGACATTTTCCAGTGCCAGGTACACAGTGGGTATATAGAGCTGCAGTACATCAAAAAGCAAGGACTGGGCTCTCTGGCTCGAACACGTAATTCTACAGCAGGAGAAGAGTCACCCCCCCCCCCCCCCCTCACACACACACACACACAGGCAGCAGTAATTTATGCTAAGAGTCTACTCAAACTAGTAATTTAGGTTATAGTGCCTCTGCTGACCTGTGTAGAATATAAAGGGACCATACATATTTATTTAGGGGAATAAATCATATTTAAAAAAAAACAGCACAGGAAGCTAGATCTGATTTCAGATCAGCCAACCTGGCATTTTGACCCAAAAGGTTAAACTGTAGATTGCTTGGCTAGATAGCTCATCTTCAATAAGTCAGCCGGCCTTTTCTTATTGGTCACCGTCTTGACTCAAGCTCTACCAATAGTAGCCTCGGCTTTGTAGTCCTTACTGAGACAGAGCACCAGCATGCAGGCACCTTCAGAACCTCACATATGACTTCACCCTCCCATCAAGCTGCATGACCCGTCTACAAACCCAACATTAATCTGGTTAAAAAAACACGCGAGCGGCCTATAAAGGGGTAGGTCCAGTTCCTGTGGTGACACAGTACAGAGACCAGGATGAAACATCGAAGAAAGCGGGGTGCGCGAACTCAGGCACACAAGAGTAAGCATAACAACACACAGACACACACACATGTTCCTAGGTTAAAGGTCAGCTTGCAGAACACGAGGCACACAAACAAACTGTAGCGCAGAACAGCGGTCCAGGGGCCTTTCTCTGAGCCTGGACGTCTTTAAAGCCCTGCTGATATTCAGCAGTCATGGAGCCCAAACTCCTATGTGAGACACCAAGCAAAACCAAATGCATGATCCAAACTACGACGAACGCTCCATAGATATCTGCACACAGTAGGACACATGTACTCCGATGTGCCTTTATGCAAACGGTATATAGAGTATACTGTACGACACTGTAACAGACGCACACAGCTTTACATATTAAAGCTGAAATAAAAATGGTATTCACTCCAAAATATGAAGTATATTTTGACTGCATATTTAGGTATCGGGGCTGTAAATCTGACTTCAGTTTCACGCGTGATTTTATTCATTAAGTTTATTTATTACCATGCCGAAATGAGGGCAGAAACAGACCACATAGTAAAACCGCCACAACAAGACAGAAAGCTCCGGAATTTGCATAATTAACTTAATCAGCAGGCGTGACGACGAGTTACACAGAGAGAGATCCTCAGCCGGCATCGACAGAGACAGAGCCGATGGTGACAGCTTGTGCTGGGCGGCGCTGCACACGCTCCATGCTTCCTGCTACCTCCGCGCACCCGTAGAAATTGCATAGTCGGAGGAGGCCAGCAATCCATTTTTTCAGGCTCCCGTGGCGATGCTGAAGCTGTGTGAGGCAGCAGGCAAAGTCTCTGAAGCTCTCCTGGAACTAGAACCCCCCCCCCCTCCCCCAGGTCAGGTCACCGGCGGTGGTAACGAAAGCCCCAGAAAACCACCAGAGGGAAATCAGGTCCGGAAAAAAGTGCAGAGACAGAAGGAAAGAAAGGAGACGAATCTTAAAAAGTTGCTGCATTCTGCAAAAAAATAAAAAAAATGCATGCATTTTCCTATTTGCTATTGTTATTCTGCGTTCCTGTGATGGGAGGCGTTTGAGAGGAACCTTTCAGGCGGCTGCCAGCTGTCAGCCCCGTCTCTGCAGGCCTGACACCCGGCTCAGAACAGCCACGTCCGGCCGTGCATATTAAGGAGGCTCTGCGTTCCCCGGCTTCCCGTCTCTCTGCAGAAGCGGCCGGGGGACGCGTGCGTGTGTGTTTGGGCCTGTTTGTGGTTCACCTCCCTTCCCGTCCTGCCGAAGGCTGGGTCCATTGGCTTCCAGGATTTCACCTACGTTGCCTATCAGCGAGGATCTTGGGGGGTGTGGGGGGGGGTCGCTGTTTTATGGGGTCCGGGGGAACGTGGCGGTCGCCGTGGTGATCCTTCCTCCTCCCCCCCTACACAGCGGCGTTGTTGGTGTCTAGTACCTTCTTGCAGCGGGAGCTCATGGCGTACTCACCTCGACTCGCCCCGTTCTCCTCCTTCCGCTGCGGTTTCCTGCAACACAAACCATTTGGCGTCGTGAGCGAAGTCCCGGGTGTGCACTGGGCGGCCCGTCACTCAAGCGCAGAACTCATTCCCAGTTTTCCCCTGTTTCCACGACTCACATTCTGGACAACCAGCAAAGCCCTATCCCACACAAGCCCTAGGAAAGGGGCACGCTGGAAGGACCCAAAAAGCCACAGCTTTCAAAATATTGATTCATGTTTCCATAGTTAAGCTAAAGAGAGTATCAGTGTGCGGTAGCATCTGGTCTGCTTGCTCTCTCACACCATCTTCATCATCATCACCATGACGGACACCACCATGATCATCAACTCCATCATCATCCAGCACTCAAACTATGGAAGCAGCTTCACAGTGACCTTAACCAGTTATATAACCCCCCCCCCCCACACCACCACCCCTGCTGCAGTGGTACAGGCCCGAAGGAGGATCGGATTTGCAGTATTCCCACACTTGTGGTTCACTTAGGAGATGTGAAAGTACTGCCGGATCCAGAGGCGCAGAGGGGGCGGGGGGGTGACAGACAGGGAATGGGGGCGCGGGAAGGCTCCACTGGGCGGGACAGTCGGGGCCAGATTCTTGGAACAGACGAGCGTGTGACATTCTGCGACTGTCGCTTCCGGCTGCGAAGTCAAGCTGGGGACCGAACAGCCGGAAAATATAAAGAATTCAGATCCGGGGACCTTCACAAGCCCCGGCGTTCAGAATCTACGACAGGATTGTGCGGCATCAACACAAAAAGCAGTCATACAGAGTCTATGAAGCCCGAACAATGCGGCAGTTAAGTCCGCAATAGTCCTCATGGAGAATCGTGGGGGGGGGGGAGGTGGGCTCCTCACCAGCCAGACCAAAATTGGGTAAACAGGAGCTGCAAAGTGGGAATGAAAACCTGCACGGCCCCCATCACCCCCATCGGCATGCCGTGGCTGAGGATGTAATAGCTGGAGGTGTCATAGAGGCAAATATTAGTGCTGCCATCTACTGGACCACAGGAGGGAGCATTGCCCTTAGGGCAACATCAGCCTTCAGCTGAACACCCCATAGGTAAAAGCACAGGTGAACCAGGCACTAAACAACCCCTCCTTCCAGATTTTTCTATCTCCCAATCCTCCGTGGGACACAGGGAATAACGAATGGCTTGAGGCAGCACGTACGGGGCTGTGCTGAGTCTCCCTGGAAGCGCGGCTCGCCGGCAGGGACAGCTGCATGTTTAACGCCATCTCTGCTTCCACGCCGCCTTTCACTGCCGTTTCTTTCCATTCCTGCTTATTAGCAGACGTCCTGCACCAGGCAGGCGGGGCTGAATACAAACTCGCCCGCTTCTACTCTTCCCTTTTGTTTGGTTCTTCTTCCACTGGGTCAGATTGAATTAACCCAAAGGTCAGTCCAGAGATAGGCTTCATTTCCTGGCTGAGTTTTGTCTATATCCTAGAGCCCCCCCCCCCCTTGTGACAGACAACAGCACCTGAGCCCACCGGTCAGAACAAGCCCAGGCACAAAGCCAAGTGTGAAGGGGGGGGGGAGGTCTGGGGGCACCCAGAAAGGGCTGCTGTGTATGCGTTTATTTCGCTACAACTCCCTAATTAGATTACTAATTAGAGGACTGATTGGCTGAAGAGTCCTCACACCTGGGTTTGAACAGCTGACCTAAAGCTTACCCCAGAACCTGCACACACGCCGGCCCTTTGCGGATATGACTGGCCAACCCTTCATGAAAGTATCCACCATATAAGTGTCCCAGTTCACCTTTTGTCCCACTTAACCGATATTCATCCTACAATTTATCCTTTGAATGTTTTCCAGACAGTTATGTACAGCTGTAATGGAAACGTACAGATTGTTTGAAGCAAAAGTCAAGAGACATAAACTTAAACACCGGAGCTGAACTAAAGCTAGAGCGAGCCGCAGAGGCTCAGCTTTCGCCTTCCGCCTTCTCTGGCCTCCTGTCTCTTAGCAGGGGCTGTGAAACTTTTCATTTCAAGCTCAAGGGCTCTGGCTGCATCTCCCATGCGCCGGGTCCCGTTACGGCGAAAGCGATCCGGCTAAATCCTGCCCCGATGGGACAGCAATAAAAACGCCAGAGAGAGCATGAGAGGTGCCGGCGGGCTGCCGTTTGGTGATTCTGTCTGCGGGACACGGGGAACGCCACACACGCCCAGCTGGGGGGTAGAGTCGCTACCGCAGAGGAAAGCAGCAATGTGGCTGGGAACCTCACAGGGGTTCATACTGATTTTCACGCGAGCTGTCTGGCTGATGAATGGCGCAGACAGGCAATCAGGACGGCCGTCAGCTGCTGCCGTCAGCATTACAGCACGCTCTGCTTTCCGTCTGCTAAAATCAATGAAGTGGCATAAAAAATAATCAACGATCCCCCCCCAGACACAGTGATCCACCTTCCAATGTCTATCTTCTAGAGGTAGTGCTTTCGAAAGCTGATTGAAAGGTAGGGAACGCCCCACACCGGATTGAGGGAGATTAAACTATGGACATTACATCCATCACTCTGCAAACAGGTTTCACTAGACCTCAGCTCCCTCTGACAGCATCTACAGGACAGGAAAAATAAGTAAGGGAGATTCTATCTTAACCAACTGCAAACTATCACAGCGTTCAACATTTTTGCATGCTAGTCCAATAGGTTTAGCAGTTGGGAAGACTCCCCTTTGGACTCCGCTTTAATTACAAGACAACAAGATGTTTCGTTTACTGCCGAAGCCAAAACAGTGCTGCGCGTTGCCTTGTCTCAGACTTTGTAAGTGTTCTCTTATATGAAGCCAAACTGGCCAGCTGGAGCGCTTGATCTCCAGCACAGCCCAATGGCAGCCTCCCAGCTGTGCAGTGAGGCCAGTCCGGCCGCTGTGCCTTCCGGCTGGCTTGGCCGATGCGCCGATGCTGCGGCATGGACTTGGCACAGAGTGTCAGCTACAGATAATAGGCTTTCCTGAGCAGATCCCGTGCCCGTCCTCACACAGGGCTAACCAGAAGCAAGTGCCATGAAAAAGTATCCTGATTTCTTCTGTTTTTGCATATACGTTACGTTGTTTCAGATCTTCACGCGAACATTTTTAAGACAATGACCATGAGTAAATACAATAGTCAGTTTCAAAACGATCATTCTGTTCATTGAAGGAAAAAAAGTTATGCAACACCAAATGACCTTGTGTGAGAAAGTAATTGTTACTCAAGCAACAAAGTATCCAAATTGAACTGATAATTGGGTTCAATTAAACTAGACAGACCCAGGTTGGATGTGAACATCATGTAAATAGAACCTTTTCGGCACTGAATTGACTACGGGATTACAAAGCCATTTCTAAGGCTCTGGGACTCTAGCAAACCACAGAGAGGGGAACTATCTTCGAATGAAAATTGGATCATGGAAATAGTGATGAATTTTTCAAGTGTATTGGCGATTCATCCAGGATGTTACAAAAGAAGCCAAACATCTATGGGCGTGCTCACACTTGACCCGGCTGCCTCGTATCGTGCCTGAGCATGACTGTCCCCCCTCCCCAATCCCCTGCTGGTCGGCACTCACAGTGAACAGTGAACGTTCCGGATCCAAACATACTTTCATCATCACGGTGTGACTTTTTAGGTTAAAGGAAATATGAGAAGAAAAGCGCCATCACACAGCACATTGGAGTTTGTGATTATTGTCCTTATTTTGTGGCTTATTTGGAGTCGTTTTGGGTTGGATGGCACATGGCTCTCTCATAGATTTATCAAGTATGCATCGCAGCGATATTCATTAAATTGTGCTGCACGTCTGAGAAGATAGTCCCGTACTTCCCCAAATATCTCTGAGTTTTTCTGTGCTGCATCCAGTTGTTCCTGGACACTCTCATAAGCCCAAATTTCCAGCAAACACTGCACCTCGTTTGTAAACCAAAGAGATTCCTATGCTGCCATGTCTGTTAAATGTTTGTCGCTACCCGATCTGTACAGTCTACCCGATCCATTCCTTCCAGGTCTGGTTCATGTGTAGTGTACATATGCAAGTGCCAGTTCAAGTGCCAGATACATCATTGACGCCATGTTTGTGGTCTGTGCCCAAGCCCAACTGCACTGTGCCCAGGCCCAACTCTTCAAGATGGTACAGAGCAATAACACTAGTCAAACTAACTGGATCTTTGTGGTCAAATGTGCCCCGGCATGGTACAAATCACCTAATGTGAATACACCCTAAGGAACTACAGGTCTCGCTCACCTCAGATAAGAGACTGGGCAAGATGGGAGGGGTGCAAAGCAAAAACCACCGCTAACCCAGAGGGACAGCAGGCTCATCTCCCACTTGCTAAAAACACCTTGATGACCCCCAAGCCTTTTGGGATGATGTTTTGCAAACTGATGAGTCAAAAGTGGAACCTATTGAAAGACTAGGGTCCCATCACATCTGGCATAAAGCTGACACAGTATTACACAATAAAAACATCATACCAATAGTCAAACATGAATCAGGGTGGTGTTAGGGTGGAGATGGGTGGGGATGCTGTGCTGCTCCAGGACCCGGATGACTTGCCTTCATTAATGGAACCATGATTTCTACTTTCTACCAAAAGATCCTGAAGGTGACTGTCTGGTCTTCACCATGATCGGAAGCTCAAGCGCAACTGGGTCATGCAGCAACACACGATCCGCAGCACATGAGCAAGCCCACCTCCGAATAACTAAAAAGAACCAAAACCACGGTTTTAGAGTTAGTCCTAACATGAACCCATTGAGATGCAGGAGCTCATGCTTGAAAACCCTCCAACGTCCAATTTTCAGTTGTGGGAAGCTTGGCTGCAGTAGTCGCTGTTAAAGGTAGCACGACCAGCTAAGTTTAGAGGGGGAACTGCTTCTTCACATGGGTGATATAGGTGTTGGATAACCTTTTTCCATCAATAAATAAAAAAATAGTTTAAAAACTTTTTGATGTGTATCTTCACAATCGCCTTGTCTTATATTACATTTCGTATTAATTTCTGAAACCATTTAGTGTGTGAAAAAATATCGGAAGTTAAAAGGGAAGTAAATATTTTTGACAGTACTCTATGGAGGATGGTCCTCAGAATGGAACAATGTAGGGAGGGGTGCTCAGTCCCATGGAGGAGCTGCCGCTCCATCTATTTATCAAAAAGCCCATCACTGGCAGATGTTGTGTAGTCAGCAAATATGGGTGACACCAACACAAATGCATTCTGACTTCCTGAATTAAAGCCACACAATCATGTCTCTGGCCATGAAAAGATTCTGACAAACATGAAATATCACATGAAACGCCCAACCCCACATGGGAACCAATAAAGAGAGGAGCACAGCTTTGAGCAACCAATGAGAACCTCTGTGGGCGTGTCACACACTCAGCCCCAGGGGATTTCCTCATTGAATAACAGCGGCTGTAGTGCACAGGGCATAACTTTTCAGCTCTCACTCCCACGTTTAAGCGAACCTTCTCAATAATAGATGTGGTGTTCTACACACACAAGGCCAGCCGTGACTCTACACTTAGTGGGTCAAGTTAATATTTCATGCTTGATATCAGGCTGATAGACTGAATGTCGACAACAAAACTGCTTTCTGCTTGCATTGCGATCAAAGATGAAACATGCATTACATAAACCTAACCACAGTCTGCTGTGCCTCCACATGCCTGGAAGGGAGACCATAGTCAGAAGGTTCCTCCTTGGTAAAGACCAACTCCTCCATCATTCTTCTTCGGGAAACAAGCTTTAATCTGCCGTTTCTGTGACATCACAAGGGAGCGAGTCGACCTTCAAATCGACCTTTGCGGCCTGTCTGTCTCCCCCTTCTCACACCTAGGGGGGCCACAGTTGATGACGGGAAATGAAATGAGAATTACCACGAGCACAATTTCCAGGACAGCTGGTGCCACAGAGAGTCTCCTCTGGGCAGCTCTCCTGCTGGCTCTGAGCTCTGGCCTTCCCGGCGTTCTCCAGGACACCCCGGCACCAAGGCGCCCGGCTTCTATATTTAACGTCAGCTTTTTCCTTCCGACCGACCCTCTCGTTTACTGTTGTCGATGCTGCAAATGCACGCGGACGCTGGGCCGGGGCTCGCCGGCTCGCCCCCCCCTTCTGACCTCTTTAATCCCCGTTCAGTCCTCTATACACGCAGAGACGGATTTCAGCCACTTTTCTGGTGTTTATCCCTCATTTATCTATGTGTAAAGGTGCAAAGGACAGCTGACACAAGCACCTTTATCGGCTGGCTCATCAACGAAGCCACTAACTGGGGAGGTTGTGCTCAGGACAGAACAAATATCAGTGTTAAGTAAACGGCTGTGGGGGAGGGGTGGGGGCAGTCAGGACAATACTTCAGACTCCCGGTTTCCTAGAGTGACACCTAATCAACAGAGGCCCAAGTCAAGAACCATTCATGAGGCGGTGGCACCAGGAGCTGGGTGATGACAGACGTGAAGCTCTCACCCGTAACCAAGGGATCCCTTTTCACAACAGGGGCTGGCTTTTCCAGACAGCCCAGGAAAATAAATCTGCAAACACATCCACTGTGAGAAGTGAAAGGCTGGGGAATGATTCAGGCTGCGTGGATGGTCTCCCTCTCCTGTTTACGACAGAGCCAGTGATGCAGTGAGACACGGAGGCCCGCTCTGCTCTCTGGGCGATGGGTAGCTCCGGTCTGGGTCACCGACTTCACTAGTCACATGTCAGAGTGACGATGACAGCGTGACAGTGTAAACACCGTAAAGAGGAAGCATTGCTTCAGCACACAAATACAGGAACTCAATAAACTCAACAAATAAAACAGATATATAGACTATATACATAATTACTTAGAGAGGAACCCATTGCCAAGCAAATGGCTCGTGGGAGTTTTACAAAAATGTTCTGAGGGCAGAAGGAAAAATTATTGGTTCAGAGAGATAACCAGATTGTGGAGGAGGTCGGTCCAAGCAAATAGAGGAGGTGGGACCAAGACATCTGATTGGTTGATGACACCTCCTCTAGTTGCTTAGACCCACCTGCTCTATACTTTTATACTTATTAAATGTTACACTTATTAAAATTATTTATAATATCAATGTTTAGAGATGGATAGGACAGAGATTGCAAAGCTCAGTAGTAAAAGTAGAGAGTGCAGTCACTGCGCATCGTCTTGAGTGATTTATCTGCTTGTGTGAGGAACTGCGCATTACTTACTCACTGACTACGCAACACACCTCTCGAACTACGGAGGTGAGATGCAGAGACAGAAGCCCCAGTCCAGGCGTGTGGATGATGCATGACCTCTCCAGCCTGCAATTAGCAGACCAAGCGCCTCTCCCTGTTCGATCTCCCTTTTAGTGCTGCCTCTAACAGACATCACTACCTTTAATTACGGCCAGCAAAATCTCAATGCCTTTAAACATCTAGGCCAGTATTTCCCAATTCAGTCCTCAGGGACCTACAGACATTCCACGTTTTTGGTCCCTCCCACCTCCCTACCAGGGAAGGAGCAAAAACATGGACCGACTGAGGGTCCCCAAGGACCGGATTGGGAAACACTGCTCAAGGCTTAACAGGCCAGGAATCGGCAACCATCTTGGGTAAACTGATTAAAGGTTTAGTATGCAGCAAACGTAATGATCAGTCTAAATTATTTATTTGCTATAAAATATTTATTTCCACTCCCAAGCATACGTGTGTTTACACAGTAGTTGTTTCAATGGGACACTTATCAAGTAAATCCATAAACTGTCGCATTATTGGCAAAGTAACAGCATAATCAGCTCCTGGTCCATAACCTTGTTAATTCAAAATGTACATATTTACTTTGACATAAAAACGCTTCCTGACTTCACTTTACAGTATTAACATGTTTATTTGTCCACAGTTAATGAACTCAGAAGAGTGCATGATAATGTGTGAGTTACATGCAGCCCCACGGTGAACTGGAATCTGGTCCCCAGCACTCTGCTTTAATGTAATTACAACTCTACCAGATAAGTGGTATGAAAGATAGATGGATGGATGGCTGGATAGATGGCCAAAAAGAAAGTGGTATATTACACGTACAGTGGTACCTCAGTTCTCGAACCAACCAGTTCGAAAAAAAATTACCTAGAACTCGATCTGAATCTCAGAAGTCAAACTGTGAACGCCGACCTAAGATAACTTGTATGCGCGGGGAAATGAGTCACGCGGCACGTCTCTCAGCGGAAACAAAGGGCTCAGCCTCGCATTCGCTGTGATAGCATCGTGCATGTTTACACTAGCTGAATACATATATTTAGACAGTAAAAATACATTTAGACAATGATAGACAGAAACAGTAATTATTATATAATAAAATACATTTATATACATTATACATTATATACATTTTAAATAAAGATTTCTTATTAATTATTTTAATATTAATAATAAACCATTAATACATTTAATTATAATATTGTTGTGCCGAGCGGGACGGAACAGAGACAAAGGCGCAGACGTCAGGGTATCGGGGAATACGGGGTTTAATTACAGGTAAGGCAGGCAAAACGCAGATGGACAATACGATGACCAGGCTGGGGAAACAAACTGAAACGCGGACTAAATACGGAGTACTAATGACAACAACCAGAAACAGCTGATCACACGGGGATTCCACACGGGGTTAACGAGGGGGCTTGGCACACAGAAAGAGCGGACGATCTAGGCAGGACACATTGTTTTTTTTAACTTTACACATTATTTGGATACATGTATTTTCTTACTTTACAAATTACTGTTTTGATAAATGTCCTTAGATGTGTTTAGTACAGTATATGCTGTTCTTGTTTTATCCGGTTCATTTTGTGTTTAAATGCTAAAAAAAACATAATTTAGATGTAATTTTTTGGGGCCGGGAACCAATTAATTGGTTTTCCATTATTTCTTATGGGGAAAATCCAATCACAACTCGAACTTTTTAGAATTCGATCCGATGTTCTGAATGGATTAAATTCGAGTTCTGAGGTACCACTGTATAAGCAATCAGCTATGCAGGTGATGGACATTGATTTTGCTCTGCAAACACAAATATTACAGAAAAAAAGTAATTTGGGAAAACAATGCACCAGCCGATGTCAGCCTTGAGTTTGAACCTAGAACCTTCTGGAAAACAGGTCAGTGCCCTTCTCTTAGTTCACAAGGACATGGTCAGCCCAGAGAGTAATAAGTGCAAATGGATTATGGATTCCTAAAATACAGGGATCACATTTTCAGTAAAAGGGGATGATTCCAACCGCAATAACCTGAGGTCCTGCTGTTAAAAATAGTCATGGTTGGCTAACTGCGGCATTTTAGCCGTGGTAAATACAGGCACTTCCTATCATATTTATACCCTACAAATACTGGGCACCCCTTCAGTGAGACGACTGGAACCTGCCCGAGGGAGAGGTCGCCTCCGATCAGAGCCAGGCGGACTTGAAGGGAACAGGAAAACGTGAGCAGAGAGGAATCCGTTTACAGTGAAGCATGAACAGCGAGTGACCAAACACCCCACCCCGTGGCGTGTTTACCGCCCACTGACACGAGGGGCGCACTTTCACCTGTAGCGTAACGAGTTATTTTTAAAATGTAATAAAACGTGGATTAAAAAAGAGTCATCAGAGAGGCCCTGGGCGTCAAAGCGGAAGCACGATACAATGCAGCAGGTCCTCCCAAGCTGCCACTCTGAATAACGTTACGCATCATCCTCGCTGAGCACGAGTCCAACCTTTTCACTCCGTTTACATAAGATCGCCTATCCATCTTTCACCCACGGCCTTGATCGGCTGTTTTAACCGATCGAATTCTCCTGTTTGCCGAAATTAGACGAGTTTATCTGAACCCGTCGGGCTTCATCGAACTTGCTGGAGTTTCTGATAGATGCTGCACGTTCTTATTAATTTAAATTTTATGTTGGAGATGAGTGATGTGCGTGTGGATAGATTGCAGACACTTATGAAGACGGGGAAGCGCTTTCAAATGTAGAGAGAGAGAGAGAAAGGGAGAGAGAGAGAGAGAGAAAGGGAGAGAGAGAGAGAGAGAGAGAGAAAGGGAGAGAGAGCTCTACGCAGCTGTGGGTGGTGTGTGTGGGGGACGGCTGAGTGCAGTGGACCTACACAGCAGTAAGACTCAAGGCAGCTTCCGCTGCTGCTGCTTCGCAAACCACGCAGGCTTTCTGGGAAAAAAAAATACAGCTAGCATGCAGTTCTGCCTCAGAGTGGGGGGGGGGGGGGGGATGGCAGGAGGAGGTGTGAGATTAATTACTGGACAAATGTGATGTGCTGGCTGCACACACGCAGGAGGGAGCACCACTATAAGGGCCCCCAGCCATAAGGGCCCCCAGCCTTAAGGGTAACCAGCCCAGGCCAGAGTGCAAACCCAGCGGCCTAAGAGGCACCATCTAGCCCCCCCCCTGCCCATCCCCCTGCCTGCCTCCCCTCCTCTCCACCCGTCTTCACTCCCGCTTGGCAGCGTTACCTAACCGCAGAGCCCCACGTCTCGCAGAGACTCGCAAAGCCGCACAGCACAGACGGGGACGTACGTGGCACGCAAGCTCGCCGGCGACCACCTCCTTCGCCAAGGGAAATAGCCGAATGGTGCCGGTCTCCTGCCTAACGAATTAACAGCCTGTGTCCAGAGGATGCTGTGGTGGTGCAGTGAGGACTCCCAGGCTGAATCCCAGCCTGTGCTGGCTGATCCTATAGCTGTGTCTGGGCCCACAGCACAGCCAGGCGAAGTTTTTACTCTCTAAGTTATTATAAACCTGGAAATGTCATTAGCAAACACAGTCAAACGCCCCCATGAAGCCTGACCTCAGTCTGCATGTCGTCATCGTTACATGCCCCCCCACGGGCAATGGAGGGGTCTCACAGTGGGGGAGGCCCTCTGTAAAATTTTGCAGTAGCCCCCCCACTTCGAGACAGGGGCAGACACCCCACTGCCTCCTTTGTCACCCCCCCACCGCTCCTGACAGCCATACCAGGCCGGTAAAATAAATCATATAATGTGGTTTTACCACACCCCGACTGGAGACTGTAGTGGGAAGAACATAAAACGACAGCGACGTCTTCACTAGACCTGAAACAAACCCTGATTGTGTTTTATGAGATTATATCCCAAGGGCTTATGGGTAAATCTGACAGGCCAGTACAGAATGAAAAGGTCTGATTGCTGACATATGATAAAGACCCCTTTCTTTCCCTGTCTTTTTAAGACATGTGTACAATAAGGAAATAAAAGGCTAGAACAAAAACGCACACAACCAGTGGCCCAAAGAGCTTAACCAGCAGGGACCAGCAAGACAGGAAGTCCTGATGTTCTAAAATCAGATTATAATGCAAGGAGGAACATTCCGAAGTCTTTGAAACCAGGATTTGATTTTAATCTTCTAAAAAGCTCAGTATAGGCTAATAGGAAATGTGGAGAACATGATGTGGAACACTCTGTATAGGCTAATAAGGAATGAGGAGAACATGATGTGGAACACTCTGTATAGGCTAATAAGGAATCTGGAGAACATGATGTGGAACACTCTGTATAGGCTAATAGGAAATGTGGAGAAAATGATGTGGAACACTGTATAGGTTAATAGGAAATGTGGAGAACATCATGTGGAACACTCTGTATAGGCTAATAGGAAATGTGGAGAAAATGATGTGGAACACTGTATAGGTTAATAGGAAATGTGGAGAACATCATGTGGAACACTCTGTATAGGCTAATAGGAAATGTGGAGAAAATGATGTGGGACACTGTATAGGTTAATAGGAAATGTGGAGAAAATGATGTGGAACACTATATAGGTTAATAGGAAATGTGGAGAACATGATGTGGAACACTGTATAGGTTAATAGGAAATGTGGAGAACATGATGTGGAACACTGCATAGGTTAATAGGAAATGTGGAGAACATGATGTGGAACACTATATAGGTTAATAGGAAATGTGGAGAACATGATGTGGAACACTGTATAGGTTAATAGGAAATGTGGAGAACATGATGTGGAACACTGTATAGGTTAATAGGAAATGTGGAGAACATGATGTGGAACACTGTATAGGTTAATAGGAAATGTGGATAACATCGTTGCTTGGTGATACAGGACAGGTGAGGAACACCTCTGTATAGGTCAGAAGCTTTCGGATGGGTCTGGAGAAGCTTACCTTTTTATGGCCTTATAGCAGATGATGGCAGTCAGAAGTAGGAAGACCCCAGAAGCACATCCCAGTGATCCCAGTACAGCTATCTCCTTCCACCAGGGCTTCATCTGAGGCACAATGGATTCAGCCACTGGGAACAGAATGAGGATGGGGGCAGGCAAGGGGGAGGAGGTAACTGAGTGTGTGAGCTTCCGCTTTACAACACAAAGCTCCTGACAATTTAAAGTTGTAAACCATTCATGAAAAATCCACAACGTTGCTCGTTAGTTTGGAGGGGAAACTCTTCGTCCAGTCAGACCAAAAGTTTGTGACATTGGACCTGCACTGACCACTATATCAGACCATGCACATGCGTTCCATTGAGCTTTACCATCACCCCAAACTCCATCGGATGCTCAACCTGTCTCCAAAAAATGCCATGTGGGTTGGCTTTCCCACGGAGGGCTCTGATGTCGAGAGTGACGGCACTCCGAGCACGAAGCCTCCTATCCGTGGCTGGGCTGTCGGCAGATGCACTCACCGCGATTCGGAACCCCCAAAGCGCTTCATTTGCATGATTACAGAAGTACCCCAGGCCTGATCACTTAAGCCCCCACCCTTAATGTTCAAGAACCCCCTACTGCTGGCTGGACGTCCTCGCTGGTATATCTCTCCATACAAACAACTTAACACCAAGAGTCCATTTCGGTTAATGGACCAATCGTACACAGTGGATAAAAACCATAAATAACATAAGTGGATCTAAGGAAAGAGGATGGGTTCACCGCCCCCCCCCACTGAACGCCCCCCCCAACACCCCCCGCTCCCTGCCCACCACCATTGGATCACAAATGAGTGTTTAGGACTCGAGAAAGCAGATTCCCCTAGAATCTGCCCCTACCATCAGAATAAAATTCATACATGTACCATTATTCTCCAAACTACTGTGTATTGTGATTGGATGATTCATAATTTCATCATTTTTGGTTGGTCATCTATCAACAATATCTAGAATACTATTGTTCCCCATACATGCTGCATAAAGCTGCCATGTAGAATTTGGCACTACTGCTGCCCAAAGAGCCAGAGGTGGATCTTTGCCGGATATTTTCTGAAATATCACACCACAGGTATAGCACCTGTGATTTGAACCTGCACCCTACCGGCAGAAATTCCAATTGCCAGATCCCCTGGTAAGTGGAGTGCATGGTGCCGGCAGGACACGGTGTTTTCAGAGTACTTCATCTCGTCTTCAACAATGAACAGCATTAAACCAAGTGCACTTAAAGCCTTATCAATGTTTGACTGACTGGCAGTTATGATCCTCAGATAAAGAGATGGGAACAAAGGGTCTGTCTCTGTCCACCACAACGCCCGCCGATTTAGCTTATGCGCTCAGATAAGAGGGGGGACGTGGTTCCTTCCAATACGACCCTCAATCGTTATCAAAGTGCTGCATGTGCTGTTTGTTATCAGGGCTGCTTCCCAAGGATGATCGGGATACCGGAATCTGAGAGGCAGAAACATAAATCGCCCGGCACCCACGCTCCGCGAATTTTGAAGAAATCTGACAATAAATTCTTATCTTATTTGACAGAATACCAGGGGGATAGAGGGACCTTTACTCTTGTAGGAAGGACAGGAAACAAGTATTTTTAAGAAACATTTACAGTTGTCAGTTATGATGTTACTCTGAGCAAAGGGCACTAGCCGCTGGCATTAAGAAATGTCAGCCAGCCAGGGAGCCGCTCAGCTGATAAAAAAACATGAGGGAGAGGTCTGATTAAGCCCCTCCTCCATCCCGTCAATGGGCAGAAATGTCAGGATTTGTGTTTATAATTGGTATACAGTGAACAACACAAACCAAACATTTCCAATGTATATGTTGTATATGTTGAGTGTCCCCTACTGCCCTGTGCTTAAACTCACTGTGACCTTGTACTAGAAGAGGGATGGATGGATGGATGGATGGATTGATGGATGGATGGATTTCATATTCTTTACAGAGATAGATATACTTCATCATCTTTTTACCCTGAGCAGTCCGGTAGCCAGAAATAAATATCATGATGTCTGATAACCCTACTGACAGCCCCCACCTCGGTCTCCAGGAAGGATCCGACTGAATATTCATCGCCTTTCCCTTCTCTCTCTACTCACACAATGTCCAAACCCACAAAGCTGCACATTTCAAAGGAAAAATCCATGTAAAATGCCCAGGGGAATTACTATCGCTGCTGACTTAATATCAGTTAAAAAATCTGACAATTCGAGTAACTCTCTGGACTGAATATAATGGAGAAGGATCAAGTTGCCTACAGTTGTCAAACAGGAGACATCTGCAGAGCACTCCTACAGAAGAGTGACTTCTTATGCCGAACAATTTGGGAAGCTTGTGGCTGAAACCTTTCAATCAAAAGGATACTTAGCAAACTTACATAAACAGCAGGCTCCCTGACATGCCTTACACCCAATCACAGTACTGTGTTAACCCTTTGAACGCTATCCACTTTTAGTGTTGTCCTATCCCTTTGATTTTAGGCATATTACATTGTATGTACATGTGTTAGCCACATATGCTTATTGGCGTTGCTTTCAGGACATTCTAGGCTATTCAGATATGTCATAATTTGATGTGTGAATGCTGACAGTCTTGATATCATTCTACCTATGAGGAAAAACTACTTGCGCCTATGAAATTTCTCAGTTTTTAGTCTCATCTAATATAAAAATTTGCAGACACTACAAATATAACCTAATAAATTTTGAGATTCCATGGCTTAGTATTTTGAAGTCATACATGGTTAGTGCCAGTCAGAAATGAATATCTTTGATTTTACATCCATTTCGTAACTTGTCGAAGTTATCTGATAGACAGCAATGTATGGTTTTATATTTTTATTGTTTTATTTATTACTTTATAACATCTGAAAGAAATTGAAATAGAAAAGCATTGTTCAGTTTGTGATACACTGGATAAACATCCAGTTTTAGAATCTAATGCTGAATGTTTATTGCTATTGTTTTTCCACTTAAATACGCTATGATTGGTAAACAAATCAGCGCTGTGGCACCTCATTGTGTTTACATGTAGGAGGTGTTCCAATTATACAATGGGTGCGTTCAATTGCAACTGTTTTGACGGAGCTCAACATTAAATATACATATACAAACTTTTGTGATTAAATATTGCAAAAATATCAAGTAATTGCCTTCCTAATAAATATACTCAGTGACAAAAAAAAGTTAAGCACCCAGACAGAGTGGTGGAAATGAAATTAATCTGCACGTGTTGAAAGGTCATGTGACTGTATCGCAATGATTATAATATCAGATCAAGCGGACAACAGAGTGGGCAGTATGGGCACATTGCTGGTCCCATGTCAGTAGGGTGTGGAACCCCCCCTCCCCCCCCGGGTGTGGACAGATGCGGCGATACGATGCGGAAGCTGTTGTATCCTCTGCTGTGGCAAGTCGACCCGCAGCTGTTGTATCTGGCCTTCGAGTTCCTGCAG
This sequence comes from Paramormyrops kingsleyae, assembly GCF_048594095.1. Lineage (NCBI taxonomy): Eukaryota > Metazoa > Chordata > Actinopteri > Osteoglossiformes > Mormyridae > Paramormyrops > Paramormyrops kingsleyae. The sequence goes on from NC_132810.1 coordinate 6,895,703, forward strand.
ATTGGCACTGGATCTGAGCTGATGCCCGATCTGATCCCACACGATTGATTGGGGAAAGATCAGGGGAGCTGGCTGGCCACAGGAGGACCTCAACATGATGCAGGCAGTACATAGACACACGTGCCGTATGTGGAAGGGCGTTGTCTTGTTGAAAGACTGTACCAGGGTGTTGTCTCAGGAGGAGTAAGACATGCGGACGCAGGATGTCACTGACGTCATGCTGTGCCATCAGGGTCCCCCGAATCACTACCAGAGATGACCTGAAGTCATACCCTATGTCTCCCCACACAATGATGTCATATCCTATGGCTCCCCACACCATGATGTCATATCCTATGTCTCCCCACACCATGATATCATATCCTATGTCTCCCCACACCATGATGTCATACCCTATGTCTCCCCACACCATGATGTCATATCCTATGTCTCCCCACACCATGATGTCATATCCTATGTCTCCCCACACCATGATGTCATATCCCCAGCCTCATGCAAACCCACAATGTGACCCATATCAAACTCCATCAAGTGCTGGTAATGCTGTCCTATGCGTCTACGAGGCGTCCTCTGTATCTGGTGACTAGACCTGCCAGCTCCTTGCAAATCAAATCATTTACATGCCCATTGCTGGTCTGCAGATGTACCAAATTACATCCAAATCGGAACATTACTTCTGAGTGCTTAACTTTTTTTGTCACTTAGTGTCAAATGCTGCATTTTGTTGTTATTTCTAGTAGAATTCCAGTCCTTTTTTCATTCCTTTATTTATATGCTTATAATAAACAAATTACAAAATAAATATTTTTTCCCAGAAGGGTAGTGCGTGGATCATTGTGGAAGGGAATATTCCCTTTGTTTTTCATCTAATGTGAATAATATTGATGTTTTATGGATCATTAGGGGTGTTTTTTCATGGAAAATGTTTAATATATATCTCTCATTGTGCAGAGGATTACTCTGGAATATTTTAGCACACACTGTTGCAACTTGGACAACTGGATTGAGTAATTTCTCTCGATTGTAATCTATGAGATTCATGTCTGTGCTTTATACCTATCCAAAGTTACGAGCCTGAGATTATTAGGTGCGAAAATCAACGCATGTTCTCAGGGATAACAAACAGATGAATATTAAGCCATTGTGATAAATGCTGAGGCGTTTTTATGAGTGGTCTTGACTGCTTTTGAAATAAAGCCTCGAGTCCTCTATGTCCGAGACCGAGACAAGACCGAGTCAAAATAAAGTCGATTATGAGACGAGACCAAGACTGCAAAAAATTGGGACCCAGACTGGTCTCGAATACTACAACACTAACTGCATTCACAAAGGCTGGTCGGGCACAAGTCCACATTTCAAACTACACTCCACAACATCGTTATAAATGAAATATAGATAATGATGGCCCACTGGCGCTCTGCATGAGCTGTCGGTCTGAAACAGGAAGACCGGATCTTCCCAGATGTTCGGCGCCACTCACAGCTGCAGGGGATGCGACAGTCGCAAAGAAATCTGTGGGGGTTTTATGCAAGTCATGCGAAAGGAGGCGCTCCTGCCAACAGCCGACGGTGTCACGGGTCACCGAGCCAAAGTCACAGGGCCGTGCCACCGACATCTTTCTAGATCTGTGGTATAGGACACGGGGCTCAAACACAATTCTGGTGTAACACGCATGGATGCCATCCGGACGGAGTGGCTGTCCCCGCAGCAGTCTCGTCGGCGGGGAGCTTTGCAGAGATGTGCAGCACAAGCGCGTCTGGCTATAGAGAGCGTGAGTGAGAGAGCGGCGGGAATAATTTCATTTCCACGAAGCAAGATCGCCAAGCACCATTGTACCGTAACGAGGACCTTAGCGGGCAAATCAGCCTATTACGTAAGGCTATTTTTAAACCTGCACTGGAGGTCAATCCATCTATTCCTCTTCGGAGTGTTGCACGCAGAGGGGGAAGCGATAACAACAGGCCAGGAAACTGGTCAATAATTTTGTACTGAACCAATGATCAGTAATTAAATGCACAAACTGGCTGAAGAACAAGTTCCAGAGTCAAGATTAATTAAGAATAAAAGCCCTTTTCTCCCAATGGTGCCGTATTTTTTGCCGTGTTGCTTAAGGTACCACGTCATCTTTGGAGCGAGTGGCTGGGATCTGTTACCACTGGCTGCTGCAAGCACAACCATAATAGTACACCACCCCACTGCAAAAAGCTTAGGGCCCCAGCCCTTACTGGCACTTTAGTAAAAGAAGGAGCCAGTTGTCACTGTGCCACTAAATTACAACCAGGTGCTAAACCCTGTCATTTTAATATACTGTATGGAACACCCTATTTGAAAACAGGTGTTTTTCAAAACACTGAAGCAGCTAAAGTGCCAGGTTTTTCATTCAGACTGGGGGGGTCAGTCAGGTGGGGTCACGCCCCGCCATTACTGAGGAGGAGAGTCCCCCCCTCTCAGGTGAGTCGGAAAATCCCTGCAGCAGGAGAGATCCACACAGATTAGTCCATGAAAGCCCCACTGCTGTTCTTTAATCCCTCTTTAATTAAAGTTAAAGTAGACTCCAGTTATCACAGTGGTGGTTGGCACATCGTTGACGTGATGCAGGGCATATGCCGCGGTTCCCCCCCCCCCCCCACCGCTCTGTGGGAAGGGGCACGTTGTGGCCGCTGATGGCCGTGAGGCACCAGGGGTAATAAACGCGTGATCCTGCGGGTTAATACAAACGGTTGACAGCTCCACCTGTCCATAAGCTCTACAGGTGTGGAGGGGGGAGGAGGGGGTGACCCTCACGGGGGGGGGGGGGGGGGGGGGTTTGGGCAAACTATTGGAAATTGAACCTTACTTGACCTCTAAAGCAATTACATAAAATCAGGCCTCGCCATGAAGAGCAGGGAAGCCATGATTTGTGCTGTTTGTCTTCACAGAGCTGGGATCAGGCAGCCACAGCGACCCAGAGACGGCAGGCAAACAGGAATTGATTGTTCCAACCAATCTTTCAAGGGGGAGTATGGCTAGGGGGGGCATGGAAAATAATACAGAGCTTTGCAGTAAATCCAGGAGATGTCATTTAAAAAATGAGTTGAATCAGCCATTTTCCAATCATTACGGACTGTCGAGTTTTAAGAATGAAATGGAATAAAAATGTTTTTAAATCAACCGACTGCGTAGCATCCTTGGAGCTGCTGGGCGATTTGTGTGTCCTGCAGAAATGCTCACAGTCCCAAAATAGTCTGGATAACATGGTAAACATAGTTTGTTAAAATAACTGAAATTACCATTGCCATCTGTGACCAGTGTTTGACATTTTAACCCATTTTGATGGGTGTTTCCATGAAATGACAAGCAAAGTAGCTCAGAAGCCAATCAAGATCCAAAAGATCTTGACCTTCTTCTGCACTGGTCCGGCGTAACACCAGTGATTCGATGATGGTCGGTGATAAGTGACGATCTGTAAACAGCACTAGATAAATGCTGATTCTAAGAGTTACCCGAATTAGACTGCTGGATTGATTAGTGTGTGGGGCTGCTGGTCAGCTGCCTTGAGGAAGAAGCTGTCAAAGGAAAGCAACAAGAGACAGCCAACCAGAAACGGCCATAGACATCCAACCAAAGATGACCGACTAAAGAGAGCTTACCAGTGATGGCCAATCAGAGGAAACCAAGCAGAGACGGTTGATCAGAGAAAGTCAAGCAGAGCTCAGCAACCAGAGCTCAGCTGACAGAACACAAAAATCACAAAACTAGTCAAATGCACATACAAATTCATAACAATTGTACTCCAAGTCCATCATTCATCCATTTTCTGTATCTGCTTGTCCTATTCAGGGTTATGGGGGGGGTCCGGAGCCTATGGGACAAGGCAGGGAACAACCCAGAATGAGGTGCCAACCCATCGCAGGGCACACTCACACACCATTCACTCACACACCATTCACTTACACACCATTCACTCACACACCATTCACTCACACACCATTCACTCACACACCATTCACTTACACACCATTCACTCACACACCTACAGACAATTTGGCAACTCCAATTCACCTTAGCCTGTTTTTTGGACTTGGTGGGGGGGGGAGACCAGAGAACGCAGAGGAAACTCCAAGATGACATGGGGAGAACATGCAAGCTCCACACACATACAGCTGGGAAGGAAACTCAAGTCCTGGTCTCCAGAGATGCGATACGAACCTGCTATCCACAGCACAGCCACACCACTGTTAATTCCAACATGTTCGAAATTATCGTGACATTCAAAGCAATCGTAACTTTATATTTTGATTTGCTTCAACATCAAAGATCTGTTCGCCTTCATCATCAGACAGCTTCACCTGAAACAGACAAGCCAAAGATTCTCAGAATAAAATCAGTATATTTCCTGCTAAAAATCACTGTCTCTCCCAGTGTAAGCCTGTGACATTGTGACCAGAGCTTCCAAACATCATGAAAGCAGTAATATTGGCACATAATATCAGTCTCCCGTGTGTTCAGCTGCTGGGTGAAGAGTGGAGGCACCAAGCCAGCGGTAGGTAGGTAAAGGAGAACATCTCATCACCTCAAAGCTCCTCACAAACCTTTCACCATTCAGGGCTCCAGCACCACTAGAATATAATAAACACACGAGAGCAAAGAGGATGACTCTACAGTTTTAACATGCCCTTTGAATATTAAATGTCCTCATATTTTTGGATGTTTCAGGCTGTATCGAAAAAAATAATGTGGAGAAGTACTTAAAAAGGGAGATAAAATAATTAATCAGAATTTTGTTACGGTAATTACAGGGGCAGGGGGATAAGTGCATCTTAGCTAAAAATGATCAGCTAAAAATAGTAGCTTATCTGCATCCGGCATAGTCGTGAAGTCGTTCATCCTTCGATTTTGTGAATCTTCAGACATGAAAGGCGTTCTGGATGCACATGTGCGTGGCGCTGCTCCTTTAACACGAGCGTCTGGGCTGTATTGAACGTGACGCAGCAGAGATGGTAGTCAGTCACTTGTGTCAAACAGCGAAATGCTTGATGAGGCCCCATTCCGGCAAACGGGGTGCCATGGGACCCCAGACAGAGAGGTACACACCAGCGTGTTGCACCCTCTGATGCTGCAGGGCTGCAGGGGGCAGCAGAGAGCACGCATGTGCGTGCGCATGCAGTCTGTCCTCTCCTGAGCCTGGCACAGTGCCGCTCACTCCCAGAACCCTGTAGCCAATCTGGGCTCTTCTTGTGCAATAATGACATCCAGTTAGAGCCAGACAAAAGCGGAGCTTTCTGCTATTTTTGGAGTGTTTTTTTTTGGGGGGGGGGGGCGGCGGTACTTTTCTAACCCCCCACACATGGCCGAGTCTGCCTCTGGCTGATTGGGGCACAGATGAAATCCAGCCCAGCTTCTGCAGCCAACACAAAGATACGGAGACACAGCTAGCGAATACCTAGCATGGTACCATCGAACTGAAACAGGGCCTTAATCCCGAAGGTTGACAGCGGATGTATGACTTAGGGGCGGGCAGAGCACAGATTCCACTCAGGGTGACAAGCCGGCAGGTCACATTCACACCAACATCAGGGTGCCGCCTGCTCATAGCTCCCTTTAACGAGTGTCAGCCTTTCGACACGCACTCATGGTAGCCTTCCCCTTGCACGTTCCAAACTCATTTTTAAGAGTCAGCACAAACACGGCCCCAGAGCGAGCCTTCTGGAATCTACCGCTTCCATCCTCTGCGCTTTGATCAGGTACGCGCTGTAACCCAGAGCAAATCCTGTTTTGCCTGATGTTCTGTTGTTCAAAAACCAAAATTATGAATATTTCCTGTCATTCATATACAGCTCTGGAAAAACTAAGAGACCACCCCGTATTTCTGTTTTTTTTTTTTGTTTTTTTTTTTGATCTGCATTTCTAAATCCTGGTTTAATCCTGGTTCTGCTGGCAGAAGGCTACACTGCGAGGCAGGCTGCTTCCAGGCTCAAAATTTATAAGACAGCAGGACACAAGAACAAGGTGAAGCAGGAGACACTGGGAACGACCAGAAACCAGCCAGATACTGGGCATAAGTGACTGTCTAATGCCAGAGATGACCGTCAAATTATCCGGCAGTGCCTCATGAGTCGGAGGATGACATCAAAGTGACCTTCAAAAAGAATGGGAAACAGTAAGTGGTGTGAAGTGCACTGTTAGGACAGGATCGTAACAGGCTCCTGGAAGCAAGGAAGACGCCCTTCATCAATGAGAAGCAGGGAAGACGCCCTTCATCAATGAGAAGCAGGGAAGACGCCCTTCATCAATGAGAAGCAGGGAAGACGCCCTTCATCAATGAGAAGCAGGGAAGACGCCCTTCATCAATGAGAAGCAGGGAAGTGCCAGGCTGTGGTTTGCAAAAAAAAATGTATATTTTACACAGACGCATACCCATAAATTGAGAAATGAGTGAAACTGAAAATTGCTGTGCTCTTAATTTTTTTCCAGAGCTGTATTTATGTTAAACTGGTCTATCGATCAAACAGATGAATTGTGCATTATATGTGCTAACTTGTTTTATGTGGGGCAAAAAATGCTTTAGTGTACACAGAATGGGCCGGTGAGTTTGCGGTGAGATCACAGCCCAGCGGAGGCAGGAGCTCACAGGCATGCATAACTTGGCTCTGTTTTTCGTGACATGGTGCTGGGGGTCTCCAGTGGCAAGTGTGTCTGCTTGCCGTGATTCCCGCCTCAAGAGCTGAGCACAACATAGCGAGCAGATACAAAAAAAAACAACACAAGCAGCATACATAACTAAAACGGTGCGTCAAGGTGATCTGAGGGGGGCGGTGGAACGGGGAAGCAGAGATACTTAGGGGACGGTATGGGGTCACCTTCCTCATGACATGAAAACACCTTTTTCATTGAGATATTACGTACGTTCACACAGCTATGCGGGGCAGATGCATGCTTTGTAATGTGCCCTCGGATAAGCGTACACTATGCAATGATACATGACCAGCTTTGCGTCATCGAGTCAGAACCAAAACGGACCCACACATGTGGCTTAAGGTTCTACGCCTTCAGGGACCGCGGACTTCGATGGCGCTTAGCTAGGGATGCACCTCCCATCGAGAGGCGGCTCGTAAACCACAGAGGCACTAAAAACAACAGTCCCCGACGAGCCCGTGTGTAAATTCAACTGGCGCCCCATGGGCCATGAAGACCATGATTCATGGCCCCCCCATATTTATCATCGGGGACCTTGATATTACTACAGATACGGCTGAGCCACCTTCCCCCACACACAGAATTTAATAAACCAGAAAAACAGATTTTATACGGGCAAAAAATCTCATCCCTTTAACTGGGTTTTATTATGGCATTCCCTGGAATTATCTTTCTTATTTGCCATTAAAAGCCATTCAGTTCCATCTCACGCAGCTTCCTCCCCGCCAGCTTAACTCCAAAACCCACACTCCGGCAAGAGCCTGGCTCATTAGGGTCCTATTTGTTTCGAAACCCTAATTTAATTAAGCCGTCTCCTTTTTAATAAGCTGGCCCTCAGGGGTCTTCTGTGCCTGACAACACAAACGCTGTGCACCCCCGGCCTGCCGTCTTGGGAGAGCTGAGGTTCTCCCCGAGGCCCAGCACCGCACAAAGGTCCTCTTGTGGGGTCCACCAGGAGAAAATCCCAGCTTGCCATCACCCTCCCCCACACTACCCATAAGGCCGAGGGCTCACCGCTCCTGCGGATTCAGCCTGCCCTCATCCAATCACCATGGACAGACGATATCATTGATGCATGCCAACATGAAAGCCGTGAGGAGTTTAGTCTGGCTGAAGCATTGTTTCGGGTGAGGCACTTACCTGTGGAAACGAGCAGCCTGGGAGGTGGAGGCGGTGGTGGTGGGGGGGGCAGCGGAGGGTAGGGCCTACAGTGGCAGGCCAGCTGGCATGTGTCACTCACCTTCGCGGCCACAGTCCGCGAGCATGACCTCTGGAGGTCGCCTTGAGTGCACTGGGGGGGAGGGGGAGGTTACAGTCACATTAATGCCCAACCACTGGAGCCTAAACAGAAGTACAGGAACAACATGGACTGCAGTCTTAAACCTGAATGACAAAAACATGTGCTTGAGACCTAAAGCGGTGTGATAAGGTCTGTTAGGGGAATCACATAACCCCTCCCCCCCAAAAAAAAATAAAAAATGTGCAGGAGAAACCATCCAGGCTCTGGTATGTGAAGGAACCCCGGCCGCCCACTGTGGGCATGCTGTGACCGCCGTGCTTCATAGGAGAGAGGAGTTTCCTCCTACGTAGAGGGAGCAGAAGTACCCCAGGCTGAGAGCCGCTCCTCTGAAGGGCCGCCCACCGCCAGCGTGGGCGCCTCCCAGGAAGAGGGCAGCTGGGCCACGAGCATGCCGAGGAGAACCCTGGTTTTGAAATCCCTATGGTTAAACCAGGCTGCGGGACACTCCACACTGTGTTTTCTTAAACCAAGCTGCTTCAGCTAAACACATACACACACACATACACATATTCCCTCAGGGTCTGAGAGGCACTTCTAACCGCTTACACATCTCAGGTGACACGCGTCCCACATCTAGGTGTTTTCACAGTTGTTTCCCGAGGTGCGACGCAGACAGCCGTAGCAAACGGAGCGCCGGGCAGAAAGGTGAACTAACACACACATTACACCGTATTTCGCGGTGATTTTACAGCTACATGCGCTCTGAAGGCGCTTTCGAAGCAGCCCTGTGTCGTGATTTTAATAAAATTGGCTTTAGTGGCCGGAACCCAAACTAACACTTACGGCTCCTAAAAGCCAACAGTTCCCTTCCACCCCAAAATAAGTTCTCCTGAAACCCGAAATACGCATAATCCAAACTCCTCTCAGTTTGTGCATTAAGTTTGAGACTGACAAATACTGCAGACCGTTAACTGTAGTTTATTCCAAGCGGTAATTACAAACATAAACATTTATACTCAGTACACAAAGCGACTGACGTGTGACTGCAATACATTTATGCTATTTTCAAAATAAAATACCCTACTGTCACCTAGCCTCCACTTTTTCGCACCATTAATTTATTGTTACGACTCAAAGCTACAAATTAATTTCCGCAACAGTAACACCGTTGCCGCACTGAAAGCCCCACTGTTATCCGGCGAGGGACCCGAGATAAAAGTTCAGACAAGCAAGAAGAAGAGAGGAAGCGAAGGACCCACCTGCAACAAGAGCAAGAAAGACGTGAGAAACCAATGACCGAAGAGAAAACGCCAAAAACTTAAAATGAGCGCTGGGTGGTCGCGGAACAGCATTCCTCCGTCTTTGGGGCAGGCAGACGAGCAGGAGGCGCTTCGGAACACTTAACCCGCTTTACCCGCTGCGGCGACGAGATTGCGACCAGCCGATTCCAGGAAAGATCTGCACCGCATTCTCTTCTTTGGATCCCCGGTATCGCTAGCATGGGGGAGCCTGGATTGCCGTACACCGAGCTCCAGCAGTTTTTGACAATTTCATTTAGGTTCTGTAAAGTTAATCCACCCGGCAAAAAAAGACATAAAACACGCGGGCGAACAGATGCACAACGTCTGAGAGCGAAGTTCTCCGCTGCGCCGCTGGACGGGAGCGATGGTGAGGCGCACTCAAACCTGATGTCCCTTTCCGATCGGGGGCAGGTCTGTACCACCAAAGTTGTACTAACTAAACACTTAAATAAGTGCAACGCCAGAAACACATCTATCTCCCGGCATCTGTAAAAAGAAACTGTAGGCGCTGACTCCCGATCCCCCAGTTTAGGTTGGCAGCGTAAACAATTGCGTGTTTATCCCCGATGGGTACAGCGATCGCCGCTGGAGGAGTGGTGCACCCCTCCTTGGTTAAAAGCGCATTAGGAAAACACCCGTCCGCCCGGCTACTAACATCAGTGTCGCTCGCAGTCCCAAAAACATCGGGGCAGTCCCTCCAGCTCGGTGCTCAGTGCGAATTTCACTGGAGGTACCCGGATTACATCAGCGTAATTCGGGTCGGAGAAAAGTGCACAAGGTCCGTGTGTTTCATGGGAATTGACGAGCCGCGAAACGTCGAGGCGGCCGAAGTGTCAGTTTGCACGGCGCTTGCAGAGACGAGCTTCTCTGAGGACGGTTTCCGTAGGTCGCATCGCCAGTCCGTCAGCTGGCGGGGCTACTCACGGAGACTGGGGTCCTATCGAGGAGGCTGTGAACCGTGTTTTACGAGAGAAGGGAAAAAAACGCGATGAGATCAAAAGATTGAAAGAGAGCAGTGGAGAGATTCAGGCAGCCTGCCCAGTGCCACCCGCCAGTAGCACATTGCAGTCTTCTATCGTTCAGCCCGACGGCCTCCCCTCTCTCGGTTCGGTTAGGAGGTGCGTGATCCCTGCCGCTGGCCCTGACAAAAAAAGGAAAAACTGCCCGTCAGCATCGCGGAACCGTAACAGGTCCTGGCCCAATTTGGATGAAGGGTTCAATGAATATTAAGAAAAATATATATATGCCGAGGGGTAAACCCCTACTTTAGCTTATTATTTGAGGGAACACAATCACATTAGACCCAACGCGATATTTAATTATTAATGAATGCTCTAAAGACGCCGCATACGAGGATTTGCATTAGAGAATTGGAATATGCATTATACTGTGTGTTACCGCACTATATGGGGATCTACGAGGACGCCCGGGATTTCTCTGAGAGCAAGAATAAAGCACTGGAAAAGTTGCGTAATAACTCTGGCACTGGTCCGTGACTAATGCGCGACAGCTGATTGTCATCAGCCTTTCCTCTTTGTCCCCATTTGCAACGCAAACGTGTAGTCATGTGGGGGAATATGGAGCTAACGTATCCATTTAAAGAGTGCTAGGACAAGCGGGGACAGAAAATGGATGGATGGGTGTTCGACACTAAAGACCAAGACTATACTAGGACATAATTTTGGGGTGTGAGTTTTCATTCTTTGCTTGGTGACGTAGCTCGCCTTTGAGAAGAGAAATACACCCACTCCCAGGGGGCATGGTGGATTCAGTCAGCCCTGCAAACAGCCGGGGGGGAACGCAGAGTTAGTCAGGTTCTGCTATAGAGAGAGGTCAGAAGATCTTAGGAGGGAACGAAAGATCGATCTGACAGCTGTGTAGTAAGCGCCCTGAAGGTGAGCTCTCTCCCTGATCTTCCTCCTCATAAACGATTCACCTAGAGGAGTAGGAAGGACACTCCTCACTATCCACACCTCCACATGGAGGAGGACTTGGTGGATGGGGGTGGAATATGCTATCTATTCAAACGTTCCAGTGGACTTTGTGTCATTGGTGGATCACAAACCTGTAGCAAACATCTCTTTGGAGAGGCATCGGTGTACGTGCAGTTAGGGGTCACCCCTCTCCCGAAAATGGACACCGTCCTATGAATGTAGACTCTTGTAACAGAACAGACACTGGCTCATGGCACATTTCCAGAGTATTACTTCCTTCCCCCTTTTGCAAACATATTAAGCATGCATGCATTTCACGAGTGTGTCACATTCTTATGATGGGTGGTGCTCCTTGATCAGCTCCATGATCACCAAAGGCAAAAGGGAATATTTCTGGCAGTGATTCCCATTTAGCCTCATTAGGAGCTGCGCCTTTGTCCTCCATTTAAAGCAGCAGCCTAGTACTGGTCACAGCCCAGTATGTAAGGTGACGTCACCATATGTAACGCCACCTTTGCTTATTGACTTGGCTCTTTGATCACATCTTCACCTGCTATTTTTTGTAGGAAGCGATCGAGGCGGAATGGCATGCTGGAGTCGTGGGGGGGGGGGGGGGCTAGAGTACCAGTGTAGTCAGGGGGTGGGACATCCTGCCTCCTACTCCCTCCCCCCCCCCCCCCCCCCCGCTGATAAATGGCGATCTGCCGCCGGCTCTAATCAGCCTGGGCACACAGTCCACTCCCCCGGCGACCGTTACCACACACATAAAAAACACCCACACCACTCCTTCAGAAGCATTTGCTGCTCAGATCAAGGTCAAGTGGCAGCAATAGCTGTGAGGCCTTTTTAGATGAAATAAACAGGACATGTAAAACAGCACTCACAGTAGCATACACACATTAGTGTTACATCAGCACTACACATACACCAGTGTTACACACATCAGCATTACACATACAACAGCGTTACATCAGCATTACACACACATCAGTGTTAAACATATACCAGTGTCACACACATTTCAGCGTTACACAGCGTTACACACACATCAGTTTCGCATATATCAGTGTTACGCAGTGTTAGATCAGTGGTACCCAGATATCAGTGTTACACACATCCCTGTTACATCAGTGTTACATCAGCAGTACACGCATATCAATGTTACACGCATCTGCGTTACATCAGTGTTACATCAGCAGTACACGCATATCAATGTTACACGCATCTGCGTTACATCAGTGTTACATCAGCAGTACACGCATATCAATGTTACACGCATCTGCGTTACATCAGTGTTACATCAGCAGTACACGCATATCAATGTTACACGCATCTGCGTTACATCAGTGTTACATCAGCAGTACACGCATATCAATGTTACACGCATCTGCGTTACATCAGTGTTACATCAGCAGTACACGCATATCAATGTTACACGCACCTGCGTTACATCAGTGTTACATCAGCAGTACACACATATCAATGTTACGCACTTATCAGCATAGATGCATCAGTGTTGCAGCCCCCACCCGTCATGGTGTGCCTGGCATTTAAATCACACACAGCCGTGTGTGGCCAGTGCGTGGTCATCATTTACCAGCTCTTGTTCTTTCTGGCACTAGTCCAGAATGTTGTATGGGGTCTCCTTGTGAGAAGCCTTGTAAATGACATTCTAAAGCCTCTATTTCAAGCACAATGAACTGAGAACAAAGTGCAAATGCAGTGGTATGAAATTCTGCTGACATCCATTTTTACTGACCTTGGATGTCTTTTTATTTTATTCTGTATGTTTACGTGCACACTAAGAAAATCAAATTATTTTGTCAGTCCTACTAAAACCGGACTTTTAAAGTACATGTAAACATGTCAGTCCAACTGAAATCGTACTAAGTCATATTTCTCAAAGTCAGACTAAGACACCTAGATAATGCGATTGGGAGTCGATTTAAAACTGGCTGAAACTGAAACTGGCCTAGGTGCCCTGTGCATGCTCCTGTTTCCCCCCTCGGCTTTGACCCGGAAGTAACAGAAGAAGCTGGTACCCAGAAGAAGCTTAGAGCATAGCAGAGGTCACGTTGTTGGTTCACTCCATACACCGGTGTCATCTGCTTTCCACAAGGAATAGCGTGCGTCTCCTTTGTAAAAAAAGAAAGAAGGAAAAAAGGACAACATATGAAATGTACAGCGCTGTAAAGCTGTCCAATTCACCGCTCAACTAAAGGGTGTGTTTCCACCACACCAGGTACCGTAGTTTTGGTACTTCAAGAAGGTACCAGAACTGCGCTACTTCAAGGTGTTGGTTTTCAACTGGCATAAAAACCGGGACCAAATGACAACATGAAGTGGGGTATTTTATACTGAATTAAAAAAATGGCTGGATGGATGACGTGCGATATTAATACCAACATCACATGTAGTGCACATCCGATTCTTACATCGCTAATCAGCTAGATTAAGATCAGGTTATTTTTTACCTTCAATTTGGTACAGATATTATAGCACAGGGAGTTTAAGTTTTGTTAAAACATTTTTACTCTGTCATAGGAAAAAAAACTTGGCTAGTTTTGCAATTTTAATGATTATTCCTTTTCAAGATTATCTAGTATATGTTTAAAAATCAGTTTAAAGTTTACCTCCACTGCTTTTGCATGAGCGCTGCATGTGTTCTCCAAGAAAATCAAACATTTTCATCCTTGCTGTTTAAATCACTCCTAGACGGGTTCATGAGAAATTTATGTTCCTTTTTGTTTCATAAATACCCCAATATTTATTACAACAAAATCACATTACAATATTTGAAAAATATCCAATATCCTGCTGTCATAGTATATTATACAATATACTCTATTTCTTGTTATTTCTTGTTCATGTTGCTGTCCTGATCTTGTCGTGTCTGTTCTTCTGACCAGATCGCAATTAAATCTCATGTCACTTCATTTGTCCATGCATCCATTATTATTTATGTTATTATTTTTTTACGTCTGTGACATAATAGGTCAACCGGAAAAAGCCCAATACTTACAAGCTGAAAGGAGCCATATCGCCACCTATTGTAGCAGAGTTGGACATACTTCCATCAATAAATTGTTTCCCCTCACATGCATGTATACTGGGACAAGGACAGTAGTCCGATAAAATGGCGTAGTCGAGCTATAACCGTAGCACTTAGCTGTGCCTGTAAACATACTTATCGTTGCTGCACGATTTCAGTTTTCTGGATCAAAGATTTCCTGGTGTGAGTTTGTGCTTAAATGTAATATACCTGTCCACAAAGAGACACATGGTACCAGCTCATGGAACCAGGACAGCAATAATCAGAGTTGGGTAATTCAGTTCCAGAGAGTAAAAGTCCAGACCGGGATTTTGTTTCAATCAACCAGTTGAGTACTCTGTGACTGTGACTCTTTATGCTCAATTGGTTGGTTGAAGCAAAATCTTGGTCTGGACTGTTACTCTCTGGACCTGAATTACCCAACTCTGGCAATAAACAGTACCTGGTGTGCCCCATGTCACAGTCTACTGTCCCAGTGGTTTTTCTCCTGACCTCCATGCAGCCCTGCTGGTAGCTGTACCTGAGAGGAGGGCCTTCAGGCTGATTATCGTATCACACAGATTTCAGATGAATAATGGGGAGCAGAGTTCCTGTGGGAGGAATCCATTGCCATCACGCTGATCCTAGACCAGACTATAATTTATCTTTTGGCCCTGGACTTAATTTGATTCCCAGAAGCTGGCATCAGCTGTAGAGAGCCTCTCCAGAAAGTCCAGGAAGAAACGCATAAAAGAATCGTGAAGCATTTTCAATGCATTTGGGGCCGTTTAAGAGATAAAGCTTTTGTTTATTCAAACAGATCAGTGACGTTTAGCACCCCAGAGACCTTGCATACCCTGCTGTGTTTCCAATCACCTGATTCTCTTACCTCCATTTTAAAGTCTCCCAGGTGCAGCCAAGCAGCTGCTAACTGATTAGCCTGCAGTAGTGTTACCTGTCGCTCTTGATAAACAGCTGAATATTCAGTCTCCCTGGTGTTCCACTCAGACGATCGACCGTGATATCGACCGGACCAAACTTAGGTAGAGCTAAGCGAACATGAGAGAGCCTCAGTAGGCTGTCACAGAGGCAGGTGACGTGCTTGAACTTCAGTTTGCTGATTGGAGAAGCCTGACCACTGCCCTTTTCTGCTAATTGCTGGATGTTTCCGTGAACACGGCCCCAAACTGATGCCATTTAATTACAGGAAGCTGGTAGATGGTGCAGCAGATTAAGAAGGTGGAGAGGCCTGCTTCATCGGCAGTTTGGACCCCCCCTCCCCACTGGCTGAACTTGAAGACTGTAAACATTATTAAATGGCGATGGATGAAGTTGGTATGGATTGAGGTCCACGCTTGACTGATAGCCCTCGATGTTGCCATTCCGCAGCTGGGAGAGGGTGCTCAAAGGTGGAGGAGGGCTCCGCCTTCCTGCTGGGCTGGGAACAGGCCCCAGCAGCGCGCTCCCACTCCTGATGAATGACTGACAGAGTGATGACCTCGCCTACCCACAATCCCACTTCAAGCCCATAAATCTGCCACGAGGATCATTTAAAGAGCTCCTGGACTTCCTGTCTGTCTCAACCAGTGACATAATACATATTTCTCATCTTGTGAATGCCGTAAAATACATTTCCATAAAAACAATGATTAGGCGTAGCTCCCACACAAAAACATGCACATATTTCCCCAGCCTATTATGTCCATCTCAGCTTGGACTGACTGCAGGCTCGGTTCTGGTCGGATCAGCCGTTAAAAAAAAACATTCTTGGTTCTGCTCAAAAATTTTTTTACAGTGAGACATAAATAATTTCACAGAAACTGACGTTTTACATCTTCCCTTTATTAGTCTTTAAAAAATTAAAATCCTCTTTTTATTGAGTTTAATTGCACACCAGCTGACACGCTTGAGATAAAATCCCAAAAAGTGATCATTTTTACATTATCTGCTGCTGGAATTCGCCAGCCGTACTTGATGCTATTAAGTCTGTAATTTATGAAGTCATGAGTATTTATTTTAAGGGGATGTATTTTTAATTCACTTTCTGCTCCTATTCAGAAGAAAGACTGAATAAATGAGGCATCATTAAAGCTGATCAGGGAGGGGATCAGACTCCTAGATAGGCAGCAGCTTCTCCTTTGGCTTCTGTTGGCTTATATTTATATATTTTTTTCTTCTCAGAAAAGTCGGCCGAATGCCCTGAGACCCACCACCTCATGCACTGTTGATATGACGTGCCCCCCCCCCCCCCAGGGCCAGGTATGCTGTGAAGAGCTGATAAATCCTGCCAGGGGTACAAGGCATCCCACGGGGGCCATTCGGCTGGCCGCCTGAGCAGCCCGCGTCCAGAATCGATGCACGGGCAAGACAGAAGCCTTAAATCACCTCCCCGTTTCTGCTGACGGTGGTTAAAACCCCCGGCCGGCAAACAAGCGGCTGTCACAACACGATCCATCACGGGACCGACTCCCGCGCCATAGATACCCTGGTGGCAGGTGGGGGGGGGGGGGGCAGGCAGGCAGATTCTGCACCCACAGGGTCGTGACCCCGTCTTACACATACCAGCCTTTGTGGCGCCACCTGTTGACTCACCCAAGCTAGTAACTTTCCCTCCAAATAATATAATTTGCACACCAAGATTTTATTGTGCTTCATGCGCACAACAGACCCAGCTCTGTGTCCGTCTCAGACCTGGTGCAATAATGGCAGGTAAATCCACTGGTGGGAATGGCTTCTATGTGCTGTTGGTGCCTCTTTTCCCATTTCTACTTTTCTAAGATGGCGGCATGTTAAAGGGGCTGCCGCAAATCGGCCAGTCATCCGGCGAGGATTTCGGGACTGTTTGAATGGGGCCTGTGATGGCTACAGAACCGCAGGCCGACATTCAGGGCGGATCCGACGATGGACTCAGAAGTGGACCCTCTGCGCCCTTCTGCTTTTGGAATTTGTTCAGCAGTGAGGTGGACCTCCAGGACCCCGCCTCGCACGTGAAATGATACCCCCCAAACGAAATGGTTAGAAATCACTGGAAATTGGCCGTGCTGCACCACAATTTCGCCATCAGGAGCCGGTGACAGGAAAAGCCGTATCGAGGATCCCTGGAACAGGGCAGCACACGTGAGCGTGCAGCAGCGCATTGGTGCGACACTGGAACGCAGTGGTGCGACACTTCCCAGAAACGCCTGGAGCTGGCCGCTATTATACATAGAGGAGGCAGCAGGATCTGCCATCGCCTCACATGCTGGCCCATCCTCAGGGGCCCAGCCAATGAGGTAAGAGCGCCTGCTAATGACAGGGCATGAGGGCACAATTAATCTTCAGCTACTTTTATGGTAAAGCGGGGGGACTGTTTACGTGACCCACTGAAACACTACTGGCCTGTGCCAGGAAATTAATGTAACTAAACACAGCCCTGGGACATAAGTCAGGGGAGTTAAACAAACGTACCCCTCCCGACACCCCCCGGAGGGATCAGGGGCAGGGGGGGGCATTCTGACAGCTGAGTACGGTGGCATTTTCTAAAATTAGAGAAAAATGGAGTATTTCTTATGTGTTCAAACCTCCCCTAATCTAGCGAGAGCTGTCATGCTTTGTGTACGTCGTTTCCCACTGTGCCTCATTCTCGCATGGGGATGTGGGTACGGTCACCTGTCCAAAGGGCCCGACACACAGCCCTCCTCCTGACTCATTACAGGGCGATACCTTTGCCAGGTCACTCCATTCCAGTTCATTTGGTTATTTACGCACTTTGCCGTGTAACCAAGGAGAACAGCAGCATCTATAAGTGACACATGTCCATCAGAGCCCAACTCTTCCTCACTACCTACATCGGAGGATTATCGAGGTGTGACTTTGTCTATCACACTTGTTTCTTAACAGACCGCCCATGCTTGTAGAATGGATTATAATAGTAGTAAGTCATATACTGCTTAAGTACAGTGGTTACAGTGTCCGATATTGTTGTTCCAAACGCACATAGTCATTTTAATAGCAAACTGAAACGCAAGGATATTTTACTTTGAAAAGATGCTACTTACCCAGGCTTTCTTGTGTATCTAAAAACTGCCCTATGAGGAGATGTGAGACTCAGTGGAGCTGGAAGATTGTCAAATGTTGGCTGGGGAGGGGCAAGGCACGTCTGAGCCAGCAGTGCATTGGAAGGTGCGGAACCAGCAGGATTGACAGGTGGGCCTCCTACCTTGCTATTGTAAAGCACCTTGTGACCAGTGTCTGTGAAAAGTGCTATATAAGTAAACTTTACTTACTTACTTACTTACCTACTTACTAAGTGTCCCGCTAAGGGAAAAGGGAATGTTTATCAGAGCTATCCAGAGAGAAGGAGACAGTCTCAGTCAGCCAAACAGGCACACAATCCACCTATCAATTTGAAATATACCAGCAATGGGAATGGATGGGGGTGGTTGTGTGTGTGTGTGTGGGGGGGGGGGGGGGAGGGGGGGATTCCACCTTCTGTTCTATTTCAGAGTGATAGTTGGGAAAATCTGACCTAGACTGCCTGAGGCTTCATATATATTCACAACCATCGTTACCACAGGCCAAGGCAGCAGAGAAATATTCAGCCTCTCAAACCCATTTACCCTCCAACACAACCTACAGACTGATATGCAGAAGAAAAGCCTGATCATTAGTAATGAAATCATTTCATGTGCCTGATGCAGAGAGAAATGTCAGGCTCTGTGAGATCAGCAGAAATAAATGTCTTTGACCAGAATTTATGCTCTGATTTCTCACTCTATATGCCCGCTTCCATGTGTGCATATAATTACAAATGCTGTGCACAAAGTTTTTTCTTAAAGCCGAAGTAAAACAACTGAAATACCAGCTCTGCTGAGGAAATTCGTTTACTGAACTCTTACAGGGCCTTGAAATATTCAGTAAAGTGCTCTATTGCCATCTAGTGGAACAACGGTATACTACATCAGCTCTCTGATAGCAACCCAAATTACAAAATCGTCCAACACTACCAATGGACTCAAGTAACACAATATAAACGTAACCGCCAGGTAAAGTCATGTTATGCATCGGGTCTTCCTTCTGTAAATACAGTTCTAGGTTGTTACCATTGTGTGCAGGGAATTACATAAAAACTGCTACACTGATGGGAAACATATTCTTACACTTAACACTGCAAGCCCTATGAACTGCAGTGGTTTATTTAGCATACAGTTGTAACAAAGCTATTTAGGCTTAAGTATAAACTCATGAGCACAGCAGAAACTCTCCTCCTGAAATGTGACTCTTGAGCCCAGTGCTTCAAACACTGTGACACTGGAGTGTATTTGAAATTGACCCTCAGCTGGCTAGATGAACTCTGAACAAACACTGGTCTTCTGCCTGGGGGGGGGGGGAATTGCCAGCTCATTGTATCAGAGCATCCATGGGGGATATTTAGCAGAGCTCTATGTCCAAGATCAGTTTGAATTTCACCTGGATGGAACGCTGTGACCCCTGTAGGGGAGGCATGCAGGCTGTGCATGTGTGTGTGTGTGTGTGTGTGTGTGTATGTGTGTGTGTGTGTGTGTGTGTGTGTTTGTGTGTGTGACACTTACAGCTGCACCTATTCATTCCCTAAAAGCCCCGCCATCTGTCTTGAAGGCCGAGATGCCTGAGAGTCTCTGACACCGCGACGTGCCGTGCCCCCCCCCCCCCCCGCACCGACGTCGCCGCTCCCAGCGGCTCCACTTGAAAGTAAACAACGCGGCGGTTCAAAGTGTGGCGGGCGCTTTGGTGTGCGCGGCTGGCCATTCAGCGGCCGCCCGCGGCAGCGGTTCAGCCGCTAATAAGAAGGGTAAACACAAACAGAACGCCCGCCGGCACTGGCTGCACCTGCTTTGGCCCCGAACCGCATCCACTTTTAATCAAGTCCTTTCTGAGGCGGCATGCAGCCGCTGGCTCGCCGCGTCTGTTTGATGAGGCTTGGCGGAGGAGCAGCCCGCGTCGCCCCACGCCGCTCTCGGGTTCAGCCCGGCTTCCGCGAGCCTCTCTGTCAGTTTTTGTCCCATTCCGGCACTTAAGCGCTCGAATGAAGCTAATTATTCTGCTAATTGAACTAATTTGGCCTTCCCTTGCAAGGCCATTGCTGCCGGCTGCTATGAGAGAAGGCCCTCACGCTCCCTGGCTATCTGGGGTGGGTGACTGGGGGGGAGTGGAGTGGGGGGTTCCTGATTAAAGATGGCCGACTTTAAAGTGACATAAATAACAGGCCGCGCCCCATCCGTCTTACTCAAGTTGGCGTGACGACGAGACGTGGGGGGATTTATCAGTCCCGAATACTTCCCTTTCTCTCCCCCCCCCCCCCCACCCCCACTCACTTCAAAGACCAGGAGTGGGACTGCAAGCCCAGGAACGGGGGGGGGGAGGGTGATGGTGGTTGTGTGTGTGTGTGTGTGTGTGTGGGGGGGGGGGGGTCACTATTGTTAATTGGTCTTTTGAGCTGAACAGCAAGGTGGACAGGATAGAGCACTGGGACCAACAATGGGCTCCATCACCCTCTTAGATGGCTACCGGCCGGGCCTGACGAAGAAGGATCGCTGCCCCAAAACAAGGGCCTGTCTGTGCAGCTGCTGCTGGGGGCTTGGGGACAGTGAGTCGGGCAGAGTGTTCAGAGTAGGTCGCTCTCCTGCTCATCTGGACATGCGCATGTGTTCATGTGTCAGGGCCCTGCAGTCAGATTTATCTGGTGTTGCTATGGGAGCCAGCGTGGGGAGGACAGAAATGAGTCCAATGTCCTCATTGTCGCTACAGTTCTCATTCTGCTGCTTTTTCTCCGCACCATTTGCATTTGTGCGCATATTAATTTTGTCTCTTGGACGGTCTTTTATATTCACCTATTTAGTTCATTTCGAACAAATACGTATATTAATCCATCTATTAAGGGTGAGATTTTTGTTATGGAATTAGCTATGAAATAGTAAAGCAAATAGGTATCGGGTTCAGAGATTGGATAGTGTCATTTCTGTCCATCTCACTAGGATTCTCTAAACCCTTATTCCGTTTCCATATGCATGGGACACACTGCTTTTCCACAGGAAAAGATACATGTCCTGTATCGGTCATCCCGAGAAACTGCTGTGACGAAACAGACGTGAATACAGAAATAATAATAATATCATCCCATATTGTTATAAGACGTATCTCATAAACTGTTTTTTTTTTTTAAATGTATCTGGCATAAAGGAATTTGCGTTAGGTAGGCCTATGGGTTAGATGTGCGCTTAGGGTATTGGATTAATTAATTCTGAATTCATGACCAGGCAGTACATATCTGTGTTTGTTTTATGTCACTAAGACCCTCAATTACGCGTGCGCACTTAAATTAAAGTCGGCCGTGTACAGTATTTCACTCTTAAAACTTGATCATGCAACTTGACAGTTCATCGTAAAAATCCTTTTAACCAAATGATGGGGTCGGCGAGGTGGACTGCGGTCCGGTTTGCGACCCGGTCTGCGGTCCGGTTTGCAGCGGAGGCTGCAGGGGGTGATCTGTTGTACGTTACCTTGAGGGACAGTCTGCGCGTATTTAGTGCCACCTTGCCGGGAGGAGGTGCTTCAGGGGAGGGGGTGATTGGTACTCCTTTTTTTCTCAATAAGGGGATGGAGCTCAATTAGCATTTCACAAGTCCTTTCTCCCTTTTCTATTGCCACCTTCCCCGCGGAGCCCATGCTTTCTCCGCGGATTGTCCTGTTTTTGGCCCTTGTCGGCGTTGGCAGGGTGACAGTATTCGAGTGTGCAAACTTGTGCTATTGTCCCCAGGCCAGGAGGAGCCATGGAGACCTCACTAATATGACACAGGAAAATGTTTGCTGATGGCAATTCTATGGGCTTTGTCCAACTCTTTCTCCTTCATGACGACTCGATTTAAGTCTCTAAATGTTTGACTACAAATGCAGGAGTGCTATCCAGCTCCTTTTCCTTTGTCCCGCGAGGTTTGAATGAGTAATTCAGCCTTTGTGTGGCTCGATTGAAGGGGCAAACATAAAGACAAGATTCTTGAGCGTTCAAGCCCCCTTTCCATGGATATGCGCACATCTCTTTAGATTCCACCCCCCCCCCCCTCCAAATCCCACTTTTTCTGACATCACTCTTAGAAGGGGAAAAGAACTCCAGATCAGAACAGTTAAAAGTAGCCCGAACTGAGCCCTAAAAGCTGGCATTGTCTCGTGGCGGTGAAGCATGCCCACTGCCAACCCCCAGACAGACTTAAGTTATATTCGAGAATAAAAGATTTAAGTAGTCTTTGCACACCGTCAGCATACGACGTTTTTGAGACGTCGGAGAGGAAAAAACGTGACAGAGGTTCAGGGGTCCGAAAAGTGAGGGACAGAACAGAGAGGAACGGCTGCAAAGAAATATTGCATCTATTAGCCGCTTTTCATGGGGGGTGTCCCCATGACAACAATTTGCAATGGAAAAGAATGTGATACCGGGAAGCTCGGTGCCTGATTGGGGTGCATTGTGTCGCGAAAGAGGTCGCTGATTGGCTTGAAGAAAGCACCACAACTACATGCTGTTTATATTCATTCAGCTTGTTCAAGTGGTATAACTATTTTTGGAAGAGAGGTTGTGTCGGGATTCTTCCATTCAGAGGGACGGTAAGTTTAAGAACGGCAAGTTGGGAAAAATTTCTTACTCAAGCGATTGTGACATGCAGGATATGTTAACAGGGCAAAGTAGCTTTGGGTTATCGGTGTGAAAACGTGACGCTCCCAATCTTTGCGTTGTGAATGATGCGAGAATTTTATATTTTTTTAGGTTATGATGACGGCAAAGAAATCCGTAACTTGCACCGATAGTATGGATTAACCGAATCCATAAATCTAATAATGAAATCATGGCCAGCGCGGACAGTGAAGTAAAAACATTGCTGAATTTTGTCAACTTGGCATCCAGCGATATAAAGGCTGCCCTTGACAAGTCCGCCCCGTGCAGGCGCTCGGTGGACCACAGGAAGTACCTACAGAAACAACTGAAACGCTTCTCTCAGAAGTGCTCCAGGATGCCCTCCAGGTGCCATGCGTACAGGGCGGGTGAATGCGGAGTCCCCAAAACCCTTGAAGACAAATCTGCAGTGTTCGCATTTGAACCAGCAAATCGTAACCTCCAGCTTTCCCGATTGAAAGACAGGAGCGGATCGGAAGTGCGAAGCGAGGACAATTCCGGGCTGAATGCGAAGCCCAAAGCGGAGCGCGATCCTCACAGGCAAGACCAAGTGCCCATGAGGAAACGGCAGCTCCCCGCGTCTTTCTGGGAGGAGCCCAGTTCCTCCAGGAGCAAGCGAGATGCTTTCCCAGTCTCCTGGAGGAAGAGCCCTGGAGACGCCGGAATCAGCGGGCCTTCAGCTCCGGAGGAGGAGAAAAAGAAGAAATCTTCGGACGAGAGAAAAGCTCATTTAATACTCTCGAGTGAGCAGATCGCAGCCGAGAAAGAGCCGCTAATGCTGGACATCACCCCAGGAAGCGTGAACGTGTGCGGCTGCTGTCCTTTTCAGTACCATGGACACCACGTCTTCCAAGGCCATATAGTCCTTCCCCACTCAAGCTTCTCGGAGGTGGGATTATGGGGGAATACCACGGTTGTCCATGCGGAGACGTCAGACATCCAAAATGGACAGAAAAGTCAAACTCACGTCGTAGTGAAGCCCATCCCCACAAAACCGTCGGTACCATCTCCTATTTTCAGTGTATTTGGATTTATCTGACGGTCATCTCGTCTTTTAGACCATGACCAGCAACTATGAAACAAGCACAATGTAAATAACTGTTAGATATTTTGTGATATTTGGTTAAAATTCCCCGATCAATCTATTTATTGCAGGCTCTAATTAAAACCATTGAAAATGTTTATTTTTCCAACAGTAAGGCTATTTTTCTAACAACGGGCTAAAGTTTTGTTTGTTAACTGTGTATAGGCCTATGGGATCTGAAGCACTTACGTCAAATTAACAAACACTGAATGAATTCATGAAGATGTGAAAATAATTTAAATTTTCTTCTTCCGCGATTACCAAGGCAGCTGTATAGTATAACGTAATAGGGTACAACACATAGAGGATTAATTATAAACATGCTATAGCCTATATTTTGAGAATGTCAGTTTCTGATGTAACAAATTGTGTATTCATTTGTACGTCAAAGCTTTATCAGCATAAGGGTATGTGTAAAACTTATTAAATCTGTGTCATGGAAAATGCCAAAAGAACTTGTTTTAGCAATAATGTATGACACCTTGTAAGATTAAATTGTGTTGGAAAACCAAACAAATCCGTATTATAAAGAAGGACCTGCGTACAACTGATTTCAAATTAATGGTAAATTTATTACATTTCAGGGCTCGTACTGAATAAAATACATTCCGATTTTATCACATTTAAATCTGAGAAGATCTCAGTTTTGTCTGAAGTTCCTTTCCGTTACTATTTGTAATATATTTGATATGATTCAAGGAACTCACGTTTTTAAATAAAGAGTAAAAGATTCACATTTTCAGCTATGTTCTGTTTTGGTCAACACCACACAACAGGATCCCTAAAGCACACCTTAAATATGTGGCAATTCACGTTATAACATGGTCAGTGTAAAAACGTGGAAACGTAAACATTAATACAACAAGCAAAAAGAAAACACCGTGCAAAAACATTGACATTCATTTCAATTTCCTATAAATGCGTATGTTCACTATATTCAAACACATTTTTTCAGCAGGCACCACCGTACAACGCGCTGCAATTCCAAAATGTTTAGAACCCGTTTAAAAACTGCAGAATTTGATTTACTTTTTGGTATAAAATGGACTTTCTTACATAATACTGATTAGTATAACTGAAAGCAGTTTTATTCGAAACAAATGTTCAACGTGTAAAACAAACTCGTGGTGCAAAACGACGACATCACACTCACATCTGACATTATTTTCACGCATTATAAATAAGGCAACTTCATGCAGTTTGCAGCTTTTTGGAAATCAGTCGTTCCATTCTAATTAAATACAGTACCACCTACAATTCACAAGATCACGAAATATTCACGCAGCGAATGAACAGTGAAAAATCTCGAGACAGCGATGCGTGTTAAGCTGCCGGCGTGTGGTAGACAGTCAAACACAAACCACTTCAGCTGCACGCCTACCGTTATACACCGCAAGATTCAAGGGCTCTCCAGGATCTATATCGGTCAGGACACGCTGGCTTCTCGGACGCAGAGTCTAGTTTAATCTGTGAAGCATCCTGACCTATCATAGCTCAACACATCTTCCTTTAAAACTAGTTGAATCCAGCAGCCAATCAAAGAGTAGATACATACAGAGCAGGGACACATATAAGGGGTTGTACAGTAAATGAAGGCCTCCAAACTGAATATTAAATATTCTCTGATTGTTTTGTTTCTAAATCAGGCACTACTGGTGTCCTTCCACTAAGAGTCCTTCCACTTAGTTGTCTGATTAGTATCCACAGAAGGCCTGTTTGTAAGCTCAGCATCCATTCTTGCCAGCCAGCTGTCAGCAGCCATCCTCAGAATGTTTGTTGTTCAGGTATTTGAGCAGTCTTCCAGGGAGGGGCAGAGTGGCCAGGCGCCTCAACCCCCGCCCTCCCACCTGCTCACGAATTCTTTGTCTGCATAGGTGCATTAGTGGGCGGGGAGATGCTGTAAACACAATGAAGGGGATGGGAAAATCACATCAGGTTTCTGCTTTGAGAACTCAGTTAAGCAATTAACAGCAATTCATGATCAATTAGCTCCGTCACGACATGATCTGCACCACCTGCCCGATTCGTACCTTGCATATACCGCATATGTGCAGCATTACACTTTACGCCATATTGTATGGTGGTGCCTGATTTGTACCACTTTG
Organism: Paramormyrops kingsleyae; assembly: GCF_048594095.1. Lineage (NCBI taxonomy): Eukaryota > Metazoa > Chordata > Actinopteri > Osteoglossiformes > Mormyridae > Paramormyrops > Paramormyrops kingsleyae. The sequence continues at coordinate 6,921,753 of NC_132810.1, forward strand.
TCTCATGACATTTTCACAACGCAACTAGATCCTATTATTATTTATTTTTACTACATGAGGTTCATTTTACGGACGGCTTGTGAGCGATCAGAAAGGGACATTCAGCCAGATATTCCGATTTTCATTCTTTATGTTCTCTGTCTGGTTAATAAAAATCCTGCACAGCACCTGCACCTGTGTCTTAGTGCATGTTTATGGGTCTCGTTAGGAACCCCAGTCAGGGCTGAGTCACCGTTTATGTCCCAGACAACTGCTACTATTATGCAGCAAAGTCAGTAGATTATGCCAACAGGACGAACAACGAGAGAAATGTATGTTTTTAATTTTTTCCGTTTTTTTTTTTGATCCCACTAATTTTGAGTGATGTAACTATGGCTGAAATAGATACAAAATACGTCAAACTTCTTATTTCGGTTCAGAATGAACCAAAGCTACAAGCATACCAAAATACCATGTCGCTGGTTAACAGTGATTTCACCTGGTAATATAAACTAACATTTCAGAGATATTTGATATGAGATATTTAGGCAATAGTGTTGATCCAAAAACTGGAAATATATGACTGGAGTTAGTTCTGACTTAAAATGACAAGCAAGTAAAACCTATTTTTTTCAGTCAGCGGAATCATTAATACCAGTTCTCGCTAAACAATGAAGCCACTACTGTAGTTTCCCATAAACTTAGACAATATGGTTAACATAGAATGGCAGGATGAACAGATTAAGCAGTGCCAGAAAATGTAATACAGTATACACGCGCTCGAAAATCCTGCACACGCAGATGTGCAAGGTACAAATCGGGCTGGTGATGCGGTAGCGACAAGCCTAAGGGTGTAGGTTTGGATTCAGAATCAATAGGGACCAAATCAGCCCCTTGCCCGCTCACCCCGCTAAACACACAGTACTTCCACACTATTGGTTGGGACGTGATTACTGTCCAAACCCAAATCAATGCCTTGAATTAGCCCATCAACACGCTACTGGATTCTTCTAAAACTGAGATGTTATCTAATAGAAAAATGCAAAGAAAACACTGACCGTGTGTTTGGTTCGGTCCCGGTACCCGGTGCACTCACCTGACTTGTCCTTGATGGTGGCCCAGCCCTCGAAGCTGTCCAGGTGCTCGAGGAGCCGGGAGCACAGCCGCACGCTGCCCACGTAGTCCAGCAGCAGGTCGACGATGGGCCCTGCCCAGCGGCTCACGGCAGGAGAGGAGATCGCCTCGCAGAACTGGCAGGCGATGGAGCAAGAGGAGAATTGGGAGGTGAGTCAGGACACAAGGGGAGCAACTCCAGTCCAAGGCTGGCTGCCATCGATGTTGGCGGCTACCTGCAAGGGGACCGTGGGGGCCTCCTCGGAACTGACGGGGAAGACCGCGGTGCTGAAGCGCAGGGTCCTGCTGTTGAAGCCGCTGCTGATGCCACTGGTCTTGAGGGGAGGGTGTGGGTCGCTGCCGTACTCGCAGCTGAAGAAGGCCTGGGCGTCGCAGCCGCCATCCAGGAGGACTCTGAGCAGGGAGGGCTGGTTCATGCAGAAGACTGCGGCGGCTGGGAAAGCTGTGGGGTGGGTGGGGATGCGGACGTCGGGGTCCGCGCCGTGCTCCAATAGCAGGCCAAGTGTCTCGACGCAGCCCTGCCTGGCGGCCAATAGCAGTGGGCTGAAGGCGTCCAGGTTGGGGTCGGCGCCGGCCTCCAGCAGCATCGCGGCCGCCTCCGTGTTGCCGTTGGCCACGGCGAAGTAGAGTGGCGTGGAGCGGCGGTCCTCGTACTTGCCGGAGTGGTCCCCGGACAGCGTGGCGTTGACGTCGAAGCCGCACTCGATGAGCACCTCCAGAGCCTCGTCCTGGTTGTGCTCGGCCGCCAGGTGGAGCGGGCTGATACCACAGCTTCGCACGCTGGTCCGGCTGGTGACCGGGATCAGCAGGGACACGATCCTGCGCCGGGGCGGGGGGGGAGGGACACAGGAAATGTGATTAGAAAAATGATACAAGTAAGATCAGCGAACGACCCCCTGGAGTAGGACTAACAGATACAATAGGTGTTTAGAGCAGTGTTTCCCAATCCGGTCCTCCAGGATACACAGACAGTCCACGTTTTTGCTCCCTCCCAGCTCTCTACTGTGGGTCCCCGAGGACCGAATTGGGAAACACTGGTTTAGAGTATATTCCCATCAACCATATATTGAGCATTACTCAGTGACTGAAAATTTGTAATGCTATTATAAAATAGCATATTAATATATAGGTTAATTTTCTGTATATACCATTCATATTTAACATTTTATCAGTTATGTTACCGTTGCTAGGCTACGATATTGATACAAATATGATTTTTGTCTTACAAACATTTGTACACACTTTAGAAACATTTTCTCAGGGCTTATATGCACCTGTATTGGTATTATGTACATAAAAAATATGTACTGGCTTTGTAAGCCTTATTTGCAGTCACATTCTGTATTATCACTCTTCCAGAACTTACGTACAATTACATGCCATAGAATTTTGAGTTTTGGCCCACAATAATTTATAGTGAAAAATGTCTAACGAACCCTATACTGGTTAAGCAGTCAGAAGACGACTTGAAGGCTAAATGAAAGGGATGTAAGATGTAAGTTTAAATACCAACATAGCATTCCCAGATCTCACTTGTCCCCGGTGCTGAAGCCCATGAGCTCAGTGTGTCTGGACGTGGTCACACTTACTCATAATGCCCCCGCTGGGCTGCCACGTGCAGCGGCAGCAGCCCCGCCTTGGCTGGCCGGTTGGCGTCCGCATTGCGGGACAGCAGGAGCTCCACGATATCCACGTGGCCATTCCTGCAGGCCTCGTACAGCGCTGAGGCCCCGTCTCCCGCCTGGCTGTTAATGTCAGCACCTGCGGGGCCATATACGGCAGAGGTGATCAACTAACCCAGACGTCTCCAGACTATAATCCAGTCTCCAGACTATAATCCAGACTTTTGCTCCTGGAAAAATATGGACTGTCTGGCAGGGAGTTGGGTGGGAGCAAAAACACGGACCGTTTTTTGGTCCCCCAGGATCGGGTTGGAAAACATTGTATTAAACCCTCAGGCCACTCGGGGAATGTGGCCATAGCTTGGTGTGGCTGTCCCACATGGTTCCATCGCATCCCCAAACTACAATCTACAATGATTCACACACTCTCAGCTCCAACTGAACAACTCTTGCACCATCTGGCTGACAGGCTAACAATACAACATGGAAGTTACTAACACTAGTACCACCCGTATGGGTTACGAGACTCTTGGGCTGATTAGCTACTGAACAGGAAGTGAGATCCAGAAGAGACCCACGTGAATTGATAAACCGTTGACCGTTGTGTGTGTCATCAATGGCTTGAAAGTAACTGTTGCGAGAGGAGGCCGTGTGAAATAGGGTCAGGCAGACTAAGATAAGAGCAAAGCTTTGATCACTGAAGGTAAAACCAGTGGCCAGTGTGGTTACCAGGTGCAATCTGAGCTCCTCCTGAGGCATAAAGGGGAGCCACGGCAAAGGGAGTATCTGCAACTGCCAAATGTGCACCAAAGTGATAACAGACCCTGAGAGTTGTGTGTCTTGAATTGTATAAACATTCAAAGCAAGTGTTCCTTGTAGCGTTCACCTCCAGTTGTCATTGGGGTTCTACATATATCCAGACTTAATTTCTCACATTTAATATCCCAAAGATTTTTTCCACTACACCCAACGTGAAGTCATAAAGAATGACCAAAGTGGAGCCCCTGAAGTACGGGAAGCTGTTGGAACTCACCATTGTGGATGAGGAACTCCAGGGCCTCCAGCCGCCCGCCCTGAGCCGCCAGGAAAAGAGGCGTGACCCCATACGTGTTGGTGGCGCCCACCTTGGCCCCCGCCTGCAACAGGATCCGGCATATGTCGACGCTGTTGCGACAGGTCGCCTCGTGGAGAGCTGTCCATCCCTGGCTGCAACGCTGGTTCACTCCTCCACCGAACCTCAGGAGGAGGTCCACAACTTTGGCATTCTCACGCTCGCAGGCTTAGGGGAGGGGGCACAGAGGTTTGTTACACTTGATAAATGGGGGGCGGGGGTTCCAAACTCAAACACATGTGAGCCTCATCTCACGGTCAAGCTGCGTACGCAGAGGAACCTCCATTAAAGGTGTCAGACTCCTGCTGTGGCAGGTGGGATTTACGCTAACCTTTGTAAAGAGGAGTCTCTTTGTTTTTGTTACTGATATCGGGGTCTGCACCGCGCTCCAGCAGCCGTTGCACACAGGTCACGTGATCGCCAGCCACCGCCAAGAAGAGCGGCGTCTGTTCCTGGAGGGTGCGCTTGTCGATCAGTTCCGGCCGGGCTGACGAACGGAGAGGAGGGACAAGAAAAGTGAAACATAAGGGGGACACGGCAAAGCGAGGGGGACACAGATGTAATCAGTATTAATGCTACACTGATGCTCACTGCTGGCATAAGGATCAGCACTGAACCATGCCACCCACAGAGGGGGTAAGAGAGGGTTTTCAGGGTATGTGAGGGTGTCAGAGGACAAAGGGTCGATGTGTTGATGCGTGTTGTGGGATGACATGACCGCTCACCCTTTAGCAGGACCAGGATGCAGTCTGTCTGCCCGTGATACGCCGCCTCGTGCAGAGGCAGCCAGCCCTCCCTGTTGGCCTCTGTGAGGCTTTTCGGGGACGAAACGATGAGCCTCCGCACCTCTTTTACATCGCCGTCCTTGATCGCCATGACAACCGGGTCCACAGCCCTTAAAGACGTAAACGTGACAACCGTCATCTGTCTTCCGCACAGATTTGTGCCTGGGCATTTCCGCATGTGCCTGCATGATCCGTGGGATACGGCGCTAACTCTGATGATGTCATCTGCCTTCCCATCTGTCGTACTCCATTAAAATGCTCTCAGGTCCTCAGACCAGGTTCCTCAGTGTAAAACTCCAGATCCAGACAAGAGTTTGAGAGAAAGCTTGTGATTTATTATTGATATGACAGTACAGTGTGTTGGTAAAACAACACAATCCAATGATGATATTCCGTCACGTCAATTAGCATAGACATTGTGCAGGATGTCGCAGGCAGATCTGAAAATAAATACCTAAAAACCAGTTTTATGGCTTCTGTACATTGTACTTAATCAGCCAGATGCCAGGTGGATAATGTTATTCTTCTAACAAGTATACAGACACACCTCGATGAATCGATTCCTGTCTGTTCAATTCATCAATTATGTGACATACAAATACCAAACAAATGCCATACAGATGGGATAACTGTGTATGGGCTGATGGGTTAGTGGGCAGGTAGAATTACACACACACGCACACACACACACACACACACACACACACACACACACACACTTTCCCTTCATTTCTATGGGGAAAACTCCAATCCCAACATAACAACTGTAACCCCTACCCAGTCCTAACCTTAACCATAAGTAACTGAACAAAATACAAGACATTTGGCATTTTTAGTTTTTTTGATTGCAGTCACAGATTTTTATAAAATTAAGTTTCCCATTTTTTCAGTCCCCACAAAGTCAAAATAACATGTTTTAAATCACATTGTGGGAACATCTGGTCCCCACAATGTAATATACACATGACCCACACACACATACACAAACGTCAAGAACAAAACTCTCTACAGATATAAGGCATACATACATTTTTAGTTCATACTTTAGTAAACTGTTCGTTAGTATGTGATACACTGATAATACAAACGTCTGCGCGTGTATCTTCACTATACAAGAAGATGCCCCATATATCAAGTGACCCACGCAATAACACAAAGCGGGGTAAATAAGGACACTCACTCCTCGGGTTCCGGAGTGACGAAGAGGCTCCCATCCGGACGCTTCCATGCAATGCATCGCTTCCCGTAGCCGGTAACAAAGGAGTAGCTCCTCACTGCACCTTCTGCGTCGCCGCTGTCGCTCCTCTTCCCGCTGGAGCGAAATAACGAGAGATACTCGGCGTAACTAAACCGTGTCATCGTCGGAGCTTCCGTGCGACCTGCCGCCGGCGTGCGGAGCTTTACTGCTGGGGGATGACAACAGGGTTCCAGCTGCGCGATCGGCGACTATTTTGGGTCTCTTTTGATATGCGGAGGGGGGTAGGGGGAGACAGCTGAATGACCATATAAGACGGGGCGAAGCCGACAGCCGCGGCGAGCCAGATAATGCCAAATTTCACTGGGACGTTAGGAGTCCTTTCGTCTTATTTTGCGTGCTTGTTTCAGTGGACGGTCGTTTTGCGTGACATTGCGCAAACACGGGTGGACCTTGCAGTCGGAATAACCGGTATGTTTGGTTATTTGCATGTTCTGTGCCCGTAAGTACTTCCACGGAAAGCCTCAGTCATTCTTCAGAATTCCAAAGCCGAGAAAGCTAAATCGGCAGAAGATCTCTGGACAAAGGCAGGCACACGTGAAAATATAAAACATATGAATGAAATATAATGCAAAAGTAAACTTTTAATAAAAATTGTCCGCATTTATTTTGCTTTTGAACACGGTTTTTTTTTTTTTTTTTTTTGAAATACAAAACATACCGTTTGTTTTGTATCATTTTTACGACAGGTGCACATCCCTGCGATTCTATGGTCTGTAGCAGTCACACCAGTCTGTCAAGTCTAAGTCAGCTGTCAGTGATTAAACACAACTGCTCCTCTATAGGTCTGACGGGGCAGCCTGGTGATCGTCCAATTCAGTGTTAGCTGTCGCCAGAGAGAAGCTGCAGACCCAGTGGAAATATTACGCACTTGTTTAATGTGTCCCTTCACAGTTGAAGTACATCCTGAAATCTATCACCGTTATCATCTTTTCGTCAACTGTCTATATATGTAGGAGGTTACTTCCTGGACCGTGTTCTATTATCTGCCATAGGACAGCAGCACTAAGTCCTTCAGATTGATAATGCGCTTCTTTTATTAGCTGTACTATATTAAATAATAGTTCCTTCTGTAGTTCACAAAGGTTTACAGAATAAACAGATGTAGCGATTCATTTATGATGAATTAACATGAGATCAGTATGTAACTAAGACTTAGTTTGTGGTTATTTAATACGGAAGTAATAATATAATACTATTTGTGCCCTGTCAAGTAAAGTGTTACCATCACAGTTACTGCTATACCCTTATAATTAACCATGAAGATGGCGCACTCCCGCGGCGACACACTATGAGTCGCACTCGCCTTTTCGGTGTTTTCTTGTATTGCACTGCTTTTGTCATGCGCTGTCTTGTCTTTTATTGCACTGCTGTTTGTCCTACTGTCCTCACGTGCACCTGTCCCCTCCCCCGCCCAAGAATTTCATATTTCCTCAGAACACGTGACAATAAAACTTGAACCCTATGAGTTGTCACAATAGGTTGAATGTCGGTAATGGCGTTTAAAAGGAAAAGTGCTGTGGTGTTTTTGTTAATGCCAAAAATTCACTTGATTAGTTATAAATATGAAAATGTGTGTAGATGCTGGTGAAGGTTACATTAATGGAGTTACAACAAAGTTTACATATATTTCTTAGTCCCTTGAAAAGCACAGATGAGCTTACCTGGAAGAGATGTTGGTCCTGTTGTTTAACAAGGGGACCCCGCCAGCCTGCATGGGGTGGGGGCGATGGTGGTGTGTGCTGTGTCTACGGCTCAGGTCCTCACTTTGGCTGAAGAGCATCCCAGGTAGTCCGGAATGATCCAAAGGCAGCGCTATAGCAGGGGTGGGGACTGTCGCTCCATAACAGGCCTGGCCAGTCAGTTAGCCATTAGCAATTGGCAAAATCACAGCTGCTGTCGCTCACACTAAACAAACAATAACATTTGCTTTCTGGAGACTCTTCAACATCTGGTTCTCAGCTGATACTATCCATTTGTGGGGATACTTTCCCATAATGATTTTTTTTGTTTATGTACTGAAAGCTTTCAGAACTTGTACTCACACAAACACACGTAGCGGTATACCATACATAAAGCAGTAAATCAAAGCACGTGTAGCCGCTCCTTAAAGCGCAGCTGCATCTGGAGATGATGTGGTCATGTCTGTCTTTGGACATCCTGTGGCTTGACCGCAGCAGCCCCTCATCTCAGCCTGACTGGGGGATGTGGCCCTCCGGAGGATGAAGCTTGAATTACGCCTGCTGGCACTCAATTTTATGCCTGTCACACTGTACACTGGGAGTGCTGCTTTGTTCAATATTTGGCTGCGTAATTGTTTATGTGAAAGCTTTTAACTATTATGCAGGAAATTTTGTGATCCTATCACTATTGAAAAAATGAACATGTAATTTAAAGTAATATGAAATCAGTTTCATAATTTCAGTGTCTGTCTGTTGTTCTTTTATCAAATATGCTGTAGCCCTTTAAGCTGGATTGTACATGCTCAAGTATGTGTTTTCCACCACAGCTCATGGGCATCGCTAGGTCCCGTTATCCGGTGCTATAGCCCAGAGTATTGTAAGCCTGGCCCCAAGTATTTTACCTCCGATGCCAGTCTTCCTTCAAAAAAAAGTCAAACCCCAGGTAAACTTGACTTAGCCCCCTTTTTATCAATAGCCACAAACACCGCTGACTTTTCTCTTTGCATTTTCTATGTTTATCCCTTTCTATTCTCTTGTAATTCTCTTAAGACATTATTTTCTTTGTAAATATTGACAGTAAAAGGGCCTGATTCGTGTCAATCAAGGGTTTTTAATCCAAGTTAGTTTTGGCAGATGCACAAATCGTAATTGTCATTTCCTGTTGACAAGATAAGACCTGTGGCAAAATACTTCCCAAGAACAACAGAACTGCACTGAGTGATTTATACATGTCCGACTAATCTTAATTAATATGACACATTCTGTCATAGTTTATAATGAACAACCCCCATCAATGGCATGCAGCAGCTGCTACAAATCACCAGGAGTATCTATGCCCTGAAAACACAGGACAGATGTTATGGCAAAGAGCTGAATGCATGCATGTACAGTGGATCCTTCTGATTAACGACTTTCCCCATCGCGGTTTCGATATATCGTGGGGTCATCGTAAGGAATTAATCTGGATTTTTTTGGGAGTTTTGCGAAAGCAGATCACACACAAAAAGTCAAGTAACTCTTAAATGCGTAATATATATATATATATGGTGCTGGTTTGGAGGGCACCAAGCGCGTTTACAGCAGCTTCTCACCTGATATCTTGCAGTGATCTCGTAGATATCTTCATACCTCGCCTTTCTCGTACCTTTTTGACCGGTTTCAATCCTTGCTCGCCAAGTGCACCGAAACATTTTATGTGTTTTTTCCAGATTGCGGGGGGCCCTGCACCCCTAATGCCCACAATGTGGATTGGTCGGCTGTACATATATTTATTTAGCAGGCACTTTTACCTAAAGTGATGTATTATTAACATGGTGGGGTCAGCTAGTCCCTCGAGCAACTGAGGTTAAGAGCCTTACTCAAGGACCAATTAATCACTCTGCTGATCAGGCACAGTGTCCTAACAACACACCACAAACTAGCCCCAGAATACAATGCACGCATACATGTACCATTTTAGTGCAACCTACTTCCAATTAATGTGTATTGAATGGAAAGAATTTTCATTGTGGTCAGATTCTGTGTAAGAAATTTCAGAAGGGTTTAAATACAGTACATAGATAATTTCCCTGGATGTGTTAGACAAATGACTGGAACAGTGCTGTGAAATCCATTTTAACTATAACTAGCCAAACAAAAAAGATCCAAGCCTACCTTTTCTTGAAAAATTATTTGTTTTTGTCACCGGTGACTTTTTAAGAAGTCTTCAGCTTTGTTTACTAGTGTTGTAGTCAAGACCACCTTATCCGAGACCAAGACCTGACCAAGACCAGAGGGTGTCGAGACCGAGACAAGACCAAGACTCTGAAGGGCCGAGACCGAGTCGAGACCGAGACCAGGGCTGGCCGAGACCGAGTCGAGACCGAGACCAGGGCTGGGCGAGACCGAGTCGAGACCGAGACCAGGGCTGGGCGAGACCGAGTCGAGACCGGACCAATGCATGTTTTACACCACATGACAAATAAGTGGAACATGCAAAGCCTAAGCACCCCTCAAAAAGAGCTGAACGAAGCAAACAACATACACTATGCAACATTAAATATGTTTATACATTACTTCTCTCGACTATTCTCTTACATTTCAATAATCAGAAAACAGAACAAAGAATGTGAAAGTGAAAAAAACTTCTAAAGACCATACAATTTTGTTTTTAAAGCAACAAATGCAGGAGTTTCATTCATAAAATTACAAAATTGCTTCACTGGAAGCAGTTACCTAAAATTATAACATCATTTATTAATCCTCAACAAACCACTGTGGCAGAACACTCTTTAAGACCAAACTGACCCCAAAGATGAGGGGGTAACTGCTAAACACCACACAACATGGCCTGAAACACCACATAAATGAAAAATCACAGTAGAGTGTGGTTGCATTTCAGAAACATGAGGGATTGTAACATTCTTGGACCTAAACGTGCGCGATGGGGTCTCATTATAATGCCCCCTCTACTAAAAACCCTCTCCACTGGTGCTGAGGAGGCAGGGACTGACAGCACCTTCATTGCCAAATTGTGAAGCTGTGGAAATCTAACATGGTTTTTGGCCCAGAAGTCAAGTGCATCGCCAGCATCCCAGTCATGGACGGCATCAAAGTATTTGTTGATCTCTGTCATAATACTTGTATCATGATCTGAGCTGCACATCTTGTAGGCCTTGTAGCGAGACAGAAGACGAGGCCATTTAACTGGTGGTGAATCACCATGAGGATTCACAATAGACCCTGAATTAGTTGCATTTCCCTCACTCTCCATCATGTTCTCCACCTCTGAGATCAAAGTGTCTGAAAAATACACAAATGCAGAAACTGAGTTAGAATGAAATGGATAGATTGCTTGAATGTGCCAGAAAATTACTTTATTTTTGTTATTTATTATTTTAGGACCTTTATAAGGCAAATTGGAAGAATAATGAACACTGATGTTACTGAATATTTGGTCCAGTACAGTTTTAGGACAGGGTTTATGCAGTTGAATTTACTACCTTTTACTACCGCGCGGAAACCCTGTAGGAAGAAATATAGGTTATGTACATGGAAGCTTTAATAAGATGATGTTCTATGATCTATTATGTTATTTAGGGCTGAGGTGTTATTGTAAAACAACTGTTTGTCTATAATACGTACATTTGCAAGTTAAATATTAAAACAGTCGCAGGTACATTATACCAAGAGCATAACATATTTGTGGCAAAATAAACAGGTGATATAAAAAATCCTATGAATTAAACATTTACCCTGTTATTAACATACACTATTTTTTTTTTAAAAAAAGAAGATTGGTAGTTCACAAATGATCTTTTAAAAGAATTTAAAGATACCTATCAGTGTCTTCTTCAGATCATCTCTGAACTTCTTCACAGATGCTGCATTTCCCCCACTGGTAACATCCAGATCTACCCAACTTAATCCAAACTGTGGATCCAGAATGGTAGCCAAAAAGTACACATTGTGGTTAAACGGTTCCTCTTTTCCACTATCTTTGGTCATGTTTGTTTTTGTGAAGATTCCAGAAAATCTTTTCACCAGGGACTGATGGAGGGCCTTGACTAATGGTCGGCACTGCATTTGGGTCCCCTCCATCTTAAGGAGGTGTGTATTTAAGTCCAGGACAGTCGGAACCACCATGCTTATGGTAACTGATTTCTCTGCTTCTGTAAGGTCTGTTGCCTCTGAGAATGGTGCAAGAATTGAAGTCAGTTCTTTTAGCTGGTTCCACTCACGTGCACTAAAGACTACATTCTCATAGTCCTTGCTGCACATTTCATTTAGGGCTCTGTGATCCAGAGCTGTGAGTGCCTGTACTTGTTTGAAAGTGCTGTTCCAGCGGGTGTTGCTTGCTGCTGGAATAGTCTTAGTAGTGCCAAATGCAGCCTCAAACTTGTCTCTTAATTGTGAACTGCTATGTAACAGAGTTGTAAACCGTGATGTTTTGGCAATGGCGCGTGAGATGACCTTAACCTCCTTCAAGCCATCATTTACAACTAACTGTAGAGAATGAGCAAAGCAGGAAAGACGTTCACCTGATGACCAAGTTAATTCTTTGTCTTCCACTGAATTCATGTCCTCCCACAAGTTCTCATCATCTAGACTCTCTTCCTCACTCGCACTGTCATCAGACTGCTGTTGTGGCATGTGAACTTTAAAAGCACATTTCATATTTGAAGCATTGTCTGTAATGATATAGTTTATCTTGTGACGGATTCCATATTCCTCTGTGATCTCCTCAAAGGCAGAAGCAATTTTCTCACCAGTATGTCTACCTGTAAAATGCCTGCAGTCCAGCAAGTAGGATTCAAGTGCATAGGCAGCCTTTGATTTGCAGCACATATGGGCAGTCACTCCAAGGAAAGAGCGTAGTCTGCGATCAGACCAGATATCAGTCGTTAGTGAGACATATGTCTGTGTCGCCAGCTTCTCTAAAACTTTCTCCTTGACCTTCCTCACTAATGCTGGGATCTGTTTCTCAGAAATTGTTCTTCTGGAGATTGGTGTGTACTTACTGTCTAAAATCTCAAGAAAGTGTTTAAAATGTAAATTTTCCACAATTGACAGAGGCAGACAACACCCAATTACTAAATCTTGGACAATAGCTTCACTGATGGCTTGTTGTCTCTGAGAATGTTCGCTGTAGACCTGCCCTTTCTGGGTAAAGGAAGCTATAGTTGGCTGTGTGTCATCTTTCTTTTGGCCAGCCTTGTACTCCAAGAACCTAAAATTGAGGAAGGATAACACAGATATCTGATGAAATTAATTTTATTTATATAAAAAAAGTATTTAAAATTAATGTTGCAAGTTAAAGAGAAGCAAAGGTACCGAGACTGTATTAGAAAATCTTACATATTACACTATTACGGAAGCGTAATGCGTTCACTTGAGAAAAAATAATTCTGCTGTTTTTCTGAATTAATGACATAATTATCTCGGAATTTCTGAGATAAAGTTTTCATGTAAAATAAAAACTCTGTTTTTCTGAATTAACGAGATACGGTTTTCATGTAAAAAAAAATACGATGTTTTTCTGAATTGAGATACTGTTTTCATGTAATATATATATGCAGTGGTACCTCGGTTCTCGAACTCACTAGAACTCGAATTTCGCCTACTTTGGAGCTCAATTTCACTGCAACAATATCACAGCTTAGATTAATCCAGTTTTATTTTGGTCTGGGTTAGAAACACTGGGAAATACTGGCAGCTTTAAGTAACATAGATGGCATTGTTATTAGTTTGTCGACTTTGCGCAGGTTTTGCGGTTGTTCAGAGGGAAAGTTCATTCTGATCTGCAGAACATTGCAGTGTTTCTCCAGGGTCAGTTGGACCAGTATGGCATGCTTCACGGATACAAGATGATGCATCTGAAATGCATTCAGGCTGGTCATGTGGTGACTCAAGAGACAATCAGACCATGTAATGAAAACTGTATCTGTGTCTGCACCGTCTGACACGCCCCCATTCGCCATTTTGAGTGTGTCGCGAATGTAAACACATTTGGTTAACTTAATGTTTCATTTTCAGTGTTTTTTTTCTCTACAAAAATGTAACGTTTTATGGAACTTTATCAGTAATAAGTTACTGATTTTCATTACCAAAATTTTCATTACCAAAACACACCAGCCATTTAGGTGATTAAGAATGGAAAAAGAGTCAAGAACACCACAGTAATGTCATTGGACATAACTTTATTGGTAATGTTTAAAATAAAATATAAGCGGCAAGCAGGACACAGGCTCGGTATACAACGAGTTTATACAGATCCTTCCAGACATCATGTAAAACGTTAGAAACCGTACTTGCAAATGTTTCTGTACATAAACCATAGTTGAGCATTGGTTTTACAGGGCACAGCACACAGTGACAACCTTATCCAGCATTGCAGCTTATAATCCATGCACGCGAATATACATATACATGCACTGATACACGTGTCATTACAGTTTTCCTGTTTACTTATCTTTAAAAAGCATTCACTCTGTAACACCACTTTAACACAAGCATATTAATCTATTTCTGCTGCCCTCCGTAGTGAGGCTAGCTTGCTTGTGTAGATTAACCAATGTGAAAATACCAACTTTAGAAGACAAAAAAAATGCATATTCAATAATATTACTCAAAAAAAAACATCTTAGTTGCCTTTGTGAAAATACCGAGAGCAAACACGCATGAAGGGAGATATCGTGTTGAAAGTGATCTCCTTCCGTCTCATTGCTGCGACCCAGGCCACCCAACGCCTCTTTGTTACCTCCTCTAACTGGTGTCCATATCCTCTTTTCCAAGTGGGAAACCGAAAAAATCTCATGTTGTAGTCCACCTTTTTGCCATTTCTACCATGTGAATTAGTGTGACAGCCTTTCAGATAGTGTCCCATCTTACAAAAAATAATGCTGAACGCAAATGCTCACTCTTGCGTTGTATACATCCAAAATGGCGATTCGACCCACAATACACTGCGGCTATAGCGAGTGTGACGTCGACTAACGAAGACCAATTTAAAAAAAGGAGCGTTTTTTTACATGAAAACTGTATCTCGTTAATTCAGCAGAATTATTTTTTCTCAAGTGAAGGCATTACGCTTCCGTACATTATAGATATGTCCTAAACTAAAAATTAATGTGGAATATATGTCAAATCTATTTTTATCCACATTCTGATTTGTTTCCATTCCATTTTATAATCTATATATGTAGCTAATCAAATAATTGGCTTTCTAGGCTTAGGAACATATATATTAATATGGTATGTTCTATAATTTTTTCTCACACAAATGTGTGGATCGACACTACATAGTAGACAGCAAGGGCGTAAATGAAATATTTTTAAAATAGTTACACAAAGATGATGGATATGGTATGATATTGTTTTCCACATACTGTTATCACTGACTTATTGTAAGGTGATTAATGACCTTCAACCTATCGCAAATTAACATTGAATTAGCTAAACTACATATTAGCCAATTTAGCTAGTTTGCGCGCCTAATTTAGGTGCTAGTGAAATAGCTGGCAACACCAAATGAAACTAGCGTCAAAACAAGGAGTCATATATATATACTGTATATTTTGATATGATATATTGTAAAGAGATTTCACAAAGAAAGACTAATAACACTAGCTAGCACAACATAAACCTATTTTACCTTTCTTTGTGCTTCCTTTCTAAGTGGCGGTAAAAGTTTGACGTTGTCCCTGTCGTCTCTGTTATTGTCATACTGCAGAATTTACACACTGCGGTGTGTTTTCTTTTCCCCGTTGATATGAATTCTTTGTGGGATTGGTATCCAAATTTTATTACAAATGATTTTGCTGACATCTTGCAAATATCCACGACCTCACCTGTATACCTGGCCAGTGAGTGTGTGAAGGGGGCGGGTCGGGTAACCGCTGTCGGCACTAACATCATTGGTTGCACTTGAAGTAAGAAGTTATCCAATCCGTGGTCTCGGCTGGTCTCGAAATAAAATCCCGAGTCCTCTTTGTCCGAGTCCATGACGAGACCGAGTACAAATGCGGCCGAGTCTGAGACGAGACCGAGATCTTCAAAAACCGGTCTCGAGACCGGTCTCGAGAACGAGACCGATCTCGAGTACTACAACACTATTGTTTACTCCAGCAAGGTCTCTACTATGCTTCTGGACGGCCCTTAGAGGCCTTCTGGAGCTAGTGACTTTTTTTCTGCTGGAATCACATGGTACTATATATATATAAGGCAGGTCCTATTTTTAACATTTATTTTGAACCACTATCTGGCTTTGATCTTGGATCCAGTAACATTACTTAAGCCTTTCCTGCATACTCCTCTTGGCACGTTTTACAATAATATTTAATGTATACCAACTTGACTAAAGTCAGTTTTATGGTATTTTCATAAGAGAATATAGGAAGGACAAATAGTTATTGCACTAGTTCAAAATGCAGTTTATTTTCCAGTCATGCAATAGTTGTTGTAATAAAATTAGTTACTAAATAGTTACATTTATTTATTTAGCAAATGTTTTTGTCCGAATCGATGTGCAAGTGAGACAAATAGCACAGACACAATGTTAATGTTATGTCTCCTTTTTAACATTTGAATACCTTATATGGTATTGTGTAGTTACATCTAGCTGAATGAAATTTAATCATATCCATTTCTGCTATCTGGCTGTGATGCCCGGTGCAAATGCAGTCTAAACAAAGGTCCCCGCTCGTCTATCTGTCTGCTCTGCGGGGAAGTACTTTGCGTTTGTTTCCTATGAAATATAGCGCCTCCGGGGCAGTTGCTATGGTGACGGGGAAACGTCCCCCCCCCCCCCACGCATACCTTCCTTCCCTCTGCTGGTTCCCCGGCAACAGGTTACAGAAGAAAGCGCAGGCAAGCGGGTAAACACGGGGGCTGGGGAAAAAGGAATGTCGCGTTCGGGCTCGTCCGGACAGCACCTCTGAACAAGGGCGACCATTTTAATATTTATAACAAGGCCAAAGAGCTGCCTTTAGCTGTAACGGCAGATTTATCCGCAACAAAAAGAGGGAAAATGGAAGCCCTATCCTTACCCCATATAGGCTTAAACAAAGACGATCCACGTTTACAGCTTAAAGTGGAAAACAGAATGAGAAATATATTTGTGACGCAGATTGAGGAGACCAGGTATGAATTGTTAACGTTCTTCTTCTTTCTCCCACTATCTTTGCACGTATATACGATATTTATAAAGCGTCTAACTATAAAACTTACTAAGCGTGTTACACTGCACACGCGTTGTTGCACATCTAAGACTTATCTGTAACCCTTCTGCAGTTAATCAATGTGCCCTTGTTATTCAAAATAAAACTTAGGAATGTTTTCGTTCCTGATACAGGGGTGAAGAAAATGAAAATATCAATCATATCCCAATTATCACAGAGGTAAGAATTTTCAAACTTTATAATTTAAACACTGTTGTAGAAATATCAGACAGTCACATTGGCTTGTGCTGTAAAATGATGACTTAATCTGTGATCAATTAACTATGATGTATCACGTTTCTATCTTGCAAAATGTCTGAATTGGCCATACCTTACAGTGTACCAGGTAATCAAGGGCACTGCATGCTCTTCTTTAAGGAACCATAGTTAGGATAATGCAATATTTCTCAAAGGCTGCTTCTCATATAATGGCAGTAGTGGCACCTATCATACCCACATCACAGCAGGCACTCAGTCTTTCATGGGCACTGCTGCTGTGTTATTAGAGTCCTGGCAGGCTCCTGGAAACAGGTGTGAACACGCTGCAGAGGACCCTTGTGCTGAGGAAGCAGGTGGAGGCAGACAAGGTGGATGCACAGCTGACCCTGAAACGCCAGGAGTTCTGGCAGCGCATGCAGGCCCTCGGACGCCGTCGGGCTGAACTGGAGCTCCAGCAGCAGGAGGTGAGTCTCCATCCACTGGTCAGGAGGCCAAAAAGACTCAGAATGATGTCACCGACTCAGAATAATGTCAGCAGTGAACATCCTGACTGCTTCCCTATCAGGTCTGAACACTGTCCATTCACTTCTGTACAGAACAGAGATCGGGCAGCGAAGTTTGAGAAGTTTGTCCAGGACAACAAGGCCAAACGGCAGAGGGCCTTGAGGAAGTACCAGGTGGAGAAGAAGCAGAATGAGCTGAAGGAGAAGGAGTGGGAGGAGCTGACACAGCAGCTGCTGGTGCTGGAGGCCAGGTGCAGAAGAAGGGGAATATGTTCAGACGTCACCTGTATAACGGTCTGCCTTTATCAGGCTACGAATGCAGAAACGTAGTAGTCGATGAAACCCATTACCCACAATGCTTTGCTACCTAATGGACCACGATACTTTTTAAAACGGCAAAACTTCTTACGTCTTCATTTTATCAACTCCTGCAGGCAGCAGCACTTAAAGGAAATGGTGGCCAAACATAAGATTCATGAAGATTATTTACTCAAGGTTTTAGACCAACTTCCTGAAAGTAAGTCTCTTCGGCAGTCCGTGGTACATCAGTGGAGTAACCAAGCAGTAGGTGTATGACAGCGAATAGTTTGTTAAATGGACGCCGCTTGCTGCTTCCACCTATTTGCGCAGACTCCTTGGAGTATAGTACAGACTCGCCGATCACTCCAATCATCCGGCGGCACGAGACGCTGTCCCTGACACGCAGTGACCTGCTGGAGCACCTCGGAGTAATGACGGAGAGGCTGGAGCACAGCCAGCATGGCCTGGAGGCCCTCAGGCGGGACCATAACATCAGCAGGCTGGTCAGCCTCACGCCAACAATCCTTTCTCCCCCTATATTAATGCACGATCATCAGCTTCTGTGTGTAGAGAATAAATGCATCTGTGCCAACATAAAAGGCATAACATACTACGAACAAGCTATGAACCTTTTGACCGCCAATAAATTTACCATACAGGGGCAAATACAAGCTTCATTGGACTTACCCTGAGTAGGCAACCAGCATGATCGTTCTCATTGCTGAGGTTGCATTAAGAGATGATGTCAGTTGTTCTGCTGATCTTGCAGATGACCAACAGAAAGCTGTCTGAGCTACAGGCTGAATGGGACAAGGCCAAGGAGAGGACCAAACAGCTGGAGATGAACCTGCAGATGCGTCAGGACCAGTCGAGGGAATGGGTCAGCACACAGTGAACCCTGTAAATGTAACTGTGAAATCCCTACACTATACTACTCTGGGTTCTTATTTATGTTGAAGTTTTTACTGGTCTCCTGCTAGGTTGAGGAGGTGGGGAGTCTTCTGATAGCAATCAGGAACCTGGGAGAGCAGTGCCATTTACAGCATTATGGGCCATTGGAGAACTTGGATCTTTTAACCACGATGGATATGATCAAGGTGAATGAATGAATGAATGAATGAATCTATTTAATTGTTCTGGTTCTTTTGACACAAAATTTACATTAACATTAATTTAGGAAACACTTTAGTCCAAAGCAAAATACTGGAGCAACTGGGAGTAAAGGACCTTACTCATGGGCCCAACAGTGACATCATTCTGCTGACCCTAAACCAGTGACCGTCCAGTTACAGGAACACTGTCCCAACCCACTGAACCACACAGCGCCCCCTTATGATAGTTGTGGGCATTATTGCATTGAAAGACTACCTGCAACTTTAAAAGAAAATGATCAGATAGACCAACCATGACCTATTTTGTCAAACATCTGCTCACAGGAATTCATGGTGCAGAAATCTGATGTGGAGAAAAGAGTGACGCGTTCGGTGGACCTGAGCTCAAATCAGACTGGCGCAGCCATCCGGGGAGGGAAAGTGACGTCTTTTAAAAGCACCAGTAAGGCATTGCTGAAGACCAGTGGGAAGAACAGCCTGGCGAGCATGTCAAGAACGTGACAGCATGCTGCAAGGCACACTCCGCAACATGCTCATTTTCTTAGAAATAAATTTGTCCTGAGGGCTGGTTTGAGGTGTAATGCATTGTGTCATTATGTAAGGGGTTGTACTGGTGATATATTCACTACCAGATCACACACTTTGCTTGGTATCCATTTTGCTTCATCTCTTTGTATTACATTAAAGGATTTTAGTCATTTATATATATATATATATATATATATATATACAACCTCGCGTATATATATATATATATACTTACAGAAGTCTATTAAAATATAGAAACAGCGTCGTCATCACTTATACCAAGTGTTGTCAAAGATCATAAAGTACAAAAAAGCATTTTAGTACTTGTGTCGTTCTCCTACGGTGGTATATAAAGTGTCTAAAACAGCGCTGTTGGTGTCATTTTCTATGCGGTCCCTTTAAAAGGCCAGTGCGATAACATAGCCGCCTGCCAATATGCCTGTTTAATAAGCTGTCGGTGTAATAAAATGTCTGAGCGATTTCGTGTTAATGTTATCGTAAGAATTACTGTTATTTCGTTACTTAAAAAAAATCAATCATTTCTGAGATCTTGGTTACGGTCGTTATTCAGCGGTGGTTAGTTTCATTCTTAGGCGGACCATGGCGTCTCGCGACCGAAGACTTTTAAGTTAGCCTGCAAAAAAACTTAGTTATCGATTTACTAAAATATAGTGGTTATCCGTATTTGTGTCTTGAAATGTTACTGGCATTATTGCAGACAACCCACTGCACAATCGTTAACCAGCTACGAAGAAATGTGGTAAATGGAAGAGAAGTATATTTTTGAACAACAGGAAATCTCTACAGCACTACCGGACAATCCTGAAGATAGAAAATATCAGGTAGAATAACGGCCATATTTAGCTGCAGAAACTGAGATTGATTTGTCTCTCCGGGCTAAGCCGACATAGCCCATTTTTAAACTTTAGTTAACCTATTAATGCTTTTGTTCTCAAAGGAACTCTATACCCAATACGCATTAATAAGAAGAATCAGGGGAGATGGCAACTGTTTCTACCGAGCCGTTGCATTTGGGTGTCTGGAGTCGTTTAGAAACACAGAGGGCATGCAGATGTAAGTACGGTAACCACGTTTCATTTATTTAACTAATCTGTGGACGGAGAAGCGTGCAGGTATCTGACCTGCTTCCGGTCGCCAGGGGGCGCGTGGACTAAGACGCACATGCGCATACGCTCTCTCTTATTCCCCTAGGTTCAGAGATACCGTACTGCGGAGCAGTAAAGTGCTTACAATCTCTGGTATTTCGGAGGACCGTTTCAGAGCCTTGTTTAGCACAGTGAGTGCACATCCGACCTCGAGCCGGCAGCTTCATGCAATGCTGTCAGTTTTTCCATCTGTAATGGCAGCACGTTTCAACAGAATCCAATGTGAATGTAATGATGATTCTTGTTACAATCTGACATGGCCCACGTTTGTAACCTTCCCAAAAATGCTGGCATAGTTTGTTAACGTCGTGGAGCGCAGTGAAGCAGACGCGCATGGCAACACTCTGTTAGAAATGTTCAACGAGCAGACGACCTCAGACAGCGTGGTCCAGTACCTACGGTTCCTCACCTCCGCCCACCTGCAGAATCACAGCGAGCGCTTCCAGCACTTTGTAGAAGCACCCAACCTGAAAGCGTACTGCACCCAGGTCAGTGTTTAAACAGCTGGAAGTTACAAATGGAGGGGTTGTGAAAAAAAGTTATATTTACTGTTCAACAACGGATAACTTGTTTTGAATGTCTTGCAAGTGCTTCCCTCTAGTGGCAGTTCAATAGAAAAGCCAGCAAGAATCTTGTGTTTTGTGTAACTCCCTATTGTATTTGCTTTGGCAGCAAACCTGCCTGTGGGTACTGCTTCGTTTCATTATGTCTGGTGAGTGACATTCTGCTCTGCATCATTAGGAGGTGGAGACCATGGCGATGGAATGTGACCACGTGGAGATCCTTGCCCTGTCAGAAGCCTTGGGTGTGACCATCAGGATTGTTTCTGTCGAGGGGGGCAGCGGAAGCCTCGTTTTCCATACCATTCCAGAAGAAGTGGAAGCCACTCTGCATCTTCTCTACAAGAACTCCCACTATGATTTGCTATACCCAGTTTCTCCTCATTAACATTGCCTGGACGGTCACATTTTGCCTAAGGACCCATTTGTGTTAAATAAAACTGTCTTGCTAACCTAAGAGGAAAACACTGGGTGCACTAAGACCTGCGTAATATATGGAAATTTCATGAGACAGTTTTCAACACCGTCGGGGAAAATATGTCCCGTGATCACAGCCGTTTGTGTAACGAGCTATTTCAGACTTGGACCTCGGTGTTGAAATTCACAACTATGTGCAAATTCAAAGTAAATGACTTGTTGGAAAGATCAATTCTTTTTATAGAACAGTATTACAAATGCTTTATAAAGCATCTGTCCAAATTAAAGTTTTTAAAAAGGTAAATCAATCTTGTTGCTGCTGTTTCTTCTTCTTCTTCATGTTCCTCTGTTTCTCTCTTTCCTTCCGTCCCTGGCTGCTCAGGCTCTCCAGAGCGCTCTCATACTTGGCCAACGGTAGGTCGGGCAGTGCCAGTTTCCCCATTTGGGTGGGGTACTTGGTCCTCATCACGTTCTTGAAGATGGGCTGCTGCAACAGGTACTTGAGGTGTTTCTTCAGGCTCTTTACCACCTTCTGCTGCTGCTGCTCCTCATGTGTGTCCTTCCTCCCTCCTGGGGGGTAAAAAAAAACAAGCACATGAACAACTGAAGGCAGGATGGGATTTTAAAACCAGCATGTCAGGGCAGATAATAAACATTTTATAGGGACAGGTTAGCTGTTCATTTCCACAGGCTGCATGTTTGGGATGACTGACGTTACCGGTCTCCAATTACATCCTGCCTCAAAACTAACTGATCGTTAATAAATACCTAAGCTTGACATTATTCGGTTTGTTCAGAGAGGAGTGTCCCCTTCTGTATGAGAGCTTGCGTGAATCCAAAGAGGAAATGATTACCCAGGAGAACATCGTCGTCCAACTCAAGCTCGAGTGCCTCCGCTGCTTGCTTGAACCAGGAGTTGTGATGCTTCTCTCTACTGTTGTGGTACTCGATCTTCTCGATCTTCCTCGCCAGGTTGACACGCTCCTACGAAAGCGGTTAGTGTTAACTCACCCTGATGAGGGTGTACCGCAACTTAAAAGCCTGGCAGGACCATCTCATCACTCTGAAAACTGAAGGGAACAGGATACCTTGATTTCTGCCATGCACTTAGTCTGTACAGGAAACAGTGGGAGCTCCTCATCCTTTCCAAGCGTCCTGTATATTTTCTTGAAGTTTATCATGTCGTCCGGGCCAATCAGAAGCAGACTGAGGCCCTCTTTCGTGGCTCTTGCCGTGCGGCCGCTACGGTGCACATACGTTTCTGATGTCCGGGGCACCTGAAACAGTAAGTCTGAGATAAGGAGTCTGATGACCTCACTGGGCCACGCAGATATCTTCAGTGACAGACCTGATAGTGGATCACATGCTGGACGTCGGGAATGTCCAGGCCTCGGGCTGCCACATCTGTGGTGAGGAGGACACATCTGTCCCAAGGAAGGACATGGTTATTGTCCATGCATTGATAAAGAAGTAATGAGCCGTGAAGAAAAAGAACTACTGAATTTCAGTGATTTTAACAGTGGGAGAGACATATACCACGAGTTTTACTGCTTTAACATTCAATTCAATTAACCAATTACCTGTCCTTCTCAGCAAACCTCTCCAAGTTCTTCAGCCGCTGTTTCTGGTGCATGTTGGCGTGCAGAGGTAGAGGTGTGCACTCCAGGATGGTGAGCAACGAGGACAGGCGCTTGATGCAGTCGATGCTGTTGGCGAACACCATGGTGCGGCCTGGGTACTGGAGCAGAAAGTAGTACAGGTAGAAGTCCTTCTCATCCTTGTCGCAGTGGATTCGCGTCTCCATCAGCGTTTCCACCGTGGCCTCCTTCCGGGTTAGGTCAATGACCTTGGGCTTGGCCTTGATGCCCACTTTCTCCATGAGAGTCTCCAGTTTGTCGCGTTGGACCATGTTCTTGCTCTTCTTCTGGAATATGCGGCTGGGAAGCTGGTGCTTCATGGTCAGCGTGGCAGAGAACACAAATGTCTGTCTCTCAGGACTGAAGTGAGAGTTGTTCAGCATTTCCAGGAGGTTCTCTAGCTCGGCAAAGTGGCCCTTTTCCACCATGCGGTCTGCTTCGTCAATAACAAGGCTCCTAGTCAACATAAATAGCCACAGCATTCAACAGAGTTCACTCATGTAGTGTTACATGTACATAAGAGTCTTGTATATACAATACTACTTCTAAGTATTTATTCCAAGCTCAAATGAACCACCTCATGTTACCTGAGCTGTCTGAGGTTCTGGAGGTGTGGGTGTCTTTCCTTGATCAGCTCCCAGAGGCGACCAGGAGTGGCAATCACGATTTCAGGCCGGCGTTTCAGTAACCTGTTCTGCTTCTGAGGGGCCATCCCACCAACAACAATGGCCGTCTTTATACCTGAACCAGGAGACAAGAAATGAGGTCATTATCATATTGAGTTTGACTGGGTTATGTTGCATTCCAAGACAGAGGAATGCCGTTCCAGCACCATGTGACCAGTACACTGTAGTGTTTAAACAAAGCAGCAGAATGGAGGTAAATGGTCTGACATAGAACTGCAACTGGATACCATCCACATACCTGCGAACTGAGCCACAGCATCCACGTGGTGCTTCACCTGAACAGCGAGCTCCCGCGTTGGAGTGAGGACCAATCCCAGCAGAGGCTGTGTCTGACTGGCCTGGGTCTTGGTTGTGCTCATCTCACCATCAGCATCAATAAACTCCACATCCTCAATGACTTTAACACACCCTAGCTCCTGAGAATCAAAGTCTTCATTGTCATATTTTGCCTGTGTATTTTCCTCCTCTTCATCGTCATCAGCACCCTGCAGTTTGGTTTCTTCTTCATCCTCATCTGGCTCTTGCTCTGCCTCCCCGTCGTCGTGTTCTCCTGTCTGCATTTCCTCTTCCATGGGAACTGGGCTGTTGTCACTTCCAGGTGGCACCTGGCTCATCGCCTCCTGTCTTCTTCTCCACTCCAAGATGGTGTGAATCATAGGAATCGCAAATGCCAGTGTTTTACCACTTCCTGTCAAGGGAAAGGAAATTGACTTGAAATCATCACATCCTTCCCCTGGACTTCCTACACCAATGTAATCGAACAAAGTTTATGATAGAAAGATATTATAATCTTCTCCCTGAGGTTAATGACAGTAGCCATAGAATCTTAGCTTGCTGCCTTTTTTTTTCTTTCATTCATTGAAATACAAACGATAAAACATCATGAGAATTTAAACTCAGATATAACAGGTTTTTTAGAACTTCACAAACATTCTTCACAAAGTCACTGACATCAGTGATACTCATATTGACACATCCCCAATCACCTTAATGTTTCCCAATCCGGTCCTCCAGGACCCACAGACAGTCCATGTTTTTTCTCCCTCCCAGCAGCTTGGATGTGCAAAAAAATATACACTGTATGGCAGGCAGTTCGGAAGGAGTTAACATGGACTGACTGGGTCCCCGAAGACCAGAGTGAGAAACTACGTTAAATCAACAGGGCAGCAGATCATTACTATGATGAGGTATCAACTCACCGGTCTCAGCAGCTCCCAGAATGTCCATCTTGTCCCTGATGGCAGAGGGCAGGGTCAGAGCTTGAATGGGTGTAGGAGCGCTGAAGCCAAGGCAGCCTAGAGCCTGCAGCACCGGTTCTGGAACCAACAGATCTTTCCACGCCGATAAGTCTGTCTCTCGGTCTAAGGAGTGAGAAAGTGTCACATTGGTCCAGTTCTTGGGTTTCTTCTTGGGAGGCGGAGTGACTTTTGCAGGTGTCTCTTCTTCTGTAGCTTCCTTCGCTTTCTGTTCTCCTGCTTCCTTTGTCCTTCTCACCTTCTTTCTGTTCTTGTTCTTCGTCGGTTTTGTTAGATCGCTCAGGCTGTCCACCCCAGGAGCCTCCACAGTCTCTTCTGACTTGCTGTCATCAGGATCCTGGGTACCTTCTTCCTCACGCTCGCCATTCTCCTCTCCCTCGGCTACCTCCTTCAGCTTTGCTTTCTTTTTCTTCCTTTTTTTCGCCGGTGTTGTCAGCTCCTTGTCGGAGGTCCCCACGCTGCCGCCCTCCCTGTCACGTGCTGATCTTTTCTTGGCTTCCCTGCCCTTCTTTTTCTTGTTCTCCTTTATGGCAGCCTTAGAATCCACCAGGCGGTAATTTGTCAGCTCCTCAAAGCACACCAGTCCATCCATATTTTCCTCGGAGAAAACACTGGGATCAACCGGCACCGCCTTCCAGGTGCCCCTCACCTGGATCCCACGCTTCTTTGGTTTCATCGCACACCTACACTCCTCTTTCTTATAGTGAATACTTAGGGTCTTCTTGTTCCTGGGAATATATATATATATATATATGTATTTTACACACACATCTCACAGGATAGGATTACCAACAAGATCACTTGTTGAACTTCATCACACTTTACATCACATCTTTACATCACGACATGGAGTCAACATTGGGGAGATCAAGGCCATAATTATAATATATATATGGGGGGGGGGGGGGGGTACATTGTGAGTACATCTGAATATTGGGGCGGACGTGTCCCCCCCGATATATATTATAACTACAGCCTTGGTTTATATACTGTTCCTGAAGTGGCATTCAGCGTTGGCAGAAAACACTGTTTCTTCTATTTAAAGAAATCATAAATATAAAATTTGAACTTGAAAAGCAGGTAAACTTTTTACAGTATATCGGTTTAAGTTTATAATCATAATTTTCATGATCAAGAAGGCCAGTAAAATATACTACAGTACCTTGCATTTCAGGTGGAAATAAAAACCGAAGCATTATACCCAACTATTGGCAGTTAAAATGACATTGAGAACAAACAAATAACTCATTAAGCTATACATATTATATATATATTATGCTGACTCATACTTACAGTTCTAATTTTATGGCGTTCTACTTCAAACTTCGATATTTAAACGTACATGCACGGAGAAATACAGCCACACGCCACATGCGAAAGCAGCCATTCGAGTCAAGGTCACGTGAACAGCCTCTGAGCCAATCCGAAGGCACAGAATGTTCGCTAACCAATCAGGATCCAACTTTATAACTTTATTGTCAGCCCGTACAAGGACACGGACAGCACGCTTATGAATCTTACAGTACCTTAAAAATATGGTGATTTTTGCTGTAACTTCAATTATACAGCCTGAGTGATGTGACGTTCATTTCATGGTGTATGTCAATAAAAAGCTGTCATTATCAAAAGTGTGTTAATGTTAACTTTAACATTATCCTGCCATCTCCTTAATAGTTCTGTATACATATTTCATCATATTAATTACGATCGGTGACGATTTTCTTTCATTGCACCATTTAATCTAATGATCGCATCTCTTAAATTCCTGGGACCACCACGCAGTGACGCATGCTAGCGCAGTAAGTTTCCCAGCTGGCTGCTGCCTGGCTCTCGCGCCTCGTCTCCATGGAGACCCTCTAGTCGCTGTTTGCCGGGGAGCCGCCGTTTGCTGCGTGGTGCCTGTACGGATGTGTGTGTGTCTGTGTGTGTGCGGGGGGACCGTGAATATTTAACCGAAAGCTTCTGCTCTCTGGAGGCTTCAGAGCCAGACCAAGATGTGGGCAGTATAGATTCGAGGCTGCTCGCTGTCGCCGTTCACTCGATTTTTTATCGTTTTATAATAAGAAGAACATTCGTTGTTATTATTAATATTTTGTTTACGCTGGTAGTTATTTCCTCGTCCTGCCGCTGAAGTACAGGTCACGTTCTTTATTCCTGGTTCATTTATTTACCCGCTGGAATCTGAATTTCTGGATAACTTAAAACTGAAGAAACTGGGGTTGTGGCGCTGTGGCAGGGGGTCAAGGGGGGGAAACACCATGTTATGTAACGTTACTCGGACAGACCACAAATCTGGAGTCTGGGGATAGTAATACACGAAGGTGGAGAAGCGACAAGACCGTTCCTTGTATTACTAGTGATCATCGATAACTAGTCGGCTAGACCAGCTTTGAGAGTCACGCACGATCTGCATCATTCCAGTGTAGCTTAGGAGCGCAAACTGGGCTCACCTTGGTCACGTCCGGGCACCATGTAGTCATCACTTATAAATCAAGTTTACCTCATCGACGTGAAACTTCGTGCCCGAAGGGAGGACCATGCAAGGAGGCGGCCGCTGGCCAGACGGACTGAAACCGATCTGACACCACATCGGTCCTTAGGGTCGGGGGCTTCGTGGGTGGATCGCACCTTTTTCACCTCCCTGTTCAAAGAAACCAGTACAAGTCATCTCCGCACCAGCAACGACCACCACAGCAGCAGGGGGGAGGAAGGGGAGATCAACTTAGGATCGCGATCAAGATGACTCTGAACCAGTCCAGTCTGTTCGGGCAAATAGAGGACCTACAGGACCTAGCAATCATCGAAAGACCGATACGACGGAGCCTGAAGGTATCCATCCACCCTCCACACTACATGCTGAAACCTCTTAAGTCCAAATACTGTATGTTGTGCACGTGTTGTGTCAAATTGGATTTTTATGACAAATTACACTCTGCTGACAACATGGCAAGTAAATCATTAGGAAACAGAAAACTTGTGAGGCAATTAGCTGCTTGTTCGCTTCTCTTAGTCACACACACTGTGTATGCATAGATAGTTACCGTCGATGTACATCTGTATCAGCCTCAGGTGACTTTTAATTCCTCGCAGTTGTCCCTTATACCTTTTAAATTTCATATTACATTTACACTCGGGACTTGTGATTGATTAGAGATTACATGTTTATAATACCCCTAATTAGTCATTTTGAATTGTTGCAAATTAAGGTTAAAGACTGCGCTGTCCCTGCGTTTTCTCTGTCCTTCATTTTAATGCCATAATGATAATAATCAGGAGATCGGATCCATGCGTTCTCGTTGTAAGATGCCGTCCGTGTGTCATAATGGAAGAGAGACCCGCCGGAACCGCAAAAGCAGTAAAAAGGAGAGGGGTCTGTGTAACGGGGTTACCCACTTAGCCTCCCTGCGTGACGCAGTTTCGGTCAGCTCGGCTCCCCCCACCGCACCTCCACATCTCTCTGCAGCAGAGGCAACAGGGCTCCGTTTCTAAGTTCCGAGTGAGCATGCTGCATCCGGGATGATGGAGGATATTGACCATTATCTCCTGGCTTACTGAACAGCATAACATTAAGCACTTAATCAGATAACGCTCATGATATGCAGTGAAGGTTTTTTTTTTTTATTAGGATAAGTGTCACTTCACATTTGGTGGCTAACTGGCCATGTGTTTTGCTGCTGTGTCCAGCATTTGCCTTGGAATTGTTGTAATAGAAGTACCATTATGCCTTGTGAAGGTACTGTTGGTGAGGGGGGGAGGGGGGGGGGGGGGCACAGCAGGCGAGGGCTGTTCTGAGCATGGATCTGGAGGCGCACTTCAGATAATGAGAGAGCCTTAAAGTAACAGAACATGCTCACGCTCCCCTGTCCTCCCTCCATGCCTCCTCCCCCGCAGTGGGAGCTGGAATGCCGTCTTCCTCCAGGGAGAGAGGGATAATGTTGAGTCACAGCCACAGCAACATGGTGGAACCCCCTCCCACCCCCCTGTACATGATGGGACCCCGTTGCAGGGAGCTGGAGACTGTTGGGTCAGAGAGCACCGGGAGTCTGTCATAGATGCACTCACGTGAACTCTGTCCCAGCCATTAGGATTCAGAGCCCATAGTCAGACACATTTCTTTCAGTCACATCCTTGAAGGTTGGCTCTCCTTGCCTGCTGTTGGTAATATTCTGTTGTTTCTGTTGAAAATGCTCATAGAAATTCTCTTCTGACCCCTCTGTCTCACCCCCGCTGCCCCAGACAGCAGAGGAGATCGACAAGCTGACGGTGGATGAGGATCTGAATGACATTGAACGGGCTGTGTACCTTCTCAGGTAAAGAGGCTGGAGCAGGTGCATTCAGAAACCCAGGGGTAGTTTCTGTTAGTGTGGGTTTTATGGCCTGAAGTGTCACCAGTGTTGAGGAAGTCAGTTACAGACAGAGGTGGAAAGAATAGCTCCAGAAAGTACAAATCCAGGCCATGGTTTTGTTTCAACCAACCAGTTGAGTACAAAGAGTGACAGTCACAGAGTACTCAGCTGGTTGGTTGAAACAAAGTGTTGGTCTGGATTTGTACTTTCTGGACTTAACTTTCCACCACTATCTGAAATGGATTACTTTTATGAGTAGCTTCCCTCAGTAATATGTAATCTGTCCAGGTGTGAGGGTGAAGGACTCAGTTGTCATCTGTGGCCTGTAAATACAGTCATGTGAAAATGAAAGTAACACCCTCTGTCAATTTTTAGGTTTTGCATATCAGTACATAATGAATCATCTCGCCCTTAGCAGGTCCTTAAAACAGGTAATTACAACCTCAGATGAACAACAACACATGCCATTTTACACCATGTCATTATTTAATAACCACCAAAATGCAGAAGCACTGTGTGAGACATTAAGTGCCCCCTTACTACTTCTATAGGAATTAAAAGGGAGTCACTTGCTGCTAATGAAATGCACTTGATTAATTGATCATCGGCAAGTGTGACCCCCCCTATAAAAGCAGAAGTTTGGCAGCTTGTTGGTCTGGACCTTTCAGGTGCGTGTTAACACAGTTCCAAGGAAGAAAGACCTCAGCAATGATCTGAGAGATGCAATTGTTGCTGCCCATCAATCTGGGAAGGGTTATAAGGCCATTTCCAAACAATTTTAAGTCCATCATTCTCCATTGAGAAAGATTATTCCCAAGTGGAAAACATTCAAGGCAGCTGCCAGTCTTCCCAGGAGTGGATCCCAGCAAATTCACTTCAGAGTTAGACAGTGCAGTGCTCAGGGAAATTGCAAAAACCTCAAGTGCTACATCTCAGGCTCTACAGGCCTCAATTAGCAAGAACAACTTGGGAAAAAGGCTGAAGAAGTGTGGCTTGTTTGGAAGGGTTGCCAGGAGAAAGCCTCTTTTCTCTAAAAAGAACATGGCAGCATGGCTTAGGTTTGCAAAGTAGCATTTGAACAGACCACAAGACCTCTGGAACAATGTCCTGTGGACAGACGAGACCAAAGCATAGATATTTGGCCATAATGCACAGCGCCATGTTTGGCAAAAACCAAACACCGCATAACAGCACAAACACCTCATACCGATTGTCAAGCACATTGGTGGAGGGGAGATGATTTTGGTTTGTTTTGCAGTCACAGGACCTGGGCATCTTGCAGGCATTGAGTCGACCACCAACTCCTCTGTATATCAAAGTATTGTAGATTGAAATTTGAGGCCATCTGTCTCACAGCTAAAGCTTGGCTGAAATTGGGTCATGCCACAGGACTATGATCCTAAGCACACTAGCAGATCTATGATAGAATGGCTGAAAAAGAGAAAAGTCAAGATGTTGCAATGGCCCAATAAAAGTCCAGATCTCAACCCGACTGAAATGCCATGGCAGGACCTTAAGAGAGCTGTGCATAAACGAATGCCCACAAAAATCAATGAACTGAAGCAACTTTGTAAAGAAGAGTGGGCCAAAATTCCTCCACAACACTGAGAGACTGATAGTCATACTGAAAAATATTACTTCGAGTTATTGATGCTAAAGGTGGTTCTACAAGCTATTAAATCATGGGGTGCACTTAGTTTTTCTCACTTGGCGTTTTGGTTTCATTTTTGTTAAGTAAATAATGACGCAGTGGAACCTGTTGTGTGTTGTTTTACACCTGAGGTTAGATTTAAATAGGTTTAGAACCTGTTAAGGATCAGATGATTTTTTAATGATGTCCTGATATGTAAAACTATAGAACTGAGAGATGGTGTACTTTCTTTTTCACATGACTGTAAGTGATCATGCTGTGAGCTGATTCTCCTGATTGCATTGCACTCAGATGCAGGTGTTTTGGAAATCCACTGTATTGTTTACACTAGGAAACTTGGCAAAGCCAGGTTTTAGCAACAGGAGTTTGGAGGCTTTGAAACCCACTTTGTATGGGATTATCACTTGCTGTCAGTCACCGACTGATTTAGCTCACTTCCCATTGGATCAGGCCTGGTGGTGATTGACGGTGCTAGGTTAATCCCACCAAATGGGGTTTACAAAGCCTCTGTTGGGCTCATGAATGCTTTTGCATCAATGCCTCTACAGACCATTATTGATCAGACGTCACTGGTGACCTACTGGGGAATCAGACTGGGATAGCACCTCAGTGCCTCGGCCCACAGCTTTCAGGGCTGTGCAGACGCATCGAGCTGAGCTGGGTTCTGCTGTGATGTGTGAAATCGACACCCTCTTAACAGTATACATGAAGAAGGGCAAAAGCTATCCGTGCAGATTTTCACAAACCCAGCCTGCCATAAGTTTAATCAGGTTGATTAATCAGTGCCCATGCAGTCTAAGTGCTGGTAGGAGGATGGGTGTGACCTGTAACTTCTTGGCTGCCAAGGAACAAATCCAAGCCAGCCTCCCTCCTGCAGAATGAGGCCTGCAGACTGGGGAAATGACATGGTGCAGATTTGGGCCGTCATCTGGGTCATTTGCAGGCAAAGTACATAACTGATTGAGCTACTTGGGCTCCAGCGTTTTGGCCATGGTGGTAACACCCCCCTCCTCCTCACTTCTGAACATCTCCACACCTCTATTGCTCCTCCAAAACCAGGTTTCATATACAGATATACAGACACTCCTCTACTTACGAACGAGTTATGTTCCGAACGGCCGTTAGTAACTTGAAATGTTCGTAAGTCGTTATTCAACATCATTTTAAGGGTACTCAAGTCTACATGCATAAGTAAGTATAAAGTCAATACATGTTTTCTTATCCTAAAACACATTACTAATGATACATAAAACAAAAATGGATAATGGATGCACAGAATATTTCGCAATAAATATGAAATAAACTTTGACCTAAAGATACGCAAGTACAAAGAACTGGGATGCTGGGAGTAGGCACGCTACACTGCTCTGCGGCGGGAGTAGCGGCCAGAATTCCTACTAGGCAGAAATGGGGAGCAGAACAAAATTTGATGTTATGGACAGGAAACGGGAGCCCAACGAACACAATTTGGACTACAGTCCTCTTTGTTTGTATGTCTGAAATGTCGTAAGTTGAAAGTTCGTAAGTAGAGGAGCGCCTGCACTACGTTAATTTTGCAGACATTTTTGTCCTGCATTAGAAAGCAGGTTAAGGGTCTTGCTTATGGACACAACAGTGGTGTGACTACTCTGCTGGAAACAGGATTTTAACCTATGACCTTTGACTCGTGGCCCAGGTCCCTAATTCTCTGACCAGAACACCACCCCATATCCGTATGTATC
Source organism: Paramormyrops kingsleyae (assembly GCF_048594095.1). NCBI lineage: Eukaryota > Metazoa > Chordata > Actinopteri > Osteoglossiformes > Mormyridae > Paramormyrops > Paramormyrops kingsleyae. The sequence continues at coordinate 6,954,620 of NC_132810.1, forward strand.
AATGATTCCTTCCAGAAAGCCCCAGAATTAATTTAATGCTTCCTCTGTGAGTGCCGATGGCCAGTCCATGTGCAGATTTCATTCTTCTGTTGTATTTTTCTCAAATCGATTGTATCGCTTGTGATAACTCACTCCTGCAGTGACAGGTGAACACCTCCACGTGGGATGCCCTCGTTGTGACGGGTCAGTCAGACAGAACCTTCACGGTGTTGGTCAAGGTTGGTTACAGTTCATGGGATAAGGTGCAGTGGATAGCAGCTGACCGGCTGTGGCTTACCTGATACTGCCACGTGTTGCCCCCAGTGCCGTGGCTGATGAATATTTCAGTGCAGCACTTTAGCTACTCCGGTCCGGCCTCCGTGTGGACATGTGCTGGGTGCTGTTGACACCGGGGAGCTCCGAGTCCAGCACCTGTGCTGCTTCCTGGTGTTGTTTAAATGGCCAGGTGTCATTTCACTTACAGGTGAGGTCGCACTGAAATGTCAAACCTAATACACTAATACAAATGGATTTTATAAACACTGTTAAATATGACTAATCGCCATATTAAAAGAATGTAAATGCTACAGTATATATATTTCTGGCTGTAGTGTGGTATTGTATGACCGCATGTAACCTATTGAGAATGAACGTTCTTTACTTAGTAAAAAATTCTCCCCTCAAACTTGTGTTTAACTGGCTGCTGGGCAGTGGTCCTGAAAGATTTTTTATTTTAAATTTAATTTTTTTTAGAAGTATTTTGGCATGTCTGCATTAATTTGCTTGTGCATGATTTAAAGTTGCTCTGGTTCTTTGCAGGAAACAGTGTTTTGAATCTAGCTTTACTTTAAAGCCTCTTTACACCATTCCTCTGGAAGATTGGCTTCTTGTATTTTAAGTGGGACATTCGGCCTGTGTGATCCCACGTTCAAATTTTATTTAATGGCAAATTCAGCCTGGTCTTATCATCTAGTATAGCCACAATTAAAAGTATACATATGGAAAAATATATTTTAAAGTTTTGTTTTCCATTTTACTGCTGTGCTATTACTGACCTCTAATCCCTTTTTGTTCCCTCCGCTTTAAATCTTTCTTCCCTGCTGCTCATTAGTGGCGCAATCTCGCACCCCTCCGCCCCCCTCCAAAAATGCTGGGTCAATCATTAGCTCTGAGCCCTAGCTACTCTGTTCATGCTTCATGTATTGACTCTTCAGTGCGACAAGATCATGGTGCTGTATCTGTATTTAGCGTGACACGGCTCCCTGTTTGATCTCGGTGGTTATAAATGGCATCTGTGTTAATCCGGCATCTCAGTTCTTCTCAGGTGGTTTCTTGCAACATTAGCGGTTGTCGTGGCTGTGAGAAGCAGCAGACTGGCCCAGCAGGGCTGTGTGAGGAGCCCACAGTGAGTTCTGCTTGGTCTCAGGAGGGAGATGAGACCTCGAGCTGCAGACGGGAGGGTTCCAAAGCAGTAAACACCATCCGCCGGCGTCTGGAAAATGGGCTTTTTAAAATTGGGTTGGTTTTTTTAATGCTGCAGCTGGCTTCCTTATTCTCAGGGGCAGGGTGGCCTACAAACCCACAATCTGGAGTTTGATACTAATTTAGGAGAGTGCAAGGACGCCCCTCTTCCTTTGTGTAGCAAAGTACTGAGAGCAGTGCAGAAGGTAACACAGAGGTCAAGCTGGTCTGTGTTGATGTCAGTTTAATTCCCAGGGTGGGCATCTGGTCTAGGTACTAATACAACCAGTATTTTTGGTAAAACACATATGAGAATAAGAGGGTCACATGATTCCAGTGCAACTGAACCACAGCTGGGTCAGCAGGTGAGCACTATATCTGCAGGGGCTTCCTTGAGGTCCACTGAGATGACGCCAGTGCCGCGACAGACGAGAAGCCTGAGACAGGGGGAGCTTGGCGGGGGGCGGGGGGGAGACTTCCTTGTAGACGTGGCCGGAGGTGCTGATTCACCAGCTGTCGTCCTGACCGGGAGGAGGAGGAGGAGGCCGACACAGCCTGGCAGTGACGCGGTGGTTTGCATAATGCCTCGTCCTGTTCCCAGCCACCGTCAGGACTTCCTGCCAAGCTCAACTGGCAATTGGGCATCCATTCGGGGGCTGGGCTATACTAAGTCACATGATGCCCAAGTCAGCAGCTCACCTCTAAAAGCCCTTCATCCTCTTTGAGCCCTATCAATCTGCCAGGGAAAGGTGTTTGAGTAGCTGAAGTGTTTTTTCTGCTGGGATGGAGTGGGTTTCCATAACGACAGTGAGGAAGTACCTAAGAGGGAGCAGCGATCTGACTGATGGAGCATGCTCCGAGCTGGAGCTGCGGGTGCCTGGCCACTGCACGGGGGGGGGGGGGGGGGGGGTTGTGCCCTGGGCTAGTTGGCTACCCCCAGCCCTGCTCCCCACCCAAACAAATGACACACTCCAGGGAGTAGTAATGCAGTAGGGCTGGCAAGACATCAGTGGCAAGTCGCAGTCTCGCTACTCATGGAGTTATGGGACCCTTGGGGGGGGAAACGGGGCTCTGCTTTCAGCTGGGAAGGGCATCTGACAGGCGCTGATAGAGAGTGCCTTTGAATCTCTGTGTGATGGCTTCAAGGCAAGTCTTTATTTCACTTTGGTGCCAAGAAGAAAGAGTAAACAGCAGATGAGAAGAGGCTATTTTGGTGAGTGGCTCTGGACTTCAGTGCAAGGATGGGTTACTGTTTAGGCAGTGCGTGACCAGAGCTGTAGATTAACCAGCGCTGCACCCTCCCAGGCCAGTTACTGTAACGGCGACTAGTAATGGGGGTGACCCTGGGTGCTGATCCATGCTAGAACTTTCCAGGGAGTCCGGAGGTCGCATTAGATGTCGCTGAGGGTATGGATGGAGGATGCTGAGATTGGCTGGGAGCCGAGGAACTGAGAGGGTGTGTGTGTGTGTCTGTGTGCGTTTGTGTGTGTGTCATGTATAAATCACATCGTAGGGACCAAATGGCCCCACAATGTGATCAAAACCTGTTATTTTGATGTTGTGGGGACCATCTTTTAGGTCCCCACAAGGGCAAACTCAATTTTATAAAAATCTGTGACTGCAATTAAAAAAAGAAGTCTTGCATTTTGTTCGGTTACTTACGGTTGAAGGCTGGGTTGGGGTTAAGGTCATCATAGTTGGGATTAGGGTTTTGTACGTGCCTGTTTGTGTCAGCTCACAGGGTGCTGGGGCCACCTGAGTATTGTTTTGACAGTCGAGTGCCTCTCCATGGACGGCAGGTGAGTGTGTTTGTCAGCTGCCTTTGTTTACCAGCCTCACAGTCATTTATTATCCCCTTGGAGACCAGTAAGCGGTGCCCTCTGTGGCCAGGGAGGTGAGTAAAATGAAAGCTTCCGTCCCATCGACAATTATGCGTGTCTGTCGCAGTGGCTGTATGTGTAAGATGTGAGAGAGTATCTCTGAACATATGGGGGATGCTGCTCTGGTCACTGGCCATCCCTAGTGGACAGTAATTAGTCTTTCGGGAAAAAATGTTAGCACTGCCGAAACCATCCTGGAGTCGGGGTTACAGTGGCCTCACTGCTTGTGTTTCACTCCGTTTTTGAGGGATCATGTGGTCTGTAGATGGATGTTGATGGAAAGCCAGCCTGCCTGTTCTGAGACTGACCTCTCAGTGGTCTTCCCCGCATCCTGCCCGGGCTGCACAACTCGATTCCAGGGCATGTCACTCTTCTGATGCTTCAGAATCGCAAATTTCTAGGCGTCTCTTTGTGTCTTCCTCATACCGCCAGACCCAGGCCCTCTCGGAGAGAGTCAGGTTGCGGCACCTTGTTAGCCCTGAGCCTTAATTGATTAAAGTCTTCTTGTCCAAAGTAGTTTAACTCCACATAATCCCCCTGGACAGCATTAATTAAATGGAGCGATTACCAGTGAGAGGGTGAGAGATGTAATACAGAAGGATCATTCGGGGCTGCTTTTCTGTGGGCCCTTTTCCAGACTCTCTTGGCAACGGTTCTGGCTGTTCCTAGTTATTAACTAACTCTCTACCAACAAAAGGCTCCCTAAGGAAAGTCTGCCCCTAAGGTGAAATGCATACCTGTTAATAGATAAATACATGGTTAATACCTGTTAATAGATAAATAAGGCATGGAGGTGAACAACCACTTGGTAGTAACCAGTTGTCTCGAGATGTTTGGCACATAAAGCTGACCTGATTCAAAAGAAGGACGGGCAGATGGACTGGAGTGAATTCAGTTTGTAATTTGCAGTATGTCTGTGGCATGCTGTGGTAGATAATTGAAGAGCGAAGTCATTAAGTTACTGATGCTATCGGTGAAATGAATCCTTCATTGACTGCAGGTGGGTGGCTGATGCCGAGGATTTTCTTATCCTCAGCTTACTTAAAAAAAAAAACCTTATCTTCAAGGCCCTCAAAGCCTCTCTAAGATGGTCCAAACTGGGATTGAAATACCCTGGTAGTGGAAACGAGTATTCATAAGAAGACCCACGTAAGACAGAATGGTAAACAGGCTCGGCAGTCCTGTTTGATGATTTGGTGTGTGGGGTCCAGGTTGTCACCCTCAAATTTCAGAGCAGCTAGTCTCACGCTCAGTGGTCGTCCATGTTTACCGGGAAAGTCAGCTGATGCCTTGGCATCTCTATGACAGCGCAGCCCCATAGCAACCCAGTGCCAAACCTTTTGTTCCCATTGTAATTACCTCAGTTAAGTGTTAAGTCATGCCAGAGAAGTGTCTTAGAGCCACATCAGAGGATTGTGCCGGCATGTCCAGCGTACGCGCGGTGGATTTAAAGATCGTACGTATGAGGCTATTAAGGATGTGAAACGGGTTAATTCCTCATTTTGTTAGTTTTTTCTCTTCTTTTCTCTTGATTGCTTCAAGTGTCACATAAATAAACTTGTTACATATACTTTATGGCCAAAACTCCCAAATTAATTTGAGGAATTGCCAAATGAAGCCGCACCCATCACTGACACAGGTGCATATTTAGGCATGCAGTCACGCAATCTCCTGTGACAAACATTAGCAGCAGAATGGGTAGCTGTTCCCCTTGGTACCATAGGACACTGTTTTTCCAACAAGTCAGTTTATCACATTTCTGCCCTGCTGGAGTTGTCCTGGTCAACCACGAGCAATTCACGCAAGAGATGTGTAGGTCAGAATGTTCAGTTGTGAAGTGGTCGGCCACACAAGCTTATTGAAAGGGACCTGATCACCCATCAATATCCCAACCTCAAGATTTGACAAAGCCACCTGGTTCAGTGGGTCTGCTGTTTGTCATTCGTTCCTGGTTCATCCCTCCAGCTCTGGTCAGGATATCCAGCGTGCCAGCGTGGTCGTGAACCTACCAAACCTGGTGCGTCAGAACCCGGCCGAGACCTTCCGCAGGGTGGTGCCGAAAGTGCGGGTAGGCCAGAACATCTTGTTTCTCTATATGCGAAAGCACATTTACCTCCTAGGGTAATAGCTGTAATAGTTTCACAGTGAGCCTCTTCCCGCCTCTCACGTAGGAGGTGCTGCATGTGGCCGGGGTGGAGATGCAGCTGGCTGCCGCCGGGTCATTCCTCACCATCCTTCAGGATGACATAGTCCTCATTCAGACCCACACCCACTCCATCCTGCAGATTGTCCTGCTCAACCTGGACCACCGAGACGCAGGTGAGCATAGTTTGGATGGTGAATTGGTTAGTCATAGTACAAGGGAGCAGAAATGCTCTTTGAGGCCCAGTATATATAATTAATTGCTTAATTTGTAGTAATAATCTAATAATTTCAGCTACTCAAACCCTGAAACTCTGGGAGTTTAAGTAGTTGTACAGTTTGAGGGTTTGGGGGCTTGGACAGCTATAATTTGGGGTTGGGGTGGTTGTGAACTATACAGCAATCCAAGCCTCCAAACTGTATAGGTCAAACTGCTATAGTCCAGACTTGACAGTTATCTAAACTCCCTGACTCTGCAATTACTAAAAAACACTGAACTTTAGAGCTACTAAATTCTTCAAAACCCTACTCCGCTCTAAACACAACTCTGAGTCAAATTATAAGTGTGGCAACAGTCCTGCTTCTTGACTGTACGAATTGGGGCTGATTTCACGTTGCTTTTCAGCAGTGGTCAGCAACGCCTGGCTAGAGACACTTCTGTCCGCCATCGACGCTTTGCCGAAAGAGACCATCAGACAGGAGGTACCGTAACTATGGGCAACTGCCCGTCTGCCAGCTTGCTGCTAAATGCCGTCAGGCAGTCAAATGCTTCCTCCGGCCCGGACCCTCCTCTGCGTCCCCATGATGCATTGCTATTGGCCCGTTCACAGATCCTGGGCCCGCTGGTGTCTAAGGCCCAACTCTCACAGTCTGTGCAGGCCCGGATGGCCAGCTGCCGTATCCTGGGGAAGGTGGCTGGCAAGTTTGAGTCCTCAATGTGAGTGGGAGTGAAGGATCCCTGCAGATGTTTGCTAAATGATGAAAGGAGAACAGTCCGTAATTTGAGGGAGCCTGTCATGGATCCTCAGTCAGAATGATGTAATACATAAATATTCTACAAATATTGTAAAAACACTTATGTGCTAAATATCTGTTCACAGAGACGGACTACCCGTGGATGTACTTTTTATACTTTATTTTGTCCGTTTGAACTCTTTGAACATTTTAGTTTTGTACATAGCAGAGAAGTTGATCGCACTGGTGCAAAGGTTGGGTTACCCATGCCAAAGACTTGGATGCCCAGTGTACCACCCCTTTGCAGGCTGAAGAAGGAGCTGCTGCCCCTGGTCCGGTCCCTGTGCCAGGACGTGGAGTATGAGGTGCGCTCCTGCATGTGTCGGCAGCTGGAGAACATCGCCAGGGGAATCGGGTAAAAAGAAAAAGCAGAAGGAGTTTACATTCCCCCCTCGATGGGGGAATCACATCTAATGACACCCTAGATTCCAGGTCACCGCTCAGTCCTAAAACAGACATCACCCCAGAGGATGACTGCAAATAGTCTGTCTGACACCTTCACAGGAAACCCAGTTGCTCCGCTGGCGCAGACACGTGCAGGAAGCATTCGCAAGAACATGTGACTAGGCCTGCGATTTGATTGGTTACTGAATGGTTAAAAAAAAAAAAGCTGTGTGTCTGAATCTGATTGATTGGCATGTGGGTAAGAGAACACAGGCCTGGTCTTCAATTGGTGGCCCTGAGGAGCAGGAGTTTCCCCATGACTGGTGTAGGTAATGGGGCTGCAGCTTCTGCAGATCTGGATTGGTTCCAACTCGGGTCGTTTGCCGATATCGGTGGCCCATTAGGTCTGTTTCAGCCGACCCGGCAGTCGCTTTGCTGCTGGGGATGCGTATCGCATTCTGCTCACATAGCAGAAGCCCCAGGAGCTGTCAGTCCAGTCGTGGAAGCTCCAGAAGCTCCAGCAGATGAAGAGACTCCTGCCACGAGCCCGGCTGCTTGTCTGACCTATTCAGACATGCTGGGAAATCCAGCCTCGCGAATGCAGGGATTCCCACTCGCTTACTTGGGTTGACGTTAGAGAACTGTCGCCTTTCTTCTTAATGTCCCTGTCTCCATGGTGACTTCAGAAGAGTGTATTCACAGCACAGGTCTGATCGCAGTTTGTGTATATGTGAGTCTGTGGGCATACATTGGTCCGTGCGAGTGTGTGGTGTCCCCAGGAATTCACTGTCTGGCCCCTCCTGCTTAGGGTGGATCACACCAAGGTGATGGTGCTGCCAGAGCTGGTGGAGCTGGCCCGAGATGAGGGGAGCACCGTCAGGCTGGCCGCTTTCGACACAACCGTCAACCTGCTGGAGATGCTCGACAATGGTGAGACACCGGGTCCAGGGTACGAGAAGGCCGGCACGCCGCATTACTATATGCACAACAGTGGTGTTTTTTTTTTTTACGAGTCTGGATAACAAGCTGTCCGTGATGTAAGAGGATCGGTTTAATAATCCTTCCACCTGAGAAGAGGAGAAGCTTAGGACTGCACTCTGTCACACCCTGTCACATCCATTCCACCCCTTGCAGATGATAGAACACGCATCGTGTTCCCTCTGGTCAAGACCTTTTGTGAGAAGTGCTTCAAAGCGGACGAGGCGGTTCTGGCCTCGCTGTCCTTTCAGTACGGGAGGCTCTGTCATGGCCTGTCAGGTGGGACCTCGCGCTGTCCATCTCTTTCTCCAGCTAAGGACTTTGCCAGCATGGTTGACCGTGTCCTGTGAATATCATGGGCCGCTCTACTTCCAGGGAGCTTCACGGACGAGCAGCATCTGTGGTTCCTGGAGTTCTACAAGAAGCTGTGTGTCCTTGGTCTCCACCTGGAGAACGGGCACTGTGAGAGCCAGGCCTACACCCTGGAGCTGGAGAGGAAGTACGAGACAGTGCGCAGGAACTGTGCATACAACTTCCCTGTGAGTGCCGGCAGCCTTCACTGTACTGCTTTGTACTGCCTTTAGTGCAGTTTTTCCCAATCCGGCCCTTGGGGACCCACAGACAGACCACGTTTTTGCTCCCTCCCAGTTCCCATCTTTACAATCTGGAACAGAACCCCTCCCACCTCTTCTACAATCTGATTGGTTATCTCTCTGAACCAGTAATTTTTTGTTTTGCCCTCAGAACACTTTTGTAAAAGAAAAACTCCCATGAGCCATACCATACTCCCTGCAGCCCGCAGGCCCCCTCCCAGTAGGGAGTTAGGAGGGAGCAATAATGTGGACCAGCTGTGGCTCCTTGTGGACCAAACTAGGAAACGCTGGTTTAGGGTATCGTAGAAGCACATCCAGTCTTGCCATCCCCAGAGGCTCGTATCCATGGCTACAACGGCATGGGTCCTGCAGGGTCCAGGTGGGGCTGCGTATGGGTGTGGTCTTGGGTTGAGTGTTTTCTGTGTAGGTCTTCCTGCAGAGCTAGATGTCTTATGCACTCAGATGTGCCTGCTGTTGAGGTATTAACACCTTGCCTAACAAGATGCAGTGTCTCAGCGCCTATCAGTCCCATCAAGCTCTTTTTCGAAGCTTATTTCAACTTTGAATATACAACACCGTATGACATGTAGAATAGGGACATTCACTTTCCATTGGTGGTAGCCTGGGACTCATGGCAGAGGCCTCCATCAAGACAATAATATTTTGTTCTAGGAATGTTTACCGAACGTTACAGTATTTCTGATGCTCCCAGAACATTATCCCAATAATGTATAAATGCATCTAATACATAATAATGAATAATAAAAAATAAAGGGCATGATGGAGCAGTCTAAGGTCATGGGCTCAAGGCTAGATGGTGTGTTCACAGTATACACATACACTTTTATAAAATTATATTTTTATTATAAAACAATATTTGCCAACATTACATTTAAATTTTCAGAAAATAATGTTATTGTGCTAATATTCTGTCATACAATAACCTTTGTTAACATATAAAATGTGGAAATAACGTTCCATTAACGTTACAGTTAGAGAGTTCTCTGCCAACTTTGAAACCCTTTGGTATTAGCACTGCTGCATTTGAAGGTCATGGAACAGTAGCACCTCGAACTGAGCGGGCTTCGGAACCCCAGGAGGGAACGGCACATACAGCCTGTTCTAGGCCTTTTGTTCTTCAGGGCCCCCCAGAGCTTGGATTGGTTGACACACACCATTTGCCTGCTCAATAATACATGGCTCAGGGTGGCTGAGGAGGAGCTCTTAAATACAGGTCTCCAACTCCTCGTTTCAGGGGGTTGCGGGCTGCAGGCAGTATGGTATGGCTCATGGGAGATTTACATACACAAAAGTGTTCTGAAGGCAGAACGAAAAATGATTTTTTTGTCTAGGTCTCACCTCCTCTAGTCGCTTAGACCGACCTCCTCTACAATCTGATTGAACCAGTAATTTTTCATTTTGCCCTCAACATTTTTGTGTAAGAGCTCCCAGGAACCATGGTATATATGGTGCTGGTCCTGTGACTGGGAATCAGGATTGTCCATTTTTCTGTTGATGTTTGTGTGCTTAGAGTCCTGACAGTTCTTCTCCCAAGACATGAATCGCATCAAACCTTAAGCTGTAGGTTGAAGCTACTTAGATCATTCTTAAAAATCCATATTCTGGGAGCACATGTAGGAAAACATTCCCACTTCTTCGGTATCCTTTGTTCCTCAGGCTATGGTTCTGTTTGCGGACCCTAAGTGCTTTCTGTCGGAGCTGTATCCCACTTTCTCCAGCCTGTGCCATGACCCCGAGATCTCTGTACGGCGTACGGCCGCAGATGGTTTCCATGAAGTAAGTCTGGGGGTCCTGCTTGGTGACGGCCTTGTGGGCGATGGCCACCTGTCCCCCGTTGACCTTGGTCTATCCCCCCCCTTCCCCGTTTCAGGTTGTCAAACTCCTGGGCCCCAACGTGCATTACATTCATAAGGAACTCGTCGCGCTTTTGCAGGACGAGTCTCTGGAGGTGAGGCTGCGACCTTTTCTGCAAGTGATGTCCGAGTAAAACCAAGGAAAGTCTACAGTATCACTGGTGTATACTGTCCATCACTCATGTTTTCAAGCTACCTGACATTCATTCACATCCATCCATCCACCCACCAACCCATCCAGCCATCCATCCTCTCATCCATCCTCTCATCCATCCATCAACCCATCCAGCCATCCAGCCATCCATCCTCTCATCCATCCATCCATCCATCCATCCACCCACCCATCCAGCCATCCATCCTCTCATGCATCCTCCATTCATCCATCCATCCATCTTCATTCATCCGGTAGAGGGTGACCAGTTCATTCACCACCAACAGTATTAGCGGTGGTGTTAAACGTTGTCCATTGGGGAGGGTTGGGGGTTAGATGGTCTTGAAAATTCTTTAACATTAAATATTAACCTTTAAATGTTTTTGGTTTCGGAAGTAATTAAAAGTTAAATTGAAAGACTGTGTCCTTAGTGGGTGCCACTTGGGGGGCTGTGGTGAATGCCCGCGAATGCTCAGCCTGGATGCATGGATGTATGGGCAGCGTGGGACAGTGCCTGGGTCCCACCAAGAGCCCAAAATATGCCTAAGCTTACAGATTTCCTCTGTCAGGTTGAGCGATCCACTCCTTGTTCAGTAGTCTTCTCCCTGTGCAGGTCCTGGATGCCCTGTTAAACGCCCTACAGGACACGCTTGAGCTGGCCACGTCCAGAGGGGAGGGCACTGGCTCTGAGAGTAAGGTATCTGTTCCTTCTATATCTATTTCCCAGGCCTGGAATTTTCTCAGTGAAGAGTTACCTCCCTGTGTTAGTCTTCTCATACCACGCAAGTGTGTGTTTTGCCTGGTTTTAAATCAGCTTATCAAGTGAGTATGATTCTCAACTAGTTAATGAGTTAATCAGTGAATTTCATCAGTCATCGGTATCAAAGTTGAACATCAAGGCAGTGTTAGGCTAATTGATGTTATTAGCTCCTCCTCTTGGTGGGGCAGTGCATTGTGGGTGCTTTCTGATTCCGCCCCCCCCCCCACTCCTCCAGCAGGTGAATATACCAGACCTGATCCCGGCCCTGGCAGCAGCAGAGCAGAAGGCGGCAGCCTCGCTGCGGTGGCGCGTCCACGAGAAGCTGCTGCAGAAGTACGCCTGCCTGCCCCGCGTGGTCTCCGGGGACCAGATCTACTTCCGCTTCTTGCAGAGGATGTTTGCCATCGTCACAACCAATGTGAGCCCAGAGCGATGGTCCCCTCTTCCCCATCCATCACACATCACACTGGCTTCTCTCAGTTAGTCAGCAGATCAGCAAGTGCATCATTAACCAAATGAGGGCCAGAACCTCTCCAGGGGTCCATACAGCAGGTTTCCCAACCTTTTTTCTGCCACGGAATGCTTTTTGTCACAGGTCACACCATCGCTTAATACATACTACCACACTCAGTGACAAAAAAAGTTAAGCACCCAGACAGAGTGGTGGAAATGAAATCAATCTGCATGTGGTGAAAGGTCATGTGCCTGTATCGCAATGATTATAACAACAGATCAAACAGACAACAGAATTGGCAGTATGGGCACCCTGCTGGTCCCATGTCAGTAGGGTGTGGCACCCCCCCCCCCCCCCCGGACCTGGATACATGCGGAAGGGAGTCGTACAGCCGTTGTATCCCCTATTGCGGCAAGTTGGCCCACAGCTGTTGTAACTGGCGCTGAGATCCTGCAGATTGGCATTGGGTCTCAGTTGATGTCCAAGCTGATCCCACACGTGTTTGATTGGGGAAATATCGGATTACATGATAAGTGTGTTATGATACACACACACACACACACACACACACCTGGCCACTTCTACGGGCATGACTGCCATACATTACCTACAAATAACATGAGATTTGTGACTATATGCTTTATTTAACAATGAGATGGCTTTCAGCCGAAGACCTCACCGAGCTCATACTTTCACAGCCTTTGAGGTCAGCTTTTGGACCATTAGCATTTTCCATTTCTATAACTGGAACCTTTGTATCCCGTCTCTGGAGGTACGTGGCAGTGTGTCACTCAGTAAGTTAGGACTCAGTGCTAGTAAACAGCAGGTCACTGGTTCATATCCTTTGGTCAACAGAGAAATTCTGCCTTTACCCCAATTGCTCCAGAACCTCCCTGACCCCTGCTTTCTCGATTGTACATCATCTTTGATAAAAGTATCTGCTAAATAAATTAATGTAAATGTAACATAAAAGGAACCTACACTCAATGGAGTGTATGCAGTTGTTGAACTGAGGGTATTTTTGGATTTGTTCCAAAGGCTTGATGAAATAATAGGGTATTTAATGAGAGAGGCACTTTCCATGGTTAGTCACCATCATTAGTTTCCTGCCGTTAGAAGAATTTAGCGGGACTGTAAAGGCCAGCGAGATGTGGAGTCACGGCTTGCTGCCGTGTTTGGGGATATTATTCACCATGGCAGTTATGTACCAAGAGGAAGGACTGGTCGCGTGGGGCACTGCTTGTAGGTGTGGCGCCCAGGTCATCTGCTCCCCCTTTCCAGAACGTTCTCCCGGTTCAGCGGGAGGCAGCACGGACACTCTGCATCTTTCTTCGCTACAACCGTAAGCAGGAGCAGCGGCAGGAAATCGTCGGCAAAGTGGTGGAACGTGAGTGCGTCTCCTCCATAAATGCAAGCAGAGACAGCCAGCAGGGGGTGCTGTCCACGTGTGGTATATGAGAAGTAGAGTAATTTAATATCTGGCCCTCTCTCCCAGAGCTGGCACAAGGGAAGAGCTATTGGAACAGGTTGAGGTACCTGGACCTCTGTGAGATCGCCATGGACCTCTTCTCTAAGTCCTACTTCTGCAAATACTTCCTGGGCCCTGCACTGGAGCTGGTCAATGACCCTGTTGCCAATGTCAGGTATGCTCACAGCCTCCGCGCTTGACCCTTATGGGTTAGGTGACCTCTGACCTCCAGCCCCACCCCCCCCACAGGTACAAGCTGTGTCGAATGCTGCCCAGGCTAAAGGCGTCCATCAGGCTGCCTGCAGAGAAACATCTGCTGCAGCAGCTGGAGTTCTGTGTGCGCAGGCTGCTATGCCGTGAGAAGGACAAGGACGTGGTGTGCACTGTCCGCAAGGTGAGGGGCACCCAAAGGGGTGTCGGGGGAACATGGGGAATGCACTGATAGGCTGTGTTTAACCCTGCATGTAGAAGGTAGGTGGACCCTCTGAAGCAGTGATTTCCAATCTGGTCCTTGGGGACCTGCAGACAGTCCACGTTTTTGGTCCTGGGAGCTTGGAGGGAGCAAAAACATGGACTGTCTGGAGGTCCCTGAGGACTGGGTTGGGTAACACTGCTCTAAAGAGTCATCTAAACAGATGGACCTATTACAACTGCCCCTCCAGAACCAGGAGGTGGCTCCATGGTTTGACGCCGAATGTGGCACCCATTGTACTATAAATAATATTCCATGAGTTGAGAAATTAGCCTTTATGTGATCTTTTAACCTTCAGATTGTGCTGGAACTGGACAAAATGGACATCACAGAACCAGTAAGCACCTAATTTCACCCGCACACCCTGCCCACGGTCACCTCTCAGAGCTGGGTTCTCAGCAACTCTCCCTGTCCCCCCAGTACCACAAGAGGCACGAAAGAGACCTGCTGGACCAGAAGAAGGAAACGGAGGAGATCCTCCTCTTAGAGATGGTGAGAAGACAGAGGTGAAACCTGTTACTCAAACCTAGCTTCAGCTTAGATAGAAGAGAATGTCACAAGCATTGTGGAAATAGCCCTTCCGGATCCTTCCTGGCTCCACGCTGCCCCGTGGCCGTGACGTCCCAGCTACATACACATGGTGGTCCGTCCGCCTACCACCTCACATTTTTGCTGGTGTTTACATGTTCTGTCCTCTCCTTGTGTATAAGGGAAGTCAAAAATGTAACATGACTCACTGGGTGACTGAGAATGTTGAGGACCTATTTTTAATGTTATGTAATCACTTCAAACAGCTCTGTTTTCCGTTTTTAAAAGCCAGCAGTTTTCCTCTCTCACTTGTTTTGGGCTTTGAAACCTTGAAAGCTTGATGTTGTTTTAGTCCAGGGAGCAGTTTTGTTTTGTGCCTTTAGCACACTGGGTGGGGTGGCGAGTGGGGGGGGGGGGGTGTTGACCTTTGCCACTCCCTGTTCCTTCTGGTTCTTTCCTGCCGTTTTAACAGGAGCAGCTGGAAAGGCAGCCAATAGATGGAAAGCTCACAATCGACAAACACGCAGAAAAAAAACGTGAGTGCTTCCATCTTGCCGCCCCCCCCCCCTTGTGGCATACTGTTAAACATGCATAAATGTCCAGCGGCCATTGGAATGGCTGAATCATTATGCTTGAATATAGATTTGAGGTGGGAATTATTATTTTATTTCAAGCTAGTCTCAGTATAGCTTCACGTAATCATTAGTAAGCTGTTGCCTCTGCTGTGTTTAAGGGAGGGACAGTAAATCTGGGCTGTCTGTATCGAAAAGCATATCAGGCTCTACATCCGGGACAATGCCGTCCTCCTCGGCTGGTAAGTCGACCAGGCTGACGCTTGTTCAGAATGCATAGGATTATGGGAAATGTCACAAGCTTTGACTGATATCTGTAGGGCAGTGTCTTACAAGTCCTTTGTGCCATTAATCGAACTCTCCTGTATGACAATTTACTTCCAAAGATCATGTCTTGATGCCAGTTTCTCTTATAGTTTAGTTCTTTGTCACCCTGGGTATAATTGCTGGCTGTCTGTTTTCCATGTTATTCCGGGAATGATATTGGCTATTGTTAAAATCCCAAGGCAAGGAGCTGAAGAAGGCCAAGTTGTCCCGGAGTCGATCGCTGAGCAGCCACCCGAGCACGTCCAAGATGGTCAATGCGGAGAAAACAGTGTAGGTTGAACCCTGTTCCTGGGAACAGAATGTGGTGCGATAGGCCTGCCTCAGTCAGAGCCCTTGTTTGTCCAGCCCTGCATAATGGACTCTCTATGTGCGGCTTCTCTCCCAGAAAGGTTAAGGAGTCTGGGAAAGAGTGCGGGAATTGTCCAGGAAGCGGGAAGAGTAGCCTCCATCCTGTCAACGGTAACCACGCACCCAGGATGGGGCCATGCACTCCCCATAAAGGGGCAACCAAAGAACCTCTTTTTATGATGACTTGTAAAAATAACTCAATTGTGCAGCTGTGAACTGTTTTGCTGCTAACATCACTTACAAAGCATGTTATTAATAGGAGGTGCTGATTATGAGATGAGCGCCAGAGGTGCGACCTGCCCCAGTCTCAATCTAACTTCCCGCTCCTAGGTGACACCCTGCCTAGATCCCACCATTTTGGCACCACGTCGAGCTCTGCGCCCCCCGCTTCTCCCGCATCAGCCATGCCAGTGCTGATCCGCAGCAACACGGAGCACCGGCCCAGTGGCTCCAAGGAGACACAGCCCAGGAAACTTAGCGTGTAGGTGCCGCAGAGCAGGCCTCTGACATGCATGCCAACACCCTAATGCACACCACGCGTCAGGGCCTGTGCAGGCAGCTCCTCCTTCAGTCTTTCGTCTCATGCTGCATTTCATTTGAACTCGTAACTTGGAAATTTGAAAATCTCAACTGGAACGCCCCCTGAAGTCGGAATTACAGCTTGTGAACTCAGGGGAATCCGCTCAACCCCGGCATCAGAATTCAAGATGGCCGTGGCCTTTGTCGACAGAAGTTAAAGCTGTAGTTTTATACGGTTTATTAACAGTTATGTTTTATTTGTGGCTCATTAAATCAGCTGTACACACAGTACTGTCCAACAGCTATCAGTGGATGTGTTGCTCTAGTGTTTTTATGCACAAAATACTGGGTAATGTGTTGGTATGAACTGATATTGCTAACAATGGCTAACAATTAACTGAGCTAGACTGAGCTGGGACCTATTTCAGAAAGCAGAATTTCTTGCTTAGCTGGATAACTTGTTGGATTTAAGGTAGTCTGGACTAAATGTAAGTGAATGAAGAGAAAGGCCATTTAAATTTGGGTAAATTAAATCCAACAAGTTATCCGGCTAAGAAATTATGCTTTTTGAAACAGGTCCTTGGTATTGGTAAATGGCTTTCTGCCTTGCTGATCTGGAACATGGTTAACTTATGTGTGATGTCATTCCCAGTTCTGAGTTCTAACCTCCAAGGTAAATGGAAAATAGCAATACTCTTATGTTCACTACACCCTTACGGGGAGGTAGGGAGGCTTACATTCCCTCTTAAAACCGTTGACAGATGACTTGCAGGTTCCTCGCTGGCCTGTAGGTGGTGCCAAAGCATTTTTAGAATTTTAGGTGCAGTCCACCTCCTCTTGACAAACTCTAACCCATCCCTCTCTTTCTCCTAAGGCAGTCAAAGAAAGTCAAACTCTTTCGGCATGCAGACGGGGCGGGAATGATGGAGAAGACCCCCTTCCCCTCGTCCCCTGGGGCAAGTGGGGGCTTAGAGACGGAGCCAGCGGCCAAAGTACACCCTCCTGAAAGCCCCCCCCCTCCTCCAATAAATTGTCTAAATCGTACATTTAATAAATGAAAAAACACAGCATTTCTCCACCTTGGCTATTGGGAACATCGGAACCTGCTTCCCACAGCCCCATTTCTGCCTTACTTGCCTTGCCATTTTCAAACCATATGTTACAATCACACTGCTGTACAGTATGTATTTTATTTATTTGTCCATTTTGTTGTAAAATAGCATGCAAATATTCATTTTCTCCCTGTGATTTCCAAATCACTTAGGACATAGTGGAATTTTTTTTTTTAAACAGATTTCTTTAATTCCAAAAGCTTTGAATTCTGTGCCCAGACCCCTGATTCGGATTCATCGTGCCTGGTGTGTTAGCACCTGAGTGACCCACGCCAACATCTTCATAAGATCATTTGTCATGTTTAATGAACACGGATTAAACACATTTTACACCCATTTTCAAGCCGCTACTTGTCTATGCCTTTTCAAAGCTCTAAATGACCTTTCCAGTCCCTTATTGAAGTGGTGAAAGCTCATTAGTGAATAAAGGGTGAAAAAGGGGACCATCGTCTCTTAGCTGCAACACATTTGCCTTAAAATCTGTAGAATTATAGGGTGGTTTTGTCCTGAAAAGTTGGTGCTGCTGTATGGCTGTTTCGCTGGTGCTGTTATATCTTGGTGGGGTTGATGACCCTGCCCATGAAGAGGACGGCGTTGGTGACCTCATGGTAGATGAAGAAGAAGAAGGGTCGGTCAACGGCGAATCTGGTGGGCAAGGAGTACGGGGTGATGCCCGTGACAGTGACAGCAGCCGCTGTGGTTCCCATCTCATCCACCTCGATAATGGCCTTGTGCTGCACCTGCAAACGACACTGGCACTTAAGATGCACGTCGAACAGGCCAAACGCCCGGAGGAAAGTAACTGAGGGGAAGGTGCACTGCAAATCCTCCACAGCCAACTGCTTTGGATAGTACAGGCAGGTGCACTAACCTCAGACACCATGAGGCCCTGCTCTGTGCTCAGGCCGCTGAGATTTGCGGCACTTGTGAAGACATTGATTATGCCCAGGTCGGGGAGGATCTTGTGCATGGCGTAGGACTGCTCCATCTTGAACCGGGGCATTATCAGCTCAGTTCTCCTAAAGAAGAACACATCTCTCTAGCTGTCCCTCTGTTTTCCACTATAATGTCAGCTTAAAACTGGCATATCAGCATGCTTGGTTATGTAGAATTGCGATCTGTGACTGCCGTTATTTGCCTAAGCAGCTACGGTAGCGATCGGTCTCATACCTTTTGGTGAGCTGCTTGAGCCACCTCAGAAAGACCTTGCCGTTGATGCGGTCATCTATGGTAGTATAATCCACATTCTTGTCAGGCAGCAGGATAAGCATAGCGGCTCCCCCCACATAGGGCAGTTTTGCAATGCTCAACTTTAGGTTTGTGTCTTTGGTCACGTATATCTTGGCCTCAGTGAACATCATAGGCACCTGGACGATGTTGTACTTATCCACATAGAAGCGATCGTTGACTGTGGCCTTGACATCAAAAGGAAATTCCCACATACCTAGGCAAAAGAATTTGGCAAACTCCATCAGTGCAGATCTGGTGTTCAGTAAATATCTATATATAGTGTAAAGAATATTCTGTATCTCACAGACCCATGATCATGCATGATTATACAATGTTAATGTCCCTCACCTTGGAAGAAGATGGTGTTAATGAGAATAAGTTGAGTCATGGGTTCAATTTTGCTGAGTGCCTCTGTTATTTTATTTCTGGTCTTGTGCTTCATGTACTCGTTGATGGCGGCCTTGCTGAGTGCATGGTTGGCAAAGTTGACATTCATAACATCGGCACTGAAGAAGTCCTTGATCTGGTTGCTGAAGGTGGTCGACACCTCGAAATCGTCATGGACAAAGAGAGCAAAGCCCTGTTCCAGTTGCAACTCCTTGCTCTGGGTGACGTTCTCCAGCAGTTCCTGGAACAGCGCCGGGATCAGCCCAGCTCCATCCCGGTCCAGTGCGGCCAGGTTAAGCCCCCTGAGGATCTGTTCACGTGTGAACTCCCGCGCTCCCATTGACAGAGTGACAAAGGCGGTTGACATGCACAAGGGTGAGAAAAAAATGTTGTCATCGTGGTAACTGGAAATCCGCCGGTACAGGTTCATGGCGAAGTCCAAGTTACTGCTGCTCAGCTCTGTGACATTGGGTCTTGTCACATAAGCTCTGCTGGTAAGGGCCAGGAGGGCAGCCCACACTACCAGGATAGTGCCTACCATCTTCATCACTTGGCTGACTCTGTATTCTCTTATGCCCACCCAATATCACCCAAGCGAGATTCCTTTATCTTTACGGTAGTCCTCTGTCTGTGTTTCAGCTAGTTCCCACAGCTGAAATGTTCACTTAATAAAATCAGGAACCCTGTGAAAGTATCATTTGGAAGTGCATCAGCTCTGAGAATCATAGAGCCCCCCCCCCACACCACTGATTAGTCCCACACAGGTAAAGGCTTGTAAATACATACAACAAAAGATGTCTAATAGCTACAGATACAGGCCACCAATACATCAACATCCACAGGACCTGATTGTCACCTTAACCATATTCAAACCTGGTCCATCATTTCATTAATGTCTACCTTACTAATAATACATTACACAAACATTCAGTATGTATTGCAGCTTTAGCACAATTCTCAAACATAACGTAACATTATATAAAAGTACATTCTTCACAATTCATAGTTTCCAAACCTACCTCTTTGGAGACATCCATTTACTGTTTTTGGGAGTCAAAGTACAACTTTGACTTCAGGGTTATACATTAACTGGTCAGAGCATTCGGGGATACAAATGGGACCCAGGGTTATTTTCATGCGTCAATATTTATGTTCACAACTTTAAGAGAACGTTGACAGGGCCTGTTTCTGTCACAGTACGGTCTGAACCTGCATTTTTCACATAATGACAGTGCAAGTGCTTGAAGAGACAATTGAGGAAAATGGTCACTTTAATGAAGCAGAGTAGAAATTTTTGCAGCAGATTAATTAGTATTTTGTTAGACGACTCCAGAAAAACACGAGTGAGAGACCTAACACAGTATTTTACAGATCTGCAGACACCACATCACAAGCCTAAGCCCATTACTGCGGATTGTGTCCAAATCAAGTAACAGAAAAACAAAAAAAAAAAAAGAACATAACCAACACAGAATGAAAGCTACATAATGGAAAATGGCTGAAATACTCGTACCGTGTTAAATTTCATGGGACGCTGCACGAAACTGCCAGATTAATATAGCTGTTAAAAATATCTGAATTGGCACATCAACCTAACATGTAGTACCACTATTAAACACAGAATTTCTTTGATATTTATGACCCATCACGGAAAGTAGCTCATTTTAGGTCATAATTTTACTTTGTGAAAAGGAATGAATGTCACAATCTGTGAACAAAGGTTTTAAGTGGTCAAAAGAAATACACCTTATTACTTTCAATGGCCAAAAAAGAATATAACCAGAACTACCTGGACCTTGTTTATTGTACTAGCAATGCCTTTACTTAAAAAACAAACAATAAGACTGGAAAACACACACACACGTGCACGCGCGCGCACACACACACACACACACACACACACTCCGCTACGTAATCAATAGTTCATAATTCCTCGGCTTTGATTGATGAGGTCATGTTGCACCTGGGAAACGATGCAGGTCGGAGGGGAGGGAGAATGCAGCTTAAGCCTGTTGTCACACCCTCAGACCCCCAATGGTCCCGCTGGGTGGCACAGGAAAGAAGCCCCCACCTCCATTCCACTGTATGCCACTTCTTATTGAAGTACCAGCCTTTTCCAGTCATCTTTCCTTTGACTCAGAGACACTTACATGGGTTTCCTGTCCACCTCTCCCAGTGGAGAGGGAAGAAGAGCAAATAAATACGTTAATAAATAGGAGCTGAAGGTGTTGTGGTAGAAGGCAACTGCAGACTTTGAGTAACTGCAATAGAACTCTATCCATCCTCCCTTCCCTGCACCCTATTAATCCGCATCGTTACATTACACTACTGGATTTTTGCCATTTCCCTGTTTCAGCCTGTTCACACGTCCAGGGTGTAGTAAACGGCCAGCTGATACTTGGAGAAGGCGCAGCAGGGGGCCAGAAGGTGGGGAGAGGCTGACCCACACAGAGGGGGCGGGGCAGCACCGCGACGGGCACGACAGGTAGTCATCGTCGGGCTGGCCGGCCGGCTTGCTCCGCCCCTGGTCCATCACTGGGCATGCTCAGTCTCAGCATCATGGCTGCCTGGTTCTGACCCTGTAACAAAGAACATGTAAACTCAACAGCCAATGGCGGTATGGCTGTAGTCAGGATGGGCCGTCTGCTACAAGTACCTGTGCTTCCTGAGGGGGCTCCCGTGTTCTGGCCATCCTGGGCCTGCTGTTGGGACTGTCTGCAAGGAGAGCATGCCAGTTTAGCTCCAGGCCCCCCCGCTTTGACGGACTCCTATGCAGGGAGGGACTGCAACGGCCCACCTGTCGAAGTAGGCCTGTCTCTTCCTGCGTAGCTCCTCAGCACTCAGATTCTCCTTCTGGGTGTTTGCAGGCATCTCAGGGGGTATGGCAGGGGGTTGAGTTGACCCCATTGTCTGGGTGACATCCACATCTTTGTGCTCGAGGGAGTTACTGGTACTTGTTGCACCTGGGAGCCGGGGGGGGGGAGGGAGGATTATCTTGCTAATTATACATTCGGCACAGATACTGGTTCAAAGAGGAAATGACAGTGTGACGTAGTTCCAAGACCAGTGCATTATGAAGTTAAGTTGGAGGGTAGATATTCAGCGTTAAAAGTGTGTGAGGCCACTTACCCAGCATGCTCATCTGGATGGCCCGGCGTAGGTCTGCCTCTTCATCCTCAACCTCCATGTCCTCTCGGCTCAGGGCGATAGCCTTCCTTAGCGCCTCCTCGTCCTCGTCCACCACGCCAGCGTCCAGGCCTGGTTCCACTTCCAGTGCCCTCTGCACTGACACACCGCTGTATGAAACAGAGTAATGAGGAGGAACGTCATCATCGCCGCACAACACTATGATCCATCTGAGCACTGAACCTGGCCACCCAGCCCCCAGGATTCGCACCCTTGGCCGCCACTGGACTGGGCCGCTGCCTCTTCTCCAATCAGCTTGGGTCTCTGACGTTGCTCCACCCTCATGATGCGCAGAATCTGCTCTGCTTCACAGTCCGGGAGGTTCCCTCTTATAACGAAAATGGAATACCCTGCAGAAAACATGGGTCATAACCTGTCATTCCCCACTCCAGTCAACTCTGTATGGGACTCCATACTACTGAGCATACAATGCTGCAAACTGTTGCAATTACTGTACATTATCATTTTAAACAACACATGGGACGGTGTATTCCTGTATTTACCTTCTTGTTGTAATTGAGCCAGGAAGAGAGCCAGATACGTATCTGATATAAGCTCTGGCCCCGTCAACAATGAGTTCAGGTTAAACCACTGTGAAGAGACAAACAAAATAGCCAAAACAGCTCAATTTATAATTTAGCTGTTTTTTTTCCACAAATGAAAGGTGAGTCACATATTTACCCAGTAACTCACCTGTTGTCCCAGTTTTCTCACAGTAAACCAGTGGTCCTTGTAGTTGCAAATAAAAGCCTTCTCATTTCTGCATGATACAAAACATCTTTTTCAAAAAATTAATGCTTCTCTTTTGGCTCCAGCAAGGTAAACAATGCAGATAGGACACACCATAGCAAACAAATATTTTTCCATTGATACACTGAAGTACAGGTAAAGTTCCCATAAAAGTTCCCTTATGTAGCAAGCGGAGACCTTCCCACACTGCTGTGCCACCTGCTGTACAAGCAGAGTAGTGCATTTATGCAGCTACATCTCGAGCACAAGTTACCCATCTCTGATTTGCTCTTACATTGGGTTGATCATCATCCGTTGATATTCGCGGCTGTTGAAGAGAATCAGTTCCAAACCCCAAACCCCTAGAGCATTACTGATAACCTGCAACCGAATGCAGAGCAATACAATCACACATTATGACACAAACAATGACATGCCCCATTACAGCTAGGCCAATTTGACTTGAATCGCAAAACAGGAGAAAATTTAATTCACTCATGTGACTCACTTGTATGGAAAAGAAACCACTGTCGTCCATGTTCCCGGATGGTTGCTGGTGAAAACATCAATGTGGGAGAATGAATGTCAGAGATGAGCTAAAGCATAATTGCAATTCCGGGGCATTAGATGTGTAGGGACAAGCAATTATAATACGGGATAGACGCTCCGAGTCTTCTACCTGAAGGAATGTCCTGTACTCCTCGCTGGTCACGCCTCCCTCCGCCATTCTCATCCGCTCTTCCTCATCCAGCTGATGTGCAATTGAGGACAGGTCCACTGGAGTAAAGTACTCTCCCTGAAGCAGGTTATTCAGACAGTGCTGGGCGCATAGGGAGCCCTCCTGCTGTAAATTGTCAACGTTTTCTTTTTAAATGAAGCCCAATAAAGCGAAACAAATATATTCAAAACAAAGTTCTAATTGGCGTGTTAGTACAATTCCTTCAGCAACCAATAATCTAGCAAAACAGATATGCGCCAAGTCTTACAATTTGGCCGTTTTTTTTTGCAATCATAATGTTAATGTTACATGACGTAATCTGAGCTGGGCTACCTTAATAAAAAAGTTTACAGGAAGTAGTTAGGTAACCAAGTGCATAAATCGACGCCAATTTACAAACACCTGACACTCGTTTCAGAAGTTAGTTCAGTCGCTAAACCTGGTAACACAGACACAGTGGTCACAGCGTTAATATTGATTGTGTATGGACTTTTCCACATTTCCATACTGTTTCGATAAAATTTGCAGATATTCACTTGCGATGGCTGGATAACTAATTTATTATCAGCTATAGACGCTCACTTAAAAACAAAATCTTCCACACGCGTTGCAAGGGCCTTTATGTATGCACATCTAATTATGCCATCAAATTAAAACGTGAGAAATAATTAAAAGGCTTACTTTTTCGTGAAAGATGGACTCCATACTTGGTCTTTCTGCATAACATCATACTTTGAACTCCGACCCCAAAGCACTCGCGTGAAGAGCCAAACAGCGTTCGAAGCAGCAGGTCATGTGACCGCGGCATTGGTGATTGGTTGGAAGGGTAGGAGCTGAAGTCCAAATTCTGGCCTAGAATCAGCTGCCCATTAACCAAATTTGCTTTGGAGGGTCCTCAGAATGATTTTGCTTCAGTACTGGGCTGTCTTATTGAGGCTCGCTGTACGTAGGAGCATGTTCTAGCTGAAGAAGCACCGGAGAACGACTGTTTATATTTTTTTACGTCGGCGCGAAGCCACGCCCCGCACCGTCGCTATTGGCGCCCCGGAGTCTCGAGCGCAGATCTCGCACCACAGTTCAGAGTCGCGAAAGCCTTCGGTAGTTCACCGCGTCTCCCTGGAAAAGGGAGAACGGCGGACGGAAGATGGCGGAAGCGAAAAAGGCACCTAACGGGCTAGAGCTCAGTAAGGTAAGCACACGACAGCATCTGCTCTTTAATTTAGAAACTTCTATGGGCATGAAAACTGAAGCTGTCTGTCATGGTATTACTGAGCTGACTTGCATCCTGAGGAACTTTCGGTTTTCGGGGGTACGCGCTAGCTTGCTAGCATTAGCCTCCTTAGCCGTGTGTTGTTTTCGAGCTACACAGCAAACGACGACTCCCCCAGCCGCGGCCATTCGTATCGTTGTGAATGATCTCCTGCAACGTTTAATCTCACGAGGGTTTATAACCAGTATTGCCCTGTTAAGTGTACGGTATGTCATCAGCTAGCCAGCGGTTTGACATCTCAACTTAGACTTGCGTTATTTGACGCAGTTAGTAAGTTACGCAAATAGTGAAACCTGTGAACGCTGCTAAATCACTCTGATTAGTAATTCACTATTGGTAACCGACTTGTTCAGGTCGTGACAAGCCATGTACGGTAGTTTGCTGCCCTTGCAGATCATTGCTGGTAAATGTATTTTTGGTTGATTAGTTGGCTTACCAGATTTTAAATTGGGTATATGAGTGGTAGTGAAAGTACGCTGTTTTTCTGTGGGGAAAAAACCGAACAAGGAGGGGACCGTTTACTTTAAATAATAATGTAATGCCAAAAAAGAAAACCGCACTCTGTGGAGGATTGCTATGTCGTGTTGTTCGGAAAGCAAAAGTTTCCAACACAGTGGCGCGTTCCAGCCTTCCTGAGGTGTGAGCTTCAGTATGAGACTCTGGTAAATGTTTTATTAAGGGTGTGTAAATAAAAATCTGCTGGTGAGTATTGTTGTAGGTGGCACAGTGTTAGTGATGTCAATTTTGATTATTTACCCCCCTCCCTCTCATGACTTGCCTCTTGTCTTTGCTATCTTGGGGCAGAAATGGCAGGAGTCCACCGACTGCAGGTCGGAGATTCTGTGTTACCTGACGGAGCAGGTGCCACAGATCTACTGTCTGGAGGAGGTGCCTCATCCCCAGGAGGAAGAGGAGAAGGCAACGGATCTGCTGTTGCAGCCCCTAGAGTGCTTCCTTTTCGGGGAGGATCCCCACGTGGGTCTGGAAAAACTCCAGCAGGACAGCGCCTCCTCCCATCTCTGTGGAAGAGTGTTCAAGGAGGGGGAGACCACCTACTCCTGCAGGTCTGCTTTTCCCTCACCAGACACTTGTCCATCATATTCTCTGGTGTGTTTTTCCTCTCAAAATAGGGCAGGTAATAGTGATATTCTTGCATCTGGCGAACCCACATTAAGGATCAGTATTCATCTTTTTGTGGAAGTTGTCTTGTGGGGGCCTGGTGCTGGTAAATAAGCTAAAGATTTGTGTAAATGTTTTTTTTCTCTCTACAGTAAATCTCGGTCATATGAAATGGTGCATTTTCTTACTGTACAGTATGATAGTTTTTTGCCTTGTTGTGTCTTGGTTTCTAATTCATTAAAAATTTGATGCCAGTAGAATAGGACATTAAAACAAATTTGAGGAATAACTTTGCCCCCATTGTCTAAAAATGGGGGCATTTACAAAATGTTGGGGGCACTGCTTAAAAATAGTAATTAATTTATAAAGTTTCTGTTTTTAATGTGAAATGAGCCCAGATGAAAATGCATACCGTAATCACTGCCTTGTGCCAGCATGAGTAAATAAGCAAACTACTGCTGTTCCACATCTGTTTGTGTACAGAAAAACATCTATATATGAGAGCTCCAACTATTTGGGCTTTTATTTAACTCACAATAGCCTTTGTATATATGTATAATGCATTAGTTTATTGATAAAGTGAAATCTTCATCAGTCTATCAAAACTAGTTGAACTAGTTTACGGTCATTTTTAAAAACATCCTCTTTAGAAACCTTGAAGGTCTATTAAAAATGTGTTACAACTGTAGTACCAATTATTTGCCTCCGTCAACTGCCCTGTGAGACCTTACTTAATGCATCATTTATTTTCCCAACGTTCTTGAACAGTGTGTGGTTTTGACCAGAACCACATGCTGGAAAAAAATAGTGCTTGCTGCTCATTTTGATTTTAGCTGTCTGCAACATCACAACTGAAGGTCTTTCGTTGTGTACAACCCATAAGGAATACTATTGGTTCTAATGCACAATAAAAGGTGTATTGATATAAATGGTATGTGTGTGTCATGCTACATCTCATTTTAAAAAGATATCAATATACCCGGAACATACTGCTCAGCCTTTGTAAAAGTTGTTGATGGGTGGGTGGTAAAGCCGTGCTTAAGCATGAGATCTGTAGCCACGCCCCTAACGGAGACTGGCTTGTTTTTGGATGTATGCCTTTATTAACAAATAAAATTGGCCTCTTCCAGGCATCATTACGTTCCAGTTACATAAAGTTATGTATGTATATAGTGACGGAAATGGACATTAAATGGAAAAAAAAATATATATATTATTATTATATATATATATAAATAAATAAATAAAAAAAATAATTTTTCAAAATCTTGGGGGCAATTTTTGCTCTTCGATTTATGGTTTTTAGGGGCATTCTGAGTTTTCTTGTGCTGTTTTTGCGCTTTATTCCTGTTAATTCCCCCCACTGGATGGCAGACACTTTATTGCTGTTAACATTTGTAGAAAGCTTAAGATGCTTGTTTTATTTGTCTACGGAATAGCTGCGTGGGCACCATTATTTGTAGACTATTGTGTTTCAGTATACCATGGCAGTTAAAGGACTGTTTGAATTATTTACCGGTTGACACTGTTTCCAGTTTCAGGTTTGCAGGCCTCTTCAGTGTGGAAACATGTCAGCACCACTGTTTATGATGTTTGGTTGACATGTACCTCTGACCTCATCTGATGTCTTATTCCAGAGACTGCGCCATTGACCCAACATGTGTCCTCTGTACGGATTGCTTCCAGAACAGCGTGCACAAGGGTCATCGGTACAAGGTAGCTTCAGAAGTGACCTCATCCTGTTACTTCATTACTAGAATAAATGTCTGACGTTTTCATATTTCCATCAGACTGGATTAATACCTTGTTATGTTATCCTCAAATATAGGTGCCGGTAGTTTTTTGCATGTATTTTAATTGTAATTCTGTTTATATCCGTCTTCAGACCACAGGGTCAATGGGGGGGAGGCCTGTAGCCTTTCGCATAAACCAGTGTTTCCCAATCTGGTCCTCAGGGGCCCACAGTCAGGCCATGTTTTTGCTCCCTCTGAGCTCCCTGCCGAGCCTGTCTGTGGGTCCCTGAGGACTGGACTGGGAAACACTGCCATATAACACAGGGCCCAAGGCAGGGAACAGCCTGGATGCTAACAGATACCCATTGTCCATGTATGTATGTGCTAACTTACAGATGTCAGTTAACTTAGGCCCATATGTCTGACTGGAGGGGATCGTCTTGGTTAATACATTTATTTATTTACACCAGTGTTTCTCAACCTTTCCGACACGCTGCCCGCTGTAAATTTTGCCTACGGGGGTGGTGGTCCCCCTTGGTAGATTTCTCTGACCATGTCTCTTGGTAAAATTTGACTACCAGGCGGGGTCGGTACATTTCGTTGTCTGGGGGGGCCCTCGGTTAATATTTAAATTTATTTGCATACACCATTTAATATATCTATTTATATACACAATGTATTTTATATACTCTTGTATGCTTTTTTTTTTTTTTTTTTACTTTGATCTAACGATTTTGCTTAAGATCGCCATAATGTTGCCTTTAAATACATGTAGAATATTTCAGAAGGTGAAATGGACTGCAAGCAGAAATCTAATTTTAAATAATTCTTATGAAAATGAACTATTGCGTGTTGAAATTTAAACGGCAAACAATACCACCACAGAGCCGATGTCTTACCTTGTTTATCCACGATATTTAAAAAATAAAAGCTGTTGTGGCTGCTGAGCTGTCACCTTGTCTTCTTCACCAGTATTTGAAGCTTCCTCTGAAGGAGCTTATTGCTTCCATAATATATTACCAAAACGGTAGCCTGCGTGCGCCATGTACTCAACCAACCTCGCTGTGCCTGTGATTGGCAGGAATTGCATTCATTTCTGTGATATGAGGTTAATGGCTGCTATCAAGCATTGTTCCTTAGCAGTTTATCAGTGTTTCTCATTTTCTTGTCATTTTAAATTTTATATGATGACAGGTTGATAAACATCACCCAGCCCTATCTCGGCGGTAAATCGGCTTTGTGTCTGTGCGGCGGCCCATCATGAACCAAGCTGCATTTTTCTGTCACTGCCTCACTTAGAGCTCTACCATTTGAGAAACGCTGGTCTAGCCTTCTGTCAGAAAATCATGATGGTTTAGACTCCTGTGCCAATCACTGATTGCATGAAATGGCATTTCACACTCTTTGGGATTAACTTGCAGTTACAGTTGACGTTCACACTGGTCTGCTCAGTTGGCCTGCCCTTTCCCTCCACTCTTCGGGGGGGGGGTCTGTCACTAATCCCAGCCTGGCATCTGCCCTCTCTTCTAGATGCATGCGTCGTCGGGCGGTGGCTTTTGTGACTGCGGGGACTTAGAAGCTTGGAAGACGGGCCCCTGCTGCCCTAAGCACGATCCGGGGGCCACGGCTGCCATGGAGACGGTGGGTGTTTTAAGAGTGGTCGTCGGAGGCTTCTGCAAGTGCATGAGCTCATGGGGACGCATGTCTGTGCAACCTCTCAGTTTTATGGCCAGGCCTTAAGGGAACAATTCCCTGGGAAAAAGCATAGCAGGAAGTGTCTGTCGGTGGGGAGGGGATGGGCAGAAGAGGGGAGAATGGAAGTGTTGACAGCCTCAAGTTTTTGTTTGTTTTTCAGTCTATATCTGTCTATCTGTTTAGTTTTGTTTATTTTTTTAGAGGTGAAGTTAGCTTTGAAGGTAAGACTTTTTTGAAGTACAGATTCAGTAATTAACAGACAGGGCCAGAGTAGCGTCACACTGAAAAGGCTGTCATCAGCATCAGATCACTTGCCTGGTTCCAGGTGTCCTAGCACCTTGGGGGAGCATCGTTGTGCCGATAACATCTGTGAGGGGGCTATTAGCTGACGCACATGGCAGGCCCCTTTGCCTTCACCTCCCAGACCTGTTTCCATAAACAGCAGGTGCACCTATTGAATTAAGTTCTGCTGTCTGGCCTGCCTGCTTTGTGCTCAGAGTTGAATTTGTTTTCCTGGAACCACGGCATGCTTTGTGCGAAAAGGGCCATCTGGATTCATTATGAAGCCCTTCATGGAAGGTGTCGACTCTTCCTGGCATGGACACACACAAAGTGATGTGAAACAACGCTACAACGACATTGGCCTGAGCTAACCTGATACAGCTGCTTGGATCACCCCATCTGATTTGATTGTTAAACAGTATTTTTATTTATGCTTTCTGTACTGCAATGGTTTTATCTGTTCTATTCTGTCAGCTGTGGCTTTTTGGGAGAAAGTCCAGAATATTTATTTTGAATGTGGAGGAAGTGTGTCAAAGGTTATTGTAATGTTTCTGGAATCTGAGATTTTTGCCAAAACACTGCTGTTTTGTCACCAACCACCCCACGTTCTTTTCCGGAGCTATTTTTTATGAAGACTAAAGAGTGTATCCCCTCAGATGACGTAATTTGTGTTCTGAATCTCACTGCAAAGTGTCTGGTGTGCAGTGAGGAAGATTTTCAGGAAGGGGTTGAAGGAAATCTGTTCACTGAGCTGGATGTTGGCAGCTGATTCAGGCTGCGTATAGCCTTGGTCTATAAATAATTTCACTGAAAGCCAGGACAAGTTTGAACATCCTGTTGAGTCATTTGAGAATAAACTGAAGTTGTGTGTGTGAGGATTGTGTAAGATTCCCAGAGCAGGACTGAAATTTACGCTGTTTTATCCTGCAGGACGCAGACCATGTCCTGGAACCAGGCCTGCTGGAACGTGCTGAGAAGCTCTTTCGTGTGATTCTGCACTACATTACCGAGCTACTGGTTTGGGAGGAGCACGACGAGCTCCCAGCCGAGCTACGGCCTCTGTAAGGGAGGACAGTATGACTCATCTGTAACGAAAATGAGTGGCGGTGAAGTGGTGTTCCATGTAGAATTAGTAGTGAGCACTGCTGGAAGGGTGCTGCCTTCAGCTGTGGCCCGGGGCCTATCGTGTAAAGTAACGAAGTGCAAATACTTCGTCACTGTACTTATTTGCTTCATTTTTATTTTGTATTGCATCCTGTATTTATGAAGACGGAACAAACTGCGTTTAGAGGCACGACATACTTAACATACCAAAATTGCAGTTTGATATTTAAATCTATACTACTGAAATAATGGTGATGATTGCACTGGACGATCAGTCATTTTCCGTAGTAGAGGACGAAGGTTTATCGGCTCATTCACCACTCATAAGAGGTATAAATAATTTATAAATCATTATTAAATCTGGCACGTGGGTCGATCTTTTGTTTCCCACTGAATTCCATTCTGCGAAACTGCATCGGCACGCTCGGCAAGTTTCACTGCAATTTCTGAATAGAAAGACAGTATCCGTGTATTCTCTTGTGACTGTTTTCCATATTCTGATGCTATGTATCTATCAATGCTATTTTCTAATCTGACTAAAGTGAATTTAAAAGTGTAGGCTTTTATGTTTTTTGTAAGCTTTTACTGTGCATTGAAAACCACGTTTCAGAGTGGTATTTCTCTGGATGACTTACTTGAGTAATATTTCGGTGTTGTATCTGTACTTTTTACTTAAGCATGAAAACAGTACTATTTCCACCCCTGAATATGAATAACTGACCTCATGTTTCAAGTTTTCCATGCACACATATGCACTGTCAGTGCATCTAGTCAAATGATTTTTTTCGCCTGCTTCCTGGATTGTGCTCAGAAGGAAGTATGTAATACAAGTTCTGGCACTTTTATGGGAATGCCTCTTATCTCCGGGTGCTTTGCTGGGAATTTCGGAGTAATACCTGCCTGTTTTCTGTGTTGTCCTCTGGTTTGTGACAGATTTCAGCCAAATGACGCCATTGCAAATAATGTCTGTTCCATCTTCTCTTGGCAATAGCGTGCATAAGGACACATACTACTGTGTTCTGTACAATGACGAGCACCATTCCTATGACCACGTCATCTATGCCCTGCAGCGCGCTCTGCAGTGTGACCACAGGGAGGCGCACACGCACACTGCACTAATCGACAAGGAGGTACAAGGTGTTGGGGGCTATTTATGTCAGCATGTTAGATAGATGGTGCTTTTGATCTACTGTCGTTGACCTGCTGTCGTTTTGTGGTTATAGGGCCGAAGAGCAGTAAAACGGGGGAGCCTCCGTTCATGTCTGCAAGTCAAGGAGCAGATACAGGTACGGACAGGGTGCCGGTTGGGGGGGGGCGGTGATTCGATTGTTCAGGATGCTATAAATAGCCTTTTAGGCATGATTAGGCATCTTGTGTGTGTGTGTGAGTGTGAGTGGTCTGCGCAGATGGCTTTCCTGAGATAGATGTTTGTGTCTCCGGCATCTCAGACCAACTCGGAGCAGATTTCCTCTGAGCCTCTGCGTGTGGAGATCCTGCACTCGGCAGTGATGGCCCACCAGAGCTTCGCACTGCGCCTGGGCTCCTGGCTCCAGAAGAGTATCCCATACTCAGGTCCTTGCACTCGTACTGGGTTGACCAGCCCCTGCTTTTAAGGCTCGCGTTTGCGGTTTAACAGGCCAGCTGGTGTAGAGCAGCGGAAGCCGCTTGACAGGTGTGTTCTGTGGCCCACAGTGGGGTTCCGGCAGCTGTTTTGCCAGGTGGCTCTGGAGCCCAGCCAGGTTGCAGGTCAGCCGAGTCTCATCAGCCAGCTGATGCTGCATGACTCCAAACTCTACAAAGGTCAGCAGGGTTGATTGCTGAAATGTCATTAGCATTGACCCTCTGTGGACACAGTGTGATTGACACCCCTGAATATATCTCTCTCGCTCGCCCTCTTTCAGTGGCACGGAAGGTCATACACGAGCTTATTGTCTGCAGCTTGCTGATGGAGACCAAGTATAAACGACTCTTTGCCATTGAATATACCAAGGTGGGTGCTTTGAGAACTTGTATGTAATTCTCAGCCTCCCAAGCACCATAAGAGAACCAGATGATGTGAGGACAAAGGCCCCGTCTTATGGTCTGAGCTGTGACCCTCACCCCTGTCCCACCCACAGCACTATAAGCAGCTGCAGAAGGATTTCATCATCGATGACCATGAGCGGAGCATTTCCATCACCTCGCTCTCGGTGCAGATCTTCACCGTGCCGACTCTGGTAAGCAGGGCTACCATTATTGAGGGTGGTGTCTTCCTCTTGTGACGTGCTAACCCCCACCTTCACCACTGCCCATCTCCCCCAGGCCCGGCAGCTCATCGAGGAGGGTAACGTCATCAAGGTGATTGTAGAGACTGTGATGGAGATGCTCTCGGAGCACCTGGACAGCAGCAATAGATTTCACTTCCAGGGACACAACGTGGACCGGTTCTACAGGATCCAGGATATCTTCCACGACCTCAGGTGAGCAGTGGCCTCCAGAGAAGTGCTCCTGCATGCAAAGCGCCCCCTTGTGTTAATGATGTCATTACCATGCACAGGTACATCCTGATCAGCAAGCCCACGGTTTGGTCCGGTGAGCTCCGTGCACAGTTCTTGGAGGGCTTCCGGGCTTTTCTGAGAATTCTGGCTAGCATGCAGGTACCGTATTCATTTCTCTCCAACCTGTAACGTCTCTGGGGTTGGGGAGTATAAGTCCCTGGGGGGGGGGTTTACCTGACTGCTGTGTGACCGATTCCCCCTTTAAGGGCATGGAGGAGGTGAAGCGGCAGTTTGGCCAGCATGTGGAGGTGGAGCCCGAGTGGGAGGCTGGATTCTCCATTCAGATCCTCCTGAGGCACATCCTCTCCATGCTGCAGGAGTGGTGCGCGTCCGACGTGAGTATGGGTCCCGGCATGCCAGCAACCCTGCCGTTGTCACCCATTCCCACAATAAGACATTTCTTCAGTTTATAACCACATCTTTGCATCTCGTAGCGTTTAAGCTGCACTGTGTTTGTTTCAATTCTGGACAGTCCTGTGTCTCGTTAAGTGGGCAAACCAAATTGTCTAAATTGTCCAGGAGGAGGTGCTGTTGCAGGCCTTCAAAGACTGTCACAGCACTCTGTTGCGCTGCACCAACCAGCCCTTCCGCAGTGAAGCCACAGACTCCTACATGTGCAAGCACATCCTGAACTCAAGGCCCTACAAAGTTTCCGAGGAGCCCGTCAGCGTCTACCTGCCCGTCTCCAGACTGCTGGCAGGTGAGTCCCGGGGTGCCTCGCTATGCTAACCTCTTTCCTGACTTTGAACAGCTAAGATGTCTTTCTGTCGCCTCTTTTTTTTGTGACAGGCCTGTACGTTCACATTTGCAAGAGCGGGGCGGTTGCTCGTTTGCAAGAATATCTTGATGAGGTGTGTTCCTGCCGTAAGCAGTGCTTGTCAGTCTGGGTGGGGGGGGGGGGGGGGGGGGGATTTGGCGCCCTGTGCATGATCCTCTGGTTCTAACCAGAGGTGGAAAGTTCAGTCTCAGAAAGTACAAATCCAGACCAGGGTTTTGTTTCAACCAACAAGTTGAGTATAAAGAGTCACATTCACAAACAATAGGTTGGTTGAAAATCTTGGTCTGGAATTATTCTTTCTGGACCTGAACTTTCCACCTCTGGTTCTGACCCTCTGCTCCCACTTACTGTTGCTCGCAGATGCACTGCGACTTCGCATACCTGGCTGAGCATCCGCTGCGCTGTCTGGCCTTGGCGGCCCAGGTATCCGCTGAGATGTGGCGTCGGAATGGGCTCTCGCTTGTCAGCCAGGTAAGGCAGGGGGCAGCACTGAGCAGGTGAAGATCAGTCAAACCATTGAGCGTCGACAGCAATGAATCGAGAGCCTTGATGAATCCCACTCTTTTGCAGGTGTATTATTATCAGGATGTGAAATGTAGGGATGAGATGTTTGATAAGGACATCATCATGCTTCAGGTACGCAGTACCGATGCCTTCTTATCCCAGTGGTCCTATGGAGCCCAGTCCCTCACATTCTGGGTCTCTTCCCACAGATCGCTGGGTCCAGGATGGATCCTAACGACTTTGTGATGCTTGTGCTTCAGCGCCTGGAGCTCTTTGAGGTCTTTAATGGCAGCTACTCGTCCAAAGACCAGGTGAGAAGCAGAGGTTCCAACGAGAGGTGTGGTGTGCAATAAGGGGGTTATGTGATCATGGCCACATGGAGGCTGGCTGCTGACTCTGTGCTCGTGCAGGAGGCGCTGAAGCAGTGTAACAGGCTGATGGAAGAGATGCTTCACCTGCTCATCGTCATCATAGGCAAGTTCTCCACCCAGCCAGCCCTTTGGGGGCTTTTTGTGTAACAGTGTCTGTGTTGACTGATTAACACCCTAGAGGTCCACAAACATGCCTGAAATTGAGCTAGCATACCATGAGCCTTGAAGCAAGTAAGTAGTTGAGCAGATTAGACCCTGAAGGTGTGAAGTGATTGGTCCACATTTCTGTGCAGGTGAGCGTTACGTCCCGGGGATCAGTCAGGTGACCAGGGAGGATGTCACCATGAGGGAAGTGATCCATCTTCTTTGCATCGAACCCATGGCCCACAGCAGCCTGGTCAAGGGCCTACCAGAGAATGTGAGACACCCCCCCCCCCCTCTTTAGCATGTATTTTTGTCCCTTAGTGGTATGCCATGGAACTGATTTATGTTTGGTCCCCCCTCCCCCCAAGGAGAGCCAAGAGACTGGTCTAGAAAGTGTCATTTCCAGAGTCGCCACATTCAGGCAAGTCCTGCAGCTTTTCCCTCTATGTGCTCTGCTATTTCTAGATACCAAAAGGCTGTTATGGGAGTGTATGGAGGCGTATTAATCCGTGATCATGTGACATGTCTGTTTCCCTGCCTCAGGAAGCCTGGGGTTTCGGGTCATGGCCTTTACGGGGTCAAGAAGGAGTGCCTTCAGGAATTCAACCCCTTCTTCTACCACTACTCCAAGTCCCAGCACAGCAAGGTATAGCCAGAGCACCAGTGCTCACCTTAATCACTGTTTTCCCTGTCATTTGTGTAAATGTGCACTGATTGGCTTTCAGGCAGAAGATGCTCAGAAGAAGAGGCGAGCTCAGGAGGGTGGTGATAAAGGTAGGCAGGTGTGGTTTGGGCTGCTTTCACAGCTTCAGTGTGCAGTGTTTGGTATTTACAGCTGTGGTGCTGTAGTGTGCAGTTGTTTGGTATTTACAGCTGTGGTGCTGTAGTGTGCAGTTGTTTGGTATTTACAGCTGTGGTGCTGTAGTGTGCAGTTGTTTGGTATTTACAGCTGTGGTGCTGTAGTGTGCAGTTGTTTGGTATTTACAGCTGTGGTGCTGTAGTGTGCAGTTGTTTGGTATCCCCAGTTTACGACCTGTGTATCCCCGGCACCAGCTCTCCCTCCCCCAGTTCCCCCACCGTTCACCCCGCCCTTTTCTGGCATCATGCGGGTCCTCAACTGCGACATCTTCCTCCACATACTTCGGGTTGTACTCCAGAGGGCAGCAGAGGACCGTGCCGACCAGTGGACAGAGGCCATGATCCAGAGGGTGCGGCCTGTAGCATTCTGCCACATCTTTACCACTGTATTTGGATCCACACATTAAAATTGTACATAAGGAGTGACAGGTGGAAAGAGATCAAAGAATATATGTGGGTCTTGTAGGCCCTGCACCTAATTGGCCAAGCTCTGCTAGAGGAGAAGACTCAGCTGGAGGCCAGCAGTGAGGATGAGGTGGCTTTTGACTTCAGCCTCAAAGCCCGGGGTAAGTTTCTTACTGTGGTATGAATGCTGCTCCTATCATGTCTCAAATAGTCAGTTAGAACGGCATTTCCCAACCCGGTCCTCGGAGACCCCCAGATAGTCCATGTTTTTGCTCCTACCGAGAGCTTGGAGGGAGCAAAAATGGACTGTCTGGGAAGGATTTAAAATGTGGACTGTCTGGAGATCCCTGAGGACCGGGTTGGGTAACACTCCTCTAATGGATCATCTGGACAGATGGACCAATAACAGCTACCCCTCTAGAACCAGGAGGTGGCCCCATGGGTTGATGTTGAATGTTAGAAGGTGACAGGCAAGAATATCGTCTCTGTTACCCACTACTGTTTGGGTTCCTTCTCCCAGGATCTGGCTGTGAGCACGGCAACTCTCTGTTCCAGTTCCTCACCAAGCTGAAGAACCTTTGTTCCCTGGAGGCCCAGAAGGACATGATCCAGTGGACCCTGCAGGTAAGGGGAAAAGATACCAGTCGGATCCCATTCAGAGTGGCAGTCGTGTTTTGATCGCTGTCATTTCTAACGTAGATGTTCGAGACCATCAAGCGCCTGCGTGAGAAGTCCAGCCCTGCCGCTCCCACCAGTATGGAGCAGACTAAAACAGAAGAGGTAAGTGGGACCTTTTGTATGATTAAGGGTCATATTTGTGTTATGTCGGGGTGGGGGGGCTGTTCCTGGAGACCGACAGTCTCCCTCCCTCCCTCCCGCAGAGTGTCCAGAACAAGAAGGCCGAGCAGAAGAGGAAGGCCGAGGCCGCCAAGCACCGTCAGAAGATCATGGACCGGATGTCAGTCATGCAGAAGAACTTCATCGAGACACACAAGATGCTATATGACAACTTGCCAGAAAGTGGGGTGCAAGGGGAACCATCCCCCTCCATGGACAGGTGGGGGGGAGCCGCTGACTCACAGGGCTTGGTCTGCCGGTGGGGGGAGCCGCTGACTCACAGGGCTTGGTCTGCAGGTGGGGGGAGCCGCTGACTCACAGGGCTTGGTCTGCAGGTGGCGACAAGACCCACGTATTCGTTCTCACATTTGATTATATTTGATCATGCTTCCTTAATGGCCTGTGTGCTGACCTACTCTTCTGTCACCGATAACCTATTGATTATCTGCGCCTGCTTTCCTCCTGCCCCCAGCAGCTCCATGGAGCTGAGCGAGTCTTGCATAGCGGTGGGGCCGCATCGGGGCGTGGCCTGCGTGGAACGGGAGGTGCTGACCTGCATCCTGTGCCAGGAGGAGCAGGAAGTAAAGGCCCGTGGGCCGGCCATGGTGCTGGCAGCGTGTGTGCAGCGCTCCGCTGTCCTCACCCAGACCCGGGGCAAAGGCCTGCCCAGCTCAGGTCAGCCTTGTTTCTGCCGCACTCTGTAAGCATCAGTCATCCCAAAACCTGGTGGATAGGAATGGGATGCTAAAAAAATTGCACCCTATATGGCAGATTGACCTAAGCTGTAAATGGAAATGATAGATATCTTGCTGAGCTGGCCACGTGCTGTTTGTGTGTAACAGATAGCTTCGACCCGCTGTTCATGCACCCCGACCTGGCTGTGGGGACGCACACGGGGAGCTGTGGTCATGTGATGCATGCGGCCTGCTGGCAGAAGTAAGTCTGCCACACTCCCCCAAAGTGCTATGAGAAGTCGTCTTCAAGGATTGTTTGTGAAATTGCGTGTGGGTGTTTCTGACAGATATTTCGAAGCGGTTCAGAACGTCACCCGTAACCGCCTCCACACAGAGTCCATCATTGACCTGGAGAATGGGGAATACATGTGTCCCCTGTGCAAGTCACTCTGTAATACTGTCATTCCGCTGATCCCGCTGGAGCCATTCCCCCTCAACAAGTAGGTATCTTCCTGATAGCAGAGGACCAAAGTCCCCCCTTCCGAATTAACACCCCTGGTTAGGACATGATAACAGTTCTGCTGCAGTTATAAAGATGCTGTTAGCCAGGTGTAGTTCATTGCTGCTGATATCCACGTAGCGTTTATCATGGAGGTGAAGGTTCAGACCCTGGGCTGGTTGCTGGGTTTGAAGCTCCTTCGTCTTCCCGTTCCTGCAGTGAGAGTGCCCAGCTGGTTGGCCAGGTCCTCACGCTGCCCTGCTGGACCCGGATCATCATGGCCAGAGTGAATGGACTGAAGGCAGCTGGCCAAGATGGTGGTACGATCACCACATTGGAAGCTTTCTCTGTCGCCTATTTGTGATCCTGGACACCAGTCTGTTTGTCTCTTTGCCGAAATAGGCGGCGGCAGCAGTGTGGCAGAGCTTGTTCTTGGCGGGGACGAACACATGGACTCCTTGTCCATCTTGAGTTTCGGCGTCCAGGCCTCGTAAGTCCAGCCACCATTAGCCTGGTGTTTGCAAATGATTCTTAACGGGGTCACAGGGCAGGATGTTCAGCGCGTCGTTCTCCCCAGGACTAAGTACTCGGACAGCATCAGTGGGATGCTGGCGGTTTGTGCCATGACTGTGCACCGCGTGGGCCTGAAGGTGCCGCCTAACGAGTTGGATCCACGGGTGCCCATCATGTCCTGGAACACCTGCGCCTTCACCATCCAGGCCACTGGTAAGTCTCCCTGCCTCACACAGCACTCATATGGGTCACTTCCAGCCCCACTCTAAATGCTGTGAACTCCCCACAGAGAACATGCTGCTGGAGGAAGCCAAGCCACTGTTCGGCTCTCTGCAAAACAGACAGGTGAGTGTATGAGTGTGTGTGTGTGTGTGTGTGTGTGTGTGTGTGTGTGTGTGTGTGTGCCTCAGCCACCCCGACTGACCATGTTCACTGCTTGTTCTGTGCACAGCTGGCTGGCTTGAAGGCCTTGGTTCATTTCTCAGCGGCCAATAGCCAGAAGCGCTCGCAGGCTGTGATCCAGAAGCACTTTGCGCGCATGCTCACAGGTAGGATGCCGCTCGGCCGGCCATTCCGGCTCCCTTCTCTAATAGCTGCTGGTACCTCATGGTGAAGGAATTGTGACTGTCGTGTAGTAACTAGTAGTCTTGACACTGATATTCCCCTTTCCAGTGCTATTGCCCATCATGAATGTGGAAGTTACTCCCTGCCTCCTAGAAATAGACTGCTTTCATCTCCTGGTAGGATGGTCTTCCTTGTAGCTGATCTCTCATTAAAGATTCAGACCCAGAGTGTGTGTTAAATGTTCTGTGGGTTAAGTGTGTGGTTCCCCATAGGTGGGTTTGGTGCTGGCCATTCCGACCCTCTACCAGGAGACCGTGGTGGACCTGCAGCCTTCAGCCATCAGTTCAGCCTACAACCATTTGCACCTCCTGCACCTGGTCACCACAGCACACATGGTGCAGGTGTTGCTGTCCTCCCAGGGTGAGCACTCAGATGTGTACAAAACAGTGAATAAAACACTAGTATAATGCAGAGACCTGTGCTTGTCCCGTTTTGTTTTGCCGTAGGAATCGGACCCCCTTGGGACTATTGATTACTGCCACTTGAACTGCAGAAGATGACAAATAATATACTTGTATCTTTAATGGACTGAGGTTCAAATGGTCAGACAAACTAGGTATAGTGTGGGAGTGATCCCTGATTTCTTTGTGTTGTCCTCTGTTCTTTAGACACACCGGGGATTATGGGAGGGGATGATGGAGAGGAGGTGAGGTTGACGTCAGATTTCCTCCAGGCTGTGACACACCATGCGGATGGGTGAGTAGTCCACTGGGTCTCATTTGCCCCCTAGTGGACAGATTCGGTATGCAATAGTGCTGGACAAAATGATGCTTTGTGAACCATATGCTGTATTTTTTGACCCCACTAGATGGTGCTGTCTCTTCAAAAAAGGGCTCGGTAAACCAAGAGCACCATCTAGTGGGATCAGAAAATATAGCAGATGGTTTATGAAGCATAATTTTGTCCATCACTAGTATGTAGTGTTGAGGAAGGATATCTGTTTCTAACAATGCCCCCCCCCCCCCACCCCCACAGTTTGAGCTCTGATTTGCAGGGCATTGCAGACCGAGTCAGGAGAGGTATGGCCCCATTCTTGCGATGTGCTGCTGTTTTCTTCAATTGCCTTACAGGAGTGCCCCCCCCTAAGGAGCTCTCAAGCACTACAGGTATATCCTGAAGACAGTTTTATGGTACTTTCAGCTATGAGGTTGTGATCTGGGACGTGACCGAGACCTTGTCGGTAATGTGGTGATGTCATCCCCCTGCAGTGTCTGAGGAAGCCCAGATGGAGGCGCTGTGCTCTTACCTAGCATTGCCCTCCAATCTCTTCAAGCTCTTCCAAGAACACAAGGAGACCGTTTCCCCTTTACTGCAGAGGTACCTCGCTCACCCTGTGCAGCTACAAGATGTACAGGGCTTTTCCCACACCAAATGAACCCACAGGACGTTAATGTGGAGCCCTGGATTTCTCTAGTTGCTTCACACGATTATGTTCTCTGAAGGGGCTCCTTCTCACCCCGTCTACAGGTGGTGCGGAAGGCCTGAGATCACCAAAGCCCTGAAGGGGGACATGCCGGTGGTCAGGTCAGCACCCATACATCATGTCACACTCTTGGGTTCCCTTTCTCAATGGGCCATCGGGTACAAAACCCCCAGCTTGCTCTGTCATTACCCAGGTACCCCAGGAAATGCAACAAGCTGGTTCACCTTCCAGAGGATTACAGCGCCCTCTTAAACCAGGCCTGTCATTTTCAGTAAGTGAAGTGTGTGCCAAATCACACCCTCTGTCCTCTTTATTTGGTGGGGGGGGGTCTCTGGTTCAGAGGATACCTGGAGCTTAGTGAAGGGATTCTGTCTGCATGGTGGTGGTGAAAGAAGGTGTTCTTTCCTTAAAACATTGGGGGTTAAGTGTTTGAAGTCCACCTGAGGCATTGGCCCTCTGGCCCTGGTGGATGAATAATGTTTTACTGTCCTGCCCCCCTCCAGGTGTCCCAAGGGCCCCATGGACGAGCGCAAGCACCCTGCACTTTGTTTGTTCTGTGGGGCCATGCTCTGCTCCAAGAGCCCGTGCTGCCAAGAGCAGCTGGATGGTGAGGATGTGGGAGCCTGCACTGCCCACGCCGCCCGCTGCGGGGCCGGCGTCGGAATGTTCCTCAGGTAGGGGGCGCCACTGTGCCCGTGCACTTATGCCTCCGTTTCTCTCTCATGCTCATGGGCCTCTCGCTCTCTGCTGCCCCCGCAGGATTCGCGAGTGCGAGGTGGTGCTGATGGGCAGTAAGACCCGGGCGAGTTTGTATCCTGCCCCCTACCTCGATGACTATGGGGAGACGGACCCTCAGCTAAGGTGAGGCCGTCTGTTCTGCTGGCGTGTCGAACTTAAGACCAGCTAGCTTTTTGTAGTGTTTGTACTACCGTGGGTGGACCTTACTGTGATTTGTACTGGACTGAGTGTTCTCGGAGAGGGTCCGTTCTGGTGCTCCTGCTGACGACTTCTGCCTGTTCCAGGCGAGGGAACCCCCTGCATCTGTCTCCAGAGCGGTACCGCAGGCTCCACCAGCTGTGGCACCAGCACTGCATCATGGAGGAGATCGTTCGCAGCCAGGAGGTGGTCAATGTCATGTTTGGTCCAGATTGGCAGATGCTCTAAGACTCGGGTTAGGGGGGGGCGTGAGTGTGATGTGGGGGGTAGGTGCAGCCTTGGAGGACCTCACTAGCTTCCCTAAGGGGAGACATTCATCTGCTTTGGGCGGTCTGCTTCCCTCTCCAAATCCTGCCAGGCCACACAGTGAAGAGTGAGGCAGAGAGTGAGTGTAAATGAACTGGAGTGAACTGGGTCACCTTAATCACCAGGCTTTGTGGCTGGATTGGCCCAAAAGGACTTTCTGACCATTTCTGGTGAATGACAGT
This sequence comes from Paramormyrops kingsleyae, assembly GCF_048594095.1. Lineage (NCBI taxonomy): Eukaryota > Metazoa > Chordata > Actinopteri > Osteoglossiformes > Mormyridae > Paramormyrops > Paramormyrops kingsleyae. The sequence continues at coordinate 6,996,680 of NC_132810.1, forward strand.
GTAAAAATTTAATTAATCCAACTGATCAAAAATATATACACTTTTCTTCACATTTTGTTTGTGTACTAACAGCTACCTGGAGGTGGCGCTGTAAATAACCAAAGGATTACACATTGTACAAAATGTTTAAATGAGCATGTTATTGAAACAGCTGGGTTAATTTCAAGGTCATTTTACTGAATGAGATTTCTTTCTTTTCTTTTTTTTTAAATATGTACAATTATTTTATGTTTCATTATTATATGTATCCTGGCCTTCAAGCAGAGTCTTTCTCACACAAACACATGATATGCAAAAGTGTATACGGTATAAGAAATTAAATCTATGAAGTTTTTGGATAACTTTGTGTGAGGGATCCAGCTTTCTGGTGTTTGAGTTCCACCACGAACTGTGTATAGAATGACAATCCAGTACTTCATCCCTTTTGACCACTCTGCCGTTAAAAGGTATCCTGAGCTGTGCTGTTAGACTTTAATTTTCTGCATCTGTTTGTCTTTTGAACTTTTTATTGTTTCGGCTGGTGGTGTCGCCCTGTTTGCCAGTCTGCTTCCTGTGAAGAGACTCTCGATCTACTTGTCCTTCAGAAGTGTGAGCATAGCGACGGCAGAGGTGCAGTGTGTGTTACAGAACTGTCATCTGTCTGCTGGGGATGTATGAGAGAGCTCACCTGCCCTTGTAGCTAATGTTCCAGATGGGATGATACTTGTTTTCCTGCTACCTATAATTTTCCCCAAACATCGCCGTACTGTTCAGGCCAGTATGTTTAAACTGTGAATAAAATATATTGCCTGGCCGTCTTGATTATTGTGCTCATGTGTCTGATTAGTTCCACCTCAGTGGTTCATCATTGGTGGCTGGTTGAGTGCCGGTAAGCTGTCATTGACTCTGCCTCAGTTATTTACATCATTGGGGGTGTTCTGCCGATCTTGAAGTCTGACAGTTTGCTTTTGGTTTCAATGGAGATGAATGCATGTTCAGTCTTTGCCTGTGGTGATGTGATTAACTTCTGTGAAAGCTTTTCTTGGTGGTTTAGTTTAAAGTAGTGATTCCTCTGGGACCAACGGAGGTTCCATGTTTTTGCTACCTCCCAGCTCCCTGCTGTACAAAAACATGGACTGCCTGTGGGTCCCTGAGGACCGGATTGGGTAACACTGGTTTGAACTGGTTTCAAGTAATCATTGGGTCCCTGGTAAAAGCTAGTACCTGCTGTCATTGTTTTTTAAAAAATGTTTACTTAGGAACTCTTAGTGTACTGCTCATTTGCCTTAACTGGTAATTATAACCAGTAGCAGGTAGAATGGTAAATGCTAATTTAGCCCTTAGATATTGTTGTTCTGTGGCCTGAGTCCCCAGTTTGCATGTGGACCTGATGGGTGGGGTGACTAACGGCAGTGTATCATCCTAGCTGATGTTGCAGTGTCACTGTCCTCCCCCAGGAAACCAGAGGGCCCTTTCTGTTTTTATAATTGGCTCTTTCTGGTTATTGTTCTCGTTTTTCATTGACAAAATGGGATTATAGAAGCTGACAGGTACCTGATGGCCAGCCTGTTGTCATGCTGTGTGCACGTGTGCATGAAGGAGAGAGAACGTTGCACGGCTTCCAAGTTCACAGCCTGTCGCTTAAATTGACCTTCATTTCTGAGGCGAAGTTTTGACCACAAAGTGACAGCGTACTCTTTGTTTCCATGTAATATTTTGTAGTATTTTTTATAGCTGTGCACATGTGCACAAGCAATTTCCCCTTTTCTAGCTCGCATGGCATGAATGAATCCTCACAGTTCTTCAGATGTACTTTTGTAATGTTTTAATTTTAATCTTTTTGGGTTGAATATTCCATGGAAAATGAAAATGACTACTTACCAAAAGAAAATGCAAATAATTTCTGGTGACTGATGGAAACTATGGAGAGTTCTTTTTTACTTAGAATGGTTTCCTTGCCCTCTTTCAGTTAGGCATGACTGTCAGGTCACATCACCTTGGGTTTGAGGTAAGGCTTTGATATACTGGAGACTTCCTGTTGGGTTATAAGTTTCTAAGGTTATAAGTGTGATCGATCTCATATACTGTTATGTATCCATTTAACCTGTTTAGTGCTTTGTATTAGTTTGTTTTGATCTGGCCCCTTCTTGTAACCTAGGGGCTTAGGCACATTAGTGTGCAGTACAGCTATCTAAAGAGTCTTCTATAGTTTCCAAAAAGCCTGTAGATCTGATGAGAGCTGCTGTAAGCGTCAGTGCCTGGTTCAGCAGTGGTCAGGTTTGTGAGAAGTCGCTGACCTACGGACAGCAAGAAAGCTCCTATCTTACTGAGGCCAACATGGAGCTGTCCTGGCATCTGCCACTTCTGCTGTGTAAACGGTATCATTTCGATTTGGCTGACCTTCTGCCTCATTTCACAGGATCAACCCTATTCCCCCCCCTCCAGCATAAATGCACCAGATGATAGATGATGAAGGCGATTTTAAGTTCCTTGTCAGTCTGCTGGTCAACGCAGCTTGTGTCCATATTTTATATGCAGGCTTATCGGTTCTGCGACCAGTTGATGGTATTTTGTGGTCCTTCACAAGTCTTCTCTGTTTAACGTAACCTATAGTTTTCACTGATGCTTGATCTCTTAAGACAGCCGTTTTCTCATATGCCAGACGTGTGATGTTCCCCAGTGAGGTGTATTTGGTGGTACCAGCGGCAAGGAGTTGCCGATTAGCTGGTTGCAGGAATCAGTTTTGCCGGCAAGTTTCCGGCGTCTCCTTGCGAGGTTCTGGGAACGTCGATGTTGGGATCGTCATCATCCGTGGCATCGACCCGATTGCACTTGCCCAAGTTCTTGATGATGTTGAAGTTGGAACGGGCCGTCTCAGCTAAGCTGTTCTCCAGGAGCCAGCCATCAGACTCCGAGTCAAGGTCCCCGTTGCGCAGCACGTTATCCATGGCTGTCTGCAGGTACCGTACGCCAGTCAGTACTGAGAGCTGCAGCGGGAGACCACAGCAGGTCATGACAATGAGGAAGGGCTTTCCAAAACTCATTCAACTTAATTGGCACAAAATCAAAGGGGGCATCATTTTTCCCTGTAGTTCCAGTGATAGGGTACATGTTTGATTTGACCATGTAATGGATAGATCGATGCATCCAAAAGAACTCCTGGGAGTGTTTACTTAAGTCAACATAATAACCACTCCCCATATGAAACCACGAACATTGATTCGTAACGACAGTGCACGTCAAGGTCTGGGATATATTGGACTGTACAGTAACATTCAGTTCTTGTAGTTGACATGTTGATTTGCCAAAGAAATTGGCAGAAATAACATGAGAAACTTTCATAAAGGCCAATTTGTTATGACCAGATGGACTCGGTCAGAGCACCAACAAAATTACAAGGGGTGGGGTGCTCATGGACAGCTGTGGTGAGGGAAAAACTGCAAACCATCGACAAGGTGTTGGGTGACAGTGATTCGTCAATGCAAGATATGAACAAAGGCTATCCCTAGCACGAACCAACCGAAGGGCTACTGTGGCACAAAAAGCAGATAATTTTAATGATCATTAGAGGAGTAATTTCTCATGATACTCAGCATGTGAAGTCCTGCGGCGTATGGGGCTGGTACCACTGGACTACTACGTCAGTTGCAGTAACAGTTTGACTTTCTCCAGTGAATCGCCTACCTCAAAGAGCCAGATGAGAAGCACTGTGAGCCCCACAGACTGCAGGATCTGGCTGTAGTACTCCATCAGGGCCTGGCAGCAGCCCCGCCTCCACACGTTCAGCTCCTCCCTCTGGTAGTCATAATTGAAGTGGGCTGAGCTGTTGGTCACCTGTTGCTGGATGCAGGGCCGAGGGGAGCTGGGGTTGCAGCAGCTGAACGGCACAGCGTCTACCAGGTACTTGCCTTCGACGTTGCTCCTCAGGCGTCTGGGAAACATGGGGGGGGGGGTTGTGTAAGTGTCTGTTTGTCTTGGGTGGAGGATTATTGGTGTCTTGGTCCATACTGTCCTGCTTGGGATCTGAGCTGGATCTGTAGATGACCAAATGCTATAAAAGGTTATAGTGTAACCAAAAAATAGGTCTTTGCTAACTCTGAACACAACAGAATACCAATAAACATACAGGAATTTTAGCCATCAGCAAATGGTGTAATATTGTCATGTGCCATTGTATTCATTCATTAAAAGGGAACAGAGACCAACAAGAAGGACTGAAAGTTAAAAAAAGCAGGTAACTTTGATGTTTGTAATGCTCAGAATGCCTTTATCAATAAGACAAAGTTCTATAATTGGCTACTGATAGGTGAGGAATGTCCTTCCAGGTCAGGACAAAGGAACTGAGGGAATGGAATTGCCTCATCCCTGCTGCCATGAATAGGCTCTCTTTGTTTCAGGAAGACAAATCCTGTTTAATCCAAATTCATCCCTGCCCTCATACATTCTTCCTTTTACCTGTGCATTTCCCCTTGCTGCCCCCATAGACTTACTGCACAACTTCCTTGTGGGACATATCCAGGTATCGGTTACTGATCCATTGAATTTGGAACCAGTCTCGGAAGTCGACGCTACCGCAGCACTGAAACTGCATCTGCAGCACATCTACAGTGCGCTTGAGAAAGCAGCGTCCCGGCGTGTCCGTGTCCTTGTAGTAGCGTATGGCGTCATTCAACCCGGCCAGCAACGACGACTCCAGCTGGCCACGCATGTTGTAGCACATGAGTGCCCCCACCAGGATGCAGAAGGTGAAAAAGAAGGTGCATATGGTGTATGGTAACATCAGTAGCTTCCAGCGCAGGTACTTGGCTGTGTCCACGCAGTCGTGACAGATCTTGCCTCCCAGCAAGTTGATGATGCAGGCGATGAGCCCCACGGCGATCAGCATGTCCGGCACGACCTGGAGCTGCCGATCGGACAGCAACTCCTGACGCTTGGCAATCTCCACTTTCAGGAAGAGGCCTAGACTCAAGAGGATGATGCCTGTCACCACAGAGACCCAGTTCAAGATCCAGAGCACTTGGGCCAGCTTGTCTCGCTTAGATTTGGTGAACTTCACCTTCAGCACTGCCATCTTGGATGTGGTGAAACACTTGGAGTTATATTTCCACTTGCCGACATGAATTGGGGAAGGATGGGAAGAGTGAAAGGAGGAGGCTACGCAAACGGCGTGGGGTGGGCGAGGAGGGGGAAGAGACTGCAACTATGTTCTAGAGGTCCTCATAAGGTGCTTAGCAGACGACTGCGACGATGGTCTGCCGATGTTCCTGGGGGGGGAAAAGGACAACAGTAACTCTGAAGCCCTCCATCAGCCCGTAACTATCATCTACGCTCCACTGCCGCAGTAAAGACGCTCATGTCTCTTTGATAGGGCTGGAAGGGCACCATGATGTGCTTGTAATGAATATCATAACTAAAACTAGAACAAAAACTAGCTTCACATCACTACAAAACTGCCTATTGAATAGGTTTTGTTTAGAGTTGGTGACCTGGCAAAATGAAGCCCAACAAATGTACGGTGACACTGCTGCTGAAGACTGTCCTGCAATTGTTGTGCATATGTGCACTGTACCTTCTGCCCTGGTGAGACACAGCAATTACGGTGTAATACTGACCTCTTTCTGTGTCTCTTTTCTCATCCATTTCCTAGTGAGTATCTCCAGGATCAACGCGGACGGCTAAACGGCATGTTTCAGGACGGTCTTGGCTGGTCAGCGAGGCCAGTGGATGCTTCAAAGTGACTCCTGTGTGCCTGCTCTGAACCCTGTGCCTAAATCCGCATTAATCATCCGAGCCCAAGAGATTTATAAGTAGGTCTTCGGCCCCTGTACAAATCTGACTGCAGTGCAGAGCTGAGCGGCGTTCCAGCTGGGAGGTATAAGGGTTTAACAAAAAACATGAACGCATTGACCTTTACGTGTACAATTTAGCCTCGGTCACTTGTAAGAAGAGTGCAAACAGCGCACATGTAAAGCCAGCCCTTATAGTGCTCTGTGGATTTGTGCCCCCTAGAGGAAAGAGGGTGTATCACATAGTGAATGATTTGGACTTCGTTTGATGAGCCTCCAGAGCCCAGTCACCCGAGACACGTGTAATTATTTCTGAACTTCCATTGTCTTATATGCTACAGATCTTTAACTGCCTGAGTAGGTGAGTTATATGTTCTGGTAAACCAGTATGCTTGACTCTCGTGGTGCTGAGTGACCTGCTTATTTAGAACACATGGGTTATGGTCTATGTGTATCACCATTAACCCCAAACACGAGAAAGTACCCGTAAGCCAGGAGTCTTCTCTGTGTCTCATCTCAGCCTTTCAGCTGTAGCCGGGGTGGATTACTGGATTAGCAGGCCCCAAAGGAGCTTGTGTCAGGAGAATGTGTGGTGATGCGTGGGGGCGCACTTTCAGGTGGGGGTATGGTGGGGGAGGAGGGCCTCCTGTCTGACCCCAGGAAGAGGAAATGAAGTGGTGCTTGAATGAGGAATCCTGGTCTAATCCCCTCATAGTTACATTAACTGTAGATCTGTCCTCCTCCTCAACGACCAAAGTAAAGCTGGTCTCTGGCCTATCATGGGTATCAGCAATGTGAAATCTCAATGGATTTAGTTTTTGTGATTTATATTTTTTTTTATTGAAATAGTTCTAAATCATTTGAATCGTGGTTCTGCTGACAGAGGCTACGCTGAGCCGCAGGTTCCGGATGTCTAAGACAGCAGCACACGAGACTAAGGTGAAGCAGGAGACATTGAGAATGACCAGAAACCAGCCAGGTAAAGGACAGAAACAACTTTCTAATGCCAGAGATGACCGTTAACTTATCTGCTAGTTTCTCATGAATCGTAGGGTGATACCAAGTAACCTTCAAAAGGAATGGGAAACATTAAGTGCAGGTGTGAAGTGCACTGCTAGGACAGTTCATATCAGGCTCCTAGAAGCAGGACTGAAGTTCCATAAAGCAAGGAAGAAGTCCTTCATTAAGGAGAAACACAAGATCTGGGCTGCGATTTTGCAAAAAAAAAAAAATATATATATATACTGCACACCCATAAATTGAGAAATTAATTAAACAAAAAATTGTGCTGTGGTGTCTCAATTTTTTCCAAGACTTTAAATATGTTGAAAACACCAGCCGCTGCAATACTATCAATAAGAGATTCTCAAAAAGTCAATCAGACAGGCCCCCGTTATCCTGACTGTGGCTCTAGATGGGGTTTGCAGCAGACCGATAAATGCCAGGATCAAAGAGCTGCAGCTGAACCCAAACGTTACTGTGTGGTGTTCATTTGACCCAACACAAGCGGGAAGCAGGGCTCTTTGGCTGCAGTTGGAGCAGATCTCCAGGAGGCCTCAAGCTGTTTGGAGGGCTGCCCTAGAGGCGGCAGGATTGGACAAGGAGGGATATGGGTCTGTCAGCCAGGGGACAGTGGCCCTTTTGGAAAAGCAGCATGGCTCATCCTGGACTGCCAGGGGTCCTGAGCTACAGGGGAACCCCCCCCCCAGGCTCCAGGCTTCAGCTGCAGGCTTCAGCTGCAGTTGATCCCATGTGTCCATACTTCTCCTGCCCAGGCCATTGGGTCCTTTTGTTCATAAAGCTCTCAAAGCAAACTAAATCGTGCTTGTTAATACACTTGCAGAGTGACTCAGTATTGTCACTGTGTCCACCTCCTGCAGGAGGTATGGTTGGCCCAGTGTTCAGCTGGAGAGTAGTCAGAACATGCTGTGGGTCTCCTACCAGACTGATAATTATTTTCCTCTGATTTAAAAACACTGAATATGTGGCATTCTGTTTACTACAGGACACACAGGTTCTGCCTTGCATGCTTTTGTGCTGGTTCTGATTAAACAGTCTTTATCAGATTGGGCCAGACAGACCAGGCACATAATCCTAAGTCACACCGACGTGGGACGCCCTTGAAAAATACTCCGATGCAGTGAAAGAGACAGCTCTTGGATGAACCTGCAGGTACATTGCAACTGGAAAAGCTACAGCTGTGTTATTGGTCTTCCCAGACTTCAGTGGACTTCCTGAGGTCCAAAAACTGTTGGATTGTGTAGCTGCACCAGCCTGTATCAAAGGTTGCTGTAAAGTCTGTGGGATCAGTCCTGCTATCAGAAGTGCCTGGGATTTTGAGAAGCCTCCTGTGTTCGGGGAAGTCTGATGGCGACGACCGTTGTGGGCATGGAGGAAAAAAGAAACTGCATTACTCCCTCTGTCACCGCTGTTGTACAGTAGCAGTCAAAGGTCTGGACATACCGACTTCTAAAGCATTTCCTGTATTTTAGCCATGTTATTCACCTCATAGTAAGAAGCTTCAAGGAACTGAGGTAATACAGGTACATATCAAATATTGCAACAACCAAGAGAAGGGTTCAACATCTCAACCTTTTATCAAATATTGGACGGATATTAATCCCCTTTTGCTTCGATGACAGCATTGCAGACTCTTGGCATCCTTTCAGCCAGCTGCCAGATGTAGCCACCTGAAATGCTTCTCCAACAGTCCTGAAGGAGTTTCCACAAGCTCTGGGCACAAGTTGGCCACTTTGCTCTTACTCTTCAATCCAACTCATCCCAAACCAGCTCTATAGGGTTTAGCTGGGGGGATTGTGGGGGCCAGGTCATCTGTCTCAGCACTCTCCTTGTTCACGTGATAATACAGTACTTTTAAAAGCACTGCTGAAGGTTATTATGTTGTTATAATGATTTTCAGTAGGTGTGGTACTATAGGTTGCACTGCAGTCCAGGGGGAATGACTTTTCATGCCACTATATCTGTATAAGAATGATATGATAATAAAGCCCACCTGACTCGAAATGATTATTGCAGGAAGAGCCAGGCTCGCACCAAGCATGGAGCCTAAGTGGAGAGGAAACGTAAATGATTGGGTTTGTCTGACCCTGGGCTGCTGGGCTTCTGGTCTGGTCACCTCCAGGATTACATTTGTTCTTATCTTAAGAAATGCTTTGCCTGCTAATTACATGAGGGATCTGGTAGATGTGGCCACAGCTAATTAAATTATCAGGAAAATGAGAGCGTAGGGAATCTGGGACACAGCAAGAGGGTCTGTGCCTGGCCTGGGGGGGGGGTTATATGAGGTAGGGAGAGCAGTGTATCCATATCTTCTGTCTACTTCTATTTAAAATGCCAGCTGTCCCCTGCGGTCTTTCTCCACAAACCACTTACCATGTAGAGGCGGGGGCACCCTTGCCTATGAGGATTTATCTGTGGTGCTAAGAGACTACGTCAGGGCTGGAGGACTGCCCCCTGGTGGTAAGACACAGACCTCCCCTTTGTTTCCAGTACATAGTGCTAAACCACGTGTGATAGGTAATCAGGAAATGTTTGCGCCAGTAATATAGCTGCTGTCTGGTTGTGTGTCTTGTCGTTGTGGCCAGTATACCAGGAGTAAACACCAGAGGGCGCCCTGCCTCTTTCTTACAAGGGTATCCACCAGCTCCTTTCACTCCAAGCAGAGGCTGGTAAAGACGTTATCTGGTTCTATAGTACTTTGGGTTCCAGGTCCTCCTCCCACTTTGGTTTTTAGCTCCCTGTCCTGAATAAGAGTGAGGAGAGATTGAATGCAATGCAAGGCAACTTGTATGTTGTCAAAAAGCTTAGAGTATTCTAAAAATAATTTCCCAGAGTTTCTTGTTTCTGCATTAAGAAAATGTACTTTGAAATTTAAATCTTCATTTAACTTAAAACAGGGCTTTGAAAACTCACTGAATCGTTATTTTCAGGCCTTGTGAAGGACAGCTTCACTGGTCTTGTCTGGTGACATTTGTGGGCCAGCAGAGGGCGCTGTGGGCTTAACAGGCAGAGGCTGTCCTGATAGGAGAATATGAAAAGAACTGCTTAAAACAGGGTTTCTCAAACCATGTTTTGAGGACCGCCCCCCCAACCAGAGGGAGACCGGGTTGAGAAACACTAATGAATAACAATAATAATAAACTAATAATAACATCAATGCCTTAAGTTATTATGTTAAGCTGATTTGGGCAGGGCAATGTCAGCATGCTCACATAAAATGGGTTCCTGGCAATTATGGATTTCAAAAAGAAAAAAAAGCATACAAAATACCTGGCATATCAACCAATCTGACTTGTCCTAGTTAAAATGGTCAATTTTCCATTTGATTTAGATTTATTTTTGTTGCGGTACAGTAATGATGCACAGTTTCTTGTATTTCTTGCTTAAAGAGGAAGATGGTGAAGGACAGGACAGGACTGACAATCAGGCATAGCAGGCATTATTGATTGCTCTGTAAAAGGAACAGGAACTGCCCGCCAACAGCAAAATTTACCATGGGGGATACGGCAGGAGCGGGTGAAGGGTACTCCAAAGGACATATGCATCAATTCTCATGGCATCATCGTCATTTAAGAACAATTTTTCCCATGATTCAGTGTCCATGTTTCCCATGATGCCTCATGTTTCCACATCTTCCTGGAACCTGAAACCTCTGCAGGTGACTGGCATTACTTCGTTCAATATTGATTGTTCGAGTCTGCTTTGATTGGTTGACACCATCCCCATGGTGTTGTGTGATAGATGAGGAACCAGAGGGGCAAGGAAGGAAACTTTCAGGGGGAATTCCCAGGAGCCCACAAACCTGCTGGAGATCCTAACATCAGCACCCCGAATGAGAACATGCTGGTCTTCCTCCTTGACTTTAGAAGGTGCCCCTCCCATTTAGAGGATTCGCCTCTGCTCCCTCTGGGGGCAGCACTGCCTACATTGTGGAGAAGAAGCCATGGAGTCCTTCTCACTGCAACCTAACAGGATCTTGCTGGAAAGCCAGACTGGCCATCCCCCTCACATCAGCTTAAAGCTTCAGAACCGGCTGGCAGGAGGACCTCACCCTGAAGCAGGTGACCTGTTTCTAGGGCACTGTGGCCCAGCTGAGGCTCTGAATGCCCTGCTCCACCCAGCCACACTGGGGTAGGAGCGCTGCCCTTCTCGGCCTGTCAGGAGCTCCCAGACTCCACACTGGTTCATAAATTTGTCTCCTGAGGGACCCTTGACAGTCTGGTGATGTTAGGACATCCTCCAGTTTCCACTGCCAGTGATATAAATGTTGTTCTTTGTCGTCACCTTGGAGGTTTGAGATTGTCAATCACATTATTATCGAAGGATAGTTATCACACACATTTTGATTTGTGCAGATGCATTTATTTTAGTGAATTTTAAATGATGTCCTGTCTGTAAGGTGTCAGAAACTGCTCTGCACAGACTTTTTGAGGGGCAGGTGCTCACACTGGAGGGGGGGACTTCGGGGAAATTTGCAGACGGGTAGGTGGGTGGGATTCCCTCTTAATAAATTCTGCATGTTTAACATCGAAATGAGCACTTCGAACTTATCAAAGAGGATATTTTCAATCCCCCCCCCATTATACGCGCCTGGTGTCAGAGAACCTCAGGGAGACCTGTATAGGGGGCTGGACACTGGCGCTGTGGGAAAACCAGGACGGGATTGGCATGGAGAAGCGAGCCAGCCTGCGGTAATATCCATTCCTGTTCCTGGGGTGTTTTACATTGAAATTGAAACAAGCAGAGAGAGCAAACGAATTAATTTCTCATTTAAAATGGACCTCCATTCCTCCACCAAAGGCCACCTTCCCACTGGGCCCTGGTCCAGACAGCTGGTAGGGGGGGGGCATGCTGGGAAATGCCATTCTGTCGCCTCGAGGGAAACCAATATCATTTTCTGATGTGGGTCACCGTAATACTGGTGCGGCCAGAGCAGTATGACTAGGATATGAATGTGGGCTGGGTGTCCATTACCTCACTGCATGTCTGTGGCCTGGGGAGCCTTCCCCTGCTTTCTGCAGTGGTGGGGGGCATTTTCCATGTTTATTGATGAGGTGTCTTATTAAGAGAGACCCGGCCCCCCAGGCCCTATCGTCAGGCAGTAGGGTCAGCTCAGAATGGTGGCAGGAACAGATCAACATGGACCCCCCCTGAAAGCGAGCACTCGCAGCCTTGTGTACGCACTGCGGGGAGCTCTCTGGAAGGGGCCTGCAGGACGGGTGACTGACATCACGGCAGTGTAAGCCCCCCCCAGGAGTGTAAGTGTGCCGTCACCCTGCCATCCGCCTCCTGGTAGGAACAGGGGGGCCGTATTGGGCCGGGAACCCTGAGCCCCGGGGAGCTGGTTACAGGTGGACACTGTTCCTGCCCTGCTTTTGCTCCCCCTTTATGAGACAGGTAGGTATACATCCCCCCCACCCCACCCCCTTTCAGATATGGGTGTGTCATTGCACAGGCTGTGTGAGGCTCAGCTCTGCGTGTGTGTTTACAGCCCCCACCCCCCACCCCCCCGGCAGGGCTGTGCGGGCAGGTGTGACGGCCTGTTGCTGCCTCACGCCTGATGAGCTGATGGACCTCAGGTGTCGAGAATGGGGGGGGGGGGCAGCAGGGATTTCAGCTTGGCTTTTGCCTTCATGGGTGGGCTTGGGGGAGGCTGTCAGTGGGGGGGGGGGGCAGCAGATGGGACATGGATCTGCTATGTCAGTCAGCACAGTGCCCCCCCGGGGCGGGGGAAGGGGCTCGTTTTAGACGCCTTGATGGCTTGCTGACCCTTGACTCGTGCCTCTATAACGTGCCTCTATAACGTGCCTCTGCTCTGTAGCTGCAGCCTCTCCTCATACCCACTGTGACGAGTTTATTTGAAAATGCATCAGTGAATGACTTCTGCCTGGTGGGGACTCTCTTACTGGTCACCTCATTTCTGAATTTAAGATACATCCTGGCTCTGGGGGGCTACTGACTCGTGTTCATTTCCTGCTTATCTGTTCTCCTGTCCGTAATGTGACAATGTCATATGCTGTGGCAGTGGCAGATTTTGCCTGCAGTTGTATTGCTGGGCATCTGGTCAGCAGGGGGCAGTGTTGGCCCAGGCTGAGGCTCACTATACCTCTTAACGATGAGCTCATCCTTTAACTCCCCTACACTCCACCCCCCCCCCCCAACTATCCCCAGTGGTCCCAGTGAAGCTCCCCAGGACCAGCTGCTTACACTCTGTCCTGTCCCCCCCCGCCCCCCAACTTCACCCATTAACACCAAAGTCATTTATCTGTCGGTATGTGCAAGGCTGTTGAAATATAACCTTACTATGCAGAAGGAAATTATTGTTTTGCACAGCTTCATTTAAAATGATCTGATTACCATCCCACCAGCAAATTTCTGCACTATAACAACCCATCGAATCTATCAGCCAGACAGTCGGAAATGCACGTGGTCGCCACACAAAGGTAATTAGTTAATTGCCTAATTGCTGCCTAAGAGGTATGGGGATCATGTGTAATTCAGCAGAGAAAATATAATTAATTCCTGATGATGAAGATGGTAATTAGCCTCTTGGCACTGTGATATCATTGATTGGTGAAGCAGGAACTGCATACCTCACTTATGGGATGGACTGAAAAGACAATCCATCCAGCACTCAGAAATCCTCTTCTGTCGGCATTAACGAGGCACCTTTTAGTCGTGACTTGTTAACTTGTGCTCACGCCGGCGTATGTTGTTTCCGTGACCAGGCTGAGGTTAATTACGTACCGCCACAAATCTGGCCTCTGTGGTGGCATGTTTGTGGGTCTGCTCTCCCGCTCGGCCTGCAGCCAAGACGCATTTGCATGGTGATGGATGGCCTTGCTGCATCATGGGAAATGAAGGTGCGTGCAGAATGGCGACAGTGTAGTGGTGGGGGTCTGGGGTGCCAGCTGCCTAGCTGGGGGGCTGCTTTGGTTAGAGGGGTATTGGCAGGGGAGTGTTTATCTGCTGCTGTCCCCGTACGCGTACGCAGCCTGACGAGAGCTGCCCCACGTCAGCCTGTGGCGTGTCACCTGGTCACCCGGCATCCACCCTGGCACAGCTTATGCTGACACACTCAGCCACCGGGACGGCGCTGGGATGTGGTAGGGAAAACCAGGGAGCCCCCAGTAGAGTCTCCCGCCTCCACAGAGGAGCCAAACGCCGTCGCGTTTGTAGGAGCGTGGCGCTTAATCGACGCTGTGGGGGGTGCAAACAGCTTAACATCTCAACGGGTGTGAATGTAGTACACAGGCAGGGAGAGGTGCTCTGCAGCCAGACGGTGGGGGGGTGGCAGCAGCAATGGATGGCCTCTATTACAGGCATTTAATCACTGACTTTCGTCTCTGAACTGCCCCTCCCAGACTCTTGGGGCAAGATTAATGGGGTGGGATATTCTCCTCCCAAATAACACGAGCAGGCAGGCAACTGGGCCTAAGTGTGTGTGTGTGTGTGTGTGTGTGTGTGTGTGTGTGTGCGTGCAGGTTATGTATTTATTATATTGTGGGGACCAAATGTTGTTTTGATGCTGTGGGACCATTTTTTTCTTTCTCCACAGGGGGAAAGTCAATTCTGTAGAAATCTATGACTGCAATCAAAAAACAAAATATGCCAACAGTCTTATATTTTGTTTGGTTACTTATGGTTATGATTGGGGCTGAGTAGGGGTTTAGGTCGTCATTGTTGGGATTAGGGCTTTCCCCATAGAAATGAATGGATGGTGCCCACAAGGACATGAATGCAAATGTGTGTGTGTGTATGAACACCCCATAGGAGCCTTCCATGAAGTGCCCCCCACAGATGAAATGGGAATGCTCAGGTTTAGAATGTTTTTTTTTTTTTGCTTTTGTGGTTAAGTTTTCTATTTGTGTTTTTTCCATGGATAAACATTCTACGTGGAATTGCTCAGCCATCAGTATATATATGTATGTCAGGTATGACCTTTGCCCTGACCACCATATCACCCCCATATCACCCCCAGCAGTCCAACCTGAGCTTGGCTTTCATACATGATAATGGATGGAGATTCCCCCCCCCCCCCAACTTGTCCCACTAAATAGAACAAAGGGAATGCTGACTGACTCCACCCTGAACTCCCAGCTTACTCTGCCTCCACACGTGCCCAAAGCATCTCATCCATAATTAACCCCCCAGTAATTATTGATAAGCCTTAAATTATTAAAGTAAGAAATCCCCTGTCAAAATCAGAAATAAGCTATTCATTTGTTTTATTGTTCTTTTATCCTCACAGAAAGGCATAACCGCCGGGATTGAATGAACAATGGACAATAAAGCTGCCATTCTTATTGACTGACGTTGGGTTGGCATGGTGGCCTGTGGCCACTCCCATTTGTCAGCAGTGCTTTCCAGTGTTTAAATGCAGTGTTTGCTCACTTGGGTCTTGTGAAGAATAACCCTACCCTCAGCCTCCCACCAGATGTTCAACACTGTGGTCCATTTATCCTCAGATTTGTACAAGTACTGCATTTACTCCCCCCCCACCCCTTTCTTCTGGGGTTTCTCTGGTTTGAATAATTTAACTCGCATCCTGGCTCCACACTTTGCTGTTTCGCTCAGGAAGGAGTCTGGCCTTGACTCCAGAGGCCATACGAGTCCCGGTACGGCATGTCAGTGTTTTGTGTTGAAGTAGCATCACTCGTCTTATTGTTGAGGGCACCATCAGAGGTCCTGGTGTTTTACAGGAGATGTCGCAGTGGCTGGAGTGAATTCTGTGGAATTGCCACTGTGGAGCCGCACAGACGCGACGCTGGTGATAAAGGAGGAGACCTTGTTGTCTTCAAAAGCATGTGTTTGGAGGTTTGTTTTTACGTTTGAGATTAGATTAGGTTCAACTTTTTATCATTGTATAGGTTCAGAGCAAATGAAATGCAGTTAGCATGAATATAAGGAATACAATGTAGATAAATTATATAGAAAATGTATAGATATATTCATAACTTAAGTGTAAATTATGGTCATATGCTAAAACATGTGTGAGGTACAGACAGGAAGTACAGTACACTGTCAGAAAAACTCACTATACAGTAGAAAAAAGTCCTGGTTCAATTTTGCTCCCCAAGGTACAACAACATTAATGTACCCCCAATAGTACAACAATGTTCCTCATGGTCCATTTCTGTATCTTAAATTAGACTAAAAGGTACAGGTACCTACAGCTGGGGTACATTTGGGAGACCCTTGAGGGTACAGCCCCAGTGGCAAGTAATTGTACCCTCAAAGGTACAGATTGATACTTTTTTCCTAACAGTGTACAGAGAGAATGATTGTGCTAAGAAATATGACCCAGACTCAGTGATGCAATTGCAAACAAATGAGCTGACAGTACAGAAAGGCAGAGTTCATTTGAGGTACCAGCTGTGTGTGGGGTGGAGAATTAACTCTGTAAGGTGCTACTGAGAACATGGACAGCCAAGATGGTGTGGCAGCAGAAGCTCCTGAGCACTTCCTGGATGGGACCATGAGCAGGCCATGGCTGGGCTGAGAGGGACCCTCGGTGATCCCACTCACAGGCAGCCCTTATGCTGACTGTCTCTGCTGATGGGTAGCTGGGTGCCATTGATGTGCTGGAGAGTCTTCTATATCACACCAAGATGGCTTCCCTTCAACTAAGGTTGAAAATCCACCTTTATACATATTCCAAGGTGAATGAATGTTACATGTATATGGCACTAAGCACTGGGGTGGCTGTGGCCCCCACCTGGATCAGGTGACAGCAGCCATTCTGTGCCAGTACACTCACCATACAGTAGCTAAGGTGGTGAAGGGGCAGGAGAGAATTTACCAGTTAGATACAGCAGATGATTAGGAGGTCAGATTTGAAAGGGCCACAAGGTACCATTCCTACTATTTCAAAGGAGGCCCAGGGATCTGTTATGACATCTCATCCAAAGGGTAGCACCATTTTTATAGCACTGTGTCCTCATCACTGCACTGGGATCCACACTGACCACAGGATGGGCTCCCCCTGTTGGCCATACCAACACCTCTCCCAGCAGCAACCCAGTTTTCCTAGCTGGTCTCCCATCCAAGTACTGGCCAGCTTAGCTTCAGAAGGATTACCCAGTCTGAGCTGTCGGGGATATGGCTGCTGACAGAGGTGGCAGAGTATCCTGCATCTTCTTGGTCTTGGTACACTGGTGGGACCAGAATCGTAACATATCTCTTTGCTACTGGCTCAAGGCATTTTGTTTTTTGAAGGCTTTGCTTAAAAAAATGTGTTGGAGAAAGTGCGAAGATGGCTGCAGCTTTTATACTCAGCTACAGTAGTCAGTGAAATTCTCACTGATGATGCTGATTACTGTCAGCAAGTGCAAGACATTAGCAGATGAAGGCATTATTAAATAACTCCAAGAAGACCTTTTGCATAATAGCATGGCGTGTAGAGCAGTGTTGATGTAGAACCCAGGAACCGTCATGCTTCAAAGAAATGTACCTCTGTTACCGTTTCAGTAAGCAAGTGCTTTTTTCCACCTAATTTTTTTGTGATTTGCAGCAATTGATCTGGTAAGGTATGTAAAAAGAATTTGATTGTGATCCTTACAGGCATGTTATAGCCACTGGACCCTGTATGAGGAGATGCAGGGGATGAAACCAGCCTTGGTAAGTAAATTGTGTGTGTGGGTATATCTGTAGCTGTCAGTTGAGTGAAGGGCTATATAGAGCAGTGTTTCTGAATCCAGTCCTCAAGGACCAAAAATCCATCCATGTTTTTGCTCCCTGCCAGACAGTACACATATCTGCTCCCTCCGAGGGAGCAAAATCATGGATTGCCTGTGTGTCCCGAGGACACTGGCATAGAGAGACGAGGTGACAGGGAACTGAAGAAAAACTTCTTCTGCATTAAAGACCCTTTCCGTTCAAATCTAAACTGGCCACAATCACCCTGGTGGCACTGGAATCGCCTCTCAGGGCTTGAACCTTGATGTTTGCTATCTAACATCCTTACCCACCCAAGCTCTGAAAACTACTGAAATTAGCCACTTGTATTTTTCCCTGTGGGATGTTTTTGGTAATTGATTCTTGCTGGACTTGAACCATTAACTTCCCCATCTGATCTTTAGACTTCCCAGTTAGTCTTTGGGATCCTAGCCATTGTACCACTCTACTACTGTAGCTGACAGCCGGAATGGCCGCCTTTATAATATATGCCTGCTTGTTTAACATGTTACTATCTTCGGCTTTGAACCCTGAACCTACTAGTTAAGTAGTGGGCACCTACCTCACTGCACCAGTTTGCAGACAACAGAGTTTGCTTTTGAAAACCTCTGTCACGTGCACCACTTTGCTATAAGTAAGTTTGAATATGACATTTCTCATATAAATGTTCTTATGGTAAGGGATTTAAAACACACTTGATAGAGAATATGTCAGATGGGAGCCCTGGACATCCAAATCTATGGATCTGGCACCTTACTTCCAGTTTCTTCCAGTTTGACTTTGGTTCGGCAACATTTCTAATATGCATTTTCTATGGGGGTTTATAGATTTTGGATAATTAAAAGCGAGGGCTGAGCCATTGACCTTCAGGGTAAGTACTTGGCACCTTACTCAATATGCCACAGTACAGTTAGGGTCCCACTGGGGTTAAGGGCTTTTTAAGAACCCAGCCCTCATATCACTCTGCTAGTAATCAGATTTGAACTAGTACCCTTCCATAGGTACCAAGTTCTAACCTACAGAATCAGTCACCACCCACTGTAGACCACAGAGATGCCTCTTGTTTTATGTGATTTAAACCACAGTCCATTTCACACAGCACAGCAGAACAGGACATAATGACAGACAATCTGAGAGACATACTGAGGCTGTCATCGTGTGTAAAGGCTTGGCTCCCGTGTAGCTTTCTTTGTAGGTACACTGTAGCTATAACATGTTGCGTGAGGATTACACTGCATTACACGCTCTGGAACTTAACACTTCCAATTGCATTTAATATCTTATTTTTCTGATTTCTACAAAATTTATGCTGGGGAATGAGGTATAGTTTTAATTTGGCCATTGTTTCATTATTTAATAAACATTCTGAAAACTAGATGCTGTCGGGACAAGAGCAATGTATTCCTCAGACAGGCCAGTCACCCCCTCCATCTTAAACCCGTACCTCCCCCACTGCCCAACCCCCCCCCCCCCACACACACTCACTCACTCTTCCCACCTCTCCAAGAAATCTTTATCAGCCTGACTTTATCGGACTTGTCTTAATGTAATCAGGTTCATTACTCCCCCCCCCCAGGTCTGTCTGTGGCTGTCCTTTCATGTGCCACCGCTAAGTGACACTGCTATAGTTTTACCGTGATTTGTCTCAAGGCGAAATATGTCCCAGATCTTTACCTGCGCAACGTTCCTGGAAAGATGAAAAAAGATCCACTAAATACTTTTAGAGTTACTGGGTTCACAAGATCAAGCGTCTTCTATAGCAGCCCTTTCCTTCCTTTGCTACCACTTAGTGCTGCTGCTTCAGTTTTGGTGCGATTTTCAGTCCAAATGACATCTGGTGTAGATCTTCATCCATATAATGTTTTTGGATTTTTGAATTGAAATAGTGTCTCTCAGTTGAAGTCCTTCTCAGAGATGTACAGGTGTCCTGTTCGCAGACGCAGCTCCCTTCTGGAGCTGCTTTCATATGAGTAACCTGTGTGTTTTATCACAGCTACAGAGCTGAGCGCAGACATTTCAGTGTTGCTTTGACCCAGAGGGCTCTAGCCCCATCGTCACCATGGAAACGATACCCACAGCTGCACTCTGCAGATGTTCAACGAGAACAAAGCTGCCAAAATACCATCAGCGTGTGACAGACTATCTGTCAGCCGTTACTAGACGAAATCTGACGTTGTATAAGAGACAAAGTCCACAGTCAAATAATTTAAAAGGCCCTGATTTGCTTCTAAGCAGTGGGGTGGACAGGTGGGGTCTCCTTATTTAGAGAAGCCTGTGATTGTCTGAGAAAAGCAGGTGTGGATCTTACCCAGACATGCTGATGGGCTCCACACTACACTGTCTGTAGAATCAGCAGTAAACTGCTTCATCTTTTAGATAGGTCACAACTTTTTCAGGTCCAAACCACTTTGCATCCACGGCCCTCTGGACCAATCTACCTCCAGAACCCCACACACAAGGGTACAAGAAAGGCCACCAGACCCACAGAGATTGTATCCGGCATGTTAGCAGCTCTTGTCTTTTGCTGCATTGTCCATGCTGTTTCCTCTGTGCACTGCAGTTTACACCAATCCTGCAGTACTGCCCAGGATTTAGGATTTATGCAAGAGAACAGCTCTGAATATAAAATGCCTATTACTTCGAACTGTAACAGACTTCAGCATCAGTATCTCCTTTTGTGACTTATACCATACAGACTCATGCCATACTGCGTACTTCTCAAATGTAGCTTTAAAAAAATAAAACACATGCCTTGAATTCTATAGCTTTCTAATACTTAAAATCACTTTAAAATGTTTTTCAGCCTCACACTCCAAGTACTGAATAATTTAATGTTTTTACTGTTCTTATGTGTATAGTGTTTAGCCTCTTCCAAATATGTCTGAGAATTATTGTGTTTACATACATTACATCAAACATAACTGCAATATTACAAAAAAATGAAATAAGAATACTGATGATCATGTCATTAATTATTACCCAAAAATAACACAGGTCTTTTTGAATGCGGAATGTTTTTATCAGTGATGTATGAGTCCAGGCCAAGTCAATGCTATATCTTTAATAAACCGAGTCCGAGTCAAGACTAAGTCTGATGGGGGAGGGGTGAGTCTGAGACAAGGCTGAGTCCATTACTGGAGCTGGGAAACTGAGTCTGAGTCCAAATCTGAGTCCAGAAAAACAGAAATTCAAATCTAGATCATAAATCTGAATTCAAAACTATAAGCTGAAAGTTAAACAAATGCCTCAATTTTTTACATTTAAATTATTTATTTAAAATGACCACCAACTAAGACACAATTATTTTAATCTAAGAAATAGATGATTTATCAAACACAGAGGTAACAGAAACCCACCTCCCTAGCTGCATCCTGTAGTAATTATTAATTTCTTTGTAACATGTCAGCATCCTGCTGAACACGTTTAAAATCCGTTCCGGAATCTTGTAATTTCCTCAAAAGTAAACAATGCGAACACGCGATGTTCAGTGGCAAACCTGCTGTGTAAACAATATGTATAATATCTATGCTGACTGGGACTCTCCAAATTACAACAATGAAACATCGCTTTTGAGAAACACAAGAGCTCCGAGCATCTTATAGCTTACATGTGTGCAGTGGGGGCTCCTGTGTCTGAAAAAAATCCAGTCTGATTCCCACCCCCAGCACCCCCACCATTAGACCGCTGAGACCTTTAAACATGTCTACTCCAGGGGTGCTGAACACTGGCCCTGTAATCTGAACCCAAACTTCACTCTCTCTAGCGTCTCTCCAGAGACAAAGGTGGAAGATGGTGGGGGGGGGGGGATTCGGACACTGGGATTAATAAAATGCAATAATGATTTAATACACAAACTAGATGTGGTGCTGTTGGGTACAGCATTGTGCCCCTGGACAGTCATGTCATTTGGTCTGGGTATCTTGTCCCACACCAATTTGTACAATTTCTAGTAGAACTGGATGGATCACCTAGAAATGTGAAGGTTAATGTTTTGACCAGAATGATGCGATATGTAGATCTGAAGTTGCTTATTAATTTCCTGCACATTCCATTTGGCAATTTGCGGAATCTTTCTCCACCAATTTGATGGTTATTTGTATTCTTTTGTGTATGTTTATTATTCATGTATGAAAATGTCATTTATATCATTTATATGTTTTATATGTTTAAATATTCCGCGATGGGTTGGCGCCCCTTCTCGCGTTGTTCCCTGCCTTGTGTCCGTAGATTGCAGGGTAGGCTCTGGGTGCCCGTGACTCTAAATAGGACAGGCAGGTACAGAATGGATGGATATTTTGAAGTATGTATATTCTGTTTATTTCTCTTTTACAATATAACCAAAAATTCCTGTGACATAAATGGAGGCCCCCTGGTGGGACATGGAGGAATTGCAGGGTCCTCTACAGGTGAGGCTAGAAAAAACCAGGCCAGAGCCCTAGACATTTTGGGGTTTCCCCTCATTTAACACACCTGATCTCCTTGCACCTCCTTGAGCTGAATCATTTGTGGTAGAACAGGGAAAGAACTAAGCTACACAGGGCTCCGCCCCCCCAGGCCTGGAGTTTGACACCCCCTGGTGTAGGGGGTTTGAGTGGGAGGGAGATCTATTTTGAAACAGCAACCTTCATCGCCATCAGTGTTGCACCCTTTTGCTCTGAATCATATTTAGCAATCTATACAATGGGACATTTAGAAGAATTAGGTTTTAAAAAGAATATTCTCATGGGAGCAGCCTTCCAGGAGAGCAGTGCCTTTTGGGTTAAAGCTGTACACCAAATAACTCGATGAACTACTTCAGAAGGATGAATATTAACTGTCCCCCGCCCCCCAACTGGTGACGAATGAGCGTGAGGAAGCTCATTTGCATATGTGTGTATCACACTGTACCATCACCCCCTGTGAGCTGTCTGGATCTCTCACGGTCTTTGGATGTGTGATGAGCCAATCGGAAGGAAGCAGGTGGACTTCACCCCCCCCCCCCCCCCCATCCATCCCCCGCATCCACCCCATCCCTGCCACTGCCCACGTCTGTCAGAGCAATTTGAAATGGCTGCTGCAGCACCGGGGCTCATCGAGCAGCAGGTCTAGTCATCTGTGAAAGAAAAATGCAGAGGAGGCCAGTCTTTGATGTGCCTGGCACGACATGGCACTCTTTTCGGGGTGGGGGGGGGGGTCATGTGGTTTTCTACCTGCCACAAATCATTACCACGTTGTCATCAGAAAGAGCATGAAGGACACCTGTCACACTGCCGACTTGCCTGGAATTCAGAGCCAGTACATCAGCTGGAGTGGTCCTGGATGCTCAGACGATACACCACTGAAACCAGCTTGTGGGTATTTATCAGGTCAAATCTCAGCTGCCCCTGACAGTAAATGGCATTGTGCCGAGCTTCTGCTTACAAAGGAGAGCGAGCAGCCAGACGCGGCTTTGTAAACACTCACTTTAAAAGTACTGGCCGTTGGTGGGGGGGAATTAGCCAAGCCTCTGTCATTTACACTGGTGCTGAGGGTTTAAGCGGAGTACGTCCTGTACAGTGTCTTTGGCGAAGGAGCTGGCGGCGTGTCACCCTGCCTGCAGTTCTTAGGAGCAATTTGATTGACAGCTTGTCTTACGTTATTCTGCATTTTAATGTGACACTGCCAGGACCAGGCAGAGACATTTCCCTGCCATTGGCCAGGTGCTTTCAGCTGCAGTGGGATTCTCTATATTCCAGGTTTCGGGCATAATCAGACTTCACCACCCCCAACAAAAGGATGAGGGCCTGAAGTCTACACACATCTCAAATGAGGACCATCCTGACATGTACAAGAGTGACCAGGCATTAACATCCCAAAACAACCCCTTTTAAATACTGGGCTCTGACCTGAGGGTTTGCATTCACGGTGGCGCTGCAGTGAAGGCTTGTGGGCAATAGTGTAAATCCTGGTGGTGTGTATGATGACATCTAAGGCCAGGTGCCAAAACATCAACATTTTGAAGTTTGAGTTTTTCATCGTACCATCATCTTAATGATGCTCAGACAGACACACACCTTTTAGTGCAGGGAAGGGCTTTGATTGAAATCACACAGAATGCCCCCCTTGGCGCTATTCAGCTTGGTCTGGATTCAGCCCGTGCCTGACTGATCAGCTTAAGGACAACTTGTCCTCCTGCCAACGTCACTGCCAATCAGAAGTGACGTTTGCAGTGACTGATGGATCCAAATGATGTTGGAAGCCCCACTGTAGCTGTCCAAAAGTCTGCTTGTCTGTGGGTTTTAATATATGTAAATAATCTACATAATATGATAATATCATACAAAGCAAGCTGGACTCACTGAAGCATTCCAGACTAGGTAGCTTACTGAAGAGTTTAACTGCACCATTCTCATACAATCTCCAGGTTTGGCGTGCGGCTATTTGTAGGTGGAAAGCACAGAGCGTCGCGTGGAATAGTAAGTTTCCCTAAGTTATTCAGTACTGTAACCTGTGTATTGGCGATCAGAAAGCGTCAGAGGTCTGCAGCTAAATTATGCAAACACGCGGGTTTTTAACATGAAATTGAGCGTTTCGTATTGTAATGCAGGGAATAAGCGGCGAGAGAGGCGCCGCTGCAGATGTGGCTCCCCGGCAGATGCGCTGTCGTGCTTCATGCGTCAGGCGGCGCGTCAGTGCGCAGCCGCCGCGGCACCGAGCGCAGAAAGCCGGAGCACAGGCGCCTGGCGAACATGGCACTCGACAATTTCCTTTTCGCGCAGTGCATCCTCTACTTCCTGGCGTTCGTCTTCGGCTTCATCGCCGTGGTTCCTCTGTCGGAAAACGACGATGACTTCCAGGGTAAATGCCTGCTCTTTACTCGGGGCATGTGGCAGAACGAGAACATCACAGTGGCGAAGCAGCGCTTCATGGTGGATGAGTGGGGACCCGAGTCCTCCTGCAGCTTCATCACCTGGGTCGGGATCGCGTCCCTCATACTGTCCGCAGTACAGGCGTGGCGGCTGCTCTTCTTCCTCTGCAAAGGCCACGACGAGTGAGTGTCCGCATTGCTGTGTGTTTGCTTGGCTCTTTGTGTCGTTTGCTATATGTTTATTATTATAGCGGAAAAAAATCACCTGCACTCAACGTCCTGCACCAAGCCGCATAGCGGTGCAATTTTATATTTGGGCAATTTTAAAAGTACTAATGTTATAATGTACAGAATCTTTTCTGAGCTCCCGAATCTCCACACTCCTCACCGCTGCATCATTGATCCAACCGGTCTGGCTTTAGGGTAGCTCTCATAATCAATGTGAAGTATTTGATTTAAGGAGTACTTTTCAGCATGAGCAAACGCATCGTTAGGGGTTCTGTCATGATGGAAGTGGGGGGGTTGCATGCCGATTCGTCCTGGACGTAACAGGCATTTATTAATCAGCGCTACAGAGGATGCCGAATGAAGGCATCATCGAGGGGGAATACAGCTTTCTGCATCTCCTGCCTCCCTGCCGGTCGGCTTCGCTGCGCAAAGCCGCAAGGAAAAACATTCAGTGCCGTCGGGGTCACTGAAGACCGTTTGTCCTCAATCGGATGTGCGAGAAAGTGTGTGTAGGTGTGCGAGACTCCGAACCTGCTTCCCCATACGTGGGCGAGGTGCGAGAGTCAGTGATTAAAACGCACGAAGTGTAGGAGGAACCTCCCCCCCTCCCCCCAGTACAGCAGTTCCACCGATAAACCAGAGAAGGACATTGTGCTGTTTCCATGTGCCTGTGAAATTCTACATGATCGTCTAATGCTGTCCACTTATCGGCAGTACGGTATTACCTACCAGGTGTTGACATATCAAAATAAGTGTAATGGAGTCTTCATGTAGCCTCTTCATTCATTTGTTTTTAAGTCAGGAAATGCAGGACAGTTTTAATGGAGTCGCTCGGGGTACCAGAAACTGCCAGCATCACCGGCTTTTTTCTGTACTGCGATGCCTCATTAATGCACACGCCTCTGCTTCCTGACAGCGTGTTCATACTACTGCCTTCTGTAATGAGGACAGAGACGGAATGAAGAAATTAAACAGAAATAGTGAATCTTTCATACTTATCTGGACTGGAACTTGGAATCAGCTCTCTCTCTCTCTCTCTCCGTTTTCCTCCACCAGCTCCATCTTCAACGCCTTCCTGAACCTCCTGGTCAGCTCGCTGGTGGTCTTCGTAGTCTTCGTGGCCTGCACCATCATCAGTGTGGGCTTCAACCTCTGGTGTGATGCCATCACGGAGAGTGGCAGTATGATCAGCAGGTAGGGAAGGTACTTTGCTGCTTATACAGAGGTGGCTGCCTTCTGGAATAGCAGTGAGGCTCCATACAGCTCTTCAGCACTGGGGTCATGGGTCTCTTCTTCACTCCCGTTTAACTTTAACACGAGTCTGGCTGCCTGTAAAGAGCCAGTGCGCTGGCCTTGGTGAGATCGTCCTTGAGGCTAACGGTTTGTTACACAGCCTGCTTACATGCTCAGTCATAGCCGCAGAACCTCCGGCAGAATGTTTTGTGGAGGCGGCGGCTGAGTCCACAGGAGCGGCGCAGCTGAAATAACCTGACCCCCCCCCCCCCATCTCCAGCTGCGAGGACCTGCAGGACACCGACCTGGAGCTCGGCCTGGACAACTCCTCATTCTACGACCAGTTTGCCATCGCGCAGGTGAGGTCATACGAACAACAGGCTCCCGCCAGGATGCAGATCAGACACACGCAGACTCGGTTCACGCGTGCACCCTGCTGCCCTTTAAATTACCCCCCCGGGCAGCTGCCCTGCACACTCATCCTGCCCTGTATCCACTGAAGCCTGTACAGGCTGGATTATTAATTGCCTTATTACAGTGAGGGTGTAATGCACTCAGAGTCTCTGAAGCGGAGATTGAATCTCATCAGACTCAAGCCACATGAAGAGTGATTATTCGCCCATTACAGCTGACATCCATTATTGCAGCTGATGCATCATGGGTAATATGCGGAGTGGCAGAGATGTCCCATAGACGTGACTGTGGGCTGCTCTGTGTCTTGCAGTTTGGCCTCTGGGCGGCCTGGCTGACCTGGCTGGGCATCGCGGTGCTGGCCTTCCTCAAGGTCTACCACAACTACCGGCAGGAGGACCTGCTGGACAGCCTGGTGCGCGAGAAGGAGCTGCTCCTGGGCCGCGGCGCCCGCCGCTTCTCCGACGCCGAGGACAGAAGCGCAATGATCTAGGCTGTGCACAGGGAGCTCGCGTTGCTTACAAACTTCCTGTGACAGCTGACCGTCAGGCTGGTGGGCGGGGTCGGGACCCGGGTACATCTGTCATTGGATCATGTCACATGACCACACCATACAGCCCCCCCCCCCCCCCTCAGGAGACACACGAAAGGGCTAAACAGTGACCCCCAGTCGCTATTCCTCATCTTGTGGGTCAGCTTTCCCACAGATACCCCCCCCCCCCCCCATGTCCCTGCCCATGAACCGAGTTCCAGTCCTACAGCACACAACATAGAGGGGGAAGCCAATCAGCCATATTCCGGGTCGACCCCCCAAGGTTGAATGTGGAGTCTGGGTGGTGGAAGTTTGTAAACAACGCCCCCCCCCCCCCACCCCCCTCTTTGGAGATGGGCATTCGTTGCTCGTAGGCTCCACCTAGTGGAGCACGTCGCATGCAGCAGCAAGGTGTGTGTAGTGCCTGCTTCAGCTGTCAGTGGCGTGTAAAAAGCCGTACAAACACATGTGGTTTTAGCTCCTGTCACATGTGTGTCTGTATGAATCTTTTGGCGTGATTAGTGCTGTTTAATCCCATCTCAGGTCCCAGCTCCTATTGGCCGGCCTGAGCTCTCTCCCAGTATCAGCAGGCTGTGATGGTGGTGACATTTCTGGCTTTCCTTACTGACCAGCATCCCTGTGGGCACCAGTCAGCAGAAGCCATTCAGTAAGACGAAGCCCAGGCCTTTTCTGCTTGACGGTCTACTGGCTGCATCTCTAACCCCGCCCCCATCCTGCTACGCTTTCTGCATCTGTCATAAGGTTGTGCCCCCCCCCCCACCCCCCATGCAAACCATGCTGTGCATATGCACACACATGCACACACACAAAACACACTGTGCTATCTGATGTGTGTTTGCAATGCCGGTCCTTTATTGAAAATGATACAGACAAAAAAAAATCATAGGGGGCGGGCGGGCGGGCGGGCGGGGGGGGGTGTGTAAGGGTAGCTGACGAAAGGCACTTCTTTGGAAAGTGGCTGCGTACATCCCGTGAGCAGTGCCACAGACACCGGGCGTGGAGGAGCAGGGTGCCGCCTGAACCGGCGGCAAGCAAGAGGCAGGGAAGCGGCCAGGTGGGCGGGCACTGGCGGGGCACTGGCGGGGCACTGGCGGGGCACTGGCAGAGCACCCGGGACGCGCCGCTGTCGCGTATTGCTTTGAATTAAAGGACAAAGGCTCCCTACTACACTGTACCAGTCTGTTCCCTGAAACCCGCGATGACATTTATCAAAATTTACATGTATTATTGCTCTTAAATTAAAGTCGTACATGGCTGTAAACCAAAGTGCCTCTCGGTGTCTGAATGCTTCCAAGTCTGTCAACAGCAGTCGGTCTTTGAGGACACGAACACTGATAGAGACGCAAGCGTGAGTGGGTGTCGTCACGCTACGGTACCGCGTGTGCAGTGTGTGCCCTCCTGCATGTGACACGCTTCGCTGCGTCAGGTTAACAATGAGGACACACACCTCAGCTACACATGTAACCGGTACCTGTGTCACACAGGTATTTGGGCCTTTTGTAGTGTACAAGCTGTCAAGACAGGATGTCACATGCCGGTAAACTGGAATATGACATTTTCTTGTGTTGCTCTTACTGTGCTTTAAATGATCCAGATATGATAATTTCACAGCAGTTCACCAGTCCCAAATATACCATTAACAGTGTCTGATAATTAGATTAAAACCTGAATATCAGAGAAATAATAAAAAAAAAAACACAGTGAAGTTTATACAAAAGGCTGCAAATCAAAAGTGGTGGGATGTGCACTGGAACACTGCAGATAATACACACTATGTACGTACCTTCATGTTGGGTGTCGTTCCAATAACTAGACGTACGAAGAACAAAATCGCTAAATGGCTTTCGATTGGCCCGGCTCTTTGCTTACATACCCGCAGGCCGCGTACCACGAATAAATATTTTTTGCATGCTGGCCGCTGGGAATCATGAATCAGCTGCTAAAATCGAGGTACCGTCAAAGTGGGAGGGGTCTAGACTCTGTGAGCAGATCACGCTGTCGCCCATAGTGACGGACCCACTGAAGTTTAGCTCGCCTTGTGCCTGTTTCCATTACCGAAACGTGATGTTTGTGCTTGTTTCAATTTGTCCTGACGGTGACACGGCCTCTCAAAGGTTTTATGGGTTTTCTGTTTTCCTAAATCCACAACATAGCTACTTTATGCCATAACATGTGTTGGAAACTGGATGTTCCGGAAGCGTGAGTCGATACATATAGAGTAGTGCGCTGGATCTGTAAAATATTTACACGAAATGCAATGCAAGCGAATGAATCTTTAGTAACATGCGTAAGCCTTTAAATGCCACAGTTTCTAGCTCTCTAAAAACTTAAACATGACATATCCACAGCTAAAATATTTACACATCCATAACAGCTACATAATTCTGAGAATACGCTTCTGTTTCTCTACATGTAGTTGCAAGGGAACACAGCTTCAGGCCCTTATGACGCCCGTCACAGCACCTCCCGCTCATACTGTATGTGAACGGCCTGCATGTGAGGCTCATGCCCTCTGCAGACTTTGGTTGAGCGGCGGGCAGGGAGTGGGCTGAGCTCTGGGGTGCCCCCTCCTGGTGGATCAGGGTCATTGCATGGTGAGCCAGACCCAGCAGCCCCAAACCAGCTGCTTCACCTGCAGGACGCAGACGGCCAGGATGGCCTCCAGCTCCTCGCAGGTTCGCAGCGGCCGCCGCCTGCCCATGCAATACAGCATCACGCCCAGTACGGAGAGCAGCAGGAAGAGGCAGGCCAGCGGCGCCAGGTGCGGGCGGCCAGGAGAAGCGTCATACCCTGTAAGTAAGAAAAACTCAGTAAGTGGGTGTCGCAGAGCGAGGCCCTCTGCTGGATGTTCGCACACAGCACAGCCACGCAGCCGTCGGCCAGCGGAATCCTGGACGCCGTGCACTGTTACACAGACCGAGAGGAGGCGCCGAGTCCTGGCACGGAATGGGGGGCGTGACTCATCTGCTATTCACACATAATGGCCCCCATTAAAGCGCCGAGCGCATGCATTCAGGTGAGGGGCAGTTAGACCCCGGGGGGGCTGCTCTTCTCCTCCCAGCCTTATGGTGTTATCTGCTCCATTGTGAGGAAGGTTCCGGCACCTGATTACCTTTTTTATGATTTTATCTTTCACATCCATTCTTTTCCATCACACGTGGGGGGGGTGGCTATTATGCCTTACGGTGTTTTTTTAATTATTAATCATGTGTCACATGACACAAGTCACATGTCCCACAAATGTACGTGTCACGCGTTGAGACTGCAGGTACACAGTTTTTCCACTTAATAATAATAAAAAAATTGGTTATTCCTATAAATCCTTAAATTCTACGCTACATGAGAAGGCTGTGGGCAGAGTTCCAGCACCAATCCGCGTAGAAAGCAATGCTTATACAGTCCACACAGTGTCACTAAGCCGAAGTGTGTAGTTGTCCTGCAGTGGTGATTTTAAATCACTAGGTGGCAGCACTAACAATATCTGGGTACCGTGGATAAGAGGCAGTGATTCTATGCACTTACACACAGCACTGTAATCAGGTTGGATAAAGAAGCCGACATGACCTGCTTGTGTGGCCTAGCAGGCTGCTGACCCTTGACCTTCGCCCCCTGACTTCCTGCCGGATCTTACCATGTACGATGTTCTCGGGCTCCCTGAAGCGAACCCGCCTCTCTGACCGCCGTCTGTGGGTGGCCTCGGAGTCGCTGCCACACAGGTTGGACCGTTTCAGGATGGAGGGTGGAAATTTGCAAGTGGTGATCTGGACCAGGGTTGGGGGGGGGGGGGGGGGAGACACACACATCAGATGTGATATAACATCGGGGGATTTTCAGAGCGGTTCAGTCAAAGGACAGATAGGCGTCAAGGCGAGCAGGAGGAGGACCTTCCGGGGGTAAATGCGCTTTACCAGAACTGGAGTGTGAGCGAACCCTCGGAGAATAAATTACCCACAGAGTTCTGTCACATATTCACAAGAGTGTTTTCGCCTTCCCTCCTTAAGAGATCACTGTGTCGTCGCTGCCCATCTCACACACGCCAGACGTGTCCCTCAGCGCTCAGCCTGGCCAGCAGTGCACGGCTCAGACGCTCCATTAAAAAATGGCATCATGGCATTGATACCCGTCGCTAAAAGTCAACGCTGAACTCAAAACTAACCTCCGCTTTCACAGCGTACAACACAGAAGTGATAACAGTGACATTTTCACCACTGAAGGCCGAGTCAGGTGCCGCAGCTCAGAGCTGGTGAGGCCACCGCACCTTTGTCATGGGCACTTCCGGTAGGGGGTGTGGCTCCTTCCTGTGATGATGTCGCACGTCGGAGCGGCGCTCTCTGTGACTGGAGGCCGTGCTGCGGGAGGCGTGGCTAAAGGCCTCGGTGGGGGTCATCGACTTCGACAGTGCCGTCACGCACTGGCCGAGTGAATCTGCAAACGGAACACAGGTAAGACACCTGTCTGGACACACCTCGCTGCTGGCGGAGGAGTGGGGCGGGGGGGGGGGGGGGTACAAGGTGACACCGAAAGCTACGCAGGAGCGGCTGCACACTCTGACCTCCGTATGAAGGGCAGCTCCGTTTCTAAGATAGTGATAAGGCTCCCAAAAACGCTGGCCTCGCCCGTCAGGCCGGGGACAGACGAGTGTGAAGTTCTCAGAGGCCCCTCTGACAGATGGCACATACCTCTGCTGGCACGGCCCCCGTCTTTTACCCAGCAGCCCCACTTAAGGCCCTGACCTGCTCTTAATCTTCAAAAGAAAGTCACGCTGGGAGGCAGCCGCAAGCTCAGGAACCGCGAGCATCTCGCCAGACGGGCTCGCAGAGCACTGCGCACGCAGCAAGACCACCGGGAAAAACAAACTCATTCCGTCCGGCTCGTTAGGGCTGGCGAGCCATGCTAATGTGGCTGCGTAAACGGAATACAAAGCCGGAACATACAGCGAGAGGGCCGCGCCACGCCTCCGGGGAGCTGCGAAATAGCTTTGCATGTGTAATGATACTTGTAGTTGAATTTAAGCAGCTCAGAATGGGGACTTAATGAGCTAAAAGTTCATTCCAAGATTTTCCTTTGAATTAAATGAGGCCCAGCTGTTTGCCTGCACGTACAGTCAAGAGGGTGGCACGCCTGTCTGCTAGGAGAGCAGGAAATCGTATGCTGGGCACGCTGGCAGCTGGCACCTGGGCACGGGGACCAGAGCGTCCTTCACCTGCCACGCACATGATGAGGCTCTCGTACTGGTGTTTGTGAGGCTTTTGTGACCTAGGTGCTTGGGGGATTTTTAATCCACAGTAACTGAAACAGCTTAAAATGTCTCACTGTAATCCAATTTCACGACCGAGTCATTTCAGCCATCCCAGTTGTACTAGGATACATTTTGACTCTCTCTAGGATCTCAGCTGGGAAGTTCCTGATTTTACGCTTTCACAAGATACATGGTGCTATTGTCCTGCATCCTATGGGAAGTGGCATGATCTTCCGAAATACCGTGAGGCCGCATTGCCTTGAGACTTGGAGTGTGACTGTGAGTATCTGAGTACTCAATCGTATTGATCTCATTGAAGGTGACAAGGGAGTATTTCTGTGTACCTGAATACTCGGTCTTCCCAATCTCAGCATAGACGGAGGCAAGCAGTTCCAGGCTCCTGGCGGTGATGGGGTGGTCATTGCCAAACGCTTTCTGACGGATTTTAGTGGCCTGAGACGGGGGTGGTGGGGGTAGGAGGGGTCAATCCAAGAACACTGTTTCCTCATTGGCTCGTTGAGCAATAATTTACATTTCAAGCTGCGTTCAACTCGATGATCATTTAAAAAGAAAAAAAAGGACAGAATTCAGCGATGGTGCAATGATACAACAAACACGGGCCATAGGTCACATAATGATTGTAACTGTTACAATATCTGCATATGGAAAACACTGAGGATATGAGAGGAGGCAGCGTCCACCTACCTTCCCACTGTACTCCAGAGCGAGGTGAGGCCTGAAATGAAAGGAGGATTGAGAGAACGTCACTCGTCACGCATCAGGGGTACGAGCCACATGTGGCAAGGACGTCCCCATGACCGTGCCCCCCCGCCGTCGAGCAAGGTCAGAGCTTCAAGGTGGTTCGCTGTGTAAGCCCATGTGACCGTGACCCCTCCCCCAGGTCCCCGTCGCCGAGCAGATGGACCCTCTCAGACCCCCCGCCAGCAGTAATTACCGCCCAATGAACACTCTGTTTGTGTGGGGGGGCCCATCAGCCCAATATAGTCCTCTGGATACACGGCGGCCTGCACAGGGAGCTCCGCCAGCTCATTAATCACCCCCCTTTTAATACTCCTGTTCTCCCCTTTCCCTTTCACCGCCCCCCCCTCAGGGTTACTCTCCTGCTGATTTTATTGCCGAATAATCAGATTCAGATTTGTTGGATGGGCTATGCAGCACTGGAGTCCGAGGCTTGGGACACGATTTATCAGGACAGTGACGTCACCCCATTCGAGATACACTGCAGGAAAAGCGTGTGCCGGCCTCATCACTGTAAATGAATGAGCCAGTGAAACAGGTCTGGGGTCCTGACCTGAGGTCCTGACTATCCCGGTGCACCGTTAGTGCGGCCCCAGAAGCAGTCTGGTGAAGCCAGGTGTGTCTGCGGACCTCGCTAATCTGCGAGCCCGGCGGCCTTGATTGCACAGCCTGGCACAGGCTTCCTGGCACGGCCAGAGAGTCCTGATTATGGAGTCAGTGGAAATCTTCCCCCGCTGCCAAAAGCAGGCACAGTAATCCGGCAAGAAGGCGGAAGGGGGTCCGGTGCCACAGGTCGGGTTCCACCCTCCATCACGACGGCAGCCCCCCACCCCGGACTCATGCAGGAGAGGCAGAGCGTGTGGCACTGCCCCTCACCCCTATCATGCGCTCACTGCCATAACGTGCCCAGGGCATGGGCCGCTCTGCCACGGCACGGGTGCCAAACCCCGGAGCTCTGAATAAGTAATGTCCGGGTGTCGGATGAGGTTTTTAAGTATTTCTCTGGACACCTGATCGGCATCTTCCTGGTGCCCTGGCCACTGGAGGAGCGTCGCTGCGTCCCGCTGAAACATTTAACAGGCACTTCCTGCAGGCGCGGCGAGAAGCGGATATGAGCCTGGCTGCGGCCCGATGTTATCGGCGGTATCGGAGACGAGCGAGGGCAGCAGGGTGCAGCTGCCCCTGACCCCACGTGGCCCCAGCCAGGAGCAAAGAGCTCCTCCCGCTCCCATCCCGCTCCCATCCCGCTCCCCGGGCGTTCCGGGCCCAGTCGAGCGACCGTGGCTGGCACCTCACAAACGTGCCTCGGTCCCGCTCCAGACGTGGACCTCTAGGGGGTGCCGGAAATATGTATCATGAGGGCTCCTGCCTTTCTATGTCGCGAGGCAGAGCACAGGAGGACTGGGTGGAGCAGGACAAGCCCAACATCAGGGCTGCACAACACATCAGTCACCCTGGAGCTCGCAGCCATTTACGCCGAAGCCTGCAGATCCGGCAGCGCCGGGCAGGGAAACCGAGCCCAGGAGAAGATGTTCCGGAGACAGGTGAAACCCGAAACGCGTGATAAAAGCGCTGTTTCCATCTGTCTCTCAGGACCGGAATGACAAAGTGCTCGTCCTGCCCGTGGCTTCGGGTACGCCGATGGCCAACTTGGCTCACAGAGAGGGAATTTCCATTCTATTTTCGTAAATGCTGGGCCATGAAAAAGGTCAGCAGCTCAAACCCCCACCCCCGCATACAGAAGCATCACGTAGCACTAGACATTCATCACATTTATTTTAAATGCAAAGGAACAGAAATGAACAAAAAACTAAAATGAACTGTGAACCAAAAATGTTTTCAAATGGAAGCTCCAGAAATGAGAAAGCTAACAGTATGAGGTGTGTGACTCAGAGATCAGCAGAAGGAAGTCCTCCTTGGAGGTGTATTTCCCACTGCACTTCAGAAGCGTGCTGTGGTACTGGGAGGGGCACTCCCACTTGGAAAACCCCTAGTAAGCTCACCAGTGAAGCCCCAGTAACCGCACATGTAAAACTCTCCAAAACTCCCAGAATGCCAGTGCCATCCCTGTTGACCTTTGACACATGCCCCGTCCTCTCATTAACCCTGGCAGGCTGTGATAGGTCCAGCTGGTTAGAAACCTCAGCCTGAAACTGAGGGCTATTTAGTCAGGGAAGCATCAAAGTCAGATGCTTGATGGCTCAGGTCCTTCTATAGGCCAACCGGGAATGGATGCTGGTGCGGGGGCGGGGCATGGCGGCATGTGGGTGGGGCCTACCTTTTGCTCATGATGCACAGCTGGGCCAGTCTCTCATAGTCCTGTGCCTGGGAGGCCAGCTCCGACAGTTCCTCCTCGGGTCGGTCCCATGCAGCGGAACCCAGCGAAGCCGGCGAGTCCTGCGCACCTGCGACGGATATGGCCGTGTAATCAGAGCCCACAGACTGGACCGGGCGGGCGGGTCGGAGCTCCGAGGACCGAGGAAACCGGATCCTTGACGTGGGCACCAAGCCGCTTCTAGGGTGCCAGCAGGGAAAGCATGCAGGCTGGGCGGGTGAGGTGCCCCCATGCCCACACATCCTGTGCCACACAGTACGCAAAGCAGATTGTTCTCCTGAGCTTCCCCATGAGACACCATGTGATTCGGTCACATTACCTACCCTCCCCTAACAGGACAGAGGAGAAAGGGGACAGCGGGGGGAGAAGGTGGAGTGACGAGAAGGTGGGGGGGGGGGGGGACAAGTTAAGTGCTGATTCAGATGCATGGTGGTTGGTGGGGCTCTGAGAATCCCTTAATCAAATAAAGTACAGCAAGGCCATTTGTCTTGTGCGAATCCTGCCTCCTCCCTGCTCCATGCAGAGCGCTGGATGCTGCGTCAGCAGGCCCCCGCCACGGAGAACCGGCCGCGCTCCACCGGGCCCACCAGTCCGGTGACTCATCACCCCCCGGGCAGAGCTTTCGCGGTACATTATAGGGCTGCTGTGGTGCCTGGAGGCGCCAACGCATTTAAGCCCTTAACTGCTGTCTTGTCCACTCTCCCGTCACGTGACCTCAGCACCAACGGCTGGCTTGGTTTGGAATTTTGCGCAGGTCAATCGCAGCACACACACTGGGCTCGTTCTGAGAGTCCTAATGGTTCTGCCAAGGCCCACTTATTTAGAGACTGAGAAACTGAAAACTCAAAGAAGGAGCTCTCCTGTGTACAATGGCAGCAGCCGCCCCCACCCCCCGCCTCCCCATCCCCCCAGCCCAGAGGTAAACAGAGCCATAAGGCACATCTCAAGCTCGACAAGAAGGAAGCAGTTTGAGCACGCCATGAGACGAAGCGGTCTGAGGCGCTGCCCCGGAGGCCGGCCGCTCGGTCAACTTGCCTGCTGCCCCCTGGAGGGCGGTGAGCTCAATCAGCGCCACCTCGTAGAACATCTTCTCCGCCTGGATGAATTGCAGCGCCTTCACATCTGTTTATGACGGTCAAGGAGCAATTAAAAGTTGCTTGTAAGTCAGAAACAAGTACATGAGCCAGGTTTAGGAGATACAGAGCACATCCCTCCCATCCCTGTAACACAACACCTCTGGGTATATGAGGAGTGAACCAGATCGCTTCCAGGAAGGGAGAGGAGCCAGAGCAAACAGTTATGTTATCACTTCTGGATGGAGTTTCCGACCGCACGTGTGTTGGCTATGTGACAGACTGGTGATGCCCCGACTGTGTCTCTCAAACAATGACGTGGCCCAGAAAACACACAAACCCACAAGCGACTCTCTCCAGGAGACAAAGCAGGCAATCCTGGTTCCATCGTAGTCATATTCACCCATTTTTTTTTTGTAAACAGACACCACAAACAGACAACTATGGCAGTGCCTGATGATGCCTGTCAGTGTGTAAAATGCAGAGCCGCTCCTGCCGTCAGTGTCGAGGAGAACAGGCCGCTGGGACTACAGCAGCGGGACGGGCTGTTATCCACCTCTCCCACGACCCCAAAGGTCAGGGACAGAGCGTCCAATCAGGGACATGCAGAATGGGAAAGGTCTCCATCTCTCCGTCCATATCTGAGCTCATCTGTAAACAGGACTGAGTGGGATCTGCCTTTTAGTGAGACAATTCACAGATTTTCCGCTGTTGGATCGAGCAGGACACAGGGGAGTTTACTTTAACACTGGTCTTTGTAAGCACCATCCAAAAAGAGAACACTTTCTCAAAGTAAAGATGACATTTAATGACAGTAACAGGAATAATCAGAAAAAAGGATCAAGCTTTTAAAACAAAATTTAAAACGTTTTTTGGCAATGACCGTTTTTCAAAGGTGTTTTTTCCTGAAGTTCCCAGTGAAGGATTAACAGTGACGTCTGTTGTGGAGCGCCCCTTAATGGTCAGAAGCACCGCCTCACTGTTTCGAACCCCCAAGTTCAATAGGTGAAGGGGAGGAGCGCTGAAGAGGACAGCAGGCGTTTCTTGTTTTGCTCAGCATGCCGGCGCTTTGGAACGTCATTAGGGCGCTACGCAAAGCGGCCGTGTGCTGACAGTGAGCACTTTCAGGCACCGTGATTAAAATGACATCAATGACAATCCCAAAGCACTTTGCTCAAGCTGGGCTACAGTGGAGAAGCCAGGTGTTTCATTTGATTAAACTAACTTCATACAAGTGAGAGTTCGTCTGGCAGTTCACTTAAGGCAGTGCTTCTCAGACCTGGTCCTCGGGAGCCCCAGACAGTTCACGATTTTCTGGGGCTCCCGACGACCAGGTTAGGGCTTAGTTGAAGGTCTTCTGGGGAGCCAGCTAACACTAACGCCTGCTGATCCTCTGCTGGAAACCCTGCTATCCCATCTCAGCAGCAGGATTTGTCCCGAGTGTTTTTTTCACTGCCTCATAAATATGTAACCGCTCCAATAATGGGAGCAGGTACTGAGGTACCTTTGGTGGCCTTAGGGAGATACAGGAGACCCCCGAAGACAGCGACGGTTTCGCCTGCACACATTCTGCAGACTGATGTCCATTTACGGCTACAGACACGGGGGCTGAAGTGCTTTCACCTCCCCGTGTGCCTGTACTGTCACCCAGCGAGAGCCATCCCACCCCAGCACTGGTCTGTCGGGAGAGAGGCTGGCCCTCTTCAGCATGCACATCCCCCACCGACCCAGCGCAGATAAACCTGTCGCTAATTAGAATGTATGAAAAACTTCACAGAGGCTCAAAGTCGTCATGGTTAATCTCCCTAGCAGTAGCCTGAAGGAGATGAGCAGAAGAGAACGTGTGCTGCTTTACTCAGAACTCCAGTCACATGGCGCTGAGACCCACTATACCTGGCGGAAAGGGGGCCCATGATTATTCATTCCTATGTAATTCAGGACTTAGCATCTGATTTAAAGGGCCAGTAACCTAACATCACCTGGGCTGCATTGCTACATACACACTATCTATCTATCTATCTATCTATCTATCTATCTATCTATCTATCCATCCATCCATCCATCCATCCATCCATCCATCCATCCATCCATCCATCCATCCATCCATCCATCCATCCATCCATCCATCCATCCATCCATCCATCCATCCATCCATCCATCCATCCATCCATCCATCACCAAAGAATATAATCCTGGGATAGGAACTGGTGAACTTCTGATCACGAGCACAGCCTCTCCAAACACCATTCCCCAAGCATGCGTGCACACACATACACACACACACGCTTGTAATTATATCTTTGTGGGGACTCTCCATTCATTTCTATGGGAAAACTCTAATCCCAACAATGACAACCTTAACCCCTACCGAGCCCTAACCTTAACCATAAGGAACCAAACAAAATACAAGACTTCTGACTTTGCTAGTTTTTTGATTGCATTCACAGATTTTTTTAAAATACAGTTTCCCCTTGTGGGGACCGAAAAAATGGTAACCAGATAATAACATGTTCTTAATCACATTGTAGGGACATTTGGTCCCCACAATGTAATATATACATCTCACAGACAGATGGACCACACACACAGCTGACAGCAGCTTATACTTTTCTAAGAATGACTGCTTCACACACCAAATTGTTCTGCCCGTTTGCCTGTGGTGAGGCTGTGGGCTGTCGTTCCCAACTGCTTTCACCTCATTTCTGTGACCTTCAGGACGGGAGACCAGCCTCGCCGGACCTTCAGGACGGGAGACCAGCCTCGCCGGACCTTCAGGACGGGAGACCAGCCTCGCCGGACCTTCAGGACGGGAGTCCAGCCTCGCCGGACCTTCAGGACGGGAGACCAGCCTCGCCGGACCTTCAGGACGGGGGCCAGCTGATGCTCCTTCCTCCCAGTGAGTTCCATGGTACCAACAGCCCCTGTGCTAACAGCTCTGGGCAAAATCGCCATCTCAGTGGGTAAGGCCGGCTGACCAATTGGAAGAGCCTGACTCAACACTTCTAAAACATCACCTTCAGCTGGCCTCAGCACAAAGAGTCTTCCTGGTGTGCAGATAATGCGAAAACGGGGGCGGAGCTCACCCCGGAAGGCCAGCACCTATGTGATCGGCACCTCCGCGGGCGTGGGAACCACAGAGCCGCTCGGAGCTCTCACAGGCTGACTGACCCCGTCCCCGACACCACAGAGCGCACGTCACGAAACAGGGGTAATCGGGGCCCCTGATGCATGCTATTACATGCAGGTGTAATCCGGGGCCCCTGATGCATGCTACTAGGCCACGATAGGCTCCAGGTGGAGCAGTGTGGCATGGCCTGAGTGTCTGGGCCGCAGCCATGCATTGGTGCCAGGCCGACGGCGCTCTGACGCGCAGGTCCGACCCCCCGGCGTGTAACACAGCCTCGTACCTGCAGGGTGACGGCACCCCCTGCATTCTCCGCTAAGCCTGCCGACTCTGCGGCTCCAGGGCCCAGCAGGATGCGCAGCAGGGCTGCTGTGAAAAGGATACAGTTCTTCTCCTCGATGAAAAGCTCTGCGATCTGTAAGAGGAAGGGGGGGGGGGGGGCATGTCACATAGGTGATTTAGGGGCTCCATGCCGGAGTTTCGCTTACGGCTGAAGGCACAGTGCCGACACTGGCATCCCGTGAGATTTCTCAGCGGAAAAGGGAACAGAGGCCGGCGTCCTCGCTAAGCTCAGCACAAGAGCTTCCCGACGGCAGCCCTCAGAACACTTTCCATCGCTGTTCCACTGTCCCTCCGGGGAGAATAAAATCCTCCCATTAGAGCTTCACCAAGGTGCCCCGTTTACACCTGAAAGCCCTGTCCGAGCTGTTCTGGGCTCAGCAGATACGGCGCATGCGGTCCTGGAGCAAGAGGCGTCAGGGACTCTGTGCTGTGTCAGGATCAGCTGCAGGCGGGCAGCCGGGCTAAAGATAGCCTTCCCGTTTACCTTAATGTTCGCAGCGCGGGTGCTCTCGTCTTCCCGTCGCCGCGCCTTTTATTGCGCCACAGGCCAAACGCATGTCATGCGACGCACTTCACGCATGGCCTATTTTAGGCTCTGCCGCTGCACTCCCGGCCCGCTCCCCGGCGGGCTCCACGATGCCACCAGTTTACGTGACGCTGACGTGTCCCCAGGCAGCTGGAGTGGCATGGAGACCAGGGAATGCAAACAGGATGTGTGTCCCGGGAGACCGTCCCCTGCAAGCGGGCCCGGGAGCCAGAGGAGACCAGACAAAAACAGCCCTCCCCACCACACTGTGTGTACAGAGACACTGACGTTTTCAATTCGGTCAGAACTTCATCATGAGAGCAGATCCCTTGTCAATCTGCGGTTCAGCGACGGGACATTAGAGCGCACAGTAAACACACGGCACTTCAGCGCTGGCTGCCAATAGCATCACATTATCATAATGACCTCAGCTAACGAATCTCTAATTTTAATTAGGCTACATCCTCATCTCAAGGTCATCTCAGGGAAAAAAGGATGAGAGGAGAAAAAACCATCAGGATGAAAACACAGGGAGCGTGACGGATGTCGAGCATTCGAAAGGTGACAGGTTTTATATAATAAAAGCAAACGTGTGACAGCAGATTCTGGTGCAATGAACGAGGACTCAAGAGTAAACCCACCAGTCCAGACACTCGTTCATCTCATCATTCACCCCTCATCCATCCCTCTATCTATCCATCCATCCACATCCCGAGCTGGGCGCGCGGCCCGCAGGCTCACCTGGTGCAGACAGTTGGGCAGCGAGGGGAAGCTGTGGACGTGGGGCAGCCCCAGCAGGCAGCTGAGGAAGCAGTGCAGCGCCGCCTGCGACTCGCCCTGCTGCTGGAGCCGGCCGCCCAGCTCGAAGAGACCCTCCCTCCCCCCGCTCAGCATGGCGAGCCCCCCATGGCGGCGCCCCGGCCGGGCAAGAAACGCCGCCGCGCCCACAGGCGAGAAACTGCAGGGAGTGCCGGAGAAAATGGCCCGGGAGATGGGCACGGAGAGCGGAGCGCGGGGCTGTCCCGGCCTTCAAGGGCAGGCTCCGGGAACACGGCCGTCTGGGGCTAGCCGTCCGGAAAAGGCAGCTCCATCCTCCCCTCTGCACGGCAGAGCCAGCCTGCCGGCAGGATGGTGGGGCCTGTCGATTGACAGGGATCTGGGCCAATCCCTGCACGAGACACATGCTGTACCGCCGCCCGCGTGAGCTGTCTCACGTGTGACAAATGGGAAGGCGCTCCACAGACGGCTTGGGAGGGAGGGGGAGCAGGGCTCCGTTTAAAGGCACAGGCGCCTGATTTAGGGAGAGCGCCGCTCTGCCTCTATCAGCATATGTTTAATGCTCCGGCTCCCTCTAATAATTTAACCGTGGGAGCGCCAGGGCTGCATGTGTGTGCTGCTCTCACTGCATGAATTATTAAAGGGAAACACGACTGCAGAGAGCTAACGTAATCCCCTCTTTATAGGGCAGCGGCTCAAGAAGGAGTGCAGGACGGAGGCCTGGCAGAGCGGCAGAGCTCGGCTGTAAGGCAGCCCCACGCCCGGAGGCAAGCGGGGTAACAGGCAG
This sequence comes from Paramormyrops kingsleyae, assembly GCF_048594095.1. Taxonomy (NCBI): domain Eukaryota; kingdom Metazoa; phylum Chordata; class Actinopteri; order Osteoglossiformes; family Mormyridae; genus Paramormyrops; species Paramormyrops kingsleyae. The sequence continues at coordinate 7,038,355 of NC_132810.1, forward strand.
CACCAGCGTATCGCTGAGCAAACAAGCACAGCCAATATTTGCGAGGTGGGCCGGGAGTCCATCTGTGTTTGGCTTTCCTGTGCAATCAAGGTAAAAGCGTCATAAATATAAGAGTGCAGGAAATGGATGCGCATTTGCTCTGAACGCAGGGGATGCGAGGTGCTCGCTCAGCGGACGGCGCCCATGCATTGTGGAAGCAACCACTGACCCTGAAGGTGGAGGGGGGGGGGGGAAGACAGAAACGCAAAGCTACGGCCGGCTAGTCGACGCCGCAGAACCCTTTGTTCCACTCCAGCACTGCCCACGTGACCATTTAAGGAGGTTAAAGACCCAGTTCTGGTTAAATGGGTCGTTAGTGGAGGCTGGAGGCGTAAAGGAGGAGAATATGTGTGCGGCTAAGGCCCCGAGGAGCATCTAGCAGGAGTGTCTTCATGACACACTGGGGGATTCAAGGCTGAAAACAGGATTTTGTTCTGGGCTGTGGGGGGGGGGGGGGGGCTGTGCTTCTTGCTTCTGTAATAACTGCATGAAAATCGCTACTTTTCAACACCAGCACTTCTCAAAGCAAAGTGTGAGGGTTCAGAATGAAGACGGAGTCGGAGAGAGCCGTGTGCCAGCGAAGTCCGGGGAAATATCAGATTTAAAGAGAAACAGGATGGACGGCAGAATGAGAGGATGAAACATACGGAGCCTCAGCTCTCACTCCGAGGATGTACCAGAGTGAGGTTCCCAAAGCCATCGCTCCCCTAGGCTACAGATCCCTTAGACAAACGGAAGCGGCAGAGAGAGGAGATCCTGGCCCGGCATCCTCCTGCATCGGTCCCCTGCAGCGGGTCTCCAGGCCCAGCAGCGCTTACAGAATTTCCATTTGACGTTAACGCTCTGCGTGACAATGTCACACAATCCCCAAGTGCAACCAAGAGACACCGAGATAAAATCAACAGTACAGGCCCCGAGTTTCCCAGGGCCACCTGGGGGCGGCCTGCTGGCTCATCACTCATCAGCAGCCACTGCTGTCACCCGAGAGCTTTGGCGGCATTAAACAGAGGGACCGCCGACTGGGACACGACCCCACTTTGGGTGATGATGTGAGCTGCCCTCTAATGAGCAGCATGAGTATGGAAGTGCGGGAACGGGGTCGCAACATTAGGGGACTCAAACCTACCAGTGCTGGAGTCTAAGCAGCTGCTTGTTACCCAGCATGCAGCTCTCCGCCTCGGCCAGCCTGGAGCTCCTGTATCGATTTCTACTTCCTTCCTGAATTTTGGCTGCAATTTCATCGGATGCATGAGGGAGAGCAGTGAGAGCGGCGTGGCGGCTGAGCCACTCTGATATGACCTGCTTGTTTTATTAGGATATTGACTGACGTTCAAGCAGCTTTACGACAGGAATTTACCTGTAATTGCACTATTGATCCTGCCTCCCTCTGGACACCTGAATGAAGGCATCAGTAAGGCTGCGGGCTCCCAGCCGGAGAGGCTCCTCCTTCTCCAAAGACGCCTCTCGCACTCAATCGTGTGCATAATGTTTAAAAATCCTTTGAGTGGATTTATGAAAGAAAGCCTTAATTAATTAGCAATCATTAAGGTCTGACACGCTGTATATCATGCGACATTCACCCAAACGGCCGCCTTTGCTCTCATCAGCAGAGTACAAACCTTGCTGCCACTTCTCTCGGCGTATCAGCGGTGACCCCCCCCCCCCAAGCTGAAAACCTTTCTTGGAAAATGTCCTGTCAGACTGGCCCATTGAGGGGTGTTTGTGATGGAGACACTGGCAGGTTTATGGAAAGGGAATTATCGGGGATCATCCTGGAACTGACTGAGACTGGATCCCTAACTGGGCGCTAACTCAGTTCCCACCACCGATGGCAACATCTGGCCAAAACAGATGCAGCTGGAAAAGCTGAACTCTTCTTGTACTCTTGCACTCAAACTGAACTACCTAATTAGGCTCTTTACCACCATTAATGAATACGGGAAAATAAAAAAGATTTGCTAAGCAGCCAGATAGTCACGAAGAAACATCCCAGTGTGATCAGGCAGACTTCATCCCCACATAACTCATCAGCATCGGGTTTTTGTGCGAACCTCAGCCGAGATAAAAATGTCTACGTGCCTCAGTCTGTTCCACAGAAGAACATCTGCTGAGGAGAGCTGAGCCTGCTCTGCTAAATGGCCTCTATATTTAGGGACCGAACGTGATGAAGAGAAAGGGCTCTCAGGGGATGAAGGACATTAAAATAGCAGGAGCTATTTTCCCAGTGTGGCCTTCTTCACGACGAACAGATTTGGCTCAATCACTTCAAAACCTGTTTTTGTAGAGGTCACCGCATAAACAGCTTTTGGGCTTACATACAAGAGAGAAATGGAAAATAAAGGTTTTCTAAAATGTGTGTCACAAATCCTTTACTTTGTCCCAGGGGACCTCACTGCAGGAGGACTGCCTTACTGTAAATGTAAGCCATCATTCTACCTGACTGCTGATGTTCAGGGCTAAAAACCATAAAATTCACGAATACTCGGTGATCTGGATTGAAGAGTATGACAGAAACACGAAAATCAATGCCTTGGACCCCTTATGACTAGCAGAGTGAACCAAGACCAAGAGCAGCAGGGAGAACCAAGACTGACCTGATCGCAGTGGAGGAGCAGGGAGAACCAAGACTGACATGAACCTAGAGGAGCAGCAGGGAGGACCAAGACTGACCTGATCGCAGTGGAGGAGCAGGGAGAACCAAGACTGACCTGAACCTAGAGGAGCAGCAGGGAGGACCAAGACTGACACGACCCAAGAGGAGCAGCAAGGAGGACGAAGACTGACCTGTCCCTGAGACGCAGCAGGAAGGACTGAGACTGACCTAACCCTGAGAAGCAGCAGGAAAGATGCCTATTAAGCAGGCTCCTCTTTGTCTACACAGCCTCTGTCCTTTACAGGACCTGCCTTGCTGCTTTCTGCCTACAGAGACAGTTTTACAAGCTGCATGTAATCAGTAATAAACACTTCCTCCATCTGTTTCCTTTTTAGTTAATTAACTGACCTCTGAACATCTAAGTATGTTTAGTAGATAAAGCCTCTCAAGGAAGGGCGAACAACGTGGAAGCACTAGGGACACACTCCCTATCCTACACTCCATGCCCCCCCAAATACATCACTGTGCCCTAGTCAGATGAAGCCGGACAGTCGCGATGACATCATGCTGTCCAGAGATCCAAAAGATTGTCAGCAAACTGAATTCTATTTCAAAAGACTACAGTCATACAAATATGATTACATATACCTGCCTTTCTCTCCCGATCTGAATTATACACAGATACAACGGGTTCTCTGCTCCACAGCATAAAATCAATGATAAATGTCAGTCAATATCATTAAAACCAAAAATTACCCAAATGATCCAGGAAAATCCCAGTTTGGCATTTAAAGTTTCTGCTTCATTCACAGCTTTGATTTGTTAAACATCTAATTCTAAATACAACTCTCTCTCTACCTGATTTCTCCACTGATGTCTATTGTGTTGCACGTTGAACAAGGACTTCGATCTACAGCTGTTTTTCCCTCCACTGTCGCCCTCTTGTGGCCACTTCAGAGGAACATCTGCAAAGGTCCTTCCCTGCTCCAGGACACACATCATCAGTTTCAAAGTATAGTACGTACTGTAATATGTGGCAGTTTTGCGACGCACATCAGCAGTTATGTGTTCAAAAACCAATCTCTGTCTCAGCTAAACCCTCTGTCGTCACGCAGCCACAGAACAGCACGCAGCAGTACTGATCTCTGACACAGCAGAGTCGTCTGTTAATTACAGATGATTAGGCCACTCTAATAATTAAAGGCTTCATTTTCCACCTGGCTTACGTGTTGGTGACACTATCACACTGGTGACACTAATCGTGTTTAGGTCAGTAATAGCTTCCATTGGTTTTTACAGCCCAAAGATATGATGCATTTATGCAACGTTTGCACAACCCACGTCTCTATTCAACCAACGTTTTAATGAGCAACACGTCTGAAAAGCAGCATCAGCATGTGGAAGTGGAGTGAGTTTTGTCCACTGAGCTGAAGATGGGGTCAGTGTACTGCGCTCTGGGGCTGCCCAGCCTCTCCTCACTGACCTGGGACCAGCCACATACTTGGGGAGATGAATGAATGACCTGGACGAAGGTCCCCTTCTTAAAACACACTTTCTGTTGCACCAGCTATCCCTAGGTGTTTAACAGTCCACCCTCACTTAGAAAGAGCACCCCCCCCAGGGCTATTTCTTACTGCTGCGAGCTGATTGGTCGACACTGTGACCGGTCTAGGCTGCCATTAACAGCTCACCTCTGTATTGATCAGCCTGAGTGAGCAACTCTATAAACACCCTCACCGGACTGCTGGGAGAGCCACTAACAATGTGGCTTCTCTCTCCCAGCAGGGATTTATAGCAGGGCTCACATTCTGCATGCCCCCCCCCCCCCCGCCTCAGAGCTGCAGCCGTGGGCTGGTATCGGCCCAGTTTCTGGTTTTGCCCTCTGCTTTATCAGGGACAGACACCAGTGAGTTCTGATTAGCCAGTCAAATTAGGGAGCTGGATTATGAAGCAGCTGCGAAGAGTCAAATTCTGCAAGCTCTGCGGATGATTCGGCACGCACGTACTGAGCATGCTCCTCATTACCGCGGCACAACAGAAAGCGAGGATGTCGGTGAACCAGAGGACATGTGTGCGCCGGCTGGCGAGCGCCACGCTGTTTTGGGGCCGGTCCGCCAGCGGGGAGGGCGTTGGCAAGGTCACCAGTGCAGGGAGCAGAGGCCGAGCTAGATGCTGCAAATCTGAGATAAAGGGGATCTGGGAGGAAACATGGCACACAGACGACAGCACAGGAGACAGCACAGGCCAGGACTGTGCGCTTGCTTCAGTAAAGCAGGATTTCATAAAGCAGCAAGAAACTGTGGGAAAAACAGTCAAACATCAATCAAACACAGTAACTAAAGAATAGCCACTTGGCGGCATTCCAGCATGATGCTCGTACACCTGAGCGTCACGTGACCGATGGGGACCACTGCCAGCCGCAGATAACAGGCTCGGCGTGTCACACAGCGTGCTCAAGGCTCATTTTACCCACAAAGACACAACGGCCTTGAAGAATCAAGACTGCACCTCATGACGACTTAGAACTCAACAATAGTTTAACAAAAGCTCCAGAACTCATGTTAACCTGTGTCAACAGGACATTAAAGTGTCCCATCTCGCTGAACATAGAACCATTTGACAACGGGAACCTTATAGCCCCCCTGCTGTCCTTCAGGGCACCTCCCATTTGATGCCACACCCAAATTCGAGAGGCCTGCTAATAGGCTTTCTGCGGGGTGTCTGTTGGAAAGGGAATTTAACCACAGAGCCACTAGCTTCCGGTAAAGCTGGCGGATATCTGCACAGTCAGGTCTCCACATAACTGCTGAGAGATCCTCTCAAATCCTGGCTTGGAAAACTGCGCCACAGAAATGTGTGCTCTCTGGCGCGGAACATGAGGTCATCCCCTGAAAACATGTAGCCTACTTAAGGCTGCGCACGTGACTTGGGAATAATTTTTGCTTGATTGAAGGTAATTTACCTAATCGGCTTTTATTGTGTAAATAAGATATTTACCATCGGTTATTACTACCTTTCTCACTCAACTAATTTTTCTTCCAGCAAACAGAGTCAATCAGAATGTACTTAGCGGATAATAACAGTGTGTTATTCATTCTGAATGTCACATGTGATTATTTTCCATTTAGATCAGCTCTCCCATTTGCTCCGCCCAGTCCCCTCACTGGCTCACATCCCCACCTTCAGGAGCAGCTTCTCCACCCGAGAAGGACGAAGCAGACGGAGATGGGAGGGCGAACGCCTACTGTCATGTCGGGGCTCAGCTTAGGCAAACCAGGTCAAGCGACATCCGGAACCTTCCAGATCTGTTTAAGGTGCTGCCAGCAGCATCTCTGACTGTTACTGGGCAGGCTGAGGCCCCCCCACTCCAAAAGCAGGGCGAGCCGGAGTCTGTGGGGCTCTCGCTCATTCCCGTTAGGGCAGATCGCACTCTGATGTGGGTGACTGGCCACACAAAGGTTTACCTACCCATGGAGGGCTGATGGAGTGATCAGTCGATCTTTTAATTTTTTTACGTTTTATATAAGTGTTTTTTGTTTGGTTTTATGTTTAGCAAGTTCTTATCTTTTATCGTTTGTTGGTGTGCAGCACTTTGGTTCACCTTTGGTTGTGTTTAAATGCGCTTGATGAATGCGCTTGACTTAGCGCATCACGTGGGCCCCTGCAGGTGACGCATGCTGTCAGCCATCAGTCTGCTTTTCTGAGCACAGCACCTTCTTCGTCACCCCCTGTTCACAGTCACACTGCATTTCAGCACCTTGCTAACAAAGAAGCAGCAATATAAGCTCTCTGCAGCCACACGAATCTCCAGCAGCTGCCCTGGGGGAGGAGCCAGCAGACCCGTGTTGGTGTGTGACAGACACAAACGGACCCGGTCCGAACCGAAGGCTGGAATTAACAGAAAGGTTGGTGCTGAAACATAGGGATGCGTATGTTTCAGGGGATGGGGGCCATACCTGAGGAAGAGGGACATCAGCACTCGACGGGCTGCTGGAGAGCATTAAGAAGTGTAGGAACCTTCATGAGGTGTTTCATGGAGTCGAGGCAAACGGCTTCAGGGCTTGGGGGGATGTGCAGGGAGAAGGCCACACCACCGGGCAGTAAAAGGTTATGTGGTCTCCGCACTGTGAATCCTGGAGTCTCTCAAATGTCCTCCCCCTACCTTTTATCTTCCTCCCCCAGTTCGGCAAGGAGGGCATGTAAAATTTTATCAGCCAGAAAATCTAGTCTGTTTTTCAAACGGCCCCTTTTAACAGTCCTCACCAAAGTGGCCATTTTACATGCCAGCGATCGCTCTGCTCCATTCCGCCTGGCAGTCCATAAAAACACAGCGTCTTTTTCCTGAGGAGACGCCATCGGACGGCACTGTGAGAACCCTGGTTATATACTTCTTATCTGCTAGTACTGTAATGGGTCCAGGAGCTGCCCAGATATTGACCTCATTACCCAACGGTTAAGAAGCTGCTCCTAGAGACAGTCGAGAGTGACTTCATCTGAGATGGACTGCACTCCGCTCGACTTGTCCTCCGTATTTTTCTGGCTGGCTGCCACAGCAAGGCCCCCCTAGAGTCTCAGCAGTGCCCCCCCCCCACCATATTCCCAGGTGCTCAGCAGCAGCCACCATAGAGCTCAAGGGCAAGAGATGGAGAATATGCCCTATTTACAGCTAGCACCCCCCCCCCCCCACCCCCGCCGGGTTCAATGTCGGAGAAGCGCCGTTTCTCAGCTCCTTTAGATGCTAAGAGTCTTCACCTCCCTTGGGCTGTGCACAGATGCCCAGTTATGATTCACTTTCACTCGACTGTATTACTGCACTTCCCACCCTGCATGTAAAGGGCATATTCCACAGATTACAGCACTTATCCTGTGTAGTCGAGCACCGTGCAGCTTTTTGATTCCGTTCCCCCTTTTTTGATCTGATGTGCTGCTGGAACCGCAGTTTGGTTCTGGTTCTAGATTACAGACCCATTCTCACCACCAGTTCTATGACCATGCGTGAGAGATCGCAGACCATAGGCAGCAAAGCATCTTTCTGCCTCTCCACATGGGTGCCCTGGCCTTCACATCACTCAAAATTTCGCTATCCCATCATCCATAGTTTCCTGTCTCCTTGACATCCTCCCCCAGCCATGTTTGATCTAGAAAATATATTGCACATTATAATAATTTAAGGGCTAATATCTGTCCTGGCTCTGTCCCATTATGGATGACCTCATCTTCGCTACAGGAGAGCAGACAGTCTGCGGATGGCTGTCCCTCCAGCTCCCGCACAGGCTGCCAAGAGTTCATCTCTGGTTTTTATTACACGATTAAGAAGCGGAATGAATCCCCAGACCAATAGGTGAGCAAATCATCTTCCTGCATAAAACCCAATTAGGCTTCTCTGGCAGCAACCAGTCGCACGACTCTAGTCGTTAATGGCAAATATGGGTCTTTTGTTTTTAGCTAATTGCCTGTAATCGGTTTAAAATGCCCCCACCCCAAGATAGTTAACTCCTGTGACCTACTATGCATATTCAAGCCTATGGAGAACAGGAGAGCTCTGGGGTCAAACTGTTATAGGAGCTGCTGAGAACAGATGCATGACATAGGAGAAGGAAGAGGTGGATACGGGTCTTTAATGACCCCCTGCCCCATAACACTACTGCCCTGACCTTGTTAAAACTCTACAACAGGAGAAGACACACTGACCTTTCACACAATCTACTGAATCAGTCAATACCCAACAGCAAGAGGCCAATGCATTCATGTGCAGGACAAACAAACCCCGGCTGTGTTGGCCAATGCCGGAAATGTCAAGTGCAGCTGGAGAGAAAATCCATCCGGCGACAAGGCCATTGACTTTTCCAACAGCTCCATGTGCAAATGTCCCCCCCCATAAAACACCAGGCTGTGCTCTGTGCTGCAGTTAGATTACAGGAATAGCACCACTTAAAAAAAAAAACACCCCAGCATCACTTGTTATTCTTCCGAAGTCTTGATTCCTGGTCCTCCATCTCATGTTAAAGAGCTTCCCGGAATTCAGAGCATCAGTCCTGTGGGTGAGTATCCCACCTTTGTTGCTACATGGACCAGGCAGTGTGAAAAATTCACTGCTCCTTGTCTTATTCCTCTGTCACCTGACAAAGAAAGACATTAAAGAAAGATTTAATTACAAAGTGATTTCTTTTGTATTCATGGAATTGTTTGAACATAAGAACATAAGAACATAAGAAATTTACAAACGTCGTAATGATGTTGTAGGACAGCCTGCTGAAGCTGCTGTCAGCGCAAAGGACTTCCGGAGACTTCTCGGTCATGCAGTGGACCCTTACACGGTCCACTGCCCCGACGAAGGCTTCCTGGCCACAGCAAAGCATTATTTACGATTACGTCAGGGTGTGCGTGTTTATTGCAGAGCTCAATAATGAGCCTCGCAGTCTTCAGAGGTGAAATTCACATGGTTCGCCCACGTGCCATCATGGCCGTAAAATATGAAACACAACTATGGCTGCACGTGCATCCATAATGCGGTCTTACCACGATTATACACGACAGGTCAAAAGCGAAACATTATTATCTTCCTGTTTATTTTTTAATGAGCTGTCTGTCATTGGAATGATGGCAAAATCCTAAGCAGGAACTTTCTCAGAACGTGAAAGAAGATGAAGATGCCCGTCACAGATCTAGCATGGAGGGACAGCTGATGTCGCTGTCCTGCAGCTCTGACTTAATAGACGAGGCCATTCACAGCAGAACCCGATTTGTTGTGGATGGATCCAGTTTAGGTAAACCAGCTAGCATAGCATAGATTATACTACTGGGCTCCGTCTCATTCGGAATCTGATGACCTCAACTTCTGAAGACTAATGTCCACAGAGCACAAAGTGACCCCACCTGCATTGTCATTCTCGTGTGACATTTCCTCTCTCAATGTTCGGCTGATACCTTCGCATCTGCTTTAAAATTGAGTCGTATTATGGAGAGGGGGGGCGACCTGCCGCAGGCAGGAGGGTTTGCAAGGCAACAGGGGTTGGGAGAGGAGGGGGGGTAGTGCAGATTGAGGGTGTCGCTGATTGCAAGGAAGTGTCTGATGAGAACCCAGGGAGCAGGAACTCTCCTGGGCTTCCAGGCACATTACCTACCAAACAAACGAGCAGGTGATGTCCCCTGAAGGGTATCTCCAGGAACGTGCGGCACGCCCTGGATTGTCCTGGTGTCCAGTAGAACCGCTCTCCCCAGCCAGCCGGAAGGCACATTGGTGCGGGTCTGGTGGTCACAGGAAAGCTGCCCCCTGGCACGTCTCAGTCCCACAGAAAAGCCGTTAAACCCTTCATCTGCTTGGGAAACAAAGAGATTTTAATTATACACCCATGCTGCCCCTCTGAAGCAGCCCTACCTCCCCCAGGGGAGCCTCCATTGCTCCTCAACGTTAATATGGCCACACAAAATCAGACATTAAAAGATCCAGCTTTATATCTCTCCCTGATGCCTCCATCTGAGTCAGGTGGGGGCTGCAGGATTTCCCCAAGCTTTACTATGCCTCAGGCTGCCCTCCCCAATACGGCCTTGGGACCCATCAGTGCAGCTCCCCCCGCCCCCCCAGCTGTTTTTCCAGCTCTCAGTGCAGGCCTCACGGCTCATAAAGAGGGGTTTTTTGATTTTATTGTCCACCAAGCCCTTTGTAAACCAGGCCGGTCAAGGTAATTAATAACCGGGCAGATGAAATTTCAGTGGGCTGGGTCCACATGGCCTATAACTGGCAGGCCTGAGAAAAGTGCGGTCATTAGCCCCCCCCCGGCCCGCAGGATATCTGTTACGTAGATGGAATGCCGTTCATATCGGCCTTTGCACCCAGGGCTGCTCCGCGGTATTAGTTCTGAGTGTGGCATTTCGAATACTCTTCCAACTAATATTGACTTTGCTTTTTTCTCTGTCTTTGAAGTGCCGAATTCCGCATCATGTTTCAGCGCAAGGCGACAGATTAATGTTTCATATCACCATGGAGTTTCGCTGCCGGCTCTGTTTTTAATGGGACCCTAAACGGAATCCCTCTCGATTTCCCAGCTCGCCGTGGCACGGGGCGGGAGCGGGCGCACAGCAGACCATCGCGGAAGGTTAAACAGCAGCCTGTCAGCACAGCAGCCTGTCAGCACAGCAGCTGGCGTTTCAAATCCATTTAAAGGATGTTTGCCTTACAACCGATTACAGATTTGTTTCACTACTAGCGAAATACAACTAAAGAGAATCACTTAATTAAATGATAAATAATGCGTATCTCGTTCAGGGTGCGTCTATCCCCCCCCCCCCCCCCCCCCATCACACAAATCTACACATGATTAACAGTTGTAATATGGATGGATGGATGGATGGAGGAACAATGGCGGTGGAGAAAAAGACCCCAGACAGATGTTTATCGTCATTACAGGTCATGATGGCTATGAAGTCATTGGCACTTGGCGGCTATACAGATGCCATTTTTCCAGACTCTCCTGGTCACTGTGTTGAGGAGGACTGACACAGGTATCTAAAATGGAACAACACTTAATGTAAGTGTGAAAACATCAACTATTTAAACCTTTCGTGCATAGTGGTCAGTACCATGGGCAGCAATTTAAAAGTAATTTTTTTCTGCATGCAAAGGTCTCAGTGTTATAGCTGTACAACAGCCTCTTAAGTAGACACTGCTTCAAAACACCATAAATCAGGTAGTGGAATCCAGCTGTAAGTGCAAACAAACATAGGAACAACTAAAATGGCAGAAAAAAAATCAGATAAGCTATGTACGTGAGGAATATCTCCAGTCCTTCTACAGAAAACATGTTTTCATGAGTGTCACAAATTGCATGCATTGTATATAACTCGAAAATTCAGTATACTAGGTTTTATGGCAGTCCGTTCGTAAATAAGAGATGTCCAACCCGGGGATTGCCTGTTATTTATGTATTTCACAGTGTGTATGGTACAAAAATATTGTTTTTTGTGCTGCTGCATTAGATCTATTCAAAGTTAAGATCTTAGCATCATAGTTTGTAGAGGTCGAGGGCAGCATGAGATACAGAACCGTACAGGGTCATGGGGGAGATTCTAGTCAAATGAGGACAGTGACATTGCTGATGAATGGAAGACAGAGACAAGCAGCAGAGACAGCAGAGATGCTGGGGAGGTGGGCGACACGTTACCTGACAGCACACAAGGAACAAAAGATAAACAGTTTGGGGGAGAAATGCCTTCTAGGAACAGAACCAACCGATTTCTTTTTGCAGCTTTTCCCTGATGATCTGAAAAATGATATAGTGTATAATACAAATATGTATGCACTCCAAAACGGAGAAGAAACAAAGAAGTCTGGCCGTGACAAATAAAGAACAAGGAGAAAATATGGCCAGGTTCTATCACAGATAACCGAGGTCATGAATGTACTGGTCAACAGGTGAAGGTCTTCAGCACCAATGTACTCCGTCACACGGGGTATCAATGGCATAGGAACATGCAGAATTAAGAGGAGCACAGCTGAGTGAACAGTGAAACATGCTGTCCACCAGAATGGACACAGGAATAACTCAATATTAAAAAAAAAAATCATACATAGAATATTTTTTTCATTCCTAAAGAAAACTAGAAAAAAAAATCCTGACTCAAGTTCTCATAATTCACGCATGGGAGGGTTAATGGCGGATTAAGTGATGTCATCGTATGTCTGGCAGAGAACCCATCTACTGGGAGAAATTTACTAAGGCATAAATAGATTGAAGCAAAAATTTCTTTACAATGTACTTTTTAAATGGTCATTAAACTACGCTGGGAGCCTATAACGGCAAACCTGGATCCCCAGCCCACTCTACGGCTTCAGGATCCCACAGTACACAGAGACGTTGCACGTGCCCATTGCATGCTGTCAGGAGAAAACAGAGATCTCTTCTGTGTGACAGGCAAAGACATTTTCAGGGGAACCGGGAGACAGAGTCGTCCAATCTACGCCCGAGTGCAATTTGCCACTGAGCCACCCAGTCTACGCCTGAGTGTAATTTGCCGTTATTGAAGTCAAACTACGGGTGGCCAGGTGATGTGAGCTGAGGCCTTTATCTCTTTATCTCCTTCGCCTGGTTCATGTTAAGCACCCCATGCTGCTCGACAGCCTCGCCTGATGCTACTCATGCGTTTTAATACTTGCGATTCTTCCGACAATAAAGCCGGGCTACTGTTTTAATTCCCCTCTTGTAAGAGACAATTTTACTGTGTGCTCATAAAGAAAAGCAAAATTCATGCACAGAACGCTGACAGTATCCTCTAGGGACGTCTGCTCAGCATCCTGGTAATTATTCTGTGATATTACCCTCATTACTTTGGGTTCCTTTGCAAATGCATTTCTGTTTCCTTGTGAATTTATCGCTGTCCGTCTTTATGGTTCATGAGAACTCTTTGTGACTGTGAGGGGAAAGTACACCAAAGCCAGCAAAGGATGCTTGGGATGGTATAAAACAGCCTAAGATGGTATAAAGCAGCCTAAGATGGTATAAAACAGCCTGCTCACAAAGGCACAGACAGAGGGCTGTCATCGCCCTGCCAAATTCTATCCAGAGCATTACAGCTGTCTCATCTGAGAACCCCCTTTGCCTGGCCTGAATCCCACAGAGCTCTGATTGCACAGAATCGATCCGCCACGGGAGCCGTCCAAGGCGACGCGGTTCTGAAACACAGGCGATCAGCTGGGATCTTCATACACCTCGGACTACCAATGCGCCAGCAGGTGAGGCCTGCAGGCTTAAACGACGTACTGGACCGAACCACAAAAGTCCTCTATCTGTGACACTGTAGTGTAGAGGAAGGCTGGAAGATTCAGTTGTATTGGTGGAGAAGCAGCCTGTTGTCTAAGCAGTCAAGTGCATAGCTCTCCTATCAGAACTCAGCTGGTCTGTTGTTCCCCAGCCAAAGCGAGTGAAATGTGCAGGGTAGTCCGACACCCAAGTCTGGGGCCTGCTGTAATCCCAGGTGCATATCCTGAAAGACGAAGATGCATTAGCCCAGAAAAGCGGCCCCTTACAATTTAATCATCCTGGAGTCGAGTGCTTTAAAGACGTTTTCTTTCAGACACGATTGCGGGGCGAGAGGGTGGGAGAGAGCAGGACGTCGCTGTCCACCAGTTACATGACACGCACCCGACAGGCGGTCGCATCACAGCTGGGGACTGCCGAGTCCTCCTCATCTTGCCGGGTCACGCTGGGTCACGCAGCCCTGAGATAAATGCATCAGGGCTGCATCACAGGCACGTGAGGGACCCGTAATGCGATTGCGACGGTCTCCGCAGTTAGGTCACGCTGCTCCACCTCGTCGGAATGAGACGGACATACATTTTAATAACAGGAAATCAATTCTGATTATCGAGCCCCTCAGCCCCATTCCGTGAGAGGGATTCAGGATTCCCTTACGGACTGGGTGGAAAAACATAATGACATCACGTTCACCTGGATGCTTCTCTACATCCAGGGTGAGTCAGAACGCCGCGCTGCACGATTCGGCTAAAGTAATTATCTCACATATTGAAATCTTATCCTGACACATACATTTATCTCTGGGTCCTCCACAGTGGATACGCAGGAATACGCCGTATACCCACTAAGAAAGCTCAGGATTTCTGCATCACTTAAAAGGATACTTTTGCTTTGGGACAGAAATTTCACAAGCTTATTGTTTTCGCAAACACTGGATTGGGAGACAGCGAATGCAGGTGCCAAATATGAAAAAGAAAAAAAAAACGTTCATATCGTCCAATCAGACAGACCTCCCTCATACCCCCTCCTCACTCACCCTGAGCAACAACGAGCACATTTCAGAAACTAGGGTGTGAATGCAGCTCTGATTGGGATTTAAAATAGGAATGATGCGGTTGTGGGGTGTCACAGAATACCCTCTATTTCAAACTAGATGACAGCACTGGTCCTCCGGTCCAGAACATCACTGACACAGCAGGGGGAAGAGCGCCCTCTTTAGGGTAGATAACACATTACAGGTCTCACCCGTGCTGGGAAGCTCATGCACCAGTGTGCGTTTTCCTTGGTCAAATGTTAGCATTTACCTGCAATTTAACTGAGAAATTATGTTTGAGAAAATCACAGGATTTTAAAAAAAATTATCATCAGTCCTTTTCAACCCCCCCGAAAAAAGACGTTGTACATGTATCAGTGACCATTAAATACATCAGCTATGACAACACCCTTCACGGCAAGCGCACCTGCAACCCGCTGGTTCTGAGTTCAGTTCTTTAACCCACTTGAGTCAGCCCCCCCCCCCCCCTCGCATCCCAGCAGCGCTCTTACGCGTTAATTCCCTTCCCGTCGGCTGCTCGCCGAAGCGACACACGATGCGGATCCCCATTGTTTTCACACAGAGGTAATAAAAACATCTGCCGTATTACAAGACCCATTTAATCTCTCATTTCACATTCATCTTCTGCCCCAATTTCTTTGTTCGCAAGCAGATAAGATCATTCTTCCCCAGTGATTTTATCACAAATGGCTCTCTGTAACGCCATCCCATCTTTCTTGTCACCGTGAGATTAATAATTTTGTAGGATTAATAGTGCTGGGTTAGGGAAACGAATCCAGTGAGAACAGCTTCATAAGGCATAAATATGATAAAATCTACCTTGCTGTCTTTATCTGTTTTACACACACGCACGCAGACGCGCACACACTCGCATGCTGAAAAGGGGCTGAGTGAGCAAACAAGCCCGGTAATTTACTGTAGCACACCTCCCACTGCGTCGGCTGCAAGGCGAAAAAGCGAATGCATTTTAAATTCAGACTAGCGGGGGTCTCCGTGACCTGCGGTGATCTCCACCAAGGTCGCCACACCGTCATTCAAACACAGAGGCGGGCGGGATGCGCCGTCACCATGGCAACACAGCGGCTTCCCTCGGCGAATGTGGCCTGGCCCTGGACGCGTGCCCGTTGGGGATGGGGGGGGGGGGGGTCCCAGGTTTGAGCGAACGTGCCGTATGACCTCGCGCTGAGCCCCTCTTCGTGACCGGCTTGCGGATGGAGCAGTGAAAGGAACGGAAAATAAAATGACCGGATGATCCATCCGCCGCACTGCCGCTGTTCACAGGTTCTGAAAAGAAGAAGACTGTGGGTACGAGGGTGAAGAGCACTAAGTGCACTATTAGTCCAATCACCCTCAAGACAAAGGGCTGATCGCTCACCCAAGAGCAGTGTGTTTCGGCAGATTTGAGTCACAGAAAAACTCAGCGCCTCTATATTTAATTTAAATGATTAAAACTCAGTCATAGGTCAGGCTGAGAATGGTGTTGTTTACCTGAACCACAGGGCAGAGTGTTTGGGGTTCAGAGGCAAATGACAGCGGCGATTATGGAGGACAGGCTGGTAAACCAGCACCAGGGAGACACTGGTCAGTGTAAGCTGTAGTGGTGGGGGAGAGGGGTCACAGACACCCCCCATTTCACTGCGACCTTCCTCCAAACAAGTCAAAGTGTTACTGCTTCTGCTGCATTAAAGCTCCCTTTTGGTAACCAGCTGATTAGCGGCCGTTCGATTCTAGTTAAAGTGCTTCACACGTACATGCAGGTGGAAATGAAGATTAATCCGACTGCCAAAATGAAAACCGAGACAGCTTGCATTCCATGGAAAGGATGCCTCCCCCCCCCCCAGCATGATTCCTACCACCATCATTCCGAAAGAGCTCAATAAGCCATCCGTTGGGTATGGCGGCCAGGATCCAGGGCCAGGGGTGTCACTGTGACAGATCAGCGGCCCCGAGAGCAGCTCCGTGACAGGAATATCGGCCTCGGGGAAAGCGGGGGGCCGGCGGGCAGGAGCAGGCCACCACCCAGGGTCCGGGGGCCTCTGGAGGGTCATGGCAATAGAGTGACTGATGCCGATTGAGACTACAGAAGCCCAGTCTCTGGGATTATCTGGGCAAAGCCCCCTGTCCCTCCGAGGATATTACAGACAAAGCTGCTTTTCTGAGTCAGTTCAGACCGTCGAGGGTGCTGATATCAATATTCATCAAAGGACAAGAAGAGGGAAATTGCTTTTTTCCCGGCTTGTTCCCTTGACAGAACAGATTGTGAATTCATATTTGTCGTAATATTTGTCCTGTGTAAATGAAGACACACACACAAACATACGCATGCACACACAAACACACGCATGCACACACCTCCAGACACACACGCTCACACCCACACATGGTCACGCACACTATTACAAACCCTGAAAATAAGGAAGCACAGATCTGTCCCCAACGCCCCACACATCAACCACACCCACCACCCCATCCACTCACCCCTGTCTCCACCACGCCCCCCCCCCCAATGATTACAAACTCACAGGAAGGGAGGGGCAATGCAGAGAAGACTGCAATCGCTATTGCATCTGGGTGATTCCCAGATGTCCAACTCAGGATACATTCCCGCCCTCCGTCTGTGCCGCACTCTGTAATCCACAGCAGAAACAGGAGGAAGATAAGACAAATTGGGGGGGGGGAGGGGGTTATTGGAAAGTATCAGCATAATGATACCATGTCTGAGGAGATAAGGGTGAAGAACCTCTCACAAATGGGGGCAGGGCTAATGAGTAACATTAAAATAATTAGGAATGGCTGAAACAGTTCCCTGCTAAACGGCATCCCCCAGGTCCAGAAAGTCTGCAACTGCAATCACGATTACTCAGAAATAAGTACTCCCTCTGACATCACTGTCCAAGCCCATTCCCCTAAAATAGTGTTTCCCAACCCAGTCCTCAGGGACCCTGAACAAAACAATCAACCAATCAAGAACACCAAACAATCAACCAATCAAGAACACCAAACAATCAACCAATCAAGAACACCAAACAATCAACCAATCAAGAACACCAAATACCTGGTGGTGGTATGATGGGAGATGGGAGGAACAGTGTGGGCTATCTAGGGCTCCCAGGGACTGGGCTGAGAAGCCAACTCTGGTGCTCTCTGATTCCAGGGGTGTCCTGATCAGGACCGTCCACCGTGAAGGGAGTGCGGCGCGAATGCTTAAATGCAGAGAGCGGCAGAGAGGCTGAGCTGAGCCCCAATCACCCCAACGGTTACCCCCCCAAGACCGGACACTCGTTTGGAAACGGCGCTGTAGTTAGTTATCTTCACAGGTGCAGACACGGCGACAGCTCGGGAGCACGGCGAACACTACCGGAGTGACACCATTTCACCGTCCGCTTAATAGACACGCCTGATTCTGCTTGCAAACTCTCTGACCTCGTCAATTAGAAACAGGAGCCATCTTGCCCACTGATAAAACGCAAACCCCACAACAGAATAAATGACACGGTTTATCTCGTTCCCTTTTGTCTCGCATTATTGGCGCATTATGCCTCGCCACAGGGAACGCGCTTAAAATCCGAAAGAAGTGGTGAGTTATTTCCACTTACAATTACAATTAACGGAATTTCCAATCCGGCTGAATAATTATGATGCCGGCAGGTTTCGTGGCCAAAGACGGAGGGAGCAAGGTGTTTGGGAACGATAAGTACAGGCATGCATCTCCGCAGTTAGGAAAACAAACTTAAAAGGGACGACAGTGGAGATACTAACAGAAGAAGGGGCTCTAAACCTCCCCCCCCTCCCCACCCCCGGGTTTATTAGCTGAAAGGGTGCATAGACGGCACTTCACAACCCAAACCCGATTAGGCTGGCCAACCTCCGCCGTCTCCCCAGGAGAATGGCGTAATCGACATCGGAATGGATTTTCCTTTCAGAATGCTGATCCGGGTCAGGCCGCACCCCAGCGCTCATCGGGATGCTGACGGCTGCGTGCGCTGACTGCAGACACCAGGAGCTCATACTCCTCTTCCATTGGCTGGCTATCAAGGGGGATTAGAAAGCCAGTGCGATAAGGACCCTCTGTAAACGAGTGGGCCGATGGGAGGAGGACCGGACATCCCAGCAGCACAGTGCGGCAGGGGACACCGATGCAGCCGGTGCAGTTCTGATGGACCGCGCCGCAAGGGTGCTAACGGATTTACCACAGCATGGGGAACACTGGGTATCTTAGAGGCTCTGGGCTGGGCTGGCCCTGGCCCTTCCGCCCACCAAGGAGGCACGGCTCGGCACTCAGTCCGGAATGAGGCACCCCGGCTCCCATGACCTCGTTAGCACCAGAACCGCTGGGCCCCACTTTCTCCGCAGAGATCCTGGCGAGCCCGACGACGACAGAGATGGCGGCCTGGCCCGGTCCACGCGACACCTGCACGCGGCTAATTTAATCCCGTCGGAGCTGATTAAGGCAACCTGGCTCCCCCGTTAATCAGACGGTTCAGGCTGAGGCCACGCATGTGCGTGTCCCTGCACACAGAGAGGAGAATTAATGTCATAATAGAGAATAATTCAGTGCAGGGCCGTGGACATTGGTTCCCGACAATGCTCTCATTATCCCAGACAAAAAACATGGAAGTTCAGTTCAGCTCAGACTTGAAACTCCCCCGTGAAGTAGAGTCTCGAGCTGGATGAGGACCCTTGACAAAATTAATTAGCTAAATCTGCTTGACGAGTTTCACCTTCTAATACAATAATGTGAACGGTCCTCGGTCCGTGGCCCGCGATGATGTCACAGGGAGCGCGGTGGTCCCCCCCCCCAATCTTGCTTACTCCAGAGCACTGAGCATAATGTGAGTCGACCTCCCTTTTCACGGCTGCTCCTTTGTCTGGGTGGAGCATCTTTTAAGCCTGGATACAGCAGGGCCAGCCCAGAGCCTCTAAGATACCCAGAATGCATTGCACAAGGAGTGCTTTTTTCTTTTGGACAAGAAAAATCAAATAATTAAAGAACAAAGTATCAGATAAGGAAACAAAAATTAGAAAAAAATTAGCATGAATGTCAGCGGAAGACAAAAGACAGAGAGGGAGTGAGAGACTGAAGAGGAAGGAAAGATGAATGAACTAAAACAAAAAACAAAAGGGAGGAGGGAGAAGCAGTCCCTTCAGCCACACTACCCTAGGGTGGCCAGCAGAGGGCGGCTCTGGGGAGCAGCCAGTGTTTAAACAACAGGCTCACACAGGAGGCTATTTGCCATGCAGAAGCTCTGCAGCTTGTAGAAACATGATGTACGACGAGGAGCTTTCTTATGTCCTCAGACAAAAAGACAACATAATCAGATCATGTATAACCTGAATACAAAAAATGTGATTTATGTATTACAATGTCCTTGCCAAAAAAATGTGTCAGAAAGTAATAAAGACAGTTGAAATACCGTATTAATGAACATAAATCCGCGATTAGACATCATGACATAACCTCACCGGTTGCGAGACATTTCAGCAAAGTCAGTAACGACGTCAATCAGCTGGAATGTGTTGGCAAGAAGTGTGTTTGTGAAGACAAGGTGAGAATATTAATAAGTAATTATAAAAAAGACAGGAAATGTAGATTTACAAATTAAGATCTCAAACACCATTGAATTTCAGTGAGGCCTTTGACCTTCCCGTATTTATAGGAATTGGACTGTGTTGTTTTACTTAAATTGTTCTTTATTGATTTTAATTCGTATTATTAATGTAGAAACGCCCCAGTTGATTAACAGCAATGGTCTCTGGGTGTTGATTTTGCAGCGTCAGATTATGGTTATATTTTGTATTATGGTTGTTGTTTTGAGGTGGAATATTATCGTTTTGGGTTCTGTTGTGTCTCATATACTGAATACTGTCCTCATATAGGAAGCTCTTGAGGGGGTGTGACTGTGAATTTATCAATTGCAAATTAATCAATGTTATCTTGGCAATCAGCTAGTATTGGCTGATTATATTACTTTTACATAGAAATCGGTGTATGTAATACTGTGTATTGTGTAATTTTGCCTTTTTGTGTAGTTATGCACTCTGCAGTCTGTAATCACAAACAATTTTGTCTGGGATAATATAGCATGAAGTATTCTAATGCTGAAATTGGTGTTTCTTAATAAACAGCCATTCACACTGTCAGAAACACACTGATGAAGGCCTAGTGTGGTATCTTCTGTGCTAAGCCCACGGGGGGGGCACTGATACACAGAACATAAGCCGTATTGGACCCAGTAGTTGTTTATATGGTAATTACTTTTGAACTTGGGTTTGATTCTGAAAACAGCCACAAACCTCATTATAAAAGGGTGTGCACAATTACACAAACAGGTTTTTGATTTTTTTTTTCCCCCCAAAAAAGTTTCTATTTGTTTTTCCACTGGAATTTTGTTAGTTGCAATATCAGAGCAAATGTGGAAAAAGATCTGACATGATTTATCTTGGTTTCATGTCTTACACACAAAAACCTGCCGTTTTGACGGGGTGTGCAGACTTTCCCGGAGAGCGACCTAACTACGATGCTCGTATGCAGAGCGTGTAAATGGCAGCAGTCCAGGACGGATCGCTAACCCTATGGCAGCTCAGGGGACGGAGCCCAAAGCACCTATGAATCAATGTGTCGTGGTCGTGCGGGACTCAGACACCTGCGTATGTGATCTTTTGTCTTTCGGGAAAAACCTTCCATTTCTAGGAAAAGCTGTCCTTCGCCGGTGGGTAGGGGGGAAGCGTCGCCCCTGCACCCACCTTCTTCCACAATATAAATCTCATTAACGAGATTTAAAAGGCTTGAAAATTCGCGCCGGCAATAAACTAAGCCTTAAATGTAAATGTGACAGCAGGCGTAAATCAGGGAAGGGTGTGAAGTTAATAAAGGCTGGAGCAGGGCCTTCATCGCCCGGTTAGAGGGAGCCGCTCGAACCCTGGCCCGCAGGCCTGCCCAGAACTCTCACCATGCCGGCCACCTCGCCTTAGGCCTTGCGACAGGTATGAAGGTTCCCGGAGGCTTCCCGAAATGCTGGGGGGGGCTAAGCCGCCCCCCCCCCCCTCGTCCCACACTAAACAAACCTGCTGAGCACCACGGCAGGTGGTAAAGAAAGCGACCGGGATAATTAAAAGCTGCTCATAAATCAGCCGGTAAGCACCAATCAAGCCGCCTGGGATTGTCTGCTGTCACGGGCGCCGTAAATCAGCGGAGACGCAAAAGCGTGTGACTGCGTGGGGCCTGGCTGGGTCGGGCCTCGCCCTGCTCGCAGACGCCCTGCGACGCGCTCGCGTTTGCATCTGTAAGGGAGAACCTTAGTTGGGCCCTGGGAAACACAGCAGAATGTGGAAGTGATCGCAGCACGGGGAAGGGGGGTGACGGTATCGATCGGCACTGATTAATCAAGGACAATCCGATTCGATAGCGACTGCAGGTGGGGCAGAGTCGGTGAATGAGGGATACAGGCAGCAAGGGAGGGCTGGCAGGGATTCAGAGAACGCCAGGCTGCCCCCCCCCCCACTTCATCAACACTATGACTTCTACCTGCCCCCTCCCACCCTATAAAAACATCCACCACAATCATCTGTCCTGGACTTCTCCTCCTTCTCCTCCTCCTACTCTGTCAGCAGGAGCAACAGAGACGGGATAAATAACTCCTCATTCTGCCTCAGACTGATCTGCTCTCTAAACTCAGGCAGCCCCTAAGAGTCAGAAGCGATGAACTCGGGGGTCATGACCTTTAACCTGCCCGGCTGAAACCCAAAATGAATCCGAACGAGCCTCGAATGATTCGTTTGAGTCAGATGTTTTAACAACCATGCTCTCAATTTGAGAATTCCTTGCATCACAGTTCTAGTCCACAGCGGCGTACCCTAACACCTTGGTGGTGCTGCGATCATCACTGTAGAGACCAGGTCTGTGGGCTAAGCCCCAGATGTCTAACAATCTGAGCAGCGCCCTGCCCGTTAAAAAGAAAACAGGAAAGGACTCCACACAGGTGGGAATCAGGAGGTCAAATTACCCCATAAAACGGGGGACACTGCCAGCAAAGATGACCCCAGGTCCTGTCAGAACACAGGATATTTACCGAAATAAAACCCTGAAGTGATATGGACTAAGCAGGCCACCCCCCCGACTCCTCCCAGGGCCCAAGGCGTCCGGGCGGCCACTCCGCGCTCCAGGTTCTAAATTGTGCCGCTGTTATATTTACACGCTCGCGGAGGAGTTCATTACCACCGCGGCGAGCCAATCGCTCCGCGTAAGTGCGGCGGCTTAAGCCCAGAAAAAAGGGGCTTCCCCTAGAAATCAATAAGGCCGTAAAGGCTGGGGGCCTAAATCTGGGCACCTTGTACTCTTAGATAAAGCGGCACGTAAAACACAAAGGCTCTGCAGGTTTATAGGCTGCGTTTCCAGCGGCCGGCCTCCATTCTAAACAATAATGACTTTTTAATGCGGGGCTATGATTACATTGTCATGGTGAAATACGACGAGGCCTGACTGCTTTGGAAATGAGGGGCCGGTGTGAATTACTACAAGCGTGCGGCTCTCGCAGCAGGGCCAGCTGAAGCAATCTTCATAAATTCAAATCTAATCTTAACGGTCCTGGCAGCCTCCACCTGTTGGAGTTGCTATGTGTGTGTGTGTGTGTGTCTGCACACGGCCCTTACGTAGGCGCTGTTTCTCCTAAGGAGCGCGAGTACGTATATCCGCAGTGGCTGCCTCATTGACAATAATTCGCCAGGAGAGTGAGTGCCCCGGTGCATGCTGGGATACGGGCACTGCCAAAAACTCTCAGACGGGGGCTGTCGAAGGATCAGGCTCTGGGGTTGAAGGTGACCATGGTGGTGTGTCCCACATATCAGACCATGGAGAGAGGAGCCGGCCTGAAGCTGTGGGGAGACCTTCAGCATGGCCATCTGCAACACACTCGGGGTCACTAATTGCAAGCGGCCTCCTCGTCATGCTCTGTTTTGTTCCCGCTCTGATCCAGGGGTGATGCCCAGAGGCTGGGAGAAGGAAGATAATCAGCATTAATCAGCCCTAAATGATCGACCCCCACTGGAATAACTGGGGTTTTCATCGCTCTCAGCCGGCGAGTGTGAGCCCCTAAACGTTAACCTGAGCACTGAATTCCTCGGGATTCATCTCTGGAAATCAGCTCTAACTTGGCTCAATGCTGCACCCCCATCCCACAGCACAGAGTGGCAGCATTTTCCTGGGGGTCAGGCAAACGGGTTTTTAATGAAAAAGGAGCAAGATTCAGCTGCCGTAAATCAGGAAAGAGATGGTTGCCCCCCCCACCTCCCCCCCCGAAGCGTTGGTGCCTTCAGACTAGGCCAGTTCATCTGGCTATTAGGCTGAGAGTACAAGAGAGAAGAATCAGAATCAGTCTCCAAAGGGCAATCGGATCGAGAGGGAGAGCCGTTCTGGCTGAGGGGCACTGCCGAAAGGCTGGAAGATTCTGGAATGCAGTGCAGCACCTGGACCTTTTGGGGCAGACTTACACAGGCCGCGGAGATAATAAAGTCAGGCCTCCCTCACCTCCAACAGCTCTCAGAAAGTGTCCAGCGGCACTTGTTAAAGCTTTAAACTGGAAGAGAAGAAACACACACTGGGATCTCAACCAATCAATACAGAGAGTCTGGACTGACCGTGAACTGCAAGTTATTTAGTGAGGAAGCAGTTTGATCAAGACAACATCAGCAAAACCACAATGATATTCCACCTAGGCTTGGAAAAAATGCATAATTAAATTCCAGCAATTGTAAGAGGGCAAAGGTCTGTCATGTAGTGTGTAGACAGCGTTTTATGGCACATTACGTTCTCCCTGATTTCTGAGCAGACCAGTGCGTCACGCTCAGCTAAACCGAGATGCTATCTCAACAGTACCCCCCCAGAAAAAGGTGTGCACCCCATACATTAACCTTTAAAGGGTGTGTGTGTGTGTGTGTGTGTGTGTCGCGGCGGGGGGGGGGTTATTTGGTGCACTTAGAGAGGAGAGCCGAAAGAGTGCTAATCGCTGTGCGCGTGACGGGTCACCAGCGCAGATGCGGGCAGCGCCTTGCACAGAAATGTGATGATGAATTATTCAGCGAGCTGTGCGCGGGGCGCGGTGCAACGCGTCGGCAGCGCAGAGCCTCCACATGCACACAGACATCATTAAACGCGTGTCAGAGCCAGCAGCTCAGGCGGGCGACACCATCAAAGGCCACAGCTCCATGCAGCCGGGTCGATAGCGTTCACACCCACACCGAAGCCAGCGAGTGGAAAATTTGCCTTTACATAAAGAGAGGGGGAGGGCGGTGGGAATAAGCAGCTTTTAGGCACCGCTGACGGTCACGCTGTCGAGCACTGTCCCCCACGCCCCGCTGACTGACACCGTGAAAGGTCAAAGGCCCCTGCCGGATGCCCCCACGGGCCTGCCCCCCACCCCACCCAGATCTTCCGCTCGATTTTCCCGGGTAAAATGCACAGAGGTGAAAATTAACATTTCATTTACGCCTTATGGGTGGAAATGTGTCGGGGAGGGGACTAGAGGGGACTAGAGTGCGAAACATAAGAGAAGATAAGAAAAAGGGTTAGTGAGGCCTACACACAGCACCCAGCGTGAAGCAGGCCACACTCCGCCCTGTCCTCTGTGTGAGTGTTTATGAGGCGATAAGCCTCCATCTGCAGGCCTGCATCTGCTGCGCATCTCTTATTACTGATTCCTCAGGCGGCACCGAATCTGGACTCTGTCCAGCGCCGAGCTCCTGCTGAACGCCAATGCGCACCGACCCCAGTAACTGAGGCCGTTGCCATGGCGCCAAGGGACCGCCCCTTCCCTAGGGCGCTCTTACACCCCGCAAACTTTATTACACATATTCAGCAGCAGCCTATCTGGGGGATGCTAATGGGGGGGGGGGGGGCAGAGGGGAGAGGGACCATACAGTCTTCATAGAATAAAAAAAGCACATTTTCCGGCGGGACGACACAAACGCTAGCGCGAAACGGCATTCGCGATCGCACTCGTGCCGTCTCGTTAAGTTAATTAGGAGAGGCGTGGGCTGTTTGTATAATATGCGAACGTGTTCATGCTTCAGGGTGGCATGTGGCTGAGAAAACTGGATCAGGGAGACTGACGTTAGTCTCCTTCCCTTTGAAGAACACCGTTAATGGATATTTCTATATTTAAAGATAAACCATCTATCTACCTTGATAAAGAGCTGGCACTAAAAAACAAATGACGATAACCTGAGGGAAAACTTATTAGGACGGAAGAATATCTGTATACTTGTAGTATAACAATAGTGAACAAAAAGACATAAAGGTTTGCAGCTAAACTCTTAGGTGACTCATGCTGTTTATGTACTTATATCTTATCAGCCAGCGTGGGGCAGCGCTGAGCGCAACTGTGTTATTGAATTGACCAGGGCTCTAAGCTCACAGACGGCTTCCCGGCTCGTTATCCCGGCCACACATCCCACAGGAAGCTCTCTGTTTTTCATTAGGGCTCAGATTCAGGGCAGCAGGATAATCAAACAGGCTGTTTAAGGTGCTTGGCGACCGTACAGAGCAGGCTGCATTATTAATGCAAGGCCATTAAAGCCGGTCTCGTCCCAAAGACACACCATGCAGAGGAAAGTCTTTGAGAGTCTTGAGGAAATTATTCATTAATACGATTAACTATTTTTAGGGGGTGTTCACTATCTGTTCACTAGCATGGTTCTGGGTTCACTGAGTTCTCCCTTCTACCAAATGATCCAGCTGCCTCTATTTTAGCTGGATTACCTCCTATCATCATTACCAATATTATTCTGATTAACTATATCTCGGTATTGCATTTCCTTATGATGTTTCCTAATTGAACAGATGCGCTTCTTTTGAAGCCCTTTTCTTCTTTAAGTCTCCTCCTGGCATATTTTAATCAGAGGCCCCGTTCCATAACCATCACGCCACCTGCTGGCCAGTATAGATAAGTATATAACGATTCACGGGGCTGGGAAGAGGCCAACGCCCTGGGCTGCATGGCTGCCTCACCCTGATAAATACAAATCATTACAGCGCATCATTCATCACGCTCTCCCTGCCTCCCGCAGCGTGTCTCCCGGCGACAGCGTGTCCAGGACGGAAACGGAAGCAATGCGGATGTAGCACGGCTAAGCTAAAGTGAGGCTAAACAAGCAGAGCGTGAGCGAGAATTAAGGACGGACCTGAGTTCCCACCATCCTGCTGAATACACACCCACACTTACGGCAGTAGAAGCCCCTGTGAGAAGTGAGGTAGAGCCATGAGCTGCATGTGATGTCTGGCCTTGATTCAGACTCATAACAGTCTAAATTATGTCAGGGTGGGGTGCAAAGACAGGTGATGTGTGTGCGTAGGCTGCGGAAGCCCCTCCTCCACAGCCACCGGCAAGCCACCCGTCACAGCGACGGTTGCTAAGGTCACCGCAGCCCTGCACCGGCAGGTTGGGCTTTCGACACGGAAGCACCAAGGAGTGATGCCCCCATAAGGGGGTGGTGCTGAATAATTGAAGGGGTGCTAATTAGAGGCTCCTCCGCTATCGATTGTGCCCTGGAGCTGCAGAAACAAGAAGTGCTGATCTTGAAGTGTGAAAATCCTATTGTGGACCCCCAATAACCCCCCCGGCCACCTAGAGCTGTCGATGCCCAAGCAATTTCTCCATATCTGCTGCCGTTTCGCTTATGCAATCAGGGGTCTTGTCAGGGGACCCTGGGCACCCGCACATCAGCAGGACCCTGAGCAGCATCCCAAAGCTCCCCGTGCCTCTCCAGGAGATGGTAGAGGTCATGCTGTTCTCTGTGTCTCCAAGATGTGCAGCGGTGTGGGTTGCAGGGACCCGTCCGCGGGGACACGGGTGACAGGGACCCGGTGACAGGTGACAGGGACCCATCCTCAAGGTCACAGGTGACAGGGACCCATCCTCAGGGTCACGGGTGACAGGGACCCGTCCGCAGGGTCATTGGTTACAGGGACCCATTTGCAGAGCTGCAGATTGTAGGTTACAGGTGAACCATCTGTATTCTCCTCGCTTGGTCCTACTGAAGATGTGTGTACAATGCCTGGGCACAGAAAGAGGAGCTACCTGAAGAGGCATGACCAACCAGAATGAAAGGAGAAAAAAATGAATGCCAAGCAGCAGGGTCAGCTGGATGGTATTCAGGCACCTCCACAGACACCTTGATATGTCAGTACCAACGAGGACCCTGACATTCCTAAAAGCAAATGTATGGCCCACCTCTACTGGCACCTTTGGCATTGAGTCAATTCCCCAGCAAGTGGGAACGTGGTCGGCTTGAAAATAAATCGGGGTGGAGACCTTTTCCGGGTCTGTAGAGAATCCTCGCCAGCCAGAGTAAACATTTCAGCCGCTGACAGCCAGACTGACAGAACTGGCAGCCAAGGGCTATAACACAATGCCTGCGCTCACAAAGACCGTGACACACTTGTTAAATGTACCTGTGCAGCTACGTACAGCCAACAAAGTCATTGGGAAATTTCCCCCGATGTTCCCACTTCTGCATCGTGCTCGAGCCATGCATGGTGTGGACGGTTCTGGGGCCACTCCTGGGGGGCCCAGGAACAAAGCTAAGCTCACTGTTTCACTCTCAATTCATCATGTAAAAAGCCACTGAAAACATACACTTTAAAATCAGATCATGGTATCTTGCAGCTGCTCCTTTCTAAATCTCTTCCTCTAATGCTCCTCTGATAGCAAATTTTAGGGCAAATAACTGCAACAACAAAGACAGCTTGAGGGAGAAGGAAGCAAATCAGCTGTTTCTCCAGAGGAATAAAACGATGGCCGTGAGCCGTAGCGATTTCCTGTGGGACCGATGGGGTTTTTTTTTCCCGCGCTGGGGTCTCTGTCCGCCACCCGTCACACGATCAGCTCATTGGGGGGCCGAGCTTCACCGAAACAGCCACTGGCTTCAGCTCGATTCGTGTCTTTGATTCGTATTTCATTACCTAAACAGACGAGGTGCCGCATCTCGATTTGCTGTTTGTTTTCCCTAAAAGGCCCTAAATGTTTCCCAGTCATCTGGCTAGCGGTGTGGTGGCCGCAAAGACGACGGAGAGGTTATAACCGGGAAACCGTCGGCGCCCGAAGACGCCTCCTCTACACGTCGCAGCTCATGAGGAGATACGCAGCTCTCCGGCGCCGCTGCTGCTGCAAAGGCTCCTCTGCATTTTATCAAAGGGATGATGAGCGTGCAGCGGAGCCATGGAGCTCGCTGCGGAAATCGGCACGTGGAAGCCACTTCAGAGAAGGCGCAGCTCGGCAGTGCGAACGGCGCGGTGACGTGCGGCTCATTCAAACCCTTCCGCTGCGCAGCAGGCATACGCCCCCCCCCACGACTCCCGGGGGCCCCTTGAATACTTCTACCCATAGGGAGGAGACAGGCAACACCCGCTGCGACCGACGCAGGGATGAGGATCCTCTTCCTGACCTAATGAATCGTGCAGTAAAGGGGTCCTGATGATGGAGGGGTGGGGGGGGGGACCCCGGTTCTGCTCATCCATTCTGACACGCAGTGACCTCAGCCTCCTCGCATCGGGAGGCTTCGGCGTTTTCACTGGATGTCGCAAAGTCGCACAGGAACTGGAGGATGAGCAGTTTGTCACTGGGGTGTGAGGTTCTGCCTAATTTCGGTCCCGTAGCTGCGGCCGACTTCCCTGTAACCAAGACCCCCAGGATGGACAAGGCCAAAGGCGGTCAGGGATCAGGAAGCGAGGGCCAGTACTCCGGGGAGGACTCTGCTTATCTCCTTATCACAGGTGCCAAACAGACCCTTTCATCCAAACCTCACCTACAGCAGTGATTTAGATTTACTGCTTCCCTCCAGGGCACAACTGCGTTTTCTATGAAAAAGCCGCAGGTGAAACAGGTGCCGGGTTCGAGTGGAACGCGGCAGGGTGCAGTATGTAGGTGTGCCAACCATAACAGCTACAGGAAGCAGCTGTATGCTCTAGGTGGGGGGGAGACAGGGCTTATCATCAACCCAAGGGCTGGGGCCTTGCAACCCACTTCCTAGGTCATGATGATCTTTGGTAAAATCACATGACCTTTCAGTGAAATGACAGCAAGATCCCCCTGTGCAGTACACAGCACACAGAACTGGTTGGAGGCATCTGCTTCTCCATTGGTGGATTAAATGGCAGCAGGGTTTTAAGTGGTGGGTGGGGCTTTAGGAAAAGACCCCGCCCTCTGATGCAACATATCGGATGGTTTCTGAAACTCAGGAAGCAGATATCCTCACAGCTATGTAGGGTCGAAGCTGGAAGGGGGGCGGGGCACGGAGGACTGGGCCTAATCCCCACTAATCCCTCAGATTAAAGGAGAGGCGGAGCCTCCGCCCGCAGTCGCAGGGACCTGGCCGGGCCAGCGAGGTGTGAAATTGAGTGTGAGACAGGCAGCCGCTGCGATGTGGCATTTCAGATGGGCTACAGTGCATGTATAATGCATGAACAAACACACACAACGAATTTTTACAGTTCATAGCCCCGTGGAGCAGCTTTTACGAGTACATTGATGGGTCTGGGGAAGAACAAAGAGCGTGGAAACAATCGACAGCATGCAGACACACACAGTCACGCCTATCCGTTAATTATATGCACATCTAAAGGGTTCTGCGAGCTGCCAATGGATCCGCACACACACAATGATGTATGATGTTATGGTGGAGAGGGAAGGGTCTCCAGAGGGCAGGGGGGCTCAGAGCTGGGCCAGGCTGTGGGGGCCATGGAAGGCTGGGAGGGGAGCTCCCTGGACACCAGGAATCCTGCTCAAACAGCACTCACTCGCACCAGCTGATTAGTGACTGGCCCGAGAGCCCCATAGAGTGAAGGACTCGTAAGGACTGGATATGCTGGCAAGCAGGGACTGTGTGCAAAGGCAGTGGAGGCAAGCAAGGAGGCGCTGTCCTGATCGCCACTATATGGGGGCCCACCACCCAAATGCAGGGGTGTAGCCGCCTCTGCCCCTCCCCCCACTCCGATAACAGGCTGCTGGATTGAATCCTGCAGGCTCCCCCGATGACCACGATGAATTATTGAAGCGAATTTTCACGGGCTGTGGGTCAAGAACGGAAAAAAAAAGAAAAAAGAAAACGATGCGGCGATTAAAAATGTATGTTTCATGAATCCTCTAGTGCTCCGCTAGCGGAGGCCTGGGCAGAGGGGCGCCGCGATTGGATCAACCCACCCGTCAAATTAGACATCAGCTAGGCTCTGCCTGGGATGTTTGTGCAAACACACGCAGGCGTGCATGAGCTGCAGGCATGAAAGCCAACCGACAATCACCTGCATTCTGCAACAGACATCACACCTCCTAGTGGTCTGGCTAAAACCTCGGGATACAAAATCACCCTCGTGATTATAACCCCCATTAGAAAACCATAATTAATTTTTAAAGAGCATTAAAGATTTATACTGTCCCACCATGGAAAAACTTAACTTGGATAACAAAGGTCCCCTGGTGAACACAGGAAGTCCAATATGAGGTAATTATATAGCCTGTAAAAAATCATTAGCTAGCAGTTCTAACAATGAGGATGGTGCTTTCAATTAGCTGCCGCATCATAAAGAGACGTCAGCCTTGTTTTACGGCCTAATTGAGCTTTCATTCTAACGCTTTTATTTATATTTTTCATGGCCAGTCGCCACATTGTGAGGCCTGAAAATGGAGCCTCTCTGTCTGTACTCAGGCAAATTAACATTCCACCCATTGCAGGAATCTTTCACACAAAAAGCACAGAAGAAAGGGATTTACGCCAAAGCTTCTGGACACAAGGCTAGGGCACATGCACACACACTCGCACGCACACACACACACATAAAATTTATGTGTGACCTTTGACCTCTCGAATGGCACCTATATGAACCAATAGGTTATTTCTGCGCCAGGCACGTCCGCCTTTCCAGCCCCCCACCCATCACTCAGCAGCGGGAGGGGGCACTCTGTGCCGTGAGCAGCTCTGCCACTGGGCCCCTCCTTCTCACACAGAAGAGTGCTGTCTGGCCTTGAGTGAGCTGTGTCTTCAGAGAGAGACACATTTGTCCACCTTGTATTCCTGCATGGAGCTACAGCAATTCCCTTAATCCGAGCCCAGCCGGTTCAGCCTGTCCATCAATCTTTGTGGGGGGGGGACTCAAGTTGATGAAAGCACAATGGTAGGCAATCAGGAAACACGGCCCCAATCACACACAATGGCTGAGTCGCCTTCGTCATCATCATCATCATCATCATCATGACCACCATCATGACGGGCCTGGGTGCCCAGCTGGCCCCTGCCAGTGCTGTGCCAGGACATGCCCCTGAGAGGGTGATGGTGGTGAGATGCTGACCAGTCTGTATTAAAGCACATACAGGCACCACCACGTCCCCCATCAGCAGCAGCCACTCATTATGCATGATGACTCCTGGCCCTCCGGCTGCACTGAGACAGCAGGACCCTCCGCAGTGCTGCCCCCCCCCCACAGTCAGGGCCCCTCATGGAAACCAGCACTAACGGCCACATGGGGGACATGGCTCAGTGTAGCACCACCTCATATGTGGGGAAATAAGAGGGGAAGAGTCCCTAAATGGGGGGGGGGCAAAGATGGACCTTCACAGCTACAGGAACAGGCAATAAAAACATAATCAGCTGTGAGGCAGCAGTCCCCCCCCCCCAATTCACACACAGCGCACTTGGCACTTGGTAACTGCACTTGGCGGACCTGTGACTTACTCACGTGCAAATGCTCCATTCACAAAGCAAGATAAAGGGGGTGCAGACTTAAAGGAGCAAAGGCAATAATAAAATATTCCACTAGAGGGAGACAACATTCCTAACTTCCAGATAGACCAAATCTACAAGAGCCTAGAAAGGGACACCTTATCCCTGTGTCTTGTTTGAAACCAGAGGTTTTTGAATTTTATTCTTGTAGGAATTACACAATATCTACAGGGATCTCTTTAATGTATTCATAATAAACATGCAAAGACAGTGAGCACTGATGGACTAAGGATGTTCACCCCCTATAGATGGACAGTGACAAGTAAGTATCTTTTTTTATAATATGCAGGTAAAGAGTGGGACACACACCATCAACACGAGTCTCCCAGCACAGAATGATCAGGTCACACACACAGAGAAATTCAGCAAACTGCACGCTAGATTTGTACAGCTTCATTACTTGGGCTCCAAGGAAGCTTAAAAGCATATCTCATGGTTTAGACAGACTTTCAAACCACAATGTGTCATTGATGGGTTTTTGTGATGGCTGAGGGGGGTCCCGGAGATTCAATTTCAGAGATATTGAAAACAATTTCAGAGGAACAGGTCTGCGGGATGCAAAGGAGGGAGATTACCGCCCCAGCCAACAGCAGATATGAAGTTAAGGCATAAAGCTACCCCCCACAGCCCCCCCCCCACCATGCACACAGCCAGCTCCACATTCAAGCTGCCTTTCTCCTTGCAGTCAATTTCTCCTCTCCGCTGGCGTTGGAGGCGAGTGGGAATGCAGAGCAAGACACACAAAGGGGCAGGACAAGGGGAGCAGAGCATAGGTGGAGTGTTAATGAGCAGGGCAGCCGCGAGCGACGGCGCCCCACGGTGGGGAATAGGCTGCATGGCAGCTGCGATCCTGATGTGTCTCACACATCCCATCCTCAGTCTCAGCGCAAAAGATTTTGGGGAACCGAACAGGAGACAAGCGTCTGGAGGGGACTCGGGGTCAGAGGTCACTGCCGTAATCTACGTCCTGCCTTTGCTGACCCCCCCCCTTATCCCCAACCTGTGTTTCTCCCTACCCATAATTCAATGCTCAATTACTACAAATGACATCATTAATTTGCAGCTACCCACAGGGTGACAGGCGATGCCGTTATATGTCTATGACCGATGAGAAAAATCACCCAAAGATCAGAAGATTGTGCATATGTAGCGATTTCAGACCTATGTTACACACTTCCTTTTCTACTGGGAGGGAAGTTTCATAAGAAGGCCGAAAGACAGACCTACAACGTCAAAAAGATTTTACACTAAGCGGAGTTAATCCAAGAAATCGGTGCATTATAGTGACATAAAGGGTTAAAATAAACAGAGTGCAGATCCAGTGATTCCAGGTGTTACCGATGCAAGCCAGTCCCATTACTGGGGATTAGTTTCCACTGGCCACACCCCTCCCTGCTGGCATACTGAAAACCTGATTCCATTGTTTTACCGGAAACCCGCTTCTGTTTGGAGACAGACTGATAGCATCGCTCGCCATTGACTCCATCAGGCTCCCGTACTGAACGCTGCTAAGCCAGACGGGATTTAATCCCCTCGCTGGGACTCACCGTTCTTTATTCCTCGCGGCGCATTCTGCCGCTCGATTGATCCTGCCGCAGTTGTGCTCATTTGGTTGCCGTGGCAATCTCTGGGGTCCTGAATAGGGAACATTACCGTGATGAGACAGGTAACAAGTTCACATTCTCCATCACTTCGAGCAACAGAGTGAAAAGGCTAGTGAATGGCGGAGCACAAACTACACATAGCAAGCTCACTATTAGCAAACCCAGTGTGGATTCCACGCCTGATTTGTAGCCATGCGATTTATCAGTTATCACCTGTGCCTATGCGGCACAAAACACATTTAACCAACAATCAGCAGCGGTAAACTCATTTGTAGATGGAAGAGAATCTGGTTAATGGACATGATCTTCTTCTTTAAGTAAATAACTGACAGTTGTGACAGCAGTCAGATTAAGGCGAGGCAATACCCCCCCCAGACATCTGTAAATTCAATAACGCCACTCACCGCGAGTTTGTCTTTAGCCCTCATTTGTTTGTGAACATTAGCGGTGCAAACAGGAGCTGGGGCGAGAGCCAATTAGCTTCTGCGGGCTCCTCATAAATCATACAGCAATCACGCGATTGCGGCTAATTAGCGGCTCTCCCATTAGCGGTTGGCACGCCGCTGCCTAAGATGCCCGCGGCCGCGGAGTGACCGGGAGCTTCCTCAGGACCATCGCGGCACCGCAGGGATTGAAGGACGCCCATCCCAGACCGGCCCTCTGGCATCTGCTCCACCGAGCCATGGAATCTGGCACCGCGAGGCGCTCGTGCCCCCCTCCCCTAAATCCCCCCGCTAAACGCCCTTCTATACTGGCACGTGGCTGACCTCCCTCTTCTGCGGCCCGGCTGCTTGTCCTGCGGCTCCGCCTCGACACCTGACAGGCATGATTATGTGCCCACAAGACATCCGTCCTTACAGACCCCGGGATGAACACGCGCAGACACGCCCCCCCCAGACCTCGCCCCCCAATCCCTGAACCAACTCATTTCAACATCCCTCTATCACAATCACCTCATAAATAATGACGATCATACCGTTACTCAGCCTAATAATCATCATCCCACTTTACCCTTTAGTCATTAATGAAGGTACAACAGCAGTGGCCTTCACTGTATCTTTGCCATATCTACATTCCAAAACCATTAAGTTACAACACCCCCCCAATTAAATGAAAATTTTTGAATAAATAATGACTCTGATTTAGCCGATAAATTCAAGTAGCCCTGTCTCTGTTTGCAAGACATTCGAAATATAAAAATGATCATTATTTGATATTACTGTTTTACTGGTTAATGTTTCACATGATTCAGTCGGGCATTCAGGGTTCCTGCAGTTGGAGGTTAAGTAAAAAGGTCAACACGGCAAACGGTGTCAGCCACCAAGTTATAAATGACATTATTTAAACTTATCTCATTCAAAATAATCTCAGGGCTCTCAGCCCCTCGGGGGAACAAAGGGGGGAGAGAGAGCGAGGTCCCTGGCACTGGAGTTGGAGGAGCTGAGCGTCAAAGAGGACGGTGGGGGGGATGAATGGATGGATGGATGGATGAAGTCAGCCGCACCTCATCACTGAGCAGCCGCCATTTGCACCATAAAGACTTTCCTGTTGCCTTTAATGAGAAGAATCTTTTCTGACAAAGAACGAGGGGTTCTTCAATCAAAAGAGAGCCCCCCCAACTCCACCCCCGACCCCCCCCCCCGCTTCCTTTATCTATGATTAATGGAGGTGTCGTACTCTCCTTCTAAATGGCATCTTTTGGCGATAAGCGTCCAGCGCAGGGAGTCTTTACAAACTTTCCGTGGCTCTGCAGGGGAAGGTGTGAGGTTGCACACATGAGGGATTAATTAAAGGCAGGAGGAGAAGAGAGCGCCCCCTAGTGCCCTGTATCTGGATTCTGCCAGAGAGGCGGGGGCGACACGGGGCTGAACCACGTACCTTCACAGGCTCAGGATCCTCTTATTATAATTACTGATATTCATATTTTATTACCTGGTGCTTTTATCCAAAATGTCTTTCTAATCCACCCATTTATTTCCACAGATGGAACCATTCAGTTCAAGGGCATCGCTCAAGGGTAAAACCGCAGGTCTGCCCCAGGGATCAGACTTCCCGGGTATTGGCCCTTTCAGCGTCGTACTGCCTGCCTCCTTGGCTCACCCTCTGAGTGTCAGGGGCCAGGCTGAGCGCCCCCTGCAGGTGACCACTGTGTCCCCTACTTGGAGCTGTATGTGGACAGAGGGACAGACGGCTGCCCCTTACCAGCAGGCTGAGACCTCGCAGTCAGGGTCACTGTCACACAGATGTGACCTCTCCACCTTACACCGCGGCCGACTGCTACCCCGCGCGGTGACACCGGCACAGCTATGCCTCCAATGCCCCCTCTTCCCATAATGCATTTTCCCTGCTCTTAAAGCCACCCAGGGGCCTTTGAGCAGAACACATAGTTACAGGATGTAAACAATATATATATTATTTCTCAGATTACATACTAGAAGCGGGACCAAAAACGACAAGGACATAACAATACATACAGAAAAATCAGCACCAGAAATGCAAGGTGAGAGAGTGTTTCTCCCACACGCGTAATTTAATGCAACAGAGTCTGCACGTGAACTGACATGACTGTAAAACAATAACAAAGCAGCCACAAAGCAGCAAGACGACTGAGGCAGCACAGCTGCAGCGAATCACAGCCACGCAGCTCCAGCGCGTCACTAGGCTGCCCGGCAAAAGTGCAAAAATGACCAGCGGGATGGCATGCGTCGGACACCTCACCGAACGCGGTTCGTCACAGCTCGCCGCTCTGTCGCAATAGGTCTCTGCAGAACAAAGATGGCACCCCACTGGTGCAGTCTCCTAGGCTGAAGTTCAGATGGTCCTCGCATGGAGGAGAGCGGGGGGGGGGGGGGGAGGCAGGGGCACCTTACAGTTGGCCTTAGGGCACACAAGAGCGGGGAAGCACTGCATCATGTGTGATACAAACCAGGGGACGGTGGATGCAGAGGCCTGGGCTGCTCCTGAGGCCCTCAGCACAGATGACCCCCCCCTCACACACCCCCCCCCATGATCAGGCTGATCGCGGACGTGTAGCGGGAGAGCGGAGACACCCGGCTGGCCGCTTTATAAAGCAGACAAAGAGCTGCTGCGATCCATCAGACGCTAAGCTTCCCCATCCTTTGGGGAACAAAGTGACACAGATACAGGCACTAATCTGGGATTATGGAGTATGATACAATAGGTGCTACACAGTCATGGGGAAAAGGCAAAATCTCTCTGATAGCTTAGAGCCCGGAGTCTCGGCGCAGTCCCTCCGCCTTGGTCCGGGCGCGGTGATCCCAAACAAAGCACCGAGGGGAGAATCGGAGGGGAGAGGGGAGAAGGAGGACAATGGGACTAAAAGGAGGACACCCAACAGCAGGGCGGACAGAATGCTGGAAAAACGTCCGGAAAAGAGGTCGCCCTACTTCAGGAGGAGGTACCGGGTCTCCTCAGGACCAGACAGCAACAGCATTGTGAGCCACAGGCAGAATGAGAGCAGACCACTGATCCCCCCCCTAAGAAGGCTGTGGTGACTGAGCCTCCAGCATCCGAACAGACCTCTGACACCTCACAGCGCCCCCTGTAGGCCGCCGGTTAGGTATTCCTGTTAGCAGCACCCCCTGGGACACAGTCCGTAGATATTTCAACAATAGGCAGCACTCATTATAAGGTGAGTGCCGGGATCTCCTGTCTCCTTCCTAACGCTCAATTCATTTTCAGCGTTTAGCAGGCCCTTCTCTGGGCGTCTCCCAAGGCCTGTGCTCGCCCTGGTCACACACAGCATGGAAGCTGACAAGGAGGGGGGGAAGCATTCTTTTTGTAGGACCAACAACGGTTAAGGAGCCTTATCTATTCATACAGGCAGAGAGCTGCAGCCCCCGACTCCTCGAACCACATAGGAGCAGAGAGTAAGAGGAGAGGCTTCTGGAAGCTGATTTAAACGAGCAGGGCGGCAGACGTCAGACTTTCACAACAAAGCTTCAGTGAAAAGAAAAATTGTTAATTGTTCTGGATCTGATTCATATTTAATTTCCATTTCAAAACGGGGACAGACATCTGGAGCTCGTGTTCTAAAGGTGAGTAAATACCACTGAAAAACGGCCTGTTGAATTATTGATGCCCCTTCCCCCAGCCCCCCCACTGTGGGCTAATTAATTTCTAGCCGCACTTCAAAGGCCGCGCAGCGCCGCGTTCTGAGGGTCTCCTCGTGAGCGGAGCGCCGTTCCCCACGAGCCGCGGCACCTGTGCGAGGCTGGCGCCTTTATCTGCGTGGGCCAGACGCGCGCCGCTCCTGCGACGGAGCCTAATCCGCTTAACTTTACAGCAAGCGGGACTCAAACACACAAATGTAGGGGCGGCCGGGACTCGCGGACCAGCATTCGGCTGCCCTCTTCCCCTGCACCGTGGGCTGGAGCAGCTGACAGTGAGACTCAGGATCCCCTTTTTGCTTCTTTGTGTGTATATGTGTGTGGGGGGGGGATTGTGTTTGATCTAGGCCAGGATCATCATCCCTGGCTCTTTCTGTCCCCCTTCCCCCCACTGGGGATGCAGAGGTACAGCAGAGAAGTCTGGGAAGTGTCTTCTGCTGCTGCTGGAGTGACGATCACCGTGAAGCTTCACCATCCTCCTTCATCCTTCCACGGGCCTCCAGCAGACCGTCAGCCTCAATAAGGGAAGACCCTCGCCCTTGACCCTCTTTTGACCTTCTTGGAAGCAGGGCAAAGGAATCCTGGCGTGGATCTCCTCATGGGGGGGGGGGGGGGTGCATGCTGGCGTGGGGAGGGTCTTGGGGAGACTCCGACGGCTAGAGAGGAAACAAACAGTTGGCGGCTAAATGTTTAGGGAAAGACTCACGTCCCACTGGCCGGCGCTGTCCAAGTGTACTGAGGGTGCAGAGCCAATGGGGAGTGAGGAGGCTCAGAAGTGGGGGGGGGCGTCCAACTTTACCCACCCCATCCCATTCTGTAACAACAGCAAGTCTCACCTGTGTGAATGTCTGT
Source organism: Paramormyrops kingsleyae (assembly GCF_048594095.1). Classification (NCBI taxonomy): domain Eukaryota; kingdom Metazoa; phylum Chordata; class Actinopteri; order Osteoglossiformes; family Mormyridae; genus Paramormyrops; species Paramormyrops kingsleyae. The sequence continues at coordinate 7,077,141 of NC_132810.1, forward strand.
GTATATATACCTCACACGGCCTCATTCGTCCAGCAGAAATAACAGAAGAAAGGTGAGTTTTCCATCTGAGTGACCTGGACGCAGAGTGATTATGGCACACAGGGAAGATATGAATGTGTGTGCGTGCGCATGGGGGGGGGGGGGGGTTTCACCGCCTGTTAATATAGATACTCATCTGCAGGTGAAAGGCCGACCCCTCTGTAATCACGGCTGGCCGTCTCCTCCAGCTTGGCCCAGAAGCTGCTTCAATGGATGTGACTGGAGGTCAGAAGTTGTGCGTTCAGAGGAGCACCCACCCCCCCCCCCCTCCTAGCCGAGCATCATGCACAGCATCGATAAGCCTGCACCTGCCACCCCCCACCAAGCCACACAAAGAGCCCCCCCCAGCACACTACTTACCATCCACATCCCTACCCCTAAATCCAACCTTTTTCAGGATTTTCTGTAATGGGGCGGACACTCTGGACTGGGGGGGGGGGCGCTCTACCCCTACAGCCCATTACACACGGCTGCAAATCAACCGGAATTAAACACACCAGATGCAGCTGAGCGCAAACACACACACACACACACACACACACACACACTCACACACACACACACACACACACACACACACACACAGGCATCACCCAAATCCTAACTGGGATAGCCCTACCCAGCCATAATATTAATCATAACTAATCAAAGAAAATGCAAGACATTTTTAGTTTTTTGTTTGGAGTCACAGCTTTCTATAAAATTGAGGTTTATATTGTGGCTCAACTGGATGAACCGTAATGACAAACTTTTACTGTCAGTGAGGGAGAGATCAGCACCCCCCCCCCCCCCCCCGCCTACCTCTGTAGATCAGGGGTGTCAGACTGCACAGTTTTTGGTTTACAAGCTAAAAAGCAACAGGCTTTACCACATTGTGGGGACATTTGGTCCCCACGACATGTTAAATATAAACAAACCCCTACACACGCACATACAGAGCTCTCCAGTCATCCCTCCTTTCTGAACATCCCAGCGGGTGAACGCCATCGCAGCTGTGGCCATCCTCTAGCTTGGTGTCTCTCCGATCCACTCCCCTCTCCTCCCAGCTCTGAGTTATACCCAACCCAGTTATACGTACGGCAAGGCGGGCTCTGAAGACGGAGAGGGTACACAGAGACAGTAAACAGGCACCGCGCAGTAAACGTTAACGCAGGATACAAATACAGAAATCCGTAAATAAATAAAGCTTGTGCTGCCTTCTCTGACCCCTGAGAGCTGTGAATAGCAGCAGCTCGTAACAGGTTACTGCTGAGTGGACTTTCCCCGGAACGTTCTGCCGGCCCGCTCACTTTGACAGCTGCCTTAACTCGGGCCGGAGCTCCCACAGTGCCGCTCTTTTAGGGCTTTGTTAATTGGAATAACTAAATCTGCAAATGAGGACCTAATCAAGTCTGATAAATTATGCAAGCTGGGCCGGGGGGGAGGGTGTTTACGCTCCAGCCGAACTAAAAGTAGATGGGGGGGGGGGGTGGGGGAGTAAAAGCAGGCCGGTCCCTGGCACCCTGAGATACACCAGACAGGCACAGCGAAAGCTCCCCCCCATCCCCCTGCCCCCCCATTCTTCCTGCAAGTCTTCTGATCTCAGGTCGTGTACGGCAGGACACACCGCTGCCCCCACCCCCTGGCTGCGACACACCTAAGCGTAATGGACCATGCGGTCACCATCAGACACACAATCAGCCTGTGGAATAAGCCGGACATTAGCATGGGTCGTGGAGCCCATGGAGAAACAGCCCAAATTACTGCCTCCCTATGCAGGTCACACTCTCCTATTACTGAGCATAGTGAGGCTGCCCCCACGCACGGCCTTTGCAGGCTCTGTATGACCTTTGCTGGGTCCATACGCCCTCTGCTGAGTCCACACACCCTTGCAGGCTCTGTACATCATTTGCTGGGCTTGTACGCCCTTTACTGGGCCCGTACGCCCTTTATTGGGCCCGTACGCCCTTTGCAGGGCCCGTATGCCCTTTGCAGGGCCCGTACGCCCAAGCCCAGCAGAATCTGGCTCAACTGGATGAACCGTAATGACAAACTTTTACTGTCAGTGAGGGAGAAATCTCACTGCCCCCGTCCATCTCAGACCCCCCCCCCCCCCGCCTATATCTGTAGATTAGGGGTGTCAGACTGCACAGTTTTTGGTTTACCCTCATTCTTGTGCTAATTACCACACAGCTCTTGAGCTGAATCATTTGTGGGTTAAAGAAAGGGAGAGAACTGAAAGGACTGAAGTTTGACACCCCTGCTGTAGATCATACTCACACATTCCTCTTTGTTGACTGGTACAGCCCCCCCCCCCACCCCCCGAAGAGCCAGGAGTGGCTAAATGGGAAGGTGACAGTGAGTCATGCACCTTGACCTGCCGTGCAGAAGCTGTGCAGAGGCCAATCAGCCCAGTTCATGTTTCGTTCATGCTTCATGACCGGATCTGGCAGACTGGGAATGTTGTGGAATGAGCTCCAGCGGTGAGCATTTTGGCAGGTGAACGCCGAGCTGAGGACAGCACTCGATTCCTGGTTCATTCTCTGCTGAAAACCGTTCAGGAGCCAAACACCGATTAACAAAACACGGTCAGACGGTCACCTACAGCCGTGCTGTCAGACAAAGACACGCAGCGTTTTCGGGAGCTGTGACCGGCTCGCACACGGATTAACACGGGAGCACACGGGCCGAACGTGGGAACACCACGGCAGCACTTATTACATCCAAGCGTGTCAAATCACACGTGTTCTGCCCCCAAAGCAAAACGTTACCTCTGCCACAGATTGGTGACCAACTGAGGCTGAGGCTCCAAAGTATCAAGAGTGAGGGCGACATCCTCGCGACACCAAAAAAATACTGAGGAAGGAGACCCCCCCCCCCCCAAATGGAAGGCAGGAGCGGAAATACATAAACTAAAATAAGGTGTGCAGCGCATTGAGCTGTTCATGGTCTAATTCGATATAAATAGTGAATGAGGCTCTGGCCTTCCAGGGGGTGGGGAGTGGGGGGGGGGGGGCATGGGGCAGGTTTACGAGGTTGCCGTGGCTACATTCTGGGTCTCTAGGGGTAGCGAGAGTGCCTCATTTTCAGGCAGAAGCAGACAGAGGGATAGAAATAATGTAAAACACCATCCCACCACCCCCCTTAGTCACACACAACAATGGATATTCACACATTTAGTGCCTTTTGATTGAGCGAGAAAGACACAAAAAATATATAACATGGCTGAACGAGGACTCAAACAGCTTTGGAGGGACTTCATCAGAACTGTGGGGGGGGGGGGGGGGGGGGAACATAGCATCTCGTAGAGTGACGTCAAAAACATGAAGGGGCCCTGCAATATGGGAACAATGAGACCTGGTGGGTGGGGGGGGGGGATCGAGTTACTGTGACATACTAGCCCCAATCACAAGGTCGTCATGGGCATGCAGGGAGGGAGACCCGCTGCTGGGAGGATAAACATGAGAACTGAGAACATGTAACTTAACCTTATTTACAAAGTCAGCGGCTTTCCTTCAGGACACACAGACCGTGTGCGGTGGCCGAGAAAGGCACCTTGGCCACAAAGCCGTGTGTCTGTGTGTGACAGGGGCTTCTCACTTCACAATCACAATGCAACAAAAATCCACCAAGCAACAGAGACTTTAACCCCCCAGCCCAGTGCTGCCTTTCCAGAAGCTTCCCCAGGAATATAAATGAACCCAATACTTCAGCCCATGGGTCCTGAGGACCCGGGAAGAGGACCACGCGGCCGTCTGTCCAGATCACAGAGAGTCTGCTTAGTTCTGCTTAAAGGTTCCCCCCCCCCTTATCCACACAGCGCTCATTATCACTGCAAGCGGGGGGGCCTTGTGAAGAGAGACCACATCAAAGGCATCGATTCATCCTTCTCTCCTCCCAAGGATCCAGATCGGTTTCCACTCCACGTCGCTGGTGAGATTACCAAGGTGAGAATTTGTCGTCGCTGACTTGCAGAGACCCGCGGCGTGTGATCGCTTGAGTCACCACTGCATGGGAAGGGTGATCAACCAAGCCCAGAGCCGCAGAGAGGGCAGCTAATGGGTGGGATTGGTTCTGAGAAGGTTCTGGGATGCTCCACACCAGGACACGCAGAAATCAAATGCAGAAGACTAGTTGTGGAGAAATGTCTGTCGGGAGTGGCATCAAGTACGAAATCGAATGTTTCATTTTTCAAAAGGGCTAATTAGAACATTTCCCTGAGGAAATGAAAATGACTGAATGAATGATTAGGAACCAAAAAGATGCTGGGGCCTACAAACCCATTGTACAGTACCCTCGACACCTCTAACCTTATGCCTGCAACAAACTGCTTCAGAAGACATCCAGCTCTATGCACTGTGGGTAAACGTAACAGCCTGGACACTGCTTTAGAGAAAACAAGGACACATCATGATGTAATCAAGGGGTTTCTGAGCGGTGCCATGCTGGAAAACAGCCCTACAGAAATCGCTCTCAGAAAAAGAGGCGATATGCAAGATCTGAAGTACATCTCCATCCTGAAGCAGCGACAAAAAGGTCTTTGATCGCAGCTTCTTCGCCTCAAATTGTTTATTACAGAGTTCGCCGCGGCTGTCATCAAACACACCAGCCGTTTTGCATCTCCCGCGGCAGATTGCCACGTCACGGCTTATTTCAAAATAGACAAGAACCTCTTGCGAGGCAATCTGCTAACCAGTGCTCAACTAAAACATACACAGACAGTGCTACACAGCTCTTCCAAGTCTATGCTATTATTTGGAATGGAGGCAGCCAATCATATAACCCAGTCTTGCAGCTTGAGAACGCAAGAGCGAGAAATACCACAGAGAAAAGCTCAATAACTGAAATTCTCCACCTTGATCAATGACAATAAAAGGAGTCCGTTAGAGTCTGTGGACAAGCCAAAATGAGGCTCCTACTCACTGGGGGTTCTGAAGACATGGGAGACCCAGCAGAACTCTTTAAAGAACCCGTTAAAGTCTACGGACAAGTCAAACTGAAGCTCCTTCTCACTGGGGGCTATGGAGGCAGAGGAGACCCAGCAGAACCCTTTCATCTGCTGCAGTATAACTCATCTCAACCTTGTGTTCCTGCTACTGCGCCTGGGTGTGTCTCAGGGGATGTTTCTTCTGTGGGTTGAGGGCCCATAGTTGCTGGGTCTCTTGCTGAAGAAACCCAATGGAAACACCAATAAAGGGAACCCAGGTAGCTCAGAGCTCTCAGACGGGTCTTTCCGCCTCAGCCAGAGCTGTAATTACACACCCATGAATTATTTGGGATCGCTGTCCCTTAGCGTCCAGTCGAACCCCAACCATAATCCTCAGAGTATCCGAGCGGCTTGATCACAGCCTACTCCACTAGCGATTGTGAGTCTCTCGGCTCCCCGAGACGACGTGCCATTACCCAGCCCACCTGGCTATCCTCTCGTACCCCGCTGCAGCCTTTGATTACACTCGCACCCGCGGCCTCCCCACAGAAATGGCCACATCACAAGCGTCCATCCGTGCATCGTGCGCGATCTGTCCCCAGGGCCTCAGGCTCAGAGGGGGTCGTTTGTGCGATGAATGTGCCGCTGCACACCGGCCCCCCCCCCCACGGCGAACCGTACCTCTCCTCACGCCCGTTATGCAGCCTCCATAAATTACCGCTTCCGTTTATGGTGCCGGCAGGGCGGCCAGACTTGTTGGTTCATTATAGCCCAATTCCCATCTGCGTTTTCATTACCCCGAGCCGGCGAACGCACGGCCTGAGGTGGGCGATTCATATGTTACCCATGGAGGAGCAGAGTGCCCTCCACACACACACACACACACACATGCAGAGCGAGAGAGGCATCCTCAAACATCCACAGCAGAGCAAGCAGAGTGAGCACTTGAGGCTCAATACGCCCAGCGCCCGATAATTACGGCCAAGGAAAGGCAGTGCTTTCATGTGAACAAAGAGGAACCGCATGTTTAGGGGGAGGCCTGCTCTGTGTGTGCCATGGACCTCGTATGAAAGACTGAACCCCCCCCCCCAAGGGGTGTGTATGGAAGTCAGCATGGATTGATGGCAGCCTCGTTCGAGGGCATTAGAGAGCTCTGATGAGACGGTCCTGAGCGTCTGCTTAATCAGCCCAGACAAAGACAAAGGGAGCGCCTCGATTTCCAATTCCGTTCACGTGAGCTAAAGGGTAGGCGAGGCGAATCACTGCTCTGGCTAAATCACCTTTTCTGAGAGCTCTCAGGTGGTGCTTCGAAAAAAGGTAATTTTTTAGGTAATTTGCAAGCTGACACATGATTGGCCAGTGCCGCTCAGACAAAACCCCCCACCCTGCTCGTGCACCTGATGCTTTTCGGGAAGCTGTCCTTCGCAGCTGAACCTGTGAGGAGGCTCCTTATCATGCCGTCCCTAATTGGCTCGCCTGTATCATGGCATGGGGCAGGTTCGTGAAAGACCCCCTGATTCCTGCTGGGTATTGATGCTTTCATGCCCACGCCATGTCCAATTAACGAGGCGCGCGTGGTAACGGCTCCTAGTGGGCCACTGACATTCTGCAGCAAGGTGCTCAGTACCGCATTCTCTGAACAGTCGGGGAAGAATCACAGTCAGGACGTGTTTACAGGGGGATCTGGGAGGTGCCTGAATAGTCTCAGGTGTGGTGGTATTGATTTGCCATTTGTATTTCTGAGGTAGGTACATCTGCGGAGGCACAAGTGACATTTTGGTAAGGAAACGTCGATATCGCAGGAGCAGAACACAAAAGGCAATGAAACAGCAACCAGAGCGGCTGTGGGAAAAACGCCGAAACTTTAAGTTTGCGGCTTTCAATTCGGCAGGATTCTGTGCATTAGGGGAAGGATAAAGCGCTTAGTCTGAGAGCCTGTCAGTGTGAGGAGATGGTGAGGAGGGGGTTTCCATGGCTCTGACGAGGCTGCAGTCTCAGTTTGGGGAAAGCGTGTAGAATCATGACTGTGTCACTCGGCGTGTAGCTTCTGTGAAGGTCATGGGGCTTCCCAAAAATGCTGAGGACGACAAATGCCGCGATCTCTAGACAAGTGCCATGATGCCACGTGTACTGTCACTCCCTCTATGGGCAGGTCAAGGCGACTCTCCCGCTTGCCTCACCTCCCCCGCACCTCTCCCCCCAAGCAGACGTAAAAAGTGACATTTATTAATTCGTGTTTAAAGTTCACAAATGTAATTATGAAAGAGCAAAGATCCCTGAGCATTAGTCTTGATTCTGATTTATGGCTGTGCGTTTGCTGAAGAGAGTCTCCATCTGGAGACATAAAAGCACCATTGTGTTTGAGCTAAATCATTTAGGCAATAAATCTGATTAAGGGAAACAGTGGACAGGGACTGAGCTCACACTCTGCACTGCACACGCACTGCAGAGCCCTACCGGCCCGTTACCCCACGGGCCCGTTTCTCAGGACCGGGCCATCTATCTTGGACTATCTAGGATCAAAGTCATTCCTCTTGGACCCAAAAACTGCAACAGTGGCTGATCGATCTTCCTAAGGAGCTGCTTCCAAATCTTGTGTAGTTAAGGGAAGGAGTGTCCAAAGTACCATGGCAGCCCAGTCCACGTCTGAAGGCATCACCACATCACGAGCATAAGCTCATATGCAGTTTAGACCCTAACCCTCCATTCTGCAGTGTTAATCCTGTTATTGTTCAGCAATTATGTAGACACTTGCAGGGGACTCACTGAAATTGAATTGGCACAAATGACTGATTAATTATTTCCATAAACTAAGGGCATCAATGTGAAGGCCTTAGCGAAGCAGCGTAATTGATGGCTAGAGTCAGATACTGCACAGCACAGCCGGCTGTGATTCAATCACGCCCAGCTTTTCTGCTTACTAAGCCGAGACGTGACGCGAGCTTTCGTGCCCGTGACCTCGTCTCTCTGCCGCTCAGCACGGGTGCCTCTGGATGTGCCGTGTGGCCCACGGAGCGACGGCCCCTCCGGGCACAGGGGAATGCATGATTACTGCTTTTTTTTTACGGGCCGCGGCTCTGATCGCCGGCAGTAGGCTGAACACATTTTCAGTGCCTGACATCACTTGCAGGGGTTCAGGACTAAAAAAGCTGGAATGGGACTTGGCGGGGGGGGGGGGGTAATTTACAGCTTGGGATCGACTGGCTGAGTGTTGAGGCTGGTCGTATTAAACACACTCGTGTGCCTACATGTACATGCCCATGAAGACACTCCCACTCAAATGCACACACACACACACACCTACAGTATAAAGGATGACATCTGAAAGGCAAAGTCTGCCTAGGTATTGTACAGTGAACACTGCAGTCCCAGAAGGGGTGGCTGTACCGGCCCCGCTGACAGGAAAGGTCTCGTACTCCGTAAGGCTGAATTAACTATTCACTGTAGGGATCTCTCGCACAACAAAGATGTTTATTAGAAGAGTCACATCAAATTGGCCTGAGAGAGTGAGAGAGCATGCACACTAATTGCCAGAATGGCTGCTCTGTAGAGCGACTTTCAAATATTTATAAGTTTAAACATGCAAGCCGTTTTGGGCCCTTTGCTTAGGGGAGGGGCGACAGAGGCCAATCATCCCAGTCATTTCCATAGCTTGTGGACTGGATCCCATCAGCAGGGCAGGACGTTTGGGATGAGTGCCGTCACCTCCCAGTGATACAGGAGAGTCTGAGGGACAGAGGACCATGTCATCACGGGGCCCTTGTGACCAAAGAGAGCCACGCCACTGCAAATATGGACGGAGGTTCCTCCATCATCATCTTCCTTGCCGAGCCGATCATATGAAAGGCGTCCTTCATCTCAACCAAGCCTCTGCCCTGCGGTTTTCATCTTGGGATGAAAGAACCCTGCGGATTCCTCGTTCAGCCCCCACCTTCGTCTGCTCGCCGGAGAACTGACGGGAGGCAGAGGACCGCGAGGGCAGGAACTTTTTGAGGTGACCTTATGTGTCAGATGAATATGCAGGGACCGCTCCCGGGAAGGCACCCCGCTCGAGATCTGGAGGGCGCGCTGTGAGAGCTGTTTGCATGCGCTGGGACGGGGGCTGCAAGCCGGCGGAGCAGACGAAGAAAGTCCAGTATTTATACACCTGTTACCTTTCAATAAAGTTTCAAGGACCTTCCATTGAAGGCAGGAGGTGAAGGGGGGGGGGAAAAGGGGACAGATCCTCTGCGGGAGCATCATGGAGGATCGGAAATCCAGCTCTGTGTGATCAGTCTGCAGTGCATAAACGACCGCAGTGCGAGACAGAGAAACGGCTTCTCCAGCCTGCAGAAGAACACGCAACATGACTCCACATGCAGGCTCGCCTATGAGGAAGCCCCTTAATCTCCCCCCACAAAGCAGCACATTACAGTCAATCCATCCAGCTGAAAACCGATCCCTCATTATGCCTCCGGGTATTAATGAAGCATGTCTGACCATCGTATTCATGGGTAGAATGAGTATTCGCTTCCATGACTACCTCACATGCCTCGTGCCCTTTAAAGCACCCCTTCACAGGAGCGCTGTGCCAATGGCAAGCTGATGCCCAAAGAATAATCATCCGCCACGCCGTGACAGTGGTCTCAGACGCGGGAATGCTGAACTCACGCGCAACAGCAGCTTCATCATTGCGTCGTTCTCGCCAATATATATGGATATTAGGGGAAGATTTATGACCAGAATTTGCGGAATGAGGCAACCGTGCAGCAAATTGGTTATGAAATATCGGCACACTGATGAGCCATTACGGTTGGCAGCCGACGGGATGATGAAACGATTCGCGCTGCGCCGAAAGGGCCGCAAACTAATTAGCTGCCTAATGGTGTCTTTATAACCTGGCTGTTTCAAGCAGAGATGGACGCCGGACTGCCGAGGAGCACCGCCCCTCTGCCATGTGACCCCCCCCCCAGCAGCGCCCCCCTTTTCCAGACTTTCGGCGCTCCTAGAGGACCGGCCGCTGGGAACCGGTCAGGCATCATAGTTGCCTATCTCCAAAAAAACAGAAACTTGTACTTTTAGTCCAATTAGAAATGTCTACCAGACAAAGGATCACAGGAGCCCGGTGGGTGTGGGGGGGTTCATAAACAGAAATGGGACACTGCGTTTGCTCAGCTGCTCCTTATCAATCTGCCACTTTGACAGGGGGAGTGGAGCGTCCACCAAGGCAGCCAGTTTTTCTGGATGAGATCTTCTCCTCCTACTCCAGCTGTGATCTGAGAAGGTGCTTCTGGGAAACCACCACATTCCAGGTGGGGGTGCCTTTGTCTCCCCTCTCCGGACGCCACTTCACCACCCGCCATCGGCTCTCCCACCTGAACCCCGAAACTCTCACCAACAGCCACTCGACCTTCCCTGGCATGCTGCCCCCCCCCCAACACCCCACCCCTCCGATCCCACCCCTCACCCACGTGTGCTCCGCATTCCGCAGCCACCATGGGTGATCGATGGTCTTCTTCATTGTTCTGACTTGTTTAGAAAGAGTCAGGACGGACGACCCGCCCCCCCCCCATGGGCTCTGCCAGCGGGGTCTAGCGGTTCTCATGCCCAGCTTATGGAGAGGCTTCAGTTCTCTCCTTTAAGTGCCCATGGACCCCAGGCTCTCATGCTCATTGTGGTCTTGGGCCCTCACACAGGGTGCTGGATGGTTCATCTGCATAACGGTACATTCATGGGAGAGGTTGTGAACAGGACCCCCCTATAATAAACACGCCAAAAGGATCTTCCCCCACACTGCACATGAACCTGGACGGCGCCGATCTACAGTACTCACTGCAGATCGTCTGTGATCAGACTAACTAAAGACTTTTCGCTCCATTCAGAGGAATGGGCACAGAGCACTTTGCCTGTGTCAGCGTAATGAACCTGCGCTGTTCCCCCGCCTGCCCGGCCCCGGTTTGTTCTTCGTGTCAAAGCGGCGGAGGAGATGAGATAATAAACTCTGTGAATGATTAATAGCTGAGCAGGACCACGGTGCTGTCAGTGCTGAAAGTCCTGTGCATTCCGCTTTTCCTCTTAATTGAAGCAGTCGTCGCTGAAGCTCTCTGCCTCTCTCTCTACTGCATTAAAAGGGGGAGGGGGGTCGACACTCAGAAAACACGGTATTATATAGTTATTATCTTTGGAAATCAGATTGGGGGAGGGGTTACAAAAGCAGGCTTCACATGCCGCTGCCGACCTCAGGGCTCGACTCGGGGATGGTAAGAGCGCCCCCTACGGCCGCGGTGGGAGAGCGCGACAGCTGATGGCTCCTCGTCCCATCAGGGGCCACCCAGCACTGCCATTTCTGCAAATAAAGCCCCGCAGGGTTTGCCTTCTGACACAATGCAGCCAGTCTCGGTACCATCGATCAGGGCCCTGGCCCAGCGGCTCCTTAGCGACCGACCTATGGTGTCCAAGGCTCCTCTGCCACAGGCCATTCCCATGTCGGGGGGGTGGGGGGGTGCGGAAATCATATTGACCTGTGGAGCGAGGGCTAATTCGTTTGCATAATCGATCGCTTTCTTATTTCCTGGTCTTTCTGAAAGAATGCTCCTTACGAGAGGGGGATTGAATTGTTGGGGGAGGGGGGTCAGGCTCTGCAAGTCTCCTCACTCTGGGTCAGTCAGACACAGGCACACACTGTGACACCCCCAGGGCCCATGACAATGGATTGGGTGCTGCACGCTGCTCTGGGGACGCCAGCACACTGAATGAAAGGGGCCGTCTTTGGCCATATATATTTGCCACTTGTTGGTGCAGTGCCAGCTCTTAGCCAATGAGGAGTCCAGCACAGCCAGTGAGAAGATCCTAGTGCAGCACAGAATGCAGTGCCGGTCCCAAATGGAGGCAGCATGGGGAGGAGGGCTGGTGGGACACACACTGGAGTCCTGTGCAGGATGGACCCCCCCTGGACTGACTCCTGACATGTGATCAGAACTGACAGCCCCTGTGCGAAATTCATCCCCAAAGATTAAAAAAGCAATTCTGGTTGTCCATTGAGCTGGTGGGGGGAGGGGTGTGAAGGTGTGACACCTCAGAAAAGCATCTGGGGGAGCGGGGGTTTGGGGGGGGGTGTGCATCCTTGAGCCTGTTGTCTTGAACATCTCTGAATAAATCAGGAGGTGGCTGGGGGGGAGGGTGGCGTCAGGTAGTGCTGGTCGTCATTAAGACGTCCCCATAAAATGCCCCACAGCCCATGATTAAACTGTCAGAATATGAAATGGCGAGAGTCAGATGGGGGGGGGGTCTGACAGCCCAGGTCTGCCAGCGGGGGGATGCAGTCTTACGCAATCCTGCTCTGGTGGCACCGTCATCCCTCCGCAGTGACAGAGTCCGTCCTGAAAGTCCGGAAGGTGCCCTGGAGTCCGCAGCCTGTCTGCAATGCCTGACCGCTCCCCCCAGCTCTGTGGCGGCGGCAGGGGGGGGGTGTCGAGTGTGACTGTATAATGTCCCGTTTTGGTTCAGGAGAAGCAGCACCTGGGGCAAAAATGAGAGTCAGCCAGGCCTGAGTGCAGCTGGCCACCTGCACGCTCCAAAGGGTGTGGGGGCGCGACCCACAGTGCAGCTCACCTCACAGGGAACAGCGTACGGGGGGGGGGTAGTCCTGCTCGCTGAGCCCCGTCTCCCTCCATACCGCACAGCCAGAACCCCACACCCTCTGTGCCCCCCCAGCCACTGGTTCTAAACACAAAGCTTCCGCTAAATCACATTCTCATAAACACAGCAGCCTCAGCTCAAAACAAATCAATACAGACCCACATTTCGCTCTCTGTGCTCCACACCGGCAGCTGAATTATTACTGTTGTTTCAGTTTAAATGCATAAAAAATTGGACACGCTGACAACAGGCAGCCAGCTAACATAAATAACTGAGGCATCTTCCCCACTGCCCCGCCTCGCCAGGCAGACTAGGGTATGTGGCAATGGGGGGGGGAGACCCCCCCCGCCCAAAAAACAGTGCTGTAAAAAACCCGGCATTATATAAGGCGAAAAGCAGAGCTCTCCATCAGCGCCACGACGGCAGACATTGCCCACGCCGCTCAGCGGCTCTAATGGGCTCGCCTCATCGGGAAATTGGATTTTTACGATTCCATCCCTGACCGAATGGCTCTGTAGTGCAGCGGCCTGGGATGGCATGTTGCAGTGCCTCCCTGTCGTCCTCAGTATGCCCCCCGGTGACCTTTCCCAAATCCTTCACCGTGATTCAGAGCCAGGGCCGGGGGCCATGTGTCACTCTGGGGTTTATCCTTCACCCCGATGGGAAACAGCCCTGAAGGGGCCACGCTGGCTGCAGAGCCCCTCCGCGGCCTCACAGAGCGCACTGGGCAGCCTGGCCTCAGTGCACAGGGACACAAATAGCCCCCACTGCCGCCCCCACAGGGGTCCCAGTGCCCTTTTCACAGCCGCTACTTGTCTGCCAGAGCCCCCGGTAAATCCGCCCTTGTGACACCATTACCTGCTTTTCCCAGCGAAACAGCAAAACATCATTACATGTGAGGGCCGGCGGTCAGAACGCCAGAGCGCCGGCAAAGCGCCCCCCCCCCCCCCCCCAACCCCACTGACAGGTTATTATGTTCTTGAAGGAAGCATTTCATTCGCCTCCTACTGGCCGACGACGGCAGAGCGACGGTCGTGTCTGGGATGATTACGGCGGCGACCCGGTGGCACCTGTCAGGCGGCTGAGGCTGAGCGGCACCATTTCAAAGGCCCGTTAAATAAAGGCGACGCTGCTCCATGTGGATTAAGCGAACGGGAAGGAGGGAGGCAAGGATGCTGCTGGATTCACATTAAAGCAGCTTGTTACCGCAGGCGAAGGGCACCCATGGCAATGTGGGCGGCTGTATCTATGGCTGTGTCCCAATTCAGGGGCTGTGTTCTTCGAAGACTGAATGTGTCACGGCGGCGTGACAAGGCCGTCCCACTTCGGAGGCTCCTTCAAATGCAGCCAGGAAATGTGTCCTTTTACCGTACCGTGAAGAAGGCACCCGGCGGATCCTTCGCAGTCCAACATGTCCCAGGCTTCATGGCACCAATTCTTAGAGAAGCCTCGAAGGATGCAGCTTACTAAGGATACACAGTCTACAACCTTCAAAGGGTGCAGTCCCTGAATTTGGACAGAGCTTGTGTGTGTCTGTGTGTATCTGTGTCAATGAGTGACTGTCTGTGTCTGCCTGAGACTTTCTGTGTCTGCCTGTATCTGCCTGTGCCTGCTTGTGTCTGTCTGTCTGCCTGTGGCACTTCCCTGCAGCTCCACCCCCCACCCCCAACACCCTGCAAACCCCCACCCTGTTCCCCATGGTCCAGAACTTGCTGCTCTCCACGGGCCGCTGCATGACTGAAGCTCTTGGTATGTCAGAAAATGCACGGACGAGAGCAGAGAGGCGACCACGCCCATCGCCCGCTGCCGGGGCCTGCCTTCGCTAATGACAGGTCTGCCATTCCCGCTATTCCCACCTCCTGAACAGGAATGACCAGCACCAGGCTCTGTAATCACAGAACCTCTGACGAATTTACGACCGCCCCCGTCACCCATCCTACAGCTGCAGGAGAAACCGCAGGAAGGCCCAGTTGTCCTGGAGAGGGGCTATCAGCAGGGGGCTTGTGTGGGGGTGGCGTTCTGAGGAGTATGTGGAACCCTAGGACATTCCGGAGCCCTCTATAGCGTGCAAAAAGGGGGCTGAGAACAATAAAAGTTCTTTTTGGTGACATAACTATGGGACATTAACACATAATCAAATGAAACTGGGTCATATTACACAAAGCCTCTGAGATCATCACCCAGACTCACAGGACCTACAGGCTTCTCTGCCACATGAACCAAGGTCAGTGTGGCAAAAAAACACCAACCTTGTGTCCTGGGGAAGAATAAAAACACTCTATAATCTCAGGCTGTTGGAATGAGGTGTGAGCTTTGTGGGATTAGCTAGGGCTTTGGATAAAGGCAACAGGTAAGAATGCTTTAAAAGAGCGTTTCCCAATCCGGTCCATGGGGACCCACAGCTGCTCCACGTTTTTGCTCCCTTTCAGCTCCTTGTCAGATGGTCTACATTTCTGCAAATCGTGAACTGTCTGTGGGTCCCCAAGGACCATATTGGGAAACACTGCTTTGAAAAAAAAAAAAAGCCAAGCTATGTGACACCCCTTAGGGTCACTAGGGGGCGCTGCACTGTGCAGTTCATCCTCTCCGAGCATGCTGAGACAGACCGCGTACGAGGCTCATCTGAGAGATGAAGCTTAAGAGACCCCACAGAAGAATGGTAGAGATGCACATCACGTACAAACCTGCCTTCTCCGCTCCGAGAGGCTCTAGGATCTCTCTGCAGGCTGGTGTGAGAAGCCAGAGCAGAGCTAACTCACGCTACCACTGAGCGACTGCACGCTGCGGAGAGGCTGACCAGGGCCGCGAAGCATGAAGGGAAGGGGCAGCCGGAGCAGTCAGATGTTTAGTGGAATGGAGCAGGTCCCTGGTTCAGGTTTCAGCGTCCTACGAAGGCCCCAGAAACGCAGCAAGCAGTGTTAAGCAGCTGCAACACACACGCGTATCTGCAGTAGCGGTTGCACGACAGTCAACAACGGTTATGTCATGACACTCTGTCGATGTCAACTAATCGCAGATGATGTCATTAATAAACCCACAAGCAACAATCTGTATTGGCAAAACAGGCGGCTTATACGCATATCTTTTACAGGGAACAAAATCAAGTAGAAACAGACTGCAACTCAGCACCAACAATTTATGCAACTGTGACACTTATATGCTGCAAGTTCCATTTAAGTGTGAAAGAAGAAAGACTGAAATGTTGGTATAGCACTTGGGGAGGAAAGCCAAGCTCACAAGCCCGCTCTTCGCTGGCGTATGGTCGGGAACTTTAGTAGTTCCTGGGCACTTTTGTGTGTGTCGCTTTCCCACTGCATAACAGGAACCATGACCTTTATGCTAAATAAGCATGTGTTTTCATACGAGACTACACTGCCACCCCAAGATAATGGAGAATAGACGAGTTGTTTTGTTCATTATTTGTTAGTTACTGGGATGGATTGATCGCGATCAAAACAGGACGGAGGCTTGTATTTATATGACCTGAAACATGTTTATAACTCACCGTTAAATCTGGGCAGCATATCGATCCTTCATTTCCCACAGAAATGATGCAACATTATTCTGCTAATAGACCTAAGCGCTGGCAAGTTTCAACAGTGGCAGCGGTGATATTATATATTATATAGGTAGTAGCACATTGGTTATCGACCAGATTATCTAAAGCAGAAACATGGAGATGCAAGCAAAAATGTATTCATTGATGCATTAAATATAACTGAAGTACAAAAATAAGTCTGCTCAATTTTTGCTCCAATGATTATATCTCAGTTCCCTCACACTTTGTTATGAATCCGGGCAGCTCGGGCGAGAGAACATGGCATGGTGCAGGAACAAAAAGGATGGACGACCCACTTGCGGCTCAAAGAACAAAAACAAACAGGGTTTATTTAACTGAACTAAAAACACAAGAAAGGACTAACAAAAACAAAGGACCACGAGGGGTCAAAAGAAAACAAAGACTACTACAAAACAGGGCAGGTAACATCTAACACAGGGAATACTACTGAAGCACAAACAGAACCTTCACAAACAGAACCTTCACAAACAGAACCTTCACAAACAGAACCTTCACAAACAGAACCTTCACAAACAGAACCTTCACAAACAGAACCTTCACAAACAGAACCTTCACAAACAGAACCTTCACAATCAACCTTCTACCATCAACCGACAATGAACCACTGAGGAACTAAACAGAAGCAGGAACTAAAATACTAAAGGGGTAACGAGACTAACACAGGACAGGTGAGACTAATTAACAAAGACCAGGGAAACAGGGCACAGGTGGAACTAATAAACTCAAAGGAGCAACACAGGGAAACAAAGAACTAACCAAAGACACAGGGAAACAGAAACCAACACTGGGGAATTAAACAGGTAAAGACACAAGCAGGGGCACAAGGAACAAAACAACCAACTACAAAATCAGACAAAAGAACTAAAGAAACTCAAATGAAACACTAGGGAGCAAAATAGAAAAACAGAGGAGGTGGGATTCGAACACAGAACAAGGATCACAAGCAACCACATGCTCAACACATTGAGCCATGTGGTCAGACAGGAAATAGGAGAGAACAAAGACTAACATGAAGAACGGGATGACCAGCAACACCTACTGGTCAAACGGGGAAGGGACACAGAGTGAGACAACAGGGGCTGACCCTGACACACTACCATGTAACTGGTATTCTCATACATGTTGTTAGTGTCATAATCACATGATCAGCAACTAGTCAACGTCAAGGTTAAATAGTCATCGCAGAGCGGTAAAGTTGACTTCTTGACTAGTCTACGGGAGCCTGACCGCCATGTGAACATTAGCAGATGATGAAACCCTCAGACCTCAGAGCGCATCGCGACAGGTTTCATTCGTCGCTGATGCTGTGCTGTCGGAAGGAGTAGCAAAGTGAGAGACACCCAAATAGGTTCTCTGTACACAAAGAAGCCTCATCTCAACCGCCTGTGCCATGATGCGTCTGGAGAATAAACCTCCGCCCTGCGCAGACGTTCTCACACATAGGCGATGGCGGCCACTCAGTTCCGTCTCAGATATAAATGATCTATTCCACACCGATTTATGCGTCTCTCTGGACGGATTATGCAGGACATTGGGAAGGTCGCAGAAGCACTTTTGCCTGTGCGTGTGTGTGTGTAGCAGAGTGACAACACAGAAAGACAAAATGCATGAGCGCCAGCCAACACTCACGATCACACCGAAATCCCCGCACATCGGAAATGTGTCTCTACAGGATATGGGAGCAAAAGATTTCACAAAATGTGTTGTTATATTAAAAATGAGCAAAAAATCTGAAGTGGAGTCATACTACAGGATACGAGACTATACCCTGCTGTTACACCCGAGGGTGAGCTACTTAAAATAAAATATTGCGCAGTGTGAATAGACGGCTGTCCTTTGGGATGAAAGTGTCGGACTCCCCGTTCCCATCTTCACCAGCCAATGAGGTGGTACCCTCCAGCTGTTAATCGCTTGTCACAGGATGACTCAAATTACACAGAAACACCCCCCCTACATTTCCCATCAATCCCAAAGATTCCTGACGCCCCCTACCTCCCCCAAGCCCAACCCAAGGTCACCGACTATGACCTGACAGGACATTATTTTCGGTAAGGCAGCCCAGAGACTCAGATGGCACCGGAACCTGTAGATTGTCCACCGCCCTCGGGGGCATGCAGACACCCATCAGCACCACGCCAGTTCAAAATTTCACATGAAAGATGTTGATCACATGAAAAATGATGATCTGAGCTCAGTTAGCCAGAAGAAAGATTTAACAGACTGAAGTGTGGATCAACCCATAGCTCACTTATAAACTACTTAATTCAAAAAATCGTTTATTCTGAGCAATCCATCACCACAGTATTGTCAGTATATATCCCCATAATGGCAGAGCATGCACTTGATTGGATTTCAAACGGATTGCTTTTAAAACGCCATCCAGAGTCAGTAACGGAAGATTAAGATGCATCAATACCCAACAGACCGCCACATATGACTGACGGGTAAAATGTACAAGAACAAGGACAGAGTCATGTGACATGGAGTGTAGACGTAAGCAACCACAGGCAAGCAGCCTACCCCCCCCCCCCCAATAACTTATGTATACCTAAGGACTCTGTTAGTGAGGGTGGGGGCATCACAATCATGAATGGGATCCTAACGCCATTCGTTAAGCACGTCCCGGCTCATGTGTCAACAGCCTGCCAAAAACACCACGATTATCGCGGCGGAACAGAGAAACAGACACAACTAAGACAACAGAGCTACAGCGACTTCCTGTCTGCACGCTTTGCATTACAGTGAAGCATTGACTCCTTTCACTGCACGTTCACCACCAACACGCACACAAGCGCGGTTGAATACATGTTTAATTTTCACTGCTTGATCGCGGTGGGAGAGGTGAATGAGGTTTGGTCGGGTGAGTGAAATGCCCCCATTTTCAGGTCAGGATCCCGGAAATGTCTGTATCTGGCTCCTGCACAGACCCCGGGAAAACACAGGATGCCGCCACTTAGGGAGAAACAAGAAAATACACATATATGTACAGTATATATAAAAAAAGAGCGGAAATTAAAAACGGGTGTGCATTGAGAATGCACAGATGCAGCGGGTATTAAATGGAGGTGACCTTTAACGGCAGCATATCCTGGCTCCCAGCACACAGCACGGGCGTCTGGACGGCCGGCTGGAGACGCGCCAACCGGAAGCCGAAGCGGGAGATTAACGAAACGCCACGAAGGTCGTCATTTTAACAACGGCGGGCACCTCGATCATTACCGCGGTCTGGTCGTCTCGTTAAGCAGGAGGCCCCCATCCTTAATTATGACCATCCCATAACGATTTTCATCACCATTATAAAAATCAATTACAGTTCTAATTCTGCGGCCTACGTGAAACGGCAAAGCGACTGTTGTCTTTCCCCTCTGAAAAGGCCGGGCAGTGTAATGGTCTTAAAAATGGATAACCTGTTAAGTGAATTTGTTGTGGGACAGTCATCATTCCGATGACAGATTCTGGAAATGCTTCCCAGGGGACACAGGGGGTTATTAATTCTGTGAACTCCAGCAGTGACATACCGTAAAAACAGTCTCTTACAAGGTATTACAATCTTTCACTATTACTGCAGCTATAACCAATGTGACCTCTGTAACCTGAGCGGATCCTACGCCGTGTACCTGCCAGCACACCCACAGTAAAAAGAAATCATCCCCTGTTTTTGGCCATTAGTCATAATCCTTGTAAAACTACACATCGCCCATCTCGAGGATCATTTCCAGGGCAGGAGGTTCTCAGGACCCAAAGAGCCGTCCACCAAATGCCTCAAAATGACATTATATTTACAGAAAGGTGCTCAACCAGCCACCAGTTGTTTCCTCACCAAAGCTGCCTAGAATCCTGGTCAATGTCCTTCAAGTGAGTCCTGGTGGCCCGATAAACCACAACAACACAATCCACAAGGTTTAGGAGACGCCGAGCATAAAGAAACCAGTTGAAACGTTCATCTGTAATGACAGGTGGGGGTGGAGGAACCGAGCCTATAGAGTCTGCAGAGTTGGCTGAGGGCTCTCCCACGTTGACAGGAGAGATCCAGTGACGGCGTGCTGGGGGCACGGCGTGGGCATCCCTCGGCTGACCAGCACACACCATCCAGCTTTGGCTCACAGCACCCCATGCGGTCGGCCATTTCAGTGTCGGTGGAAGGGAGGCCCCCCCTCCCCGCCCCACTAATCACCCGCAACCTTCCCAGCTATCCGCAGTTCTCGACTCCCCCGACACCCTCATCTGGTGGCAAAGACCAGCCCAGTCCTGACTCTACTTCTCTCCTTAAAACTGGTTTAGAGGGGAAGCAAACATAGAACAGGCTGCGTGTAGAAAAGCAGAACGGGATGCAAATTCATCAAGTTCATGGGGAAACCATTAGACACAGCAGCTGTTTACATGGTGACTCTGCGCGACGAGAAGATGAAGCAGCAGCCATATGGGAGAAGAAAGTCACAGACAGAGACCTTCGGGGCTTATTTTGGAGTCTGTCCGTGTGCTTAAATGTCAGTCGTGCATAAACGCCTCCCAATTAGCACCGTGAAGGAGCAGCGGGCACAACGCTGCAGGTCAGGCTGCGTCCGCTAGCAGCTCCCTGAGGTGACAGACAGTGACAGACATGGGGGAACGAGGGGCACGTGAGCCCATCAACGCCAGCTGCTATGGTGGCTTGTGGTGCTGGTCCGCCACGCCAGTCCTGTGCAGCGCACCTCATCCTCGCAGGTAGCCAATGTGACAGAAATGAGTGGAACTACTAACACCAGAACACAGCTGCGTGTTCTCACGTCCCCCAAGTGTGAGGAGGACATCTCCAGCGGAACCCATATGATGCCATGACTGCTGCGCTGTCTTCATTATCATCACTATCATCATCATCAGCACCATAATAATAAGCCCAAATTACTAGCGATTTGCAGCTAATGCAACAAATCATACTGAGCTCTTGCTAAACTGTATCCCGAGGGTCCAGAATCAGTTCAGGGAGCAATTTTCCCTACTGGCTTGGTTAACTGCTAGGCCGACCCGACTCACATCCCGGCATCCCCGACGCCCTGGGAAACTAGAGAGACCATCACAGGTGTAAGGGCTGGAGCAGGATGTTGTAACAGCTTCGAATCTGTGGCAGGGATCAGAAGGGCCACTTGTTAATCTGAAGAGGGCTGAAACCAAATATTATTCCTTACAGTGGCTATGGAGTGCTGGGTGGGGCAGTGGAGCAGTCAGGTCATGTGGGGAGGCGGGTCAAAAAATGCAAATGAGGTCTCTGTGCAGAGGATCCAGAGGCTAATTGTTCCCATTTACATAAAACAATCCCCAAGTCCTCCAGGCACGCGATGGTGAGCTAGTGTGGGGAGAGGCTCAAATCCCAACCCAATTACCACCCACGACAGCACCAGCGAACCGCACCAGTGAACCGCAGACGGGGAAAGGCCAGCACAGGCTCCCAGCATAGGTCCCTTCTGACCCAAATGAATAGCGCCCTCTGGCAGCCAGCCCGGCAGATGCACACCAAAGAGAGGCCACAGGTGTCATCATGGCATTGTGGGTAACGTCCGGTTTGGCACCAATCAGGGCCTTGACAGCGGTCCCACTCGCTCTCCAGATGGGCCTGATTATTGAGTTATGTTTGATTTTTATGATCTAATGAAATCATGCGGACAGATGTGCTTTGGCTGAAGCCGGCCAAGGCCCTGTGGCATACATCTGAAAGAGCAGTCGACACCCCCTGGACGGCCGGCTGCTGCGGCCTCCGACTCCCTGCCTCCGGGATGCTGTAAAACTCTCTCCCTGATAATTAGCCCATCACATCTGTTCACGGCCCCAGGACCTGCCAGTGCTCTAGGGATGCCCCGCTCACATGCGGCCAGCCGCCCGCCTCCTGCGAGCCCCCGCGTCTGCGGGTGGCAGCCAGTAATCATGCCTGTCCCACTAGAGAAACATTTATGAGCCCAAATTGTAATTGTCCTGCTCAAAACTGTGGCTGCTTCCTGTCTGCAGGACAGTTCACGCCGTCCTCAGAAGAGCCTCGACCCAGAGTCGGGAGATGACACTGAAGGAGAGACACCTGGCGTTTCCATAGAAACCGAGGGCACCCTCCTGCCCCCCCACACAAGGTGACCTGGAAGCCGGGCCAGCAGACAGCTTGTTTACGGAGCAGTCGTAAAGGTGTCGGCCCGTCGGCCGGCAAGGCCTCGCTTTGCTTATCTGGGCCCCCCCCCCTAACCGCGCTGCAGTCATCAGGACAAATAAGCAGCGGATACATAAAAGTGTCATCGGTCCTCGCAGCTAGACAGGGTGATGAGTGGGGTCCGGCGCCGGCCAGGGGATAGAGCGCTAACACCCACCGGCCATTCCCATGATTCTCTAGGGCCCAGGCCAGATCAGATAAGGGGCCACGTCTCCCGCACCATCCGCAGATGCATATCCACCCCCCCATGCTCGTGAATCCTATTGTGAGGGAACCAATCTGGCTGTGGGACACAGATAATAACGTCGGGGTAAATGCTTTCTGCTCTGACAGAACAATAGGGCAGCGGCTGTCATCTTAAAAAGGACCCGGCTTGGCTCTGCACCGCGGGTCTCGTCGTTTCGCGGCGGTTTAGCCGTCTCACGTGTGACCTCCTGCGACGCGTCAGTGGGGGGGGCGGGGGGGGGACAGCACCGAAAAATGTGAAGTGTGACAGCCGGGGCGAGCTCTTCCTCCCGCTGCAGAGAAGCTGATCAGAGTGTGGTAAATCGCGCTGACAGTCTATTCACCTGCAGGCTGCATTCCCCGGTGCCTGTCGTTAGCTTCTTCCATGCCGGAATCAAACTCGGCGAAAAACAGCCACCACCAGGAAGGCCAGCTCACGTGGCCCACAGCTATGACCTCAGCGATCATTTCAGCCAATTATTTTACAGGGTTTCCATGCACCTTGTCCCATTTGTATGGAAATGAGTTAGGGGGCGACGCTGAGCTGGAATAAACACGTCACTAATGCCATCGACGGCGATCTAAGCTCGTTAGACTGAGCAAACAAAGCATTAGAAATGAACACCTCGGAGTTTGGCTTCAGCGCAGAACCCCAAACATATGAGAGCCAAAGACAGGGGGCGCCCTGTGGGCCTATTAGCCTCTGAGACTCAACGGTTTTGCATTCAGTGGTCCCGTGTCAGCCGCTTGCTGGCTGAGAATGGCTGCAGATGAGCAGAGGCAATACAGAAGCAGGATGGGCTGAGCTCAGGCTGTAAGACTGGCATGGCTGGACTGGGATGCAGAGAGACATGCAGACAGAGGCTCCATCGCTAGGGCAGAAACACGGAAATTCAGCAAATCAGACAAAGATCTAAGCTTGCCAATTACCTGTCGCCAATCAGAACGGGGCAGTTTCACTGAGAGTGCCATAATCTGCATGCTTAACGCGCAGCAGGAATGAGCACTGATCCAACAGCCACTTCAGGTACAATGGCTTTAATGTAAAAGCCACGTATGGACAAAAAACGAGGGGGCGCTCCGCTCAGAGCCCCCCCTCACATGCTCCAAATTTGCCACCCCTCCCCCCATTTTAGACACAGAGCCATTTTGGGACAATGGATCATTAGAAAGATTTCTGATTCTGCTCTGAAGAAAGCTGCTTAACAAAACAAATATGGCAAAGGGCAGCCTAATAGACTGCTACAGTGTTCTGTGCATAATGACCAAAAAGAGAGTAAACTACCAATCATCTAATCGCAGTTTCATGTTGGATTCGGCTCACCTGCAGCTGGAACATCTAAATCTGCTCAAATCTGCTAAATCTCTCAAGTACAATAACTGAAAAAAATCATTGCAGCTAAAATTCTTAGTATTTTATTACATTTTTCATTACTACAGCTGCCACACTGTGTACCAGGATTGTCGGCAGACAGCCATTTTGAGACTGCATTTCCCAGATGGCATCAGGAGAGGGAAATATCCAGGTGTCTGTCATCCAACATGGAGCAACGTGGATTCTTAGGCACTATCAGGCAAACAGGGAAATAACCAGTTTGAAATATCTTAAACCGCAACTTTTGTGATGTCAAGACAGCACTGTCAGAACTTCTATGTAAAAAATTTCCAGTGGCAGACCTGGTAAGCTCACATGTGAAGATTACAAACTACATACACACATAGCAACCAAGAAATCACAGATCAGGCCGATTTCTCACTTCGCTCCCTTTCCAGTTATGAGGGAGGACTCAGGTAACAGCCAAAGCCCTTTTGCTGTATTATCTCTGAGGGCTTTCCTGTCTGCTGGGACAGGATCACGGCGGATGAAGCGGTACACTCGTCCGCCCCTGAACAGCCAGCCCCGGGGGGGGGGCAGCACCCCGGGCCCATCAGTCACAGGGGCCTGCATGCCGCTCCCCAGCTCCAGCACCATTATTTCTTCGCTGTTGACCTTTCAAACGACACGCCCGCCAGGCTTCGGAAATCGTCCAAATCCACATTCGGAATTTTTTTAAGCTTCTTTCCCCAGAGGGTCGATTTGTTCTTTGACACGACGGCAAACTTACAAGGCCGAACTGAGGAGGGGGTGTGTCAATCAAGCCCCTCCCTCTACCCCCCCCCAGCCTCCCGCCCGAATGCACCCTTCCTGTCCAGCCGGCCGTCACACATGGTGCCAGCACAGGTCCCTGGCCCCCATCAGGGCGGCGGCACGCTGAGTATGACGGGCGCGGCATTATACCCGCCCCTCCCATAGCTGCTGCCAGACTCCGGTAATGGAGTACCTAGGGCTTCTCCTCACATTTATTTTCCAGGGAATTTAATCTCCACAGAAACGCCCAGAGCTAGAAAATGGAAGCGAGTCTCCTTGCTGACAAAGGCTGGGCCTCCTGGCAAATTACAGCCAGAGAAACACCCCCTGCAGCTTCTCCACAGGTAATACCAAAGTCTGGCCGTACCGTGGTGAGGACACATGCACCAGTCAAGAAAAGAGCCACAAGCCCTTAGCGGACTTGGTCGGATTTGTCCCTGTGCAGGTTTAATATCCCTTAATTTACATTGATATTTTAACTGGTCCTGTAGACACCGTCCGCTACACATGAGATACTCTGTGTCTACATCAAGGTCCTCTAAAATGGCACCTTTCAGGTACCGTGTTGGATTCACCTGCCCAGGTTACATTCCACAGTGTCACTGTCTCGTGGCGGCTGCTTCGTTCAGAGGGGAGCTCGGGCTTGTGCACTGCTTACGGGACACACCCTGAACAGCCCCCCCCCTCCATAATGGATGCACGCGTCCTCTGCCTCCCACTCTGCCCTCCCCCCTCCATCTCACAGACTCATTAGCTGGGCCCGTTTTAATCTACATATCTACTGACTCCCCGTGATTGTTCACCCGTCCAGAATTCCCGGCGAGAGCCAGGAGGGCCGGATGACCCCTTGTTTAAATCCCCTGAGGGTCCATTATGTGAACAAGGCCTGGCATGTCGATGGTCAAGGGAGATAAACCTAACTGGGGGGGGGGGGGGGGGGTGCAGACTAACAAAGACCACATGTGGATGCAAATGGCTGTGGCTCCCTCCACAGGAGCAGTGAAAGCCTAGACCCAGAGACAAGGATGCGGCTTTGTCCGGCTCACATGGGACTGTGCGCGGTCCGCAGGTCCCGCTAGTGTTTTACTCTGAAAATGAGACCGACTGATAGCAGAGCAAAATGGGCCCAGACTACGAGATTTCAGCACTGCTGTGAGTGGGGCTGCAGCACGGCTCACGATAACAGAGAGAGACTGAGCGCGCTCACATCGCACCAATCAAAACCACCGCAATTAACTAGGGAAATGCCGCAAGAACGGATCATTTAAAATCATAATAAAAATCATATCGGGAAATTGTTTTGCAGCCTATTCCTTTCAATGAACGTGTGATTTGAATCCTTGCCTCCCTTTTAATTATTCTGCTTGCCGGGGAACGGCAGGAGGATTTGCATAATCAGGCAAATCTGCCTGCCGAATGGAGAGGCACGTACGGCTAAATCAATTAGGCCCCCATTAAGGTGCTCCCAGTTAAATGTAAATCACAAAGAAGGTGTCCTGGGTGTGCAGAATTACCGCCGCCGCCTCCGGCGTCGTGGGGGGTGCCGGCCGGGAGGAGGGGGCGCCTTCCCCGCCACAGGAAGCCCTCCGCCGGCACGCTGAAATGGCTCCCTCTTCACGCTCACCCTGTTAACCCATTTACTGGAAGGATGCACCTGGGGACAATAACGGTGGCATTCGCTAATGAACTTTCTGCGTGGCATGCCGCCATCGGCACTGGTTTACGCTCTCCGGCCCCAGGTCCTGGCCGGCGGACCTCGCAAAGTAAAAGCCGCCATGCCTGGGTACGGGCTCACCAGCCGTCTTTTACTGCCAGAGGAATTAGCAGTAAAAACAAAAATGGAAGAAGCCGACAGCCACAGGTAGGCTGGGTATCAGTCATGAAACTAATAACAGGGATGGGGAGTAGCCAGTCTCCCCCTCCTCTTAGAGAAGGAACCGGAGTCAGTCAAACAGCTCGAACAGCAGCAGTGCTAAAATATCTCAGATCAATGGCACTTGTCATCCCAACCAATCACACGTCTCATCCTTAGTGAGTGACGGAAGTGACTGACCCGCACAGCTCGGAATCGAGGCTGGAAGGGGGTAACGGCACAACGGAAATGAATCAGCCGGTATCCAGCAGCCTGACGGAAGCGAAGCACACAGTACTGGGCTCAGACCCTGCAGGAGGAAAATTCCGCCTATATTCAGGGCAGCAGGCCAGTGTGCCGCCAAATTGGACCGCTAACGACGGATTTTAACGAGCGAAATCGTCACATCGCATTCCCATTTTACCACAAGGAATGAGTTACAGAAGCATTACAACATTATTATGGGATTTGAACCCACAATTCCCTGGGACGGCGCTCGCGGAGGTGGGGGATCTACACGCCGCGCCCGCTCTCGCCTGCGGAGGGAGGGTGATTTGTTGTTTATTGTTCCAGTGTCAGACCTGACTGTACGCATGTGTGTGCGTGTGTGTGGGGAGAGAGAGAGAGAGAGAGACAGTGCGACACGTCCCATCATCAGTCACTGTCCGTCAGCCTCAGTAGGTGTGGCCGCACTGCACCATGTTTCTGGGCAAATGACAACACAAAAAGAGCAGCGCCGCTCCATGACTAATCCTACCCCACCTGCGACTTTCTCTGTCCCCTCCACAGCTAACTCCATCTCACCTGTGGCTAACTCCACCCCACCCACGCTTGGCCCCTCCCCACCCAGGCCTAGCCCCTCCCTGGGGCCTGTGCGTGTTTATCCAAGGTGAATGTGGCTGACAGGCAGCTCTCCATCACTCTGGTAATTATTAGGGAGAGCACCATCCCCCATTACCCTATTCCTCATTACGCCGCACTATTATCCTGCATTTGAAGCAGGAAATACCATTTCTCTCCGGAGAGAATTTGCATAAAATGCTCCATTGAAAAGCACTTTGCTCAAAATCATGGTGACCATCCCACGTTTTTATTTAAAACCAGATAAAAAGCATGTGCAGCCTGACCTGCAGGTGTAGGAAGGTGCTGAAACGTCAGAGTGATTCCTCACCCGTTATTCACGGCACGGATAAACCCCAGCAAGCCTTTGTTTCCATGAAGATGCACCAAGCAAGGGGGGGGGGGGGGTTAATTGCCCTTGAACGCCGACTGACTCGTTTTTAAAGTAAATGGATAAAGGCAGGAATTATTTTGCTAGATCCCTCAGGGGTGCACAAGACCAATGAATGAAGAAGCACAGAGAGGAGAATGACAACCAGTGACACTGGTGTGACACGCATGCAGATGCTGGGGACATGATGGTCGGTCCTTCTGGCCATGCCTGATCTTGTAAGAGGGACCTACAAGCTGGCCAGTGAGGGGACAAACCCGCTTCCTGTAACACTCTGGAGGTTTGTGGGGAAATGAGACAGACCACTGCGTGATTAACAGTCTCACTGGGGCCACTGGGAAACAAGGTATATATGAAAAAGAATATCACTGTTGACAAGAGAAACTCGGCTACACAATGAGCCAACCTGACGAGCCCAAGCCCCTTGGTATTTAACAGCTGAGTGCCACCCCCGCCCCAAGCCCCCCCCCCCCGATGTCCCTGCTTACACCGACCCACAGGAGAATACCCGGCAGGATCGCAATGTTCAGTGTCATCACCCTGGACCCTGACCTTACTCGCACCGCTGCTCGAGGTGAAGAGGCCGGGCCGTAAGCGGGACAGCCTCACACACGATGCTCCCCGGTGGGCGTCCGTGGCCCGAAAGCCAGTCGGAGGCATCCCGGCCGGCTCCTAACGGCTCCCGTAAACCCGCCCCGGCGGCCCTCTCCGGCGAGTTATCTGCAGCGTTAAAGGTCACCGGCGGAGATGATAGATGGTCGCCACCGTGGGTTTCATTTAAAATAAAGAGCAATAAACACGGCGCTGCTGGCCGCGGAGGAGAGGATGATGGAGGAGCCATTAGCAAAGCAAAGGTCGCAGGCTCCTCCCCCATGGGGGGCGGGGGGGGGGGGGGACACTGCAGTCTGGGGGGGGGCGGGTTGATGCAGCCTCACAAGATGCATCTGGTGAATGCTGTCCTGAATTAAAGGGCAAAGAGCAAGGTACAGAGGTGTCAGGGTGGAAGAGAACATCTTTGGGGTGGGGGGGGAGGGGGTGACATTCATCCCATGCAAATGAGGTGCCAGATTGGGGTCCTGGTGTCAGCTCTGTGACATACAATGGCCTCTCCTCACCATCAGCAGGAAGAACACACTGAGCATCCTCTGAGCTGTCCCCCCACCCCGCACCCCACCCCGCACACCACCCCCCACCCCAGCCCGCACCCCACCCCAGCCAGCTTTTACCTGGAGTCCACATGCACTCTCTTTATAGAGCACAGCTGTTCTCCGGCACTCCAGAGCCGTAAAAAAATGTAACATCATCGCAAAGCGAAGAGGGCAGAAATGACCCCCGGATCTGCTGCTCATGAATATCAGTGGCCCAGCGAGTCCTGCTGTTTACTGCAGAAGGCTGCAGCGTAGCAATGTTGCATCTTCCTCACTAAACATGGTTAAGACCACTGGGCAGGTTGCTTTGGTTCAGCCAGCCAAGCAAATAGGTAACAAGTAAAGCTAAAAAAAAAAAGAGCACTCACTTTTTTGTGTATCCCTGTATCCCCCCCCCCAGGAAGTACATTCTGACAAACTACTGTGGCTCCATGAGATCTACAGGGCTGATCCTGAAGTCACCTTTTGCTCTGTCCTGCTTGTTTCACCCCTTCTTCACCCCTCCCTGACACCCAGCCTCCCCGGTGACCTGTGCATCAGCAGTGCAGCCCTGTCAACACCCCCCAACCCCATGACGACATACACACTTCCGGCACCCTGCCTTTCGTCTGTCACCCTTTAACTTCAGCTCACTCCATTAAATTCCTGGCTGATTTAACAGGTCTGCAGGGTACGTGCCAAACCAGCAGGTGGTCTTCATTATTCTGGGGTGACGTGGTCGATGACCGATGACCACACCCAACCTCAGCCAAGGGCCAGGATGAGGAACTACTCTGGTTATCAGTTGTACCTCCTTAAATCCAGGGCCAATCTCTTTAAGAGAAGGGCATCAATCCACTTGTATAGAGTATTTGTGGGTTATTCAGGTAAATTCCAGTAAATATCAATATAAAATCTGCAATAACTGCTGCAATTTCAAGGTATGAAAGAGGACCGGACTTATTCCCACACAGACACAC
This sequence comes from Paramormyrops kingsleyae, assembly GCF_048594095.1. Classification (NCBI taxonomy): domain Eukaryota; kingdom Metazoa; phylum Chordata; class Actinopteri; order Osteoglossiformes; family Mormyridae; genus Paramormyrops; species Paramormyrops kingsleyae. Next base: position 7,106,995 of record NC_132810.1, read on the forward strand.
GCGTCTCACACTGCATGAGTCTCCCATCGGCTGACATGCTGCACATCCGACCTCCACATCGGTGGAAATTACATGGGTGCTGAGATACAACTGCCTGACAAACAAAGGCCAAGCGCTGCTGATGTAAAGCACTCAAAATGTAACCCTGCCTCTCAGCCTGCCTGTGGACAGCACACCGGTATCTCACCCCACATGTCTGGCGGTTTGGCAACCTATACAAGGACAGATAACACCCGTACACCCCCACAAGCTGGAACTGCAACCCAGCCTGAATTAAGGGTACTCCCCTTGACCGTACGAGACCGAGCCAGAAAAACAAGCAGCATGCCATGTAACCAGTTCAGTGGTTCCCAATCACAACCGTAGACCAGCTGGTATTCCAATGGGCTGCAAAATGCTGGGGGTCTGTGGGAGGGGCTGGATAATTTCCAAAAACATACTGGATGTTTCAAGCCACACCTTTCTGAAGATGCCTGACGCTGCACGTTTTTTTACATCTTTAAAAAGAAATGGTTAAACTTCGGGTTAAAATCGGGTTGGCCGATCGATCCGGAGGGTGGTCGGTAAACTACCACCAGCATCACCTCCTCCCCCCAACCTCCAGCCCCCCCTGCTGGCACGGCAAGTTTAATGGCATCTAGAAATACCAATAATAAAGGAAAGTTGGCAGCAAGCAAACAAGCTCTAATGTTGATGATATTTTCATTATTTTCCATTCTGTAGTCATAAAAAGTTTGGAGCCCCTACTCTATTAACGTATAAATGAATGAATACATACATAAATAAAGAAAATGGACAAATAAACGGTGAGTATGGATTGTTTCAGCATTTGAGAACGACACATAACAAAATAGGCTGTCCATACAAAGGATGCTTAGAAATAACGAATTAAACAGCTCTCAAACAAATATCCCTGCCTCACAACTAGACCTGATCACCAGGTACAATGGAGTCCATTTGGTCCAACGTGCCTAACGACTATTAGAAAGCTCACTTCTCTCCATCATTTAATGACCTATTGGAAATCTTTAAGGAACCGCAGCCCGATAAATTCTGCAGTGTCACTGAACCTTTGTCACGTGGCAAAGATGCATTGCTGTCGTTTTAGGGGTCCTGCTGTCATTAAAGCTCTGTTGTGTTGACTGTGGCGTAAACTCCACACGTCTGAACTGGGGCCCCATGGTCAGGTAGCCTGGATGCCAGTTAATCCAGCACAACATCTTGGGTGTAACTAGAGATAAATGACTGAGGAGACTCTACAAGACACTGTAAGGGATATCTAATTGGAGTCAATGAGCTGCATCCGTCAACAGTGCCCAAGCAAGCACGTCTACGTCACGACAGCGTCAACCTCGCTTCTGTAATCAAGCTCACGCCTGAATCAATATTTACAGGATTAACTAACGCATTTACTCATAACATACCGTAATGAATGGGTGACACACAGAATTACCAGAGCATTAGATGTGTCCGACGGATGCCAGTGCTGGGGGTGATTGGGGTGACGGATGTCAGCTTTTCAGATTCCTGAACCTCACTGTAGGGCTTGTGGGGTTAAAGTCTTCCTAAGATGTTTTATAAAACATGGCCATCCGGAAAACAGCTTATGAAGTCACACACTTGAAATGAAACGCTCTGCGAGTTCCTACAAGCCCACTTCCCGGATCAGCATGCCTGCTTAAGCTCCGATCTACACCAAGACAGCATGGATGCAACCAGAAGATGGTTCAAGTCTGTGTTTGTGCTTCACTTGCAGTGATGGAGGTTCACACTTATGGGGGTGTTATGGGCACAGGCCGGGGACCCCCCACAGAAACTCACTCAACAATTGACGCCACACAGATTCTGACTTCGCACTGACCGTGACCAAGAACCTGCAGGAGGGAATGAAATCCTCACAGAAGCTGGCAGGGCGGGTGCCCCTACCGTGATTTGACAGGTCATAAACCGAAACGCAGGCCTTCTGTGAGGTCTACTCGATGTCACTCAGAGCAGACGGTCTGTGACGGTCAAGATGCGGCCTTCTGCGTGCCGTGCTGCACGGCACCAAGAGATGGCAACTGTGCCCAGACCTGCTCGTCCCGCTGCCTAATCTCTGCCTCAGCGACAGCAAGCAGTAAAATCGGGCCAGCATGTTACAGACATCGATCAAAGTGAATGTCAATTTATTGATATTGGGTGCACCAGCCCATGCAGGCAAGCATCCCAGCGACATCTACCGACGAACACGCCAATGACCTCACCCTTGGCACACCCTTCGGAGCCTTCACGAAGAGGTATTCAATGACCGTAGGATTTGAGAGACTCGATAAGGATACCTCCACCCGGCACATCAATAACTTAACTGCGGAGGTTTGCTGAAAGTTATTGGGCATGTAATTGGTAAGAACAAGGCAAACAGCTCTCAGCTGATGCCCTTTAATCCCCGAGAATGTGTTTATGGCCCCTTAACAGTTTTTCAAATTGACCCTGGTGAGCTTTGAGCAATGAGTACAGGAAAAGCCTTCCTTAGTTTGTACACTGCGAGAGGAAACTGTAGTCTCATATCACAATGTCATTTGATTCATACACGACTGTCCCAGCACACAACCTTATATCTGGCGTTTGTGTCAGTCTAAAGGCGTAACACTCGCGTATCCGCACTTCCTAAGCATACACGGAAACGTTCATAGTTCTCCGGTCAAGCTGCATACTTTGCACATGCGCACAACATGTAGTATTTATAATTTTATTATAATTATCATTAATAATAATATAAAGTGAGCTTTGTGTCCGTTTCTCTATTTTTTACAAATTCAGAGAGCCAGCTCACGGAGTGGACGTGAGATTTTCAATTCGAGACAAGTCTGCACTCACACACACGCATTTACATGTATGTAACAGTTTTATTACCTTGTAAATCATCTATAGGGTTTGCAAACTACCCCAGCGCTCCTCAAAAGCATCCATGTTGGTATTTAAAGTGGACGCTAGCGGATCGTTTATATGCAGTGCGTCCAGAGCTGCGCATACTCAGCTGCAGGGACGCAGATTTGGAGTGCAGCAGGCGTTGCGGAGGCGCATGATGACGTTAAATGCGTCATAAACGTTCGAGCGGACGCGTCCGCTAGTATGCGTGCGAAGTCTGAACCAGCCTTAACATCACAATGTGAATTGGTCTGTTTAAGGACTTAAGGATTCAAGGGTTTTGTTATTTGTAATGTATGCATACCAACTATAACCTGCAGTGAAATGCAAGATGGTCAAATCCGCCTTAGTAAGAATTAGTGAAAAGCACTAGGAAAAAAGTAACAGCATATTAAATATGTAATACATAAGGAACAGTGAAGGAAAACAAGATAAGTACCAAAAGAGCTCCAATGAAGTGCATGGTGCACACACCTTTATCGGTAACTCAAAGAAAGGTCTTTATGTTTCACTTGGCAATTCGTCAGAAAGCAGAAAATTAATAACAAAATGCAGAAAATCAGCAGCAAGACAAGCCAGCCAGCTGTCGATTAGCACGTAATCAGATCCCTCTCTAAGACCATGCATTTGGAAAAATTACAATCTTTCCGCTCGATCTGCTGCCATAAATGAATAATAATGTAAGCGGGTTGCGTGTGTGTGTGCGTGCGCACGTGCGTGCCTGTGTGTGGTCCTGAATGCTCATTCTGGCCTCAGATATGAGCCCTGCTGCTTCTGGGTGGAATCTGAGGCCATCGAGTAATCGCCTCCAGTCTTGTCTAAGGGGGCTGGCTCCGTAGAGAACTATGAACGAGGGCGACCAGCTACAGCGTGTCAGGCAGCAGCTACGCTGCACCCAGATCGAGGTGAACGTGGGCAGACACTGCGCTCCTAGGAGGAGGACCATTACCGCGAGGCTATGTTTTGACCCAGCTCTGCTTACCAAGAGTATCCCACAGTTCTCAGCGTGCCACTTGTAACACTTGCCTCAAATGACCTTCTAATTCAATACGTACATGTAGAGCAGCAGTTACACGACAATTCAGCTGGATTGCTGCATCCAACCGGTTGTGGCCCTGCCCTCTCCGACATAAAGGAGCCTTTCTCACTCTGCGAAGGCCAGAAGCACGTCCGGCAGACTTGGAAGCCCGCTGGAAGGAGTCGATAGGGCGTTAGTGTGAGGCTGATTTGGTGCCGGACTCTGGGCAGTAATTAAAGTCCCACGGCTGAGAGAGATAGCAGGAAGGAGCGCTTCAGGCCGCTTCCCGCTACGCCGCCGCTCTTATTGACTCGCCCCATAGAAAAATAATTAACTTAAATACCCTTTTTTCCAAGCCAGTGCATTTGTTACGAGGTGCAATCCTCTAGTAATGAAATCTGTTTAGGTCCTTAATGAACCTTCCAGCACGCAGAGGAGTTTCCCAGAAGACGTGACTGGTTCTGGGGCCCAGGCGCGGCCCGAAAGGGAGCTGAGGGGCCTCGTCCCGCTCGCCCGTCTCCGGCTTCTCACGCTAACGGTCACGCATTGGCAGCGTTGCCATAGAAACTGACACGGTGTGGCGGAGGTGGTTATGGACCTTGGAAATCTTGGTATATCACCAAACCCGTCCCTGGGCGCTGGCCAAACTTCACCAAAGAGAAAAACTCTGCAAGCCGATCCGAGTAATAAGCCTTGAGGCTTCATGTGCCGGCCGATACCCGCCTGTCAGGGCTTCACTTCCACACCCCACTATCCCATGGAAGCCCCCCTGACAGCCACTTTGCCCTCATTAGGCCATTCGTGGAGATGACCCTGTTTACTAACCAATCACAAAACGGCAGTATTTCAGACTGTCCCTTAAATGCCTTGCGTTGCCATGACAATTATCTGCCATTTTATGCCATGACATCCTCAATGACATCTTCGTCAGCGCCCCCCCCCCCCCCCCCCCAAACCCAAACAGGAAGGGGTTCAGTGGGAGGGCAGGAATTTAAAGAGAGAGAGAAGGAGTGAAAGAATGAAAGCATGCCACCCGACCGACGGCGAGGGCAGAGCCGGGCACCTGGTAAGAGCACATGTGGGCACTGATGCAGGCACTTGGCCGCAGGGCGTGGGAAACTCGGACTGGCGCTCCCTCTGGCTAGGTGGTCCGCTTTGGCGAGCAGGTGGGTTAGGGTTTCAGCCCTAATAGCTGAACGTGGGAAAGGATCTTCCCGAGACAGTACCACCCACAATGCCACGCCTTCCCACGATGCCCCATTGAATGCCCTTTTGTACTGTTGCAGTCCATCCGAGGTCTTCTCAATGCCCGTTTGTGCCACTGGATATGGGTCCGTTGAAAGCAGGAGTACGACGGCCTAACAGATTCTGGTCCACGTCCATCGTCTCCCTCCATTGTTCTGGTGCCGGTTGGGCCAAATGACACCACTGAGTCTCCATCAACAGCATGAAACGTCCAGCGGCCAGAGAGACCCCCTCTTCCGTGTCAGATCAAAGTGTGGCCTCCGCAGACGGAGACTGTGGACAACCCTGTCACTTCAGGATCACAGAAACCCTTGGCGAACTCACACTGAACAGCACCCAGGGAAGCCCATTAGGGACCGCTGGCCATGAGGTATAACTTCTATTGGCCGAATATCGAATCCATGCTATTTGTTAATACATTTTTGTTAAATCTACTTTTAGTGAATTTCTGTTCGCGGCTGCACAGCAGATATTAATCATGAATTTCAAATAAATAAAACCTTGTGTTTGGAATAGAGATCACATTATAATGATGCTGTGAGCAAAAACTCGTTACAGATGCTCGGCACAAAAAGATTCAATGCTATTCATCCTCCTTTTCTGACATAAATAGGAAACATCTATATTTCCGCTGAGTTTACAGTGCCCTAATAAATAAAATTTATAAAAATAAATATTTTTGCCATGATGCGTAACCATGGTATCCCAAATCCATCAGTCACTAAGGCGCTGAATCGTCTGACTGATTATGGTCACGCCTTCCCAGTTTAGCCACACCCACTCCCCACGCCAGAGCAGCACAAATTAGGCTCCACTGAGTGAGAATGTTAGCCAGCCATGTATGAGGAGGGAATCTACAGCCTTTTTTGGCAGCTTATGGAGATGCAACAGGGTGCTGGGTCCCTCCTGGGAGGAGATAAGGGCAGCAGGTGCATTGTGGGACGGCCGCCAAGGATGGTAGGTAGGATTTAGTTGCAGCGTTTTTGCCAATCACCTGCTCTCCTAAAGTTAACTGACAGATACCCCAACCAAGTAACAAATGTTCATGTGAAGTCCCGCCCCCGCGATGAACTACTTTTAGCAAATATAACCAGAGCAGATTGCTGTAAAAAAACAGCAGACTGAGGTACATAAACACTCATGCAAATGCTCCCATGGGGGCTGAAAATGGCCGCTGAGGTGCTTTGGCAGGCTTCCGCCATCATCCTGCACAGCTTATACCAGCAAAAAAAAAATCAAACAGAAGGCAGGAGCCCCAACCCGAATCCCGCGTTTAGCGTGGTCCTGCTCTGGAGCACCGGGCCGCAGCTCCGGCCCCCACATGCAGGGTCAGCAGGCATCTCAGCTCCGGGGAAATGCGGTAACATGCAGCAAAGGCCCTGCCGCAAAGCGACAACTCATCTTTACGGCGCGGAAGCGCCGCGAGCCTGCCGACCCACCCTGGCCGTGTCACATGGGAGGATGGCGGGCCTTAGAGAAGGTGGGGGAAAAAAAACAAAAAAAAAAAAACATAAAAGCACAGAGAAAAAGCATTCTTAATGGAAAAAAAAGATGAATAATAGATGGATTTGTTTATGCTCCATGTATCACTTCAAATGACAGACGAGAACAGACAAGCGTTAAGAACCACTGGAAGAAAAAGCACGGGCACACGGCCGGGCCTGAACAAAGGAGTGTAAGACGTGGATCCCCAATGGACAGGCGTGTGCCTGCGGCATCCGCACATCCGCCCCCGCGACCCAATCAGAGGCCGTCTGCTTCTGACCTCTGCTTATCGGACGGGCCTGAGCCCCCCCCCCACTGGCACGCTGCCGCGGGTCGCCCCTCCACCGACTTACCGTTCATCTGCATGTATAATTATTACAGGCGCTTCAGGAATCGTTTGCTAAAAAGCTTTATGCAAATTATAATTAACGGTAATTAAAATCCAGGCTGCCCCTGAATGGGAGCCACGGAGCCCGGACGCTGTTTATGAAACCAAATTAAAACTAATGACTTTACTGCAGGAAGAGAGAGGGGGCACCAGAGCCTGCCTCCCCCACCCCACGCCCAGCTCCTCTCCGCGCCTCATTAGCTCAGGTAAGTGCCACTCTTGTCTGAGTGCCCCGCCCACACTGTGACTCTGTGACACCCTCTAGCTGATTCGCATGTTTGGAATAAAACAGCCAATTTTAAGAGCTCAGCTAAAATGGAAAACATCACTTGAGTTTGAAATCAAGTGGAACATAAGTGTAAAAGATATATAATATTTTTTATATTGTTACATTGTGTAATTGTTGTAATGGCTACACAGTTACACACATTCCTCATCAGCGAAACCAGTCAGGACCAGTTTGCCAGACCCGGGATGGAACGACTGGTCCGTCTGGGCGGCGGCACATTAGCGTGACCCGGAACGTCATTGTCAGGGAAACGTTTCTGCCTCCCGGTCCCACGGACCCCTTGAGTAGGAGGCCAGGTAAACAGACGAGGATTCGGCAAAGTCCAGTCCCCAGGTTTCACACGTTCAGCAACAGCAATTAAATTACTGTCTCTCGCAGGCGAGCCATCCCAGGTGAGCCGCCGTGCAAAGGTTCGCCCGCACTGGCAGACGGCACTGGGAGCACTGTGGTTTGGGCCTCTTATTACACTTAGATTGCCCTGCGCCGCTCTAATTACCTGCTGGCGCCTGGGGTCGCCCTCACTTTCAGCACCGTCCTCCTTGTGCTTCTGCTTCCTTCATTCCAGCGAAAACTCAGAGCTTCATTAGCATTTAAAAAGAGGAAAACGCTGCTTCTAGTGCCTGAAAAAAGAACAATTTTGTCAATTGTCAACTTAGGTGGCAGTAATAGCTTGTTAATAATAAAAGTAGTTGCTGGGATACAGTTCGCAGGCTGGACTAACACAGAGCTTCCTTTAATATTTATATAAGGATACAAGGGAAGTGTAACGGGATGCAGCATTAATTTACTATAACGTATAAAGATGCCCTCTCCATATACGCACAGCGGAGTCCAGTGGCGCTGAAAAACACTACAGCGACTGCGTACAGAAAACCAGTTTGTTGCCGCGGTTTGATCTCGCTAAACACGTAACCGTCTGTTAAGCTGGACTTCAGAAGGCAAATCGCTCCTGGGGGCTACAATAACAGAGAGATAATGACCTTATGAATAGTGATGGAGCCCCATTGAGAAGCCAGCCATTATTCAGCTAGACTCTGACGGGGCTCAGGTATTAAGAGCTTTTGTGGCCTTCCTTATGTCGGCAGACTGACGATAAAATAACAAAGAGAAATGAATGCGAAATAGAAAATGGGGACAATTAAAAAGCCATAGCAATTTTTAATTTAATTTGAGCAAATCCAATTAAGCACCCTGCTTGCCTAATCTCCAGCATCAGTAGTTTCTTGTTGGTGGGGGGGGGGGGGGTTGTTGTGTTGTAACCCGTCTGGCAATGTGGACCCAGGCCTCGGCGTTCCCACATAGCTCTGGAGCGCCCCCCAGAACCAAGGTGTCTCGTTTAATTATGACCTCCGTCTGTCGGGGGAAGGCGCAAAGCAGACCCCCCCTGCCCAGTCCACCCCTGACAGGAAGCAGAATCGTTTGCGGGGCCGGTGTTACGGACACGGAGGGACCGCGGCGTGCAGGGAACACGTGCCGACACGCCTCTGTGAAGGGTGCGAGTCCAGGAAGGGCCGGAGCTGGCGCTGGCTTCTACGCCATGAGGATGATTTAGAAAACAACAGTAACACAGCATGCTGGGACAGTATAAGCGGACATCAGACTGCAAGCTCAACAAAATTAAGGCAACCCCCCCCCCAATCAGGCACATTATCTCTCAGTGACACAAGCAGAGCAGCTGCAGGATTTAGCGGCGTAATGCTATTTATGCTTGCAAATCCCATCTGATAGTTACAGGCACTGGTGTTAAGGAGCCGTGTTGGGGGTCTTTGCTGGTGGTGGGTGTTATTTCCCGCCCCCCAGGCAGCGGCGTCCTGGGCTAGGGAGGGGTAGCCCACGATGGAGAGACACAGAGCCTACTGTGAGGAAAATGCGACACACGCATTAAAATCCATGCATGCAACCTCACAAACTGACATGCGGCCTGTGTCTGGGTAAAGGATGCGCAGCAGAGCTGCTCCATGCTGAGGACATAAGGACCGTGGCTCCACACCCACAAACCTGGACCTGCTAGTCTGAGAAAGGAGGCCAGGGGGCGCCATGTTTTGATGTAGAGGCTCTCCTGCCCTCCCCACGCCTTGTGCAGAGAAAAGCAGGAATAACACAGGAAGGAGCCAAGCTTCTGGAGCAGTGTAAACAGCTCATGTCAGATTAAACCGAGATGAGTTACAGACTGTGACAAACAGAGAAGCAGAAATTTTAAGAGAGAGCAGCAGGAACCCACTTCACACGAGCCACACGCAGCGCTGAAATGCTACAGCCATATTAGGACATGTGACTTGGTGGAGATTTATTGAGGCTGTTGCATTGTGGGAAGCACTGGCCCTGGTACTGAAGCCTGACAGAGCCTGGTTTCCGTGTCACAGGTCAATGCACCCTGTGTTTGTATAAAGCCAGTCTCACTCATTACCTTCCTAAGCAGCCGGGCTATAGGACATTTGCACACAGGGCTATAGGACCCATCACTGGGGCTGTTCAGACAACCAAGGGCTGCTCACACAGTAGAACATCTGGAGGGAGACAAGGCACGCCCCCCCTGGCATTAAACAGCATCTGTATGCGGCGAGAATAAGCGACCTGGGGGGACGATTCAGTGGGCCCATGCACATGATGTCTGAGCCACACGACGACATCGCAGCACAAACAACCGCCGGCGAATTCAGGCTCACATTCTCATTCCGGAACGTTCCTGCTAGGCCAGAGTGAGCATCTGCTTGAAACACGGGACAACCTCCTGCTGATCAGAGTAGCAGAGGCGGATGGGTGGCAGCCCCCCCCCCTGCCTGCCCCACCATAAATGGACCCCCCCCCCCCCCCCGCAGTCTCAGGGGCTTCATTTCACAGAAGCTGCAGATCCCTGCTGGCCTGAACCTATTAAACTGCCCCACTGAATTTGCCAGAAACATGGTGGTGGGGAGTGTGGGGGGGTGCAGGTCATACAGAGGGAGACAAAAGATGAAGATGATGAGGAAGGCGAGGAAGGCAGGAGGAGAAGAAGCGAAAAAAAACCGGCGAGGTCCTGCTGGGGGCGCTATTACTCCCAGCACGCCACAGTATCCATGATGATGACTCATGGCTGACTCCAAAGAGCCCCTCATACGAGGACTGAGAGGCGCCTCAGATTATCATCAGCACGGCACCTTCATCCTGGGTACTGGGCGCAGAGCTCAGCAATCACGTCAGCGTGTATGTGGATATTCCCCCCCACCATGGCTGACGTGAGAGCGAGGCCATCAGCCCGGCGTGGGAAGACGCTATTCTAAGCACCACACTCAGGAAGCAGTGGACGAGTCTTAACGACCCTTTCCTGAACCGTTTCATTATGGAGGACAGAGCAGACACGTCTCTAACGAAGATTCACAGCTGTGCAGCTGCCCTCTAACAGCCTGGGCAATGGGGGGGGTGTCTGTATCCTGGTGATGTTAGTGTGTTGCGGGGGAGGAGGCACACTGGCTCCAGCTGTCAGGGAGCATGATCGCTCCCCGGAATCCTTCACGTGTTCGCCAGCCACGCCGCCCCAATGCTGATCGTCACACAGCCTGATCCTGTACCCCTCTCCAACACACAGGGGCTGCCCGCAAAGCTCCGGCCTTTTATGTAGGGAAATCCTCATCGTTTGGTCAATGACGGGCATCAGAGGAGAAAAACTTCCATTAAATTACAGGAAGGAGCATGAGCCACACCACAGATACACGATGTATTGCTTAACATATCAGGATCAGCTGATATTCATTAAGAACCAAGATACTGGCATCAAATAATGGAGATGATTGCACAGGACGATCCTCCATAGTGGAGGACGGTGGACTTTGTTGATTAATTCACCACTTAGAAGCAGGGTTGCCACTTTCAATCTGAAGAAAAAAGATGCTCAGCTGATTCTGACATGGCAATTTTGGATCAGGCAATCATTCCCCCAACTCCTCCCAGGATCCCAGACAATATAATTTGCCAAACGTGAGGGTGGGGGGGGGGGGGAATCTGAAAAAACCTGGCATGCAGATCGATCTTTCTTTTTCCACAGAATAATAAATGATGTAACATCATCCCACTAATCACTGCTGGCATAACCCTAACCCTAACCCTAACCCTAACCCCCCCGCCAGAAGGTGGAACAGAGGTTAGCCGGTTATCGGTATCAGTGATATTGGATAAAAAAGATCGGTACCAATCTAAATTTGCATATCTGGGCAGCACATAGAGCAGAGTTTCAGAAAGATCTGGGCCTCTACCTGTAGAGTGTGACCAGCAGTGCACAGCAAAGTCTTCAGAAGAGCAGCCTGCAAACGTTAGTCTCAGCTGGGAAGACGAGTCCATTGGGGATCCATCCAGCCACGACGAGCGGCTCTCAGGGCGCCAGCGGCTGCATGGCAGAGCCTGGGAAACGAAACAGGTCGGTGAGCCGACATAACCACTTCCTGAGGACCCAGCGATGCTTACATCTGCTCTGCACTAAACCCAAGAGATCAGCAATAGCCAGGCAAACGACTTGTTGCACATTTACCCATCATAATCCAACTCTGGTCAATAGAAACAACCATGAATCCTGAATGTTTAGAGCTCAGAGGACCTTGAGCGGATACTAATAATGCACCATCTTCAACCTGAAGATAGGTGACACTGACTCAACCGGTTGGTTAAAACAAAATCTTGGTTTGGATTTGTACTTTGTGGAAGCGAACTATCTACCTCTGCTTAGCATCAACCTCAGTGCTGTGAAGCCCCGAGTAACCCCCTCGGATAGAAAATAAACATACAATGCACCCCCCCCCCCCACCCCCCAAACATGCCAGTGAAGGTGTCGCACACAAATGAAATTCAGCATGAGGATGTAGAAGCCTAATGGAGATAATCTTAAAAATGCACCCAACACGATGTCTATGCAGATTAAACCACCGCATCATCTTGGTAAAATACAACAGAGGATATACTGCATGTTGAGTATTAGATACTTATCTGCAAACCGCAACCTTGGGACGTGAAAACGTTTTTCCATATGAATTATTCATGCTTGTACGTTTATTCAAAATGGTGTGATGCTCATGGACGGGGATAAAATCCCTCGGAATCCTGAGACACGGCAATCATTCCCACAGCAACCTGACCTCCCATCATGCCGAAATCTAATTCAGTCCCGTGCTGCCCTATCAGCAAACAAAGACAATGTCACCATCAGAGGACAAGGCTGGCCACGAGGCGCGCTTGAGCACGCCTCCTGACAGGTGTGATGTAACTGTGATCGCTCACCTCCCTCCCCCCACAGCAAGCGCCGACACGCCATCACGAATGCGAACGGCACTCCAGATGGAATGGGCTCTCACTAACAAATGCGGATTGCATGTTGATGCCCATCTAGCACGAGTTTCGGTATGACTGCAGGACACGGAAGCAGGTGGGTTAGCGGCCTCCCTGTCCCCTTAAAGGACAGGGCCTCGCTCCTCATGTCCCGCCCCTCGCCGAGGCCTTCCGAAATCACTGGGCATTGAATCTTCTTCTCCACCAGTCAGGGGGCAGTAAAGCAGCCCTTTATTTCATTTCTGCAATTTAATCATGGTAAAAAATGAATTAAATCGGCATGATAAGGTGATAAATTCCTTATACGAGCTGTCAGATGTCGTAAGTCAGGGGCACCCGCCAGGCTTCACGCACAACGGTGGGGGGTGGGGCAGCCAAACTTGGGAGCCTAGATTATGATGTTCTTCAGGGAAGGATACAGGTCATAGGGGGTCCTGCTGGCTGGAGTCGCCAATGTAACTGAATTACAGCAGCAGTCACTCTGAGCGGCAGCTATCCAGAACTGAGCATTTTTAAATCCAGTCGATTGGCTTCCCTTCAGACCACCCCCAAACACTCAGATTGATGACTTTATCAGCATCTGGTACCCACGATGCTTCGCTGCCCCCTTTTACGTGTGTAACGTTGACAGGAAATATGAAAACGGCCGTCACAGATCAGCGAGGGGAACCGTTGAACCTTCACGCCGCAGGATAAATTGCATTTTGCTTATTTACCCTGGATAACGGCCAGGAGACGGCAGGGATCAGACGGTTCAGGCAACCTTGACAGTAAATTCAGCAGGTGGCCAGCAAGCACAGATCTGCAGAAGGGCAACAAATGCAAAACAAAAGCAAACCCTAATAGGCCCCCACCTCGATTTCCACTGTTACTCTGGACATCTCAGGCCTGCCCTCCACCGTTCATCATTCTCCCATCAGCGGCATGTTTGCACGACAGGACAGCCCAAGTTTGCACAGTGAAAGAGGTTCAAAGGTCACTAGGACCTCTCCCTCCACAGTATAAAGGTAGATCAGCAGCAGAAAGAGTGTCGCGAGAGATGCATGGGAGTGGTGAGGAGCGGAGGGAGTGAGGGACACATGGGAAAGGAGGGAACAAGAGGGAAAAAAAACAAAGGAGAGGAAGGAGCAAGAGACACAGGGGAGAAGTAGAGGGGGTGAGAGACATATGGGAGTGTAGCAAGGAGAGACACACGGGAGCGCAGGGAGAGACACATGGGAGTGCAGGGAGAGACACACGGGAGCGCAGGGAGAGACACACGGGAGTGCAGGGAGGAGAGACACACAGAAGCACAGGGAGGAGAGACACACGGGAGCGCAGGGAGAGAGACACATGGGAGCGCAGGGAGGAGAGACACACAGAAGCACAGGGAAGAGAGACACACAGAAGCACAGGGAGGAGAGACACACAGGAGCGCAGGGAGGAGAGACACATGGGAGTGCAGGGAGGAGAGACACATGGGAACACAGGGAGAGAGACATGGGAGCGCAGGGAGAGAGACACAGGAGCGCAGGGAGGAGAGACACACAGGACCGCAGGGAGGAGTGATTCATGGGAGTGTAAGGAGTGAGAGGTATACTGGAGACAAGTGGAGGATGCAAGAGACACAGGAGCAGAGGGAGGAGAGACACATGGAAGTGCAGGGAGTGAGAGGCACAAAGGAGCGGAGGGAGGAGAGAGACATGGGAGAGGACTGGGGGGCGAGCCGTGATTTGACAAGATACCTCAGTTGGCTCTCCTGTCCTACAGAGCTGTGATTGTCTGCCGACCTCTTGGAGGGAACAAGCTAATGGAAACCACCCGCTATCCACTGTTCTTGGAAAGCACCTGGTGGCCCCCATCGGGATGAAAAGGGGGGGTGGCAGCTGACGGGGCAGGGCCTGGACCAATCAGAAGGACAGGTGGCTGGCTGAGAAGTGGGTAACCTAGCGAAGCCACAGCCAGGGAGTAATTCTTATTCATTGAAAATGAGACTGGAGCAAATAGGAATTTCATGTTTAATATAGGAAGTTTGCTTAGGGGGAGAGAGAGCTGACTTGCTGAATGCTGCCATCCCGGGGGATTAAGCTTCTCTTCAAAAAAATATCATTTAAACTCCTACACCTCAGGTCCAGTAATTTGCAGCATGAAAAGCAGCCTGGCTGTGCACCAGAGGCGTCTGTTCACCACTACGTGCCTTGGTGGTGCATGAATGTTTCCAGAAGGTGGAGGAACATGCAGCGCCCCCCGCCCCCCCCCCCTGCCATGACATGCCTGCACACATGTGTATGCATGTGATCAGACACAGCAGTCCAGCTGACCAGTGAGGTGATTTCCATCCTGTATCTTCCCAGGAATTAATTAAACCCATCGGATCCCTGTGGGTCGCGGCTCTGAGTGCAAAGTTTGTACTGAGGCTCAGCTGGACAGACACAGGCCTCCCGTTGGGCTGATGGCACAGTGCCCAGCCCACACCTCACGGGCACATTCAGGACCAACCAGCACACAAAACACCTCGGGGTAGACGCTTCCAGCCAAAACGGGGCGATTTACTCATGACTCCACCTCAGACTTATTTGGCATTAAATGATGATGGTAAGAGCAGGAAGTCCCCATTGACCAATCACACGGGGACAAATACCTGTATGAATTTAATAAATGTACGGGGACACACGAGGTCACGGTACCCTCCATTTTGCATGCTGAGATGAGCAATCCGCCGACAGCGCCACCGCGCATTACAAATGTGACTTCCTGCCTCTCCAGACAACTTTAATCAATTACAGATTTGTATCCAGGAGATTTAATTCAATTTGGTGTTGCTGCAGCGCAGGTTTTGGGGACCGGCACATTAATCAGGCCATTATGCGGAGTCTGAAGCAGGCGGTGGCAGCGTGTTTGTCAAGCGCAGCATCAAATCAATCTCGCAGCCACGGGGCCGCATCTAAAGCGTGAGGAGGCCCCCACCTCGTAGCATCCGCTGCATTTGTACGCAGAAATGCACACGTAAGCCCCCCCCCCCCCCCCATCAGGCATTTCACACACTGACGCCAGTGTGCACACAGCCCACGTGCATCTGAACACAGCTGGGTGACTCCTGAATGGAGCGGGGCGCCCCCCACTGGTTGGAATGCTGCACGAGCGGCACAGATGCCCCCAAAGCCTGACATTTAAGCGGGTTACATTACTATCGAAACAGCAGCACTGCGAGAGCTGCCTACAGGCGACGCCAATGCAAGCCGTTTATTTGTTGATAGGAGGATGTGAAGGGCGTGGGGAGGCAGTAAGCTATTATTTTTTTGCCCTTTACACCTCCCCACCATCTGCGCCAGCTGAGGGCCGCCATTCCCACGATCCAGTGCGTCATCTATGGCTCCCCGGCAGCCAATCAGACCAAGTCTCCCCTTTTCACTTTTCTCCAGGGCTCCGCTAGCAGATGAGACCGGGCGGCTCCCAGTGGCACCTCAGGCTGGGACTCCAGTTACACTGCGCCACCTGTCGCCGCCGTGGGAGGCGGGGGGGACCGAGGGAAAGCAGCATCGCGACTGAATGGGCGTGTGATGAGAGATGCTGTGACAACAACTTCTTCTCATTGGCCGAGACGCTCATCTCCAGCGTGGCTATTATGTGAGCTGCTGGGAGGAAGGTGGTGTTTACTGTCATACTCCCACCTGGCCGCCTTCTTTAGCAAAAACCATTAAGTCGACATGATTTGCTCCACAGCGAAGCTCCTCCCTACTGGGGCTCTGTCACCCGAAGGCGACGAGGTGACAGACACTGCAGGATGACGGGGGGCACCTCCTCACTGCAGGGGAATCGCTCACGCATTAACTTCCGGTCCTGCTCCGTAGCGAGAGTGACGTCACCATCTGGGTGGTGAGGGCAGTCCTTTCTCCCGGTGGCAGACGGCCCTAATTATGCACCATGAGTGTGTAGAGCTACAGGTGAGATCTGACGCCATTTGTTTGTAAGCAGGTCACGCGGCGGGAAGATGAAGGTGGCTGACTGCAGCGCTGTTACGATCAGACCGTCTCGAGCGAGGAGCTGAGGGAGGAGCACTGGCCATGGCAGTAGAGTGAGGATTAGGAGTCCACCGTCGTTCCCATGCAAAAACCCACCCGCTCACTGGCACCAGCCCCCGTCTGTAATTAGCCTATTAAAATGTAGATCCGGGTACAGGGAGAACAATGCTGTGTGGATCAACTCATTGGTATATAAAGCCCCCAGCAAACATGTCACAGAGGATTAGCGAAAGCCTCCTCTGGAGTCCAGCAGCCCAAACCTGCCTCCTTTCACGCATGACTGTGAGGATGGAGGGCTGCCGCACGTCCTCTGTCCCCCAGTGAGCCTTGCCCCTTCACCCCAACCTCCAGTGAGCCTCGCCCCTTCACCCCAACCACCAGTGAGCCTCGCCCCTTCACCCCAACCTCCAGTGAGCCTTGCCCCTTTACCCCAACCCACAGTGAGCCTCTCCCCTTCACCCCAACCCCCAGTGAGCCTTGCCCCTTCACCCCAACCTCCAGTGTGCCTCGCCCCTTCACCCCAACCTCCAGTGAGCCTCGCCCCTTCACCCCAACCTCCAGTGTGCCTCGCCCCTTTACCCCAACCTCCAGTGAGCCTCGCCCCTTCACCCCAACCTCCAGTGAGCCTCGCCCCTTCACCCCAACCTCCAGTGAGCCTCGCCCCTTCACCCCAACCTCCAGTGAGCCTCACCCCTTTACCCCAACCCCCAGTGAGCCTCTCCCCTTCACCCCAACCCCCAGTGAGCCTCGCCCCTTTACCCAAACCCCCAGTGAGCCTCGCCCCTTCACCCAAACCCCTAGTGAGCCTCGCCCCTTTACCCAAACCCCCAGTGAGCCTCTCCCCTTCACCCCAACCCCCAGTGAGCCTCGCCCCTTTACCCAAACCCCCAGTGAGCCTCGCCCCTTTACTCCAACCCCCAGTGAGCTTCGCCCCTTGGTTGTGCTGTCAGTGAGCTGGTGGAGGATGCTGTTTGTGTGATTCCACCCATGGAGTAGTGGTACAGGTGTTCAAACACACACTCTTTCCGGTGAAGGCGACACCCGACTTTTATTGATCAGCAAAAGCTGCCACTGGGATGCTTCAGCTCCACATATGACTTGCTTCCGTTTCTAAACTGTCATCAGTCCGACAGACAAATGGGTGCACTGAACTGTAGAAGAGGCCTTCCCAAAGTAACTCACAATTACTCTTGGCCTCAGCAGGAAAAGAACAAACCCAAGATGCAAGTCCGGCATTAAAACATAAACCATCCCGGTGATACATATATAATAGGTTTGAACAGCCAAGGAGAAGGTCTCAGATCATAAAGGTCAGAGGTCAGGGCTTTCAGCAGGAACACGCCTAATTAGGGTGACGGGATCCTATTCTCAAATGTTCAATGCGGACATCAAGAGGGGTTGAAGGTCACCTTTTAAAATGTGAGAGCCGAAAACCAAGCTGACCAAGAGGTGGAAGGAATGTGCAGAATTACCTGCAAACCAGCTCAGGATAGAGACGAAGAGTGAGAGACAGCAGCCAGCTGCATTAGCACAGCTAAGATGCCTTGGAGAGACACAGGGAGGACACCGCATGCTTAGCAACTTACCAAGCAACCCAGAGCAGATTAATGGGTGAAAATAGGCGATGCTGCCACCATGTGTGCCCTCCCACTGCCTACTGATCTGCTCTGGTGTGCAGCCACTATCATTTAACTGGACAGCGAGAGACGGGATGGAGACGGGAGCTCCGACGAGCGTCCACCGCGGATAAGGCTAAACGGTCACTGAGTACAATTTTAAAAGCTCCCCTGTAACACCGCTGATACATGAACAAGGAAAAAGCAGCACAAGGCAGATGGCTGACAGCTGGATGTTAAACAGGCACCTCTAGAGATTTGAAGGCTTGCTCCCAATAAAGGACCATCCTGTCACAACACTCACCCCATTATGATAAGCCCAAAATGGCATGGCAACATGTACGGGTACTGAAAACGGAATGGATAAGGGTGGGGGTGAAATGCCCGCATCGCCCCCCCCAGCAGCTATGGGGAGAGTCTGTTTATCAAGATTGTCTAGGGACACCTCTGCATGGGGGTCACGATAGTCCAGACCTCGGGGGGGGGGGGGGGGGGGCGGCTGAGGACAGGGAACCCATTCCCTCAGCACCTCCCAATAAGACATGATGAACGCAGTGGTGCCGGTGCCGGCGGGGACCAGGTGCTGAAGAGCCGTGGCCTTTACGTCGGCGTGTGTGATGGAGCGGTCCAACTGAAGCTTCCCGCAGATCAATAATTAATCTCAACATTAAAAAATCTGTTCCTCCATACAAATGCCCAAGTTGATCTGTCCATCCATTCTCAGTAATCACAGGGTTGTTGGGGGGGAGGGGGGGGGGGGGTCCAGAGCCTATCCAGAAGGCTACGGGCACAAGGCAGGAAACAAGTCAGGATGGAGTGCCATTCCATCGCAGGGCATGCTCACACACGTAGAGCCATGTCAGAGACTCGAACCCTGGTCCAGGAGGTGTGAGTGCCAACCACTGCACCAACATTCTGCCTGGCCAAGCACATACTGGTGCTAAATCCTCTCACAATATCCCACATCTGCAAAAAATATATAGCAGCTATTCTTGTTAAACTACCCTCCCTATCATTAAAATGCAGCTTCACTGAGAACTGCTTGGGTTGGAGCAAAGCCTACAGAGAGGCTACGGGTGACACAGACTCCTCCCTAGGCTACTGCCTACATCACTACATGCCTCACATTCCCAGACAGTCCTGAGCCCCCCCCCTTTCTCCAGGATACTTTCGACACCCGCATAATGGAATTATGGATTGAAATAAAGTTCACCGATACTTGAAAATGTTCTCTCTAGCTATCTGTGCGAACAGGCACGCTTGATTGTCTCCACCGCTCGAGTCCATGCAGCATGCAGATGGGGGACGGCATGTTTCTATCACTCTGGTTTTATTTACCTTCATTTACCTTCACCGATAGCTAAAGACAGGACAGGCAGCCACAGAAAGGCCTCCATGTTGGAGTCACATGAGATGGATCTCGGGCCGTCGGCCCACAGTTTACATTTTGGCTGCTGATTGACAGCGGGAAGGACCAATGAGCCCGAAGACCAGGCCGGATTCACGTCTGGATCTGCAGGTACCGCAAATACGGGTGAGAATGAGTCTGTCCCTGGGATTGTGGTCAACAGCCCTAGAGCTCGACGAAGCGTAAGGTGCGTTCGAGCAAATGCTGCGTATCTACTGTGTACAGAGCGGCCCCCGCACACCTGTCTGCTCAGAAAAACGGGAAAAAAAGCTCAGTGATTCATTCACTCTGGTAATCACTCACCCGGCATGATGGTAACCATCAGCCCCCACATCCCGGGTAAAATGTTAAGCCCCCCTCCGGCCCCCTCAAACCCCTTTATTACACGCCGTTTGTCAGGAAGGGGACGTGAGGCTTGCGGCAGTGATTGACGGGTCGACGCTCCTTTACGATCCGGCAGTGCCAGGATTGCAATCAGGGCCCTATTGTCTCAGCACAATGGGCCCGGTGAGATCGTCTCCCTTGTTTAGCCCCACGCCTTCTCCGAATCAGCAGCCCGCGTATAGGCGCAGAGCAGGCCGCACAAAGGGGGGGGGGGCTTAATGGGTACGCGCTTTTATTAGATTACGGGAAATCGGACTGGGCTCGGATCTGCCATGCCAGTCTCGCGATTGGGGAGGTTCCATTACAGCGCATCACTAGTTCAACCGTTATCACTGCAGCATCCAGTCAGCCTGTAGCATCTAATGGATGTCTGTCGCATTAAGGCTCCTGACACAAACGAATGGGACAAAATCGATTGTTTTGTGACTCCCTGTTCCAATTAGACCAGGCTACAAGGAAGCCCCTCTGAGAAATGGGGGGGGGGGAGGTGCCACCTACAAAAGAAGCCTGCTAATTAAACTCAGGGCAGGCAGATGCTGTGTATCGAGCACCAATACGTATTTATCTGGAAGGGAGCATTTGCCCCAATCAGGATAAATCCTCCCTCATTTAGAAGCATTTTAATCAGACCTGTGGCTAAAATCAGGGTTATTACAAGCTATGCTGATACTATTGTTAGCCAAAGATGATCAATGTAATGTTTGCAATAATACAAAATAAACACTTTCATTGCAGATAACGGCTGAATCGATTCGCTTTAGCCAGCAGAGGCTTGTCGCAGTGCCATCCTCTGATCGGATATCTATAAACTCTGCAGGAAGTTACTCGCTTACAGCACAGACTTATAGAGAAACACGCGTCGAGTCACCGATCAATTAGGTGAATGCTTAAAACGACATGACATAATTGCTTTAACAAAAGAGAGGCATGAAGAACAGCATACAGTAAACGAGCTACCCAGAGCGATCTGCTCCGTTTCCCGGACTAGATAATGCTGGAGGTTTGCTCACTGTGGATAGGTTTCTCTTTCCAGGGAAGTGCAAAAGCTGCACTCTGATCAACAAGTCCCCCATTCAGGATCTGGCACATTTACATTTTGGGGGGGTTGGTTGCGAAGGCCCTGAATGCAGCATGCCAAGGTCGAGCGTGGGCACACCCACGGTAGGAAAAAGGTACGGCTTTGACCTGAATGAAAGCGGCACCTCCAGGCAACAGGCGGCATGAACTGCGAGTGGTACGATCCATCAAAGGGGGGATGTTTTACAGACCGAATCAAGATGGTACAAACAGATCCGCAAACTAAAAGTCACAGAAATGCAGAGCATTTATATTCCGGCATAGAGATGGAAGAGAATAATCAGCGGGGAATACTCGCCGAGGTAGGCGATTCTTACTGCGGAGGCGTCACCCCTGATCCCCCCTGCGCGCTCAAGTGAGCGAGCCGAATAAATATTTACCGTCAGGCTATAATGAAATGGAGCCCCTCGGCCCTGTGCGGGATGGCATGGGCTGACGGGGGGGGGGCAGAGGTGGGCCGCGAGGGGCAGCATACCAATGAGGTTCGCGGTCAGGTACAGCACGCCTCAGGTGGACAGCGGTTTGCTGTGCTGTGTGTAGGTTACTGCAGAGCGTGAGCCGGTGGGGCCTGCATCCTAATTAAAGTGCCAATTGAGTGCAAACCGGCTGTAAATGCATACATTCTGTCCACACCGGCCAATCCGATGCCAGCATGCCCCTTTTCCATCTTTCTCGATGTTATTTCCTTGCTTTTGGCTTACCTGATATCCGCCCCCTCTGAGCACTGCGAACATCAGCGTGCACACCCACGCCCGGCTTCCTAATTAATTGCTTTTCGAATATTAATTACAGAAACAAAACAAAAATGCCTCTCTCTTTAAATCAGATTAGAGATGCTTAGCTGATTGCTAATTATGCCTTCAAATGAGCGTCTGTGAGCCTGTTTCTGTGAAGTAATGTACGTCCCAAAAACAACAGTCAGCAGGGTGAAACGTGAAATGAGACAAACATTCCACAGGAGGAGAGGAGTGGCCTGTCACCCAGAGCGAGAGCCAATCAGAGCTCAGGCTGCAGGAGCTGGGTCAACCCACGAGTGGAACATTAGGCAGCTATAACTGGGCTCTGAGTGGCCTGCAGGAATCTGACTGGGTGGGCAGGTGATTGTATTCATACAGCTCTGTCTACCGCAATTAGAACAACAAAGCCCAGGTCAATTCTTAGGTTGCCAGGTCTGTGTGGGGCTCCAGGCTTATCCTCAGACGTGAACTTGGCCTCTAATCGCATGTGTCACTCCGTAACTGCTGTAGAAAACACCACTAACTGTGGTGTCAAAATCGCGGCCCTCACCGTCACAGAGTCTGTCACCGCGGCTCACAGAATACGCTCCACTCCTGCTTCATCCTGCGGGCGAATCGCCCACCTTTATCTGAAACGCCTCAGCTTACATAAGAGACGGCAGCTCCCTGGGGGGGCGCGCTCCGGAGCCACGCCCCCCCCGTGCTGATGAAACGAGACGCGCCTCGTCCCTGACAGGCAGAGCGAGACTGAAGGTGTGACGCATTAATAATGTATGGGCCAAACAGGCTAACGATGCGCTGCGCCGCTACATCGGGCCCGTCTGCACAGAAACGCACTTTACATGAGAACAGACAGCAGAGCCATGGCTGCATCTCATTTGCACAAAAGAAAGGGCTGGAACCAGCGGCTTGTTTCAGATACAGGTGGGCAGCCTGTGAGCCCAACCTTCACATTTGCTATCACAGGCCTTTGATGTCACTGTCGCTCCCCTGGGAGTCTCCGCATAAGGCGGCTCACAGAGCTAACGGAGCAGGGCTCTGGCCCGGACCCAGGCCCCCGCTGGGCACAGAGACAGGCCCACCCGCCTCCGAGCTCCATGACTGTCGGGCCTGGCTGCTACATATGAGACGGATGACAGAGGTAAGCAGACACACACACACACACACACACACACACAAAGCTGGCTCCCCCCCCCCAAACCTACGTAATGGCTCTCAGTACCCAGCTTGCACGCTGAGTCTCCACACTGACAGAGCGACTGCTAAACGCAGCTCCTCAAAGACCTTCCCTTATACCTGCCAGTCTGAAAGGAAACCAGTGATAAATGTGCAGAGAATGAGTCTTCTCTGCTCTGCCATTAGGGGGCAGTGTGCCAAATGTTCTGGCTCAGTAAACATAATATACCCCCTGTGGGGGGGGGCTGATTACTATGGAGGCCAGTGAGCAGAAGGCGACCAACTCGGATAGGCGAAAGAGCGCTCCCCTCGGCCCATGCATGTTTCACCATAGCAACTAACGCGTTAAAAGGGTTAATAACCTTTTGTCTTTATGTTCACACTGATTACTTCTTACGACAGGACTTCTGGGTGTCAGTGTCCCGATGCACTGTACATTCACTGTCGTCGTCGTCCCCGCCCCCCCGAAAGCTCCTAGCAAGGTGAGGTAATAGAGTAACCACAATGTCTAACACACAAGTGCGGCAAAGACGGGCCTTTCAGCTGGCCGCCATTACCACCATTATCCCGCCAATGCCATTAGTTAGGTTACAAAGAATGGAAGTTCATTTCACCCAGGCAAGCCTGCCATACCATAATAACTCTTAATTTAGCCATGATAATGTTGTGTCTTTGTATAGGAGATCATGCAAATATTAATGCAGAGCCAGATCTTGCAGTGCTTGCGGAGTTTGCGTTTCAATAACAGGATTTTAAGGAGGTTTCATCTCTTGCGGTGGGAGTCTCTGATAAGAACACGCTGGGTCTGCGTGCGTGCGCTCAGCATAATGAGCCTGACGGAGCCGGCCGGGTCAGAACCGGGCCGATGCTGACGAACAGCCCGCTCCCTCTCGCCTGAAACGCGGCACAGGCATACTGGAAGACACCCCAGCACCAAAAGGCGGTGCCGAAATCAACCCCCCCCACCCCCCCACAACCTGCCTTCTCATGTTCAGCCCCCACCCCACTGGCCCTAATGAGCCGCTCCCAAGGGTGGGGCTTCTCCTTGCCGGGGGTAAAGAGGCCATCATGTTGCTCATTTGGACGCTACGGCTCACGGTGACTGCGCCCTAATTGTGCCCCGGTGCCGGCCCATTTGTCTCAGGCTCCGCGATTTGCCATTTGGGGCGGGGCGAGGTGGGGGCTATTTAGCGAAAGCATCTGGCCGCGGCTGGGGGTCGGGATGAGGCAGCTCCCGGGGGTACCAGGAGGCACACACACACACACACACACGCACACACAGATACACACACACACACACACACACACAGATACACACACACACACACACACATAACCCCAACCAGAATTTCAAACCAACACAGAACACACCTCATAGTCGCCACCTTAATCGATTGGGCGAATGCTGATTGTTTATCGACTCGCATGTTTAAAGGAGGACGGCCTGGCCACCTCGTCAGAATCTCGTTTTAATTAGTCCTGCTGAATTCTGAGTGCTCTTTAGAAGCACTTGGGTAACCTTACGTGTCAGTCGTGTTGCCATTAGCAGAAATAAAACAAGCAATTACAGCAATGATTACCCAAACACACTGCCTCGCCTAAACGGCTCTCTGCTACTAAGGTTCGGCCTGGGAAAAAAAACGCAATTCTTGAAGCCCCATAATACCACTTAACAGCCTCCATTATTCGCAATTAAGGCGTGCTAACGTGAGGCTCGCCTTCATCTGCCCATCTGCGCAGACAACCCGCTCCGCTCATACAGACGCCAACACAGCCCAATCTCTCACAGCCAGGTGACGAGACGGCAGCCATCTTTACAGCAGAAACCCATCAATTATCATTCAATTTTAATTATTATATCAAAGGAGGGTATGGCGAATGAATTAACGAATATTATATAGATCAAACTATTCATTCAGCAGATACTGGAGTAGCCCATATAGTGAGGACTAGGTCAGTGCAGTGTTTATTTCAGCACCACCCCCACACCCCCACACCCCCATCCAAGCAGGTTGGTCCAGCCATCATTATGGACCACCCAGCATCACTTCCTGTTTTCCCAGGCTTAAACTGCACCCCCCCCCCCCTTAAACTACCTACCAAATCCGACTCTTGGCGGGGGACGGAGGACAAACATAACCCCCTCCCCCCCCTCCCCTTCTCACATTCGCAGCCGTCACCCAACATCTTCCTATTTGCTGGTTCCACAGATGTGTTTCTGGAGCTATCCAATGATATCACAGCAGCCTTCATCACGTGGTTCCATTGAAGGCACTGACGGGTGCTAATGAGACCCATACGTCAGCCCCGCTGGCAAACTACCCAAAGATGATTACTTACCCCCTCACATCTGGCTGAGCGGCCCACCTCGTGGGGATGATGCTACAGGACAGGCTGGCCATTTGTTTTCATTATTAATGGGCTTGGTTAGCGAGCCGGACACTTAAATTAAAACTAGCCACTCAGGTTACACGATAATTTGACATTAGAGGGTCTTCATGTGAGCTGCAGGTGTGGGGACACATTAAAGGCTGCATTACTCAGCTGGACCTTTCAGAAGCAGGTTTAAGCGAAGATACGAAGTTAAGTGACGAAACAAGGCTCAAATGAGCGACAAAATATACCGTTACAGTAGCACACCTAACGCAACATTTCATAAAATGTGTCTCACTCAACACTCCCTTAAATGGTCTGTGTAGTCCCATAATTCTGTTCAACATGTATACTACCTCAGGATTATCATGACCTTGATTACTCCTGGGTACACACACACACACACACACACACACACAAACACCTTAGAGATGGTTTGGTGCCATCAGGACCTCAGACAGTGGGCCATTGTCACATTAACACGTCCTTCACAGCCCACCCCGCAAGCCGTGAGGGCTGCTGTCGGCCCGGTTATTTCCATGACTAACGAGACCTGTGTTGCCAGGCTTGTCTCCATTACCGCTTGTGCTGTCCAGCGCTATTGGCCAGCTCAGTTTGTTTTTATCACTTGCGAAATTACTGAATAAGAAAAGAGGGTGGGGGGCTAATGACCCCTCCAAAGCAGGAGAGCCTACCTAATATCTGTCCAGCCCCAATCACTCACCGTCTTTCCTAAGGTACATGCCATTATTAAGGTCGTGAAAATTAGGGAGACATAATATGGTCATGTCATATTATTAGCTCAAGATTGAAAGCGGAATATCAATGAGACTCAAGTTTCCCGGGAGACCATGATGCCAATAAGCGCGCAATCGGCACGGCCGAAGCCTTCCCAGAAAGCAAAGCGGGCAGCCAGAGACACCGACATTCCCCGGCCGCTGCTCTGGCTACCGGTTGCGCACCGAACTGCATCAGCGCCGGATGGCTCAGAAGCGAGGCACCGCTATTGCTGTTGCTATGGATCCCCTTCGTTTACTTTTGTTCAAGTGGCGTTGAAGGAACGCTCCCCAAGGCAAGATGAGGAAGCGGGTATGTGGAAGGCAAGGTGGGAGGGCAGGAGGGGAGCTGCCCTGCCTCGTGGCTGGCAGAGCGCTTCCTCACTCAGCGGGCTTCTCACGATGGAAGCACAAATGCGCCTAAGCTCATGAGAAAAGGGTCCCGTTTCTAAACAGGGAGCACAATGGCTGACCTTTGATGATATTCGGCGCGTTTAGAGAAAGGAGCAACAAGATACTCATCTCTCTACATTCTGTCCCAACCTCTATTCTCATGACCAAAGGTCAAAGTCCATGTGAAATACAAAATAAGCTTACAGTCTGGCACAGTTCTCACGCCATCGCATCTGAATGGCACGGTGTGGCCTGCGAGTTGGCGTCACACCCTCTGACTCTGCCGGGGTGCTGCCAGCCGGCGTCACTCTGTAGGACCTACACTTCACACGCACTGTCCCTCCCAATTTGGAAACAGCCCACTTCAGCACTGAGGGGAGGTAAGAAATGCCCGAAGTTGCTTTTGTTACCGTGACACATGTGTCTTTGAGCTGAGCCAGTCCAGAGAGGGGGCATGACAAAGAGAAAGAATGTACAGGTGGTTTCCCATGCAGAGACTTGGGGCTAGAATGGGGAAGTCACTCACACATTACACGCACTCTGCAGACAGAAGTGGATTAATGGAATTTGAGACTGAATGCAATGCTTGGCTACATGAGAGAAGGAAAAGGAAAGATACAATAAGAAATATACACACCCATCCAGTAAGGGTGACAGGAGTCAGGGCATCAGGCTCCGGGGCCCCGTCATTGCGTCAAAGGTTCTGTCTGCTGCAGGGTCATCATGGACGCCCGGAGGGAGGGCGGGCCGCAAAGTCGTGAGTCAGAGGCTGCGCCGAGCACCATCTGTGTCTGTCTGAGCAATGCCTGCCAGAGGCTAGAGGACGGGGCAGAGTACGGGCTTCCAGAGGGGGCAGGCAGCCGAGCATGTGACCAGAACAACCTCACGTTCCGCCGCTGCTCCCTAGAGTAACTGAGGCCTGACCACGCAGCCAGGTTCTGCGTCTGAACTGCCTCAATCTACAGGGGGAAATACGGTAATCGCTTGAGCCAAACTCTACAGAGCGAAGCAGCTGGTCATGACTTCAGGTACAGGAAAGGAACCATACATGAAACGTTGAACACAATCCACACTTTGCTACACCATAATTATTGGATTGCTTGCAGATGCAGGTGGCATAACAGTCAGGCATGTAACAATCAAGTGGCTTCCTATTACAGGCCAACAAACACAAGTGTGAGAACATGGGACCATGGTTTAGGGCATTGTACCTAGACAGCATCCAGTTACATAACATTCCTGTTAATCCTGGCATCTGTTACGGGCAGAGTGCTGCAGGTGCAAGTCACACATCTCAGCATCTGCAGAAAAGGCCACAGGAAACCAGAGGGAGAGCAGGGGAGGGGGTCAAAGGAAACCAGATGGAGCCTGGAGAAAGACCACTGGAAACCACTGGGAGATTGGAGGAAGGCCAGAGAAGACCAGAGGGACACCAGAGAACGGACAGAGGAGATCATGGGGAGACCAGAAGAAAACCACAGGAGACCAGAGGGAGACCAGAGAAGACCAGAGGGAGACCGGAGGAAGGCCAGAGGGAGACTGGAGGAAGGCCATAGGAGACCAGAGGGAGACCAGAGAAAGGCCACAGGAGACCATGGGGAGACCAGAAGAAGGCCAAAGTAGACCAGAGGGAGACCGGAGGAAGGTCATAGGAGACCAGAGGGAGAGCAGGAGAAGGTGAAAGGTAAAACATTGGGTTGGAAAGGGAGGGAGAAACAGAGAATGAAAGGACGCGACCCAATGGAAAATTGGTAGCTTGTTTTTATATGACAGATGAGCGCAGCTGGACACGGAAGATGGGGCTTTTGGGGGGAAGCCACCCCGAGAGGATCGGCCACCCAGAGGATAAAGGACAGTCAGCTGAGCAGAGCGCATCTGTTCCCGAAGATCCCCCCCACCTCCATCTCAAGGACCCAATTACACATAAAAGCCACCCCTTACAGAATAGGCATCTGTAACCCCAAGGTGAATTATGCATGTGCTCCTCTGTGCAAAGGCCGCTTCCATTTTAAAGTGCCCGACTTGCAGGTCCAGCCACTGCACACCACTGGGGAAAACGAGCCAGAAGATCCACACGAGTCTTTCAGCAGCTCTGAAGCCACCAAATTAGGGATGGTCCTTGACATACTGCAACCAATATTGACTTGTTACTGCCAACAGGATGTGAAGGTGAAGGTACAGGTGGGAGCGAGTCATGGTAATCAAGCGTTCTCAGAGAGTAAGATCTGAGAGCAGCTAGTCTTACTCAGCTCCACCTCACCACTGTCAGTGCAGTAAGGCTTAAGGAGATGCCAGATGACGGTGGCGCTCTGCAGCGACTGACACGCCGGCAGGTGCTCACCTCCAAATTACTCACACTTCATTATGCCGTCTCTCACCCCTCAAGAAGCCAGAATCTGGAGCAACCCCTGACCACAGCTCTGAACTGTAACGTCTTTTGTTTTGCGGGGGTGGGGCGGGGGGAGGGTTGGCCGACTTCTTCCAATCAATCCGCCATGCCAGTCCCTGTGGATGACTCTGCCGTTGATCCGTGTTCTGGCATGTCCCACCTTCTGCTCCCCTTGGCAGAGGAGGATGGGAAACGTGGAGGGGGGGGGGGGAGCTGCGGACTACCAGGCAGACTGCGGGACTCTCTAATCCCACAGCAGTGCCGTGGAACATACCTACCACAAAAACAGGTATCGTGATTCAGATTCATAGAGCAGGATGAACTGAGAATCCAGGGGAGGCGGTTAGGGCTCTGCCTGTCTCTGCATGACTGCTGCGTCAGTGTCTGTCCCCACAATCCCCTGTGCCAGATTACAGGGCAGAAGGGAGGCAAAACTCTTCGAAATTCAGAGCATAGCTATCTCAGGTCCCCATGGAGATAGTTCTTACTGTCAAAACAACCTCGTTCGACGCAAAGCTCGACCTGTGGTACCAACGGACCCTTTATCTCCAGGCTATTGATACCAATTGATAGCTCCTTCTGGACACCCTGACCTTCCGCTCCTGCCCTGGATCCCTTAAACCATCCAGGGGTGTTTACAGGGCTCTTCCTAACACCTGTGCAACTTCACAGCCGCTAAATCCCTTAAACTAAAAAGGTGGACATTAATCACCGCTTTGGCTTCACAGGCAGCCTCACTTTGAGCTGAACAGGTTCCACGGGCCCCCTGCAGCGAACGTTTTACACATCTCAGGTGAAAAATGCTGATAATCCGATAAACCGAGCAAGTCGAATGACGGCAGCAGAGAGAGGGTGGGGCTATGAGGAGAGCTCAGAGATCGACGTCCAAACAGACGTCGGGGGCCATCTGTGCCGGCCGGTAGCCCCGGTGCGAGCTGGCATGCGAGGATGAACCTGCCGTCGCATGTGCAGCTACGCCGTCAGAGGGGGTGATAAACCCCCAGCAGCTTTCGGCATGCTCATCAGCATGAGCAAAGCTGGGGAGGCCAGGGCTGTGGGACCGATGCTCCTCACCGGCTGCCAAAAAGGCAAAGACACCCTACAAAGGTGAGCCTCTCAACTGAGGTATTTGCCGGAGGTTCCCAGGGAAGCGGCGGGCATCAGGGCTCCTGGTAAGCCTGGGTGTCAACTCCCAGAGATGTGGGCCAATGAGACGGCTAGATATGTCCCCTGTGTCATGCTGCGGAGGTGGCCAGTAGTCACAGAAATGAGCTGCACTCAGAAAGGGGCCTTTCCTCAGTCGCTCACACGGGCCACCTGCCGACACTCAACCAGGTTACATTCTGGACGTCTCCCGCACAAAATGGTAATGCGGCAGGAATTTCTAAGCGTAAACAGTTACGCCGGGAAGAGGATGCATGAGCGCCGTCACATCTACTGGCCGCAGCCATGCAGTATCGCATCTAGAAGTCTGTTGCCCTCGAGCTCCACAGTTGCAGGGATCTGAGAAAGCAGTTTGTTTATGTGACATAAGCGCCCTCAGCCATCCTTCTGACAGGGACTTCTCAAGTGTGTTTGCAACAGAGATGTTTCTTGAAGCTGTTCAAAGGAAGGGGCCTCTCTGAGGGGGTGGCTGTGGCACCAGAGCGCATGGAGGAGGGAGGTCTGTCCTTAAGGGAACTGGTCTGAGATAATACAAGAGTAACAGGATACAACTACCGCCTGAGGAGAGGTGCCTCTCCAAAAATGGACGTAGGAGACCACCTAGGCTCCAGCCCTGGGTCAACTCAGCCAAGGGGGTCCAAGAAAGGGGAACAAAGCTGGCGCCGTGCAATTTCAGGAGGCTCTCGAGAATCTCTGACAGCCACATCCTCACGACCCCAAATAAATCACCCTTCGAGTAAAAGAAGTGTATACAGATATTTAAATGGAATGAATGTTAAGAAAGCAGAGCAGGACAGAGCCCAGACCCACATGGAGACACAAAGACTTGACCATGCAGCCACACACACACATACAGCATAGCTGTTATGCCCCATAGGGTGAATGAAAATTATTGCCGAACCTGACTTCCTTTTAAATACTTACTCCACCGATGCCCTTCACCAAAACCAGATAATAAATCTGTGATGTAAAAGGAAAGGCAAGGGTGTGGCTAATCACCCCTACCCCCACGCATAAGCATTGCAGGAAATGTCAGCTAAATGAATAATAAATAATGCCTGGTACATGCAATAGCGGCATCATCCGGGCCTTAGCAGACCATTAACTGGAACAGCGGTGAGGTCGTGGCGGCTGAACGGGGAGCCACACACCCCACTGCCTGCCTGTCACCTCACATCCTTCCTAGGCTCGCAGGAGGAACTGCCACAAATCTCCAGTACTTCCACCGGCCCTCCGTGTGCCCTGAGCCTTTGTAATTAAAGCCTTTGACGAGAAAGTGTGTGTGTGGGGGGGTGGTTGCATGTATACACACATTTTACAGGGGTCGAGATAGTGAATGGTGGGGAGGGGGTGGGAAGAGTGGGGAGATGGTGGGGCGGCAGTGTAGCTTGATTGCCACAGTCTCCAGGTTCAATAATCCAGAAGCAGATTTCCCAGAGGGCTCTGCCTGACAAGCAGGTGCCACTCAATCACATAGACCTCCCACTTCCCAGAGAGGACAGATGGCCCTGGCCTGCTTAACGATTCCACCATCCCTCTCCCCGTCCTCTCCCACCCACCACATCCAAAGAGCAGCCTCCACCTTTCTGTGGACCATCACACACACACACACACACACTCATGCACACACACACACACCTCTGGCTTTACTGCTAAGGTAACTAAACAAACTCTTGGTCGAGGGGGGGGGATTTCAGGGGAGGCTCCGCTCCTTGTCCAACCCTTCAAAGTAAGGGGGGGCCATTCCCAGACAGACACCGAGAAGCAGATGTTGGGGCAGGTGTGATCCAAGATCCAGTCCCTCCTTTGATCCTTGCACACACACTTCCCATTTCGTCTCCCCCCCGCCTCTGGCTCCTCAGCTTAAAAGCTGCCGCGATGATGCGGGCGCCGAGCGAGCATTTACATATCAGGGCGACACGACGCCGGGACATATTTATAACACCGCAATTAGCAGCGGAGCACGACTCGCTCCTATCCAGGTACACGAGCTTCTGATTCAGAGGCAGTCCATAGGGTCCCCATCAGAAGGCGGCCCTTGAGTGCACACAGCAGTAGACGGGCATGGCATCAGACACAGGGCAGAGAGAAGTCGGCAGAAACTGCAATGATTACTATTCAATCTGACCAAGCCCCCTTCTCTGAGCCAGGGGTGCTGTTCACATCCCAGCTTTAGATTTTTTCACTCGACCCACAAGACGACAAACGCAACTCCAATAAAAAGCACTGGGTTACTGTGATACTGTGACAATGACACCGCAGCTCTGATCAGGATCATTGTCAGGAAGCCGGGGAGGATACCTCACCATTTGGGTTCAGCTCAAGCACGCCTGGGAGTTTGGGGGGGGGGGGTTCTCATTTGTGAGGTGTGCAGCGACACGTGACGAGCAGCGGCCGGCACATAATCGTCCTCTTTCCTCAAGTGGGGCCCCCGGGAACCGGAGTAGCCCCCGGCAGCGTCTGCGCGTGAGGTGAAAATGAATGAAAGATGGGCCCCGCGTTTGTTAGCTTGTCGAGGGCGCAACGTTAACGAGAAACCGAGATGAAAACCCGTTAAAAAATCCCATTAGGCCAAGCAGGACAAAAGCTCAGGTGACGGTGGATGAGAGACCCAAAGGTGCAAGACATCACTCAGAGAGCAGAGACGGTGTGCAGGCAAAGCAGCCGGTGGTGATTAAAGGCCAACTGTATGTGGTGCCGGACAAGTTTAACCGCATGCCTCCAACATGCTGCTTAGAGGCGCTGCACGTGCTTGGGTTTGGCCCCATTACCCAGCATGCAGTCCAATCACCACTAATGGACAACTCTCCATCACCCATGGCTGGGGCCTTTGATCTGCTATGATCTCTCATGCCGACCGCCCCCCCCCCCCACTATCCCACCTTCACGTCCCTCGGAAAGCCTCTCAATCTCCTCGCTGACACCTGACCCCCGGGGCATCCCTGGGGTCCTTCTAATGACTTTGCAAAGCAGAGAGATGATGATTTTTTTTTCAGTCACACATGTGGGATGAGGGGACAGGGATTCAGCCGCAGGCTGCGAGTGGGACGTGCCCCGAACACAAGGAGTGCAAGCATCCTCACCAAAGCTCTTCAGGCAAGCCTGAGAAACAATCAACACCTCGTCCCACCGGTGGAGGCAAGATGGCTCCAGCCCAACAGGAGGCGATCAGCAAATTGGAGATTGGGTGGGATGGGAGAAGTCCCAAGATCTCCAACCCCCAACCCCCCCAGACTCATCGTTAATGAGCACACCAAGAGTCAGCTCAATCAGCCTCCTCGTTAGCTACACGCCACGTGAATTCCAGATGTTTACATCACAGGTTTCAGAAAAAGCAGAGGCACTGCTCTTTATAATACAAGTCTCTCAGATTGTGTGGTGTCTGGCAGTAGGGACGGCATCCTCTCTGATTTTGTTGAAAAGAGAGGACTTCCTGTTTTTATGATCCGTATGCTTGGGCAGACACAGGAGACGGCTAGTTAATTCAGCTCAGATCATTTAATGTCCAACCAGCTACACGCTCTTTCTATGCTATGATCTCTCACGACATTCAAATTCAATAAACTAGAGATAAGAGATTTACAGGAAAACCTGATTAAAACCAGTAACATGACATAATTATAAAGATTATACAATTTTATAAGTCTGGTTAAGTACCCTGGTGGAGAGATGCCACCCTGGAAGTATGATCTTCATCCTCTAGCTTATGTGTCCAGGTCTTCACCACTACATCATGATTTGCCATGGCCATTCACGTTGTTTACATCATCCTTCCGGTGAAGATGTGGTCTGGATGCCTCCATCAGTTCTCCAAAGTGGAAGGGGAGCCCTGGTCAGGTGTGACCCTTCAGCTGACTCTCAAGGTAAACGTAGATATGACACTCACTCCCCAAGAGGGACTAACAGTGGGCAGAGATCACTATATAACTTTATATGAAAGGGCTACATGAATGAATAAAGAGAAAGTCAGCATGACCCGATAAACTCTCTTGCTCAAGCATCCGCTTCACTTTAGGTATAATGGAGTCTCTTCCTACACCTCAAAGTTTGATGGGAAAAAGATGTGCTGCATATAGGGGTGGGGGGGGTCAAAATAAGACTACAGCACAATAATACACAGTGGCAGTTATTTCACCCCCAAGGTATAGGGAAGCATTCCTCCAATCAGCTTTCTGAGGTACACAAACACTATATTTTTCATTCAGCTCCTCTTCGGAAACCATAAGGCTTTCTTGGCATTTTTAATCTTCTCCTTCGGGGTGCAAAATGTCCCTGATCACAGCGAACAGAGGACAGGAGATAAAACCCAGCATGCCCTGCGGGGCTGCTGACAAAGATGGCTGTCATGTTGTGGTGAAATTCACAGCACGATGAGCTAAGTTTCACCACGGATGCGGAGGAAAACAAGAAAATAAACAAACGCTGAGCTCCACATCTGGAAAGGCAGGGCTCTGGGGAGCCACAGTCACACGGGCTTGGGGAGGGCGGACGTACAGCTGCATGGTTTTCACCATCGTCTTTGGGAACTGACTCATCACCGGAAAAAAGCGGAGACCTACATGACCAGTGAGAAAGCAGACGGTCAGTGTACGCTGGGCCTGGCTCCCGGGCGGCTGAATCGGCCCGGGGGAGGACCGTCAGGTGACCTTCGGCCACCGCTGAATATAAATGCTGATGTGACAGATTCTCCAAGCAGCACTAAGGGCTCCTAATGAACCGGGAGGCTTCTACATGCATAAAAGAGCCACAGCTTTGGCGGAAAAGGAAAAGATACATAAGATATATGGTCTGCTCAGGCAGCCTAAAGCATAATGAATAAAGAATGATTGCCTATACTGCAGAGCTTGATGGGAGCTATGGCCAGCCAGCCTCATCGAGGGTGACTTATAATTTCAGTGCAATATGTAGCTGCCTTTGTGGAGCATCGGCTTGGACCAGAGCCTGACACTCACCAGCCTTATGATTTAAACAAATGATGTCAGACGGATTCCAAGGCAAAGGAGACACCGGCAGGCTAAGTCCAGCTCCAAGTCAGAGAAAGTAACCAACGGGACGGTAATGGAAGGCCAAAGAGGGGAGGCTGGCAGACAGGAAGGGGTTCCTGCCAGTGCCGTCATAGATCAGCACAAGCTGGGATACTCGCGCACAAGCACGCCAAGCCTCTGCTATCGTACGAGGCTGACACCCCAAAGTGCCTATTTGTCGAGGATGAGCTCAGAGTTTCCTCCTGTTTTATGACCCAGTTGTCACTCCTGGTATGTCTGAAGCCTTCGGGCAAAGAATGGAAGAAAAGCAGGAGCAGTAAATTAAAGCCTGCAGACGGTTCGTCTTGCGCGCGTAAGACCTCGTGACAGCTGCAGACATTTCTGCTGTACAGTTACGCTTCCCTCCATAACGACCACGTTGTGTTTCAGCACCCAACACTGATGTGAAAACACAGCTGGCACACATTTTTTCCTTGTCATTAAAAACACTGCACAAACACTCCCACTGTGCCTACGTGCATATTTACTCACATGTAGGTTAGAATGAAATGGCAGGGGAACAGAAGCTTACTAAAAGTGAAACATTTCAACATGGTGGAGGATTGAGTTTAAGGTCTGGGATTCAAACACTAAGAGCCAACGCAAGTAGGTGGTCACAGAGCAAGTCCAATTTCACGGCTTTACACCCAAGCTTTAAAGCCAGGCTCTGAGCCCAATTCTGGCATGGGGGGGGGTTACTGTACCCATTTCCCCCCACCTCAGACCCACAAAGACGCTACAACGTGCAGCTCCATCGTTTGACTGTTAGGCTACGTTCACACTGCAGGACAAATGTGGCCCAAATCCAATTTTTTGCTCATATGTGACTCAGATCTCATTTTCTCATGACAATGTGAACAGCACAAGTCACATGAAATCCGATTCTTTCAATTACGATTTGGGCCACTTCAGTATGTGGTCATAAATTGGATACAGGTCTGATTTTTTGCAATGCAAGCTCAGTCTGAACAGCGAAATCGGAATTCATGCGACCTTTACGTCACTCTCGATCGACGTTCGTCACAATTCTGCGCAGGCAGAAGTCACCATATGTCTCCGTCAGAGTGCCAAACATGGAGGAGAACACAGAAGTTGGCCAGTTGAGGGACAGTGAGGTGCTGGATTTAATAAGTATTTGGGGAGATAAATCTGATCGGGCAAAACTGGAAGGCTCATATCGTAACTGGGCAGTTTTCGAATCAATAAAGTGACGTCTTTGTTTTTGCGCATGCGCATCATTGCGTCTTTGTTGCTTTGTGCGCACGTGGGCCAGTTCAGTATCGTGAACCGTTCACATTGAAATCTGATATAGCCCACATTAAATAGAGTAATGTGAACAGGCAAACAAAAAATCCGATCTGAGCAGGAAATCAGAATTGAGCATTAAGCCCTGCAGTGTGAACATAGCCTTAGATTAGGGGCATTTCTTCCCCATGAAAATAAATGACTGGTGTCCCAACCCGGCTGGTCCCAGCGACGCAAACGCCTTGCTTTCTGTCAGGACTGTTTACATCTTTCCTTCAGCAGATGGCCAGCTATCTGCCCGCATACACCCCTCACTCTTCTTCCTTTTTGGAAAATGTGGCGTGCAGACGCACAACTCCTTATTAGGCCGGCGACACAGAGCAGTGGTGCGTCCCCGTCCCGTTCAGAGAGCTTCAGGGGCATGGGGCTCACTTCACCCCATAAAACCCTGGCGAAGGAGCTCTCCCGCCTGCAGGATGAGACCTCGCCTCACCTTTGAGGAGCTCACGGGGAATGCACACAAACTCCAGGGGACTTAACACACAGAGCCATAAAGCACCAGAAGCTGACATTTATGGTTATGTCAGATCCGTGCAAAGTCAAGCATTGTGCATATAATTAGGAGCGCAGTGGTGAAAGGGGGTGGGGAAAGGGCGGGCGGCAGGCAGGAGTACTGCACTAACTACGCACTGCACACCGAACACTAGCTGCAAATGTACCAGAGGGAAAGCAGCCTGTGATCTGATATACGGCACACCGGCACCCAAGGAGTAAGAAGGCAGCCTATCACTGACAGCTTGTCACTAGCAAAAATTTGAGTGCTGCGGGACACTTTTTTTTGCCCAGGGGACAACACAGCATGTGACACCACCAACGGTGGGTGATCTCTTGGTTCAGAGCAGACCTGCGGGGAGCCCTGGCCACCCATAGTGCCCAAGGGGGGGGGCAGAAACCCCCAGAGAGGCTCTAAAAATGATGATCCCCAGAATGTATCCCGGGCTTTGACAGTGCTCCTCCTCACCCACCATACCGATGACAAATGATACGAACAAGAACAAAAAGTAGCATCCCGCTCCTACGGCAAGGGGAAGCTCTCATCACTTAGATGACATGCCAGCTTCAGATTTAAAGACTCCCTGCACCTGCGAGCTCCATCTGCGGGAGCATCTGGCTGTTAGGGCTCCCATTGCTTCCCGTTACAGACATTTAGCTCTCGCTTCCTCCCATCCAAGCCTGTCAGGCCCGTGAATCCACAGTGCGCACTCAACATCTGTCTCAGACAACATAGGAATGGGAATCAGCGCAATGTGCAGAGCTGCAGCTAAGGACTAAACACATCAAGTAAAGGCGGCTGATTAGGGGCGGCAACTGAATTCACTCTTTAACAGCACCAGTAACCTGGAAACTCAGCACCGGCCTAAACCCAGACCTAGAGCGCGATTACAGTGTTTCTGAGTCAAAGCCTTCTGGAAGTAAAAGGCTTGGTCTTTTGGTCCTTTAATCCTCTCGATCACTCATGAAAACACATAAGATGCAACTTTGGACAGACCGGGAACAGTAATATTATACATCTAATGACCTTGAGCATTGTCAAGGTGAACAATCTCTGAAAAGGGTAAATTTTCCTTCTGTTTGACTCTCCTCTCGCACTTTCTCTCTTTTATTGGCATTTAGTCCCAAAATCTTGCAACCGTCAGTTTCATGCCTAAGCAACTGTGAAAGGTAGATGAATCTAGTGATTACCCCCACCCGCCCCGCCAAAAAAATGAGGTCATTCTAACCCACAGGGGTCAGATGGGCCCAATCCCGTCAGTGGATTATTAGGTTTGAGTCCCATCCCATCTCCTCAAACATCAAAATGGAAATAAGCCAATTGTATGACAGCATGGCCCATGTCTTCAGCCGTCTACACAAAGTGTGGCAAACATTGAGGAGTAATTGATTGAACCCAGCGGGGTTTCACATGGGTTCAGGAATGGGTTACGCTGCAGTAAGGTGCCTCCACAATGGGAGGCCCACTTTCGGCATTCTGCCGCCTGATTTCACAGGCTGAAGTCCGCCAGGCACAGTCAAGGTGTCCGTAGGCAAAAACCAATCACCACAAGATTGCTCTGAGAGGACCAAGAGGAGAGCTTGGTATTCATTAGCATTTGAACCCTGATTCACTGAAAACACAACCTGCTGTGACCTACTGTGAAACACATTCGGTTGAAAAAATCGAAATCAAAATCAGCGGTCAGACCAGATCTCCAGTGGCAGTGGCATTTGGAGACAATGAAACGATGATAAGCCACTCCAAAGCATTACACAGAGATGTTAAAAAGGGAACCGAATAGAGATAAAACTAAACTGTTAGTCTTATATACAGAACTGATACACAGAACTCTGTGTCCAGCACTTTAGTGTTTTCCCCAGTGTTTTCGTTACCATTCATTCTTTGTTAGTATCCTTTCTTATTTACTTATTTTTTATCAGCTAACCTTAATTTTCTAGATTCTAAAGTACTTGCGGGAAAAATTATTTATAGCAGCACTAATCCATTAGTCCTCACAGACAGAAACTCCTTATTATGCATTTTTATTCAATGAGGTAATAAAGAAATTGCATCAAAATTTTACTGCGATTTCTATCTCTTCCAGCCTCAAAGGCAGCAAGCTCTCTTCAGTTACCACAGCTAATACGATTCCCCCGGCTCCTGTTCCTCTACAAACTATTCATATAACAATTTTATTGCCCCTCCATGGCAAATTTCCCTCCTTACATTCACAAGTATCAAGAAGAACATAAAACCATCCAACAGGGGGAGTGTTTCAGAACGGCAGGGTAGCATTTCACCCCCCCCCCCCCCACTTTTGTAAGTCCTGCCCTGATCTAAATGAGGGTCGGAGCCCCCGTCATTAGTGACGGGAGCATGTCCTCTCTCAGGCGGGCAACAGGGACGATGGTGGAGATGATGAGGGTGTTGTTGAGGATGGAGATGGGGTGGGAGAGGGGCTGACAGAAGTGACAGGCTCACGGCTAAATTACAACACCTCGCGATCTCACTGACAAGCTGACAGCTCGTTATTGCCTGTGGCTCCATCCTTTTTTGCCTGGTTTCGTATTAGCAACTGAATGTTCCTATGATAGGCTAGAGTTGGATTAAACCTGCTTAACGAGGCCTGACAGGTTCCCCTCTTCAGAAGTGCTCGTGAATATCCGAAAACTCGGCAGAAGAGTCTGTAAAAAAAAAAAAGACCTTCCATAACAGTGGGAAGTATCTCAGCAGGAAACATAGTGAAGCTCTATTTCGGGGTGCTCTGTTGCCAGAACATCTAAGAATAAGGTCAGGCAGCGCTTCTTGTTGGAAAAAAATCTGCTGTCAGATTACGAAGCACAGGTAAAGAAAAATCTCAGACAACTCGACTGCTGCTACTTGGACAGTGCCTAATGACCTCATCTACACTGCCCTGGGGTCTTTTGTTAGGAAGGCATTCACAAACAAGAGGGTGAATATTTTAGAGAACGTGCAGGGTTGAACAGGGTCACAGCTACGGTCCCTCCCGTTAACACCAAGACTCATTACCTTGAAAAGAACGCCAGATATAACCGTCCTAACACCAAGTTAACCACAAAGTCAACTAGCGAGTCTATCCTCTGTGGCTGTTCCCGTGTCCATCATCAAAGCTCACAGTATCGATACTCTGCTTTCCAAAGCCCTGTCATGGTGGATATCATTAGCCTTCACAGTTGCTACGTCTGTCTTTTCTTTGTCTAAATGCAAACAAGTGGCGTTGGCAAGGATCCCAGATATCCACACCAGATTATGAAAAGATATGGTCCTCCTTTGAAAGCTGAAAAAAAAAAGACATAAAACACGTCCCAAAGAGTGTGTCCAGGAAATTAAATGCTTGGCTTTTGAAGTCTACTGAGAGATCCTAATAATTTGACTCTCCTTAAGCTCATATGCCTAAACCCATTTTTGCGACAAAAAGAGCCTCTTAAGAGGAATAGCTACACAGACCCATGCTTGGAAAAAAAAAACAGTCACATTTCACATTATCTGTGGCAACCCCTTGAAGGACTGCAATGCAATATAAACCCAGGTGTTCACTATATGGCGGCAGTTAAAAATGACCATTAAGAGTGACCAAGGACCAGTAGAGGACAAGCCATGGTAAGCGGACAAACAGGCATGTTCCTATGGGACAAGATCTGGGAAAGAGGGGGCATTAACCCCCCCCAGACAGTCATTCCTGAGGGACCTCTATGGGGCGACTATTTCTCTTAGCAGGCAACGTCCCTCAAAGAAGAGAAACATTAAGTAAATAAATCTCTCAGCAAAACACAGGAGTTAACAAAATAACGCGGCATGTTCTTCTAAAAATTCTAAGTAAAGTTTCCATGAGGGTGATTCAAAGGGATGTTAAGTCGATTTTCGTCATGTTCACAGGACACACTTTTTGCAGGATCAGGTTCTCTTGTACTCCTGTTTCCAGGCCATGGAGACACTCCCAAATTTAAGGACCTCAGAGTTCCAAAACGTGACCAATTGCAATTAATACAGTAGCCCTTCCAAATCATGCCGATTATTGTTGGGGGCCCTTTGAGAAGGACTCTTGCCCTACTGTGACACCCCCAAATCAGAACAATGACTGGAGCTACATGTCTTTGTCAACCATAACAGATGGCATCCCCCGCCCTCCCCAAGTCTGCGTGACCCTCATGGCCAAGGTCAACCCCTTGCCTTTGTCCCCTTAGCCCCCAGCACGTGCCACGGCGAGAAAAAGCCTAGAGACGCCGTTTAACCCCGACCCACGTGGTGTTCATTCAGAATGAAGGCCAGAAGAAAAATTAAGTTTCAAATTACAAAGTGGCTCATTAAACAGGAGGCCAAAGGAGTGCATTGCGTTTCATACCCCGCTTCCTATACTGCCATCTGGCCCTGGGGATCAATGACCCAAAGGAGAGAAAAATGCGTAAAAAAAACTGCAGAGCTAACAAAGTGGTATGTAGATTAATCAAATGTGTCTCAGACAGAGACACTGATCTCTAAAAACAGAAGCAAACTATTCACAGAATACATGCTGTGTTCCACTTGAACTCAGGAGACAGAACTTCTGAGTTCCTAGTCAGAAATTTCAACTGGAAGTTGGAGTTCTGACTCGGAAAGTGCTAAGAACCTCTGTAACCTCGACCTCAGAATCCAAGATGGCTGTGTCCTTCATCAACAGAACTGAAAGCTTGAGCTATATTCTGTTTATTAGCACTTGTCTTACTTGTGTCTCAGTAAATCGGTCGTACACACAGTACTATCCAACCACTAACCGTGGACATGTTGTTACAGTGTTTGTATGTGCCAAATACAACATAATGCATTGCTATCAACTGATATTGCTAACAATGAACCTGGCTAGAACTGGTATTGTAAATGGCTTTCCAACTTGCTGCACTGGAAAGCGGTTAACTTTCCAGCTCTGACTCTGATCTCCGAGGTAAATGGAACATAGCAACAGCTCCATCGCCCAGAGCCATTGAAACGTGACATTGAACCATTTGTGCCCTTACTATTAGTCTGACAGACAGGAGGGCTTTATGCAAAAACAGTATTCGTGAAAATCATAAATACAGTCTTTCTTGTCTGCAACCTACAATGAGACACACTGCTGCTGGAGAGGAGGAAAGGACTTCTGCAAAGCCCCTTAGCAGGTCAATGGAGAGTGCAGGAGGAAAAGGAGTTCTCACCACGACACTAATCAGTAGCGTTTTCATCACCTCCAAATTGATTCTGTTTAGCTGCGTGGGGCCATGGCCTCAATATATCAGTGGGAGGTTCCCAAGACAAAGCCACCCTGGGGAGAGCAGGGACAGTGCGGCCCAAGCTAAAAAGAGCAAAAGGTGTTGATGTATAGAAAGGGAACTTGTGGTTCACATAGGCAGCTCTCGGGCTGCCTGATAAGCCAACCCAAAGAGTGGAGACATATGTGAGCTTCTAGACCTGCTGATCTAAGCAGCGGCACCTAGAGTTCCAGTCACATCGATCGCCTGCTGGATTGCTGTCGTTAGACCCCTCTTTTTATCATGAGCACTCCGACGCGCCTTGTAAAGTTGTCCTGAGTATTTATGGTGGCTTGGCTCAGTCACGGCCTCGAAGGTGTCACAAAAGAAGCGGTAATCAAAATTCACAGGAATACCCAAGCTGCCTGCGTCTATCGGAAGCCATGAACTCATGGTCGGCCATAAAGGCAAACGGCCTGCTGTGCATTCAGGCAACTGCCTGGACCTCTCCAATCAGATGGCAGTCCTGAGTTCATTTAACCTTGCCTGAGATATAGTCGCTATCAAAGACACAAAAAGCTTAAATGGATCCAATATCCAATTCTTTAATGTCAGTAAGTGTAAGTATTCTTCAACATTGCTGTCCCTCTGGGAAAAAACACAGTATTGAACCAACAGCAAGGTTAGACTGGGCTCTATTGACATTCGAGAAAGTACAGCCACGTGCATCGGCGAATGATTTGGTGGACAAAAATGAAACACGACAGTTATTACATGCCAGGGAATAAAGTAACAGGGACAGAGGCTGCTCCAGTGGAAGAACTATGAAAGCTATGAAATATACTTAGCACTGTTATTTCCCTGGGACCTCAATTGCTGGCATCAGACTCGCTGTGAGGTGCCTCCCTTCCCACTGTGTCGGTGGTGTAACATGCACGACGCAGGGTGCAAACCTGGGACTTGGGCTCACTCTCAATGTTTGTTATCTTTTCTCTTTCTCCTCCCCCCTACCGGTGCATCCACAGCCCCACCATCTGCTGCAGGACTTATTTTAGGATAGCCAAAGCTAGTTCCAGGTGGTAACAGTTTCATCAAGCGGAATGTCTTGCAAGGACCACAGAGGTACCATTAGCGCCAGCGGCCTCATGCCAAGTCCCACGTGCCACTTCTAACGCTTGGGAATTTTCCTCTCGATGGAGGATATGCAACCTGCAGCGAGGCAGACTGGTTCAACAGCAAGCGTCCTCTGCAAGGCAATCATCCAGAATAAAGTTTCAAGTACATACAACCATCTACACATCAAAACAACCCCAGTGTCGACACACCTGTGAAAGAAGACCTCAACCTGCCAAAGATCTTCTGCTCTACAATATCAAAATGAAAATTCTGATTTGATTCCTGCTGCTGTTTTGAATGCTCATGGGAGTTTTACTTACACAAACTTATTATGAGGTATTATAGAGGAGGTGGGTCCAAGCATTAGAGGAGGCGGGACCAAAAAATCTGATTGATTGATATCACCTCCTATAGTTGTTTGGATCCACCTCCTCTACAATCTGATTGGTTATCTCTCTGAACCAATCATTTATCATTCTGCCCACAGAACATTTTTGTGCAGGTAAAACTCCCACGAGCGTTCTTAATTGCGAAAGACCACACGTCCCGACATGTTAAGCAAAATCCAACAACTGTGAACTAATCCATCCTGTGGGATCCAGATGGACCTATTTTCTCCACCAGACCTGAATGAGGGCTCAACTCATAGCATGTTAACTACTTGTGTTTTGCTTGCCGATCGAGGCAGTACAAACATCTGCCAGGAGGACGGGCGGGAATCGGCCTTACATTTAGTCTGCCTGCTTCGCAGTCTGTTGGAACGCGGTGACCTTCACAGCAGGAGGCGAGTACAGGCTGAGGGCCGAGCAGGGCTCATTAACGCGCCTTCTCTGCTCCACCGCTGCCCTCTCTTAGGGGAATAAATTAGCTGTGAAGAAATGTCCATTTCCATTGTCCAAAGGGCCAGTGCTTTATTATCTTGCAGACTTGCTAACGGAGAGCCTCAGGGAAGGGAGAAGCGCCAGCGGGCTCCTCATTCTCAGGCTGTGCGAGGCGGCTGGCCAAGGGCTCGAATGTGAACGCATCACCGAGGAGCCGCGCCAGAGGTTGGACTCGTTACAAAGTTCCAAATGACTTCCCTCATTGAGGCATCTTTCACAGGGACAGGAGCGTGTGCAGACATAACTGCAACAGGGGAGGGAGCCTTTTCTAGTGCAGACCAAAGTGTGATGCTCAG
This sequence comes from Paramormyrops kingsleyae, assembly GCF_048594095.1. Taxonomy (NCBI): domain Eukaryota; kingdom Metazoa; phylum Chordata; class Actinopteri; order Osteoglossiformes; family Mormyridae; genus Paramormyrops; species Paramormyrops kingsleyae. Next base: position 7,151,432 of record NC_132810.1, read on the forward strand.
CGATGTGAGGGATTACAGGATACAGGGAAGGCATGGGAAGGGTATGTAAGTCTTCGTTAAGCGTTTAGGGGCAGCTGCTTTCTGTGAAAAACAACGTGGACTACATGAAATAGAATTTTAAAAATAAGGCAAGGTGTGGCATCATCTTGAGACATCATCTTAGAGGAAGGAAGGCATGAAGGTGTGCAAGGCAGGTTGGGCTTGAGAGCGAACCCAGCCAATGGAGCGAGGACACAGAGCCGACGCCCCCCACCTCCATTGGGGGTCCACTATCAAACATGTCAACACAGATCTTAAATCAATAACTCGGAAGAAATTGTCCACGAATGGAGCTTATCCAATTAGAGATATGCTAAGCAAACAGGCCAAGAGATGTAGTTAGGGTCACAGTGAGCTGCATAGCCGTGGGCTACAGTGAGCCTCGCATTATAGCCCAGAGCCCTGCCCTCTGGCAGCTTAGGGGGGACAGATTTCAGAATATGTACACACATCAATGTCAGACCTGCAAGATCCCAGAGAGACGTTTCTACTTCTTTAAGAAACGGACAGGAATCATCTCCACACTGGATGAACCTTTGTCATCGCTTGAGTGGGCTTCAGAAAACCCCATGGGTCAGATCTTTCCATGGTCACCAGGGCAAGGGGCTCCACCTAACGGCTGCATCCATCCGAACATCATCCATCCACACGAGGGCATATTCACCCGAATCAATTTCCAGAGCCTGAATCCAGGGATGGATAAAAGCAATTCACTTTGAAGTTAGTAATGCTGGGGATGGCTTAACAGGCTCAGACAAAAGAGTACTACTAGAATTACTACTGTGGCTGTTTCCACTGATTTAATAGGAGATAAATGCTGTGAAATTGGCATTTAATGCACAAACTAGTGAATCCTACATATATTTATCAAACTGTCTTTTCATCAGAGCAGTAGAAAGTGAAAGTCTTGCTTTGTGTGGCTGGAGCCTCTGTTTTCCATGCTCAAATATTTCCACAGGCGGCATGTTAACTGCCTGTGATGCATTTGGCCAGTCCCAGCTTCCTGGTCTGTTTTGCACGGCTTATCCATGTCTCAGCAATTAAACCGTGAAATGAGGCTCTCCCTCCCTGGGGAGGGTGACCAAGCAGGCAAACATCAACTAGGGGTAAATAATGACATCACTGATTTCCGGCCATCATAATTATCAATATTAATTATAATGCTTGGGGGAGAGCAGAGCAGAGCAGAGTGCCTCAGAGAAGTGACAATGCTGAGCTTCTGGCTGAGGATTTTTTGATTTTTCGTACCAAGGTAATGTAGGGAAGACAGGACCAAGCAAGTTAGTAACTGAGCCCAAAGCTAGTCCCACCTCAGGCCCAGGTGGGCACAGTCAAAGCTGTGGCGCTATTTAAACTGGGTTGTCCAAGCACCCCGCCTGTTCCGCAGGTGTGAGCCAAACGATAAGGCTGCCTTTGGTCTCAGACCACCGATTCCTCCTTAGGAGCCCTTCCGTCAGACCTTCATGAGGCAAGCAAATCGCCAGTGTTTCCACAGGGCAACAGTACTGGATTTTAATCAAAAAGCAGTTGAAGGTATGCCTGACTATGACCAGCAAAAAACCCTGGGTAAGAAAAGTAAAAGGAAAAAAACAGTTTATGGCTGCCAGCGTCCGGTACCCAGCTCGTGAACTGGCTTATCTCCTGACAGCAGCCATGTCCCACAGAAGGAAGACAGGGAATCTGTTAGGGACGGGATTGTTTCTCACACATAACCTGAGGAGGGGCGTCTTATCTCCCCACCCCTGCCAGATCACCTTCCACGTTCCCGTGCCACATCCACCCAGTCATATCCATGCTATGACAATATTTATTCTGTGTGATATGAGCTAGATGGAGGCAAACCTCATGCTGTCAGACGGTCGGCCAGCTTCACGCTACCTTCTCTCCCCCCCCCTCCCTCACAGACACACACACAAACACACACAGACACACACACACACCTGCCTCTGTGCTACCCTCTTGCACGTCTGTTAAACTAGCACTTTTAACCCACCTGAAAATCAGTCACTCTCTTCAGCAAAGATTTGCTGGCACTTAAACAAAAGGATTTTTGAGCAAAAAATAAAAAATAAAGACGGGATAAAGATTTTTCTTTTTTTTTACTTTGAAGCCCCAAGGATGAGAGATGCACACCTCCCTCTCCAGGGTTTGCCGCACCTCCTCCCATCGACAGAGTGCCTTTGTTCTGAGCACAATGCTGAACATCCTTGACAACACGAAAGTCTCAGGAGCGCTCCACGACCTTCCCGCTAATCACCGCAAACCGTCCTGTGCGGGGCTGCCTCTTGGAGGTGTGGCTATATGGGCAGAACCATAGGCTCTCTGTGGGACCCAGTGCCAAAGGGGAGGGGAGAAAGAACGGTGTGTCCAGCACGCATTTCTTAAAGGTGCATTATCGCTTCGTAATCAAGGTGGTCATGGCAAAATCATGAATGAAGATACCCAGGGCTAATAAGACTATTAAAAACAAAAAATCTGCATGAAAAGTGCTAAACAATCTGTTATTTTCTACAGCGAACAAATTAGGCCAAAAGAAATGGACTAATTAGGGTGAGAACACCAGACAAACAAGCTACCCAAGAAGACAAAGATTTCATGGGCAGACAGGTGGGCGAGTCATTGTGGGTCGGTGAGTCTACTGACGCTCCCTTGCTAAAAGCATGCCCCCCCCCCCCACCACACACACAAGCCTTATTTACCTCTGCCCACCCTCCTTCATTTACAGCTGATACTTAGGTATTAACCTAACCTACTAACCTAACCTACTAACCTAACTATTCATCTAAAGCAATGTAATACAGCCCCCCGCAGCACACAGCTAGCTTCACTCATCGGATTGCCACGGATTCTGCGGCCTGGAGACGTGTCCGTGTCATTACTCACCGTCCTGCCCGTGTGCCTTGGTGACACACGGAGTGGCCGCTAGAGCAAGACATCATGCCAGGGATGGTCACCCTCCCCCGCGCGGCCACTGACAAGGAACCAAACTCAGGCGATTCAAACGTTTTTACCCCAGTGCGGCTGACAGAGATGCACGTCAGAGGATCGACTACAGGGCCAGTGTCGAGGGGAACAGGAGAGGGGGCAAGACATGTCCCACCAAGGTTACCATGGAGCTCATCTTTACCCAGCAGCCCCTGCGGCAGCACATCAAACTCCGAGTTACCTAACCTTGGTATTTACGGCCTGGCTGGTGGGCACTAATTCCACTATGGATTATTCACTAAAATTGTTCCTGGTAATTTATTGCCATTTATGGCTGAATAAATTGCTTGACCCCTGCTTAGAGAGAGCAGAGAGACCACAGCCCACAGGGAGCTGGGGATGGGGGGGGGGCAGTGTGGTTGTGTGGGTAAGGGTGACACATCGCCTCCTGGTTGTAAACATTCACCCGACCAAAGTCAGCTGGCACAGACTCCAAAGGACAAGGCTGTACGGTCTATTGATTATCCCCCCACAAAGACATCACCCCGGGTGACACGACGCCACGCCCTCTGCCCCCGTCAAGCAATCATCGCGTCTAGGTCACACTGATTCATCACCTGCCACGGCAGCACCATATTACCAACCTGAAATCAGTTCAACCATCATTTCACCTCTAGTGTGCGGAAATGGTGCATTCAGTGAAATACACTCTAATACACTCTTCCTGCCTTTGCTCATTCTATCTACTCTTTTTTTTTTTTTAATTATGGAAATGTTTTCTGGGGGGATTTTTTCCATCAACGGGCAAAGTCCCATTTCCTCAGCAGGAGACCGGGACAGATACCAGCCACAGAAAAGCATGATGGGAAGAAAATTAAAAAAGGCCCACGGACATTACCGCAGTTCCCTGCTTTCCCAAGTAGTTCTGGGATTGCTGCTGGGTGTGGTGAGTGCATCGATTTATGAGGTCACGAGGGAACTCAAGCATACACGGGTCAGTACGTTTCTTCCTGTTCTATCCGAAACTGGGTCCATTCGCCTCCTCCACAGACACATCACCACCTGTCCTGTTGTTTAGTGAGAACAATGATCCCTCTTCCCCACCCCATGTGTGAGGACCCCCTTCTAAATTAGCGCTGCCTTGTGTAAATTCCCTTGGAAAAAGATGGCATCAACAGAGAAGATAATTATCTTGATTATTCTGGATACATTATTCAACAAGCACTGGGTAAAGGCCCTTTGCTCCAGGGTGTATCTTCTGTAAGTGAAGCTTCTAACATGGCAGATGTTTAATTATTGTTATTTTAAAGACAACAACTCTTAATGAAGTGCACATTATCTACACATTACAGCCCCTCTTAATTACATCAGCTTTTCCCGCCCCAAAAATGGTCAGCATTATTTCATGTTCTCAGCCGAAGCAAACGAAAATCAGGCCTTTGTTATGCTTGAGCCGTTCCCGTGTCTTCGCCACCCGTTGGGGTTGATTGTGGGGCCTGCGACTATGGGTGGCTGGGCTTAGACGTGTTCTCTTTGCAGGAGCAGCCTTCAGCACCTGGTGGAGAACTCCACAGCCAGACGTCAGCCTCGTTGCCAGGCGATAGCCAGCGCAAGTCTACGAGATCAACGAAGCAGCGGCTTGATAAAATGCCACCCCCCCCCGCCCCACACCTTTCCGGGACAAAAGGTCCCAAGCAAAGCTGACAGAATAAGAGTATCCTGAATTCTCCCAGTAACCGGAGGAGGCACAGAGGAGGCAAAGGCACAAGGGCGAACCCCACCCCACTCTGAAGGAAGCATCAATTATTCATCTGAAGGCCTCATGTTTTAACTATGAGCTAATCGAACTGTATGCTTTTTACATCAGAAGAAAACAGCATTTTGTCTTTCTTATCATTTGCATATGCAATTAGTGGCTGGGATATAAGCTCTTCATATGACGTAGCATGAGTACAGAAGAGCATCGATTTAGTTCATATGTTAAAAATACTCATGGTTAATACTACTAAACCATATTTAAATCTAACCTGCATGTCAGGGAATGATTGATTCTTAATAAGCATCCCTTACAATGGTTATCTTATGCCTTACTTAACATGTTAAAATTTTTAATATATTAATAGTAAATAATCATAATGAAAGTACTCCCTCCGGCTACCCCCCTTAAGTCAGGCCAAACTGCACAGGTACCACATCAGCGGCGACTGAGTCATGGATGTTGAACCAATTCCAGGAGGCCTACGGTTCCGTGGTCACAGATTACTCACAGCATGGGGGCGGCACAAGCCTCACTGTCACGGTGCGAATCTCTCACGACTCCATGCATGCCCAACATCTGGGTGCAGCAAGCATGCCCTCCCGGTGCAGTTCACATGCACATGCCTGTTTCCAGGCCGCTTCTTTGTGTAAAACAACTTAACGCCCGGGAGGGTGGTTCGATTAAAAGATCAAAAATCAAACATCTTATTTCCCAGCAGGCTCTGGGGTTAATAAACCGTCTGCCAATTCTCTTATTACGGGTGCTTGGCACAATGCAACAGGGATCGATGGTTCTCCTCGGAACGGGGAGGAAATATGTATCAGTTACACTCAGGGAGATTGCCTAAGTGGCAAAGGTGAGCCAATTAAGGGTAATGAATTTGCGAGTCTTCGTCAATTACCAAGAAGCAAACACGGCACAGAGATCAGGAAAGCAACAGAGTCAATGAAAATTGACATTTTTCTTTTTTCCAAGAAATCGACACAGACTCAGGGGTATTCAAAGGAGGGTCGAAACACAGAGATTCATGCATCGGTCTAGAATGAATTGAACTGAATAGAATGAATTGAACACAGAGTTGAGGCCCACAGGTGGCTTGCTGCTGATCACACACCAATGGTGCCATCGCTGCCCAAACACCATGACATGGCAGCGACAGGCAACTCCCCAAATACAAACATGACTGCAGGTGTCCTCCTGCAGATAATGCTGTTTTATATCAGAGTCAGGCAAGTCGATCTAGCAAAGACATGATCTAAACAAACAATAACAATCGCAGAGGCATGCGTCGATCGTGCTGTTGTACAGAGTCACACAGGACTTATTTCCCCATAACTTCCGTGCTTCCCTAAACATTAAACATGACCTTATTTAATTTGTATTAATTAAGTGGAGTGAATCCTTCATTAAGTATACTGTAATTAAGCCATCACTAGACAGCAGATATCAAAGTTTTACGAAAAATAAATAAATAAAATCATAATTTTAATTAACGTGGGGTAACCCAAGTACCAAGATGTGGTCTCGGTGCGCCCTTTTAGCGAGGCATGACGTCTTGGTCAGTAGCTCAGTAGGCTATGTCTCTGCGTCTGTGATGAGATCATCGCTGGTTTGAACCCCAGCCTCGACACAACAGTCACATGCCTGTGGGCCCTGGAGCAAGGCCTTTAACCCCCAGCTGCATGTTAGTTGACCCTGTGTGTCATGAGGGCGGATGGCGCGACTGCGAGCAATCAGGGCCACGCCCACTCGACTACTTAAACCTTGCACTGAGATTGTTGGTTATGCGACTTCCGAGCAACTCATCCTTGTGTCTTTGTTTCAGCTCCGCTCCGCCCGGCGCTCCCTCTACCCGCACCTCCCGAACCTATCCAGTCCCGCCCTGATCGTCCCCGCGTTGTCTCTCCCTGTGTGTTCTGTCTCCGTCTTCGGACTGATCTTCTGGCTTCACGACCTCTCTGCTTCCGGGATTACGGCGCTCCCTGCGGTTTCTCCCTTGGCTTTGGCAACCTGGTTCGGACTGACTGGCTCTTACCCTGTTTGTAACTTGGACCACGATTTGCTTCTCCCCAATAAAGGATCTCGGAACGACCCCGAGTATTCTGTCATAACACTGTGCTGTGACCCCCAAGCTATGGAGAGCAAAATGGGGATGCTGAAGAGAAACATTCCAATGTACCTGTACTAGCGCGAATGGCAAATAAAGCATGTTTGTTTGTTGTCAAGCAAGGCCAAGCAATAGCGAAGGGCACCACTGAGTACGGCCACCACATAACCTGGGCTTTGCTGCAGACTAGATCCCAGGCTAGTCTGCAGGTAACCTAAGAGTGCTACCACCTGGTGTAGAGAGGGAGCTTTTTGACCTGCTGGGACACCATACATCCAGTTACAGGGCTCCTGCCAAAAACCTTGCCATGGGCAGAAACGTTATAAATCATCCACTCAGCTGGCACTGCGGGAAAAGCGGATAAACGGGAAGCGGCGCTAAGGGTCGATGTCACTTCCTCAAGGGAGGAATATCCGCACATCCCGCATTGTCGGAACGATCTGCTTCATCTCACGAGACCGTTTAGATAGGAAGGGGGGGGAAAAAATAACGGCTTGATTCCACAAATGGAATGCGAGAACACATGGGAATAATCAGCTCTGCTTCTCACATACGGCTGATCAAAAGCTAACTAATGGAGTAGGCAGACGAGGGGGGGGGGACAATAACAATAAAATGTAGAGAGAAAAAAGGCCTGAGAGACGGATGGAGGAGGCAGCCCAGAGGGGGGAGGAGGTGGGGCGCGGGGCCACGCCGCCAGCCGCGGGCCTGCCTCATGGCCGGCTGCTGCTCCTGTGTCTTAATTATGGGTGAGGATGTCAGAGCGGCCGTGGTCCATCTGTCAGGCCCATCCAGAGGGCAGATGTCCCACCCTTCAGGATCCACTCCGTCCTCCCCAGGTTTCCTCCACTGACGCATGTCCGCTTTTAATTAAAGCGCCGGGAAACAGCAGGCGGGGCTTGTCACCCTGCATGAAGGCCAACCAATCAGGCGTCAGGGAGGCGGGGGCGGCTTGGGGAGAATGTGGTTGTCCGGCATCCTACCATCCTTTTGCTCAATCACCATGGCAGGTTTGGGGCCACACAGGAGAAGTGCAGAGTGAAATTATCCCACGAAGCGGGAGGGGCAAAGAATCCGCCCACCCCCAGCTGGCAGCCAACTGGACCTGAGCAGCGGGGTGCAGCATAAACACTCCAACACCACACGGGAAACAAGTCACTGGTGCAGAAACACTGCCCTGACTAGAGGAATTTCCGGAGCGGCACCTGATGACTGACTGTCGCTGTGCCAATGAGGTGACCCCACGACCTGTGACATCACTCACCGGCCACTGCAGTTAACAGGAGCAGAGGGAAGACCACGAGGCCTTGGCAATAAATCAATAATACATGATAAATCATTTTGGTTATCAATCCGTGATGTTTAAGGGGAGACATGATACTCCAAATCCCTTACAGGAACTTTCCGGGAAACCTGACATTAGCTAATCCCTAATGACAGATCACCTTGTAAGACATGCCTGTGCAGAATATGGGGCCTTTAAGTCATGTGATGCTGCAAAATCAGCCTGATCCCTTAAAGGAGCAACGCAAAAAAAAAAAGCAGTGGAACCAACCCGTCTGCAGGGCATGGTCGCTCCCTGCCAAGAGCAGCAGGTAGGGTGGGGGGGGGGGGGACTGTGTGGGGAGAAGGCGAGGCCATGGGACACAGAGGGTCATTCAGCAGCCACCATGGTAGTGGAGATAACAGGGATGGCAATAAACCCTAAAAGCACACACTACAAGGCTCCCAGGTCATTTACATTGTCTGGAGAATCTGCTATAGCTGGACGATCAAAAAGACACATCCTGGTTCTGAACAACGGAAGAGCAGCATCAGATCCAGGCCATCCTGCAGATTTGGCTGTTTCTTTAAACTTCACTGGTGTCACAGACGATGATTAGAGACGAGAAAGTGACCTGCAGGCGAAATGATAGGAAACCCTAGATCTAACCTGATCTCAGAGCAACGGATAAATGGCGAAATAAAGGGCTTCCCCTTTGACATCATGACCACCATGGCTTATTCCATTCAGGTTAGACCAAGCTGCACACTGATCACGCCTTTCCACACAAAACACCTGCTAATGAGTTTTTAAAAATACAGCTTCATCTTCTTCACTCCAAATCACACCCATCTACGAAGCAGCCATCTGTAAAACGGTCACGTCGTCACCGCGTCCACGAGACGATCTGAACACCAGCTTACAGAGTCACTTAGCTATAAATCCTGGCTGCTGTTGTTTACAAATTCAGCCCCTCCTCCCCCCCCCCTCCGTGTGGGAGTGGTTTTCACGGCCATGCCCAGTTCCTGGAGCGAGAAAAACTCCCGTCATTGGTATTCCGCTCGCATGCCGGTGTTCTCCAAAAGCGCGTCTCCACAAAGAGCCGCTTCAGAACGCGAGTTCATTTTCATGCGGAGGAGATGTGCGCATGCTGAACAGTGCTGGGGTCCCCCTGAGCTCCGTCTGTCGTGATTCTGTCAGAGAGGCACCGGAACATGGTGGTAAAGAGTTGGGCCTGAGGATGCGAAGCTGGCAGAACACCGAGGATGGAGGGATGGAGGGATGGAGGGATGAGTGCTCCTATGCTGGTCTCTGACACACACACCACGTCTGTCCTCTTCCCAAACTCATCATAGTCGATCATCAAAAGCAGCTTTAGCACGAGCTCACCATGTTCCCGCCCTACCAGCTGAAAGCCTTACGGTGCAGCTCAGAGAGAAAATAACACAAAGCCTGCATGCCAAGTTCACATGGGGGTGGGGGGGGGGCGGCTGAATTTTTTCCGTTTCCAGCCGAGAAGGAAAGATAAATCTGGGTGTCTGTGGGTCTACAAACCCACCCAGACCCACCCCAGAATAACGTCTGCTGAATATTCATACTGCTCATTGCGCATGCAGTAAAGAGCCACCAGCCATTCACAAAGTACAGCCGTTAATTACCGCCTCCCCAAAACAAATGTCTCACACCCCCTTTCCTTCCTCATCCCTCCAGCATTTAATTAACTGCACATTCGCTCCCCTTCAATACTGCTGGGGATCAATTATTTTTTGAACGTACCGTATTTACATATAGTCTTGTGGCGTCCTGAAGAGCTATGCTTGTGATACCTTGACAGTAAGAGGTGTTGCAGACAGTAGGTTCCCTCTGAACCCTGAATCTGTGGTGCTCCGGTATGTTCTGGTCTTACACAGCATCAGCCGACCAGCTTCAGCCACTTCAGTCACCAGGATATTGGCTGTCCATCACGTTTCTGTTGTAGTTTAATTAATTAACAGGGAATTAATGGTTTAAGGCTCATTTGCATTTTGCTTAATTGTTTGTAAGCGTAATGTATTGAGTGGGGTTAAGCTCATAAAATCGTGGCATATTAAACATTTTCATACTTATTTAACTTAACCAGTCGTCTTAATTATCCTAACGACCTAAACAACAAACACGGCAGGCCTGTGGGACATGTCAGGGACACACACCTGAGGTCCTGCATTGAACGTCGGACCTGTTGGAGGTCTGCTCTAAAGCCGAATGCCTTACATAGCCTGTGAATGAGCAAAAAGGGGGGCGTGGGCAGTCAGGCAGAGAGAGCAAGCCACTGACAGCTCCTGGGCCCATGTGAAGGGTCCCTTTATGGCGGTCTCAGCTTCCAGCTCCCCCTGAAAAAATTACATACACAGCATAAGTACTGTGCTCTAGGCCTGATGGAGCGTCAAAACGTGCAATTTCTCCCTCAGCAAATCAGATACACCGAAAAGCTGGATGCCTGGAAACGGTCAGTTGAGGTACCGGAAGCTGCAGCCAATCAAAGGACTCTCAATTCAGACACCAGGCCCCACCAAAGAGATGCCTTTCTTCAGTGGTAAGACCCCGACAGAACACCTAGACAGATATCCCCTTCAAGCATGCAGACCAGCACTCGGCAAACAGATTACTGATACTCCAGCTGAACATCTGCTAGATCAGCTTCCGGATTTTACGCGTGACACAACTGCACTGCCTTTCCCTTTTCCCAGCGCGCAGGTCTCTGTGCGGAGGGAGCAGACCTTTCTTAGGGACTCCCGCCAGCGGAGTCCTCCGCCATCCTGCGGGGGTAAGTAATCGCAGATGGACGTCGCCCAAACTCCCACCAAAAGGATCGGAGGCTTAAGATGAGCCACCTGCACACGGCGTGTATTTAATCTGCGCCCCTGATCCCTCCTTAATCCCTGGATTGTCCTCATTGTAATCCGAGGCATTAAAAACAATCAACCACATGTACTTTACAAGCCTGATTACTCGCATTCTTGAGGGTCTGAAGAATCCAGACCGGAAAGTGTGACAGTGAGGCTTGGCGAAGCAGCGGTGTGGGGGGGGGGCTGGGATTTATCAGAGAAGCTCAGCTATTCATTTGCACATCTATATCTGAGCCACAGGGGGTGGGGGGACACCTGATGCCAGGCCCTATAGGCTGCTGCCACGGTGTATGCCAGCTGTACTCCAGAGCAGTGAGAGATTTAGACAGCGGGCCGCGGTCTGCTACTCAGCCCGGGGGCTTCCAGATAGGGGCAGCCACAATCATGCCAGATGGGCTCGCTGGTGCCACGGGTACCTTGCTTGGGGGTATGGAAGCTCACCAGCCCCGAATTTAAAGGGATACCCAAACAGCCACTATTAGCTTTGTTACAGGGTTTAAAAGAATGCACCCCCAGAGCTGACAAGATCTGTTAACAAATAAATACAGGATATTCTCGAATTAAATGGCAAAATCGCATAATTAAGCCTGGCTTTCTAGTAGCCTAATTCTTCTAATCCTACCCCTACTTGCATAATGTTCCAACCCATTTCTTTAGTAAGTTCCTAATTTGATTCACATTCTGGTCTGGATCTGCCTCCCAATCAATTCCAATTACACTTTTTCATATACACATTTGATTGCCATCCTTTAATTGGATTGGAAGAGGGTAATCAATCTCCAATCCCATCCTAAATTGACCTGATATCTACCACAGCTACCCCTTTCAATCAACTCGATGTCTAGACAAGCAACAGCATTAAAGGAAAGGTTATCAAGCACCGGGCTGATGGGGGCCACATCCACCTCACATAAGCTGAGGACCCTCTGCAGCTCTTTGGATGAGGCCTCACCGTGACTCTGCCGGGGTCCTGAGCTGACAGATAAGATCTCCAAGACGGCCAGTGGGCAGAAAGTGGACTGAAGAGGATGAGCGAGCAGCTAAAGTGGCACGAGAAGAAGATGTCCCATCTCTTTGCTGAGCCCATCCTCTGAAATACTGTGGCCGTAGAGATAAATCCACAGCACCGTGACCTGGGCTGAGGCCCGATCCAGACGTGACAGTGTGTAAAACCTCGTCTCTGAAGCGCGGTGAGTTGTGGTGCATTACTAGTCTCCATCACTCATGGCCTGCTCAATAACCTTGGAGTCGTATTTCACTGTCCACGAGTTAAAACCTTACAAAATTACACTGAGCTGAGCATTAATGTCTTCGCTCGAGCGGCCGGCTTGCCTCCAGACGCCCCGACGAATTATTTATCTGGACCACAGCAAGCTGCGCAGCCACATGCGGCCTGGGAGAAACAGCCCTCAATTTCGAGGTCCAATGTGTGTTTTGAGTTTGGTGCAATGGCTCAACAGAGGTACAGCACATAAGGCCAGGCTGTGGGACCCAGGGCCAGGCGGGGATACAGGACAAGGAGAGGGACTACGGGACATGGGGTGGGGCTATGGGACATGGGGTGGGGCAATGTGACATGGGGCGGGGCTACGGGACATGGGGTGGGGCTATGGGACATGAGGCGGGGCTACGGAACATGGGGCGGGGCTACGGGACATGGGGCGGGGCTATGGGGTGGGGCTACGGGACATGGGGCGGGGCTATTGGACATGGGGCGGGGCTACTGGACATGGGGCGGGGCTATGGGACATGGGGTGGGGCTGCTGGACATGGGACGGGGCTATGGGAAATGGGGCGGGGCTAGTCAGAATAAAGTACGGCAGGATCACATAATCAGTCGGCCCTCTGAATCCATTGTGGATTGGCTCCAGGACCCTCTTGTGGAGACCAAAATCTGCAGATGTTCAAGTCCCTTATATAAAATGGCATAATATTTGTATATACTCTACACACATCTTACCATATACTTTAAATCATTGACAGATTACTTACAATACTTAATACATTGTAAATTCTATGTAAATATTGATCAGGGAATAATAACATGTCTAGTACAGATGCAACCATCAAGGTAGTATAGAAAATATAAATAGAGGAAATATAAACGTATTCTCTCTCTCTCGCTCTCTCTCTCTCTCTCACACACACACACACACACACACACACACAGCACTAACAATCAAACACCCAAAACTATACATCACTTCCTTTACGTGGATTCAGCGCAGTGCTTGGCAAATTCAAAATTTTGCCTTTCAGAACTTTCTGGATTTCATTTTTTTTTTTTGTTTAGAATATTTTTGACCTGCGATTGGTTGAAGCCGCCTGCCCTGTCAGATATAATACGAACTTTCAGATTGTATGTTACTCCAGTGGATGGGCCACAGTCAGCCCAGTAAGGGGGGGGAGGTGGAGTGTATAACTAACAGGGTAAAGGGCGACATTGGGCAGGTTCATCTCTAGTCAAAGACCTTGGCATTCATCATGTGACACCTACAGGTTCTGGGGACCTGCTCTGGGTTTCACTACCAACAGAACAAGAAAGCAAACAGCAGGAATCAGAAACAGGTGGAGTACGTCACCATGAAGACAAACACTGACTCCCCAACCACACCCCTGGAAGATGAACCCATCCATGCCATGTTGCTGTAGGATGCACCTGGCCCTCTCCTGCAGAAGGGAGGGGGGGCTCTAGGGTGACTCTGGAGACATTTGAGACACTTTTTTGCTAATCTTGGGGTGACTTTTAGAGTAATAACAGGGTCGTCACCTAATCTTTAAAGCGCCACTACCCCTACCCACAATGCATCTGCAGGGGTGCGGGTCTGTCCGGGTGTGCAGTCTGCCCCAGTCAAGCAGATTAGAATATCATTGAGTTATTGAGTTCCAATCAGCTCCAATCATCTCAGGGTTAACTGCATTTCTTTTCACAATTTTTTAATGAACCATACAACTGAGAGGTAAACATCAAATTAACCTTGGCAAGGAACATGGCAGTACAGGAAAAATAAGCTGCATTTTAAAAGCACTCAGTCTCTGTCATAGTTGCAAATGTACACCCATTTTTTTTTGGGGGGGGGGGGGGGGGATCCGATATATTAACATTCTTCATTTTTCATCAAGAGGTATTTAATACGTGGGTTGAGGGAAGGCTGGGGAATTTCTACTCAAGATGAAAAGTCCCATGAAAAATGGATGACAAATAATATTCAGGTGAATTTATATGTAAATTGCAGCATCTGCTCTGGGGTGTGATAACCAAGCCAAGCGCACTCAGGGGGCGCGAACCCACTCCGGGGAGGGTCCGCGATGGGGGGGGGGCCGCCACCCTGTCAAAGTGCGGCCGTGGAGCCGCCACATCGCCTTCAGCGCGAGCTGCTGGGATCCTGGCACCTGTGCTTTTGTTGGATTTCATTTTCTCTTTATAAGGCGGAACACAATCGCTGCTCCCCATGTGCGCCGCTGACGGCCTCGTGGAGCCCCGATCACACCCGCGTAAAGCAAATCATAAATATGGATGCGACCGCGAACACGGAATTTACACACGCCACCGCAGCTCGGGGGGGGGGGTGCCCAGAAACACGGCGTCACACATCGCCACTAGACAGCAACAGGAAAAGCGGGCTGGAGAAGGGGAGGGGGGACACTTGTTATTATAATTGGTCAGGAATCAGTATGCCCCACCCGAGAGGCAGCGCAATCTTCAGCGGCGTATTGCACAGCGTCGCCCATTTCATTAAGGTCGATTAAAGCTTCGTTTTACACACGCGGCCCTCATCCTGCTGACTGAGCTCTGGCATTTAAACCGGATCCCGTCCGCTGATCCATCACGTGCCTGTCGGTATGTTCGGAAATCGAAAGCACCGTGCGTTCACAGTTCCGCGTTCTTGGAAGACGCCTCCCGGCTGAAAACAAGCCAAGCAGTTTGAATTATTCATCCACCATGGACCAGTTAATTAACATGCCCCAGCCTGAGCCCTCCCCGGACTCTCTGGGTGAGGGAGGCGTGTTTGACGAGGATCCGCCCCCCGTTTCAATCGCCTCCTTTTCAAAGTAACAGTCAATATTTCAATCCTCAGACAGAGCCAAAATAAAAACACACAGAGCTCCACAAAATTTACAATCCACCTGAAATCCAATTTAACATTGCACAGGAAAATAATGGGTACCGGTGTTCCAACATCACTTCAAATTAAGGTTCGCTTTGCTGCGAGTGACTTGTCATTTTAATCGGATTCCCCTCTTTGAGTGAAATGACCACTGTCAGCTCTGGTCTGAATGCCACGCTGCTCCTTTTGTTAAAAATTAGTGACAAGAAATTACATGAGGGGCTGAGCCAAGTCAAATCACTTTCAGATGGGCCTAAAGACAGCTTCCCCTGAATCCCAAAAAGGCTGAGAGTAATTAAGTAGCGTTTCCAGCAATGCATGGCAAAAATCTTCAGTACACAGACAATTTTGTCAAGACACAAAACACTTCAAACCACTGGAAGCATCATTCCCTGTGATTAACATTTTAATGGGCTGTCCTTTTAATGCTCAGATTTTTTTCCAATTTCCACTCGTACTCATTGATAAACCGGAACTGCAAAGCTGCCCTGGGAACAGGAGGTACAGCCCGATGACGGCGTCAAGCAAAGCCTCGATCTGGCAGAGGAAGCCTTTGTTTGCTCTTTTGGCAAACATCTCTAGGGTTACCTGACACTGATGGTCTCAGCCAAAAAAAAGAAAACCACAGACCAACCAAATGCCCAGACACAACAACAGCAGGAGTGGAGGATTCACAGGGATAAATTCTGCCCCCATCAATCAGGTGGAGGCTGGCCAAGCCGGGTCAGCGAGTGCCCGCAAGCGGACCAGCATCATGGCGACCGGGTCAGCGGGAACCGCAGCGCGATATACTGAATGCATTACCAAGACAGCAAGCATTCGCAAAAACATTCTTCTCCCCCCATTGTCAGCAACGCGATCACTTAGAGTGATTTGTTTGCTGAAGCTGGCTGTCTGTTCATAGCCAGGGTCTGGGTCAATGCTACAATTAGCATTAGGCCTAGAATTAGTGCCACCACAGAGCCATAAAGCACAAGCGCCGCCCATCATAACGCCCGCCACAAACATGCAGGAATAGAGCGATCAGTCCATAATGCTGCAGCCGGGGTAATACTGCATTTAAGCTGTCATGCTTTCAGAAAAATCCCAGCCCAAAGCCACAGTGAGATAGGCACGGCATGCAGCTGAAATCAGCATCCCCTCCCTGAGAGTTAGGAACACCCCAATTCTTGAAGAAAGAACAGGTCTTGCAAAAGACATGGTGTGCCAAGAGGACAGGCCCTGTAAAGGCCGGGATGAAGGACAGCGCTGAAGGTCAGTTGAGTGAGATCACTGGTGGACAGGAGCAGAGGGTTTGGGCCTGGGAGGTGGGTAAGAAGGCAGGTGCAGCTAACCACGGGGGCTGGGCCTGCTTCCACACACTCGCACGGGCAGAATACCCGTCCGCGGGCGGGACCACAAGAAGCACGAGAAGGTACCGTGTTTGTGCCGTCACACTGAGGCAGACAGCCATTTCTGCCAAAGCTGGCCAGCACCGACCATTTCCTAGGATTAACTCCAACGGAGCACCAAGGAATAGGGGGGAAGGGGGCTCCGTACCATCAAAAGCTCAGCTCTTCTCCCCCTTCCGCCTCCCCCCAAACACCCACCCACCCTGCAGAGCCGGCAGTAGGCAGTTCTCACTTCGGTGGTCCCAGACCCCCAACACCCTCCCTTCCAAGTGATGATGCCTGGGGGTCCAATCTCAGACACCCAGCCTCCATGAGCTTCCCAGGAGAGCTGGTGAAAGGGGGCGGCTTGCCAAGTTGTGCTGGGCTCCACCCCCCAGTGTAAAAGACTTCTCTTGCAAGACGGGCTGCTGGGACACGCAAAGGGGTTTCAGACAAATAAGGAGAATAACTGTTTATAGCACTGGGCTCCCTGCATCATGCCCAAAGCACTATCGGCCCCACAGGTCCTCCAGCTCCCTGGTCCATTTAGTAGGGCTGCTGCAGCTCTTCCGCCTGCCCCCCCCCCCCCCCGCACCCATCCTCTCACATCAGCAGCCTGGGCTCTCCTTCCCCCATCCAGCAGGAGCTGCCATTTGCCAGCATCTCTCAGGCACAGGGTGCACAACATTCTCTGACCTTTACATCCCTCTATATGCATACATAACCCCTCAAATAACTTTTTGAGCTGCTATGCTTGTGTATGGATGGCCTCCATATTAAATCTACTCCTGTTTACGGAGGTGTCTGTTGAATATAAGGACTAGGGGACACACGTGCACGCCCATAACCGACCACAGGGGGGCGTTCGAGTGCCTGCATAAAGAAGGCCCCCAGCCTGTCCTCTACACCCCTCTTTGAACCCCACGCCGAATCACTAGCGCATTCTCTCCTCCATGCCTATCCGCTCCCTTTGAAGCAACACATTCCAGGCCACGTATCCCAAGGCTGACAATGAAGGAGGCGATTGTGTCCGTCGGCCCAGTGCCCAGCGCAGCCCCTGGATCACAACGACCGCAGGCCTCCGCACAGAACAGGGTCGGTCACGATCAAAGCCGCCACATATCACCCACCCACGTCAAACACCCTCACCTAACGGAGAAGCCGGGTCTTGGCATCCACCAGAGAAAGGGACCAGTGTACCTCTCTCCGCTTGATATTATCCCGAACCCCACCGAAAAATCTGCTCCGTATCCAGCATCTCAATAGCTGCTTTTCATAGCAGCCTACTGTCACCACTCCCCACCCTACCCTCCAGCAGGCTGGGCCATCTACCTGCCAATGGAGGGACCATGGGCATCGGGAGACACATTTTCTGAACAGACCGTTCCTCTGCAGGCAGGAAGTAACGCCGCTCGCCTCCATGTCCCTCTGTCACCCCCAGGATCTCCACACCGGACCGAGCTGAAGGACAAAGCTACCCAAAAGGCCAAAGACAGCTAAGCGTAGCAAGGCGGCGATGCACCACACAGTACATCCATTCCCACGCCCACCCACGCCCCCGCTCCGTGCCTATTACTTCCCGTGTAACGCCCCCTCCCTCCTCGGAGGGTCTTTGGAGCAGTTCAGTCCTCATTTCTAGGGCCTGATCAGCGGCTGCAGTCTGGCTCACAGCTGTCAGTTCACGCGCGCTAGCACACCACAGACGTGTCACACGCTTACACCCGCTGTAGAGCACGTGTCCCCAGGCAGTCTTCCTCACTGAGCCCTTTAGCGACGTGCCTGTACAGCTGGAACTTTTATTCATTCGTATTAAAGCCGGTTTAGATAAAAGCGCCGGCTAAGACATTAGCTATGTGATACATAGCGCAAGCCCGCCCCAGGCTACGCCGCTAACCCCTAGCCCATGGAGCCTCCACCCGGCTGTAATTCAGGCCCCGTTAGAGCCACCGCTGGCGGTACGCGATTTCATTAGGCCGCCAGCCTCGCCTTGCGGTGCGACCTTGAGCGCTAATGAAGACCGCCTCTCCCAGGTCCGGTATGGGAAGCCCTCATTTATAATGAAATACTCATCCGTGCCAAACCCACTCTGTCCACCTGCTGACGCAGTCGCTGTTGGCAACAGTTCGAGGAGTTTTATTGGATATTTAATTAAGCTGCTATTCATTTTTAATATATTTCCACCGTGATTTGTTTCCTGCGACGGGAAGCACCAATCGCAGCAGACAGCAGCGCTGTGCACTTAACGGCTGGGCGGAGGCGGCGGAAAGCGGTTTGAAAAGGGCTGTGCATCCATGGGCAGCCCTGTGCATCCATGGGCAGCCCAGGCAGAAGGACCCCAAAACCTACAGAGCTACAGCACACTCACTGTACACAGAACAGAGGACCACACTTATCTCCATTTAATGTTTCCGCCGTGCTAGGAAATTATTTTAATCCAGTGGCTAAGCTAAAACCACCAAAAGATCAGGGACAGACGCTGCGCTGGTGCAACATCCCACCAGAACACGGCCATGTCGATCAGAGCCCCCCCCCCCCCTGTCAAAGGCAGGAGGAGTAATCCAGAGCACAAATTCAGTTAGAAGGGCTCTGTCCACAGCCAGAAACCCGATTTAAGGGAAAAATTAACCAAGTTTAATAACTGCTTTAGTATTCAAGCTGATACGTTAATTGCATCACAAGGTTAATATCAGCATCGACTTTTGTCAATTAAGTCCTCAGAGGAGTGGATGAATGTGGCATGTAGACGGCGTTGATTTCATTACCCCAGTTCCCAGTTTTTTTTTCTATTTTTTATTGAAGAGCAGCTGACAGGGAATTCACACACTGGCTGCCCCCTCCCACAGGAAATTAAACCCTAAATTTGAAATGAGGTATAAAATAAACATTCCTCACAGAAACTCCATTAGTACGTCAAATAGAAAGGCCGACAGTAAGGCGCCCAGGAGAACTCTGGGTAGGTTTTGCCTGATTGGTACCTGCTGGGAGAGGACATTGTAAAATAAACAAGTATTGACTGACTGATTGATTTCTCATCACTGGGAGCCACAGTGTTGATTATTCAAAGACTCATTGGCTTGCATGCATTCCTGTCATTTGCGTGTGCACACACACACACACACACACACACACACATAAATATACAGTTTAGACATCCCTGTTTTCTAATTTGCAATCTTCTTCTGGCGGCCTTGTCAGGATTTCACTGAGGTCATGTCAAGATGAGCGCTGTTTTAGTTGCCACGGTGACTGTCCCATCGGAGGATTAACAGTGAGCATACCTCCCACGCCCGCGCTGGTTACACGCACACACAAACCGCAGCAGACTAACAGCTGACGGAGGCTTACGCAGATGCCCGTCACGCGCTGCCACGTATGACGGCGCGGAGATGGATTAGGGAAGCGCTCGCAGTGATGCGAGCAATGATCAGCGCTTTTTGTGCGCCAGAGAGCCCACCGATAGGTGAACGAAGAGTGAGAGATTGATGGCGTCGATCTGCCCGGAGAGGGGGAGCTTCAGGCAGCAGGGAGCCTGGCTTCGACACCACTGATAATGACGTCTCTCGTGGGGGTCGCAGATCAATAACGTGGAGGGGAGCGTTCGAGCATGGAGGAGTTAATATGCATTTCCCCGTTGTCACACGGGCACACCGCACAGCTTCGGCTGATGGCCCCCCCCCGCACCGCACAGCTTCGGCTGATGGCCCCTGCCGGTGTGACCGCCGGCCCAGAGAGAGGGCCTTCCCAGTCGGCTTTATTGTGCCCAGCAGTGGGGTGGAGCTGCTTCACAACGAGAGGAACTCGATTAGTTCACCTTCACCCATAAAACATGGCCATTGTGGGGGGAGATGGGCGATTCATCTGGGCAGGGAGAGAAGGGAGGGGGCGAAGACATTAAGTCTTATCTCGCCGTGCAGCCGGCCCACTGACGGGCCCTCATGTCCATCCGAGAGTCACCTGCCCTTTGTCACAATAACCTCAGCGCTGTTACCTGTGAATAAACACACCTTGCATCTTCATAACAGAATGATGGTTGACAAACAGTTACTGACCAGCTGGGACAGCATGGCACGTAACTGAAATGCATTGCTGGGTGACGCACATAGGTGCCATTTAAGTACACTGGCAAACGATTTATGACAGAATTAACACAGAATTAACAGCATGAAGACAGAACAGGCCTGACAACAACAGACATCTTACACTGCATAGTCTTCAGTACCCAGAATACCCTGGGAGGGAGGGGGGCAGCAACGCCATACACACCAGCCTGACATTTCACCATGCTCTCTACCCCCTACCAGGCAATGCTCTTTGAACTGGGGGTTTGGACCATGTTCCCGGAACCGGCCTCCTTTATATTCATGTCTTCTGCATCTGAGACTTGCACCCTACTTGCGCCCACCCCCCCTCCCCCAACATTTCTGTGCATTTCTAAGTATGTATAGAGGACAGGACACACAGTGCCAGTATTCAAGGAGCGCAGTGCTGCTTTTAAGCCACCTTGGAAGGGAAAGAGGCAATGTGGGCCTCTGCTGACCTTCTGCATGTGCCAGTGATTCCCACTTTGGTCTGAATGGCCGCCTTGCTTCTGAAATTCACTGTGCATTTAATATCAGCACATGCTTCTGAGCAGGCTTCGCAGGGTGGGGTGCCACGACCCCTTTCCAATTGTCCGCTAGAGAGCAGGGTCCCATGGGCCCTTGCTCAAAGGGCCTGTCCTTTTTCTGGGGTCTGCCCACAGAGATCCAACACACATACACCAAGTGAAGAGCTCCTCCCATCTGCCCCCTGCTGTAATCAGAAGGATGAAACAGGGAGAAAAGCACACAGACCCTTTCTTTATTTTAAGCAATTCAACCAGCATTGGCAGTTGACCGACTGTGGTTATGACATCATTGTTATTAAGTCATCAGCTCCTGAGCTTTTGACACGCAGGTGCCATGATGACCAGGCACTTGGGCCATTGGTGACATCACCACCATACCCCTCGCACTCTGTTTAATTGGCAGCCGCCCCTGAGCCCGGAGCTGCAGGGCGTCCAAGGCCAACAGCTCCCCGGTCTCCAGATTACGGCCCGGCCGCACGGCTGCCCTTTCAGCCAGGCACGAAGGCGAGCCGGGCTCTTAATCATAGGCAGAGCAGAGCCCCCTCAATCAAGCCAAGGCATGAAATCGGCTGTCGTGTCGTGACTGTGATGAATATGGAGGAGGCCTTTTTAAATGCAGATGAGGACCGGACTCAGAGCCCAGACCCACCTGAATCATTAGTATTGACCGGCTCTTTTTTCCCGAAATGTCTTGTTTCTCTTTATCCTTCTAATGAATGGCCGATAATGTTCCCTGCACACATCCCACTGGTATCAGTGCTCTGATTAATCATCTTAACTTAAAGACGGCCCTTCTCGTTTTTCACAGAGCGCTTTGTTGGTTGCTAAGTTCTCGTATTCTGGGCTGGTCACGCAGATTACGCTTTTACACTTTCAGGTTAAATGCTCTATGAGGACAAAAGTGAGACCCCCCCCCCCCCGGGACTTGACCCTGGAAGCTCAGGTTGATGATTACAATGGTTTCATCGTGATGCTACCTGTCACACAGATGCCTGACCCCCCCCCCCCCCCCCTTGGGGGACCACCCCCACCCCCCTTCCGGGAAAGGGTATGAATCCGCTGCTGCCAGGAGGAAAGATGGATGAAACCTAAGGAGAGAGGCGAGTCACCACTGGGGAGGCAGCCTATGCGAGGCAGAGGCCCGTGACCCTGCTAGGAGAATCAGGTTACTGGGCTGCAGGCAGCACCATTCTGCCAGTGATGACAGCAAGGTTACAAACTACACCTGGGCAAAGGCGGAGGAGCGAAGAGGAACGAGGACAAAACCCCAGGGCCTGTGGAGACAGAGGGAGGCTTGTGCTTGCTGGCACATTTAAGGATGGTTCATACTTCTCCGCACGCATACTAGAGGACATGTCCGCCCGAACCTTTATGATGCATGTATGTTCGATGTCGTCGTACGTCTCGGCGGACGGATACGTGCTGCACTCCAGATTTGCGTCCACGTGGCAGTGTACTCGCAGCTCTGGACACACTGTGCATGATCGAGTCGCTAGCATCCACTTTAAAGACCGACATGGAATGCTTTTGACGAGTGCTGGAGTAGTTCACAAATCCTACAGATTATTTACAAGGCAATAAAACTGTTACATACATGTAAATGCGTGTGCATTGTGTGCAGACTTGTCTCGATTTGAAAATCTCATACCAGCCATTCATAGAGCTGGCTTTTTGTAATCATTATTATAAATATGGCACATGCATATGTGCACAGTGTGCGGCTTTACTGGAGAAGTATGAACATG
The DNA here is from genome assembly GCF_048594095.1 of Paramormyrops kingsleyae. Lineage (NCBI taxonomy): Eukaryota > Metazoa > Chordata > Actinopteri > Osteoglossiformes > Mormyridae > Paramormyrops > Paramormyrops kingsleyae. Next base: position 7,174,241 of record NC_132810.1, read on the forward strand.
TCCATGTTCGCATACGCAGTGCGGATACGTGAGTGTTGTGCTCGAGTGGAGAAGTATGAACCAGCCTTTAATGTCCACACAAGCCATACACACGCACACTGGTGCGGGGCTGAAGCAGGCAGCATGGACGAAGTCCCACGGCCCGATCCGACTCTGCTGGAGTCTTCAAGGACTGACACTCATAACAGGGACCTGCAACAAGGGCAATCGCTTCCCATAACGATGGGAACGCATGAGCCAGGCAGCCTCCACAATGCTGGAGCACTCCTGTAAAACCCTTACCGCCAGTTACTGTGTTAGGTCCAGCACATTAGGGGCCAGTAAAACCCGGAAGGCTCTGCTTGTGCTTTGCAGACTATGAGGGTGACAGATGACTGGAACTGCATTTTATTATTGCTAGTAAACACAAAACACCTGTCACCCCTACGTATTCTTTCAGGCTTAATTGCATTATAAATACATCAAAACAAGTCCGCATGCACTGCAAACACCGGGTCCCTAATTAATGCAAAGATTCTGCTTACACATGCAGTTTCCACAGTCTTCAGTAGTTAAAGTCACATTGAGACACACGCGCCTAATGATATACGTGTCCGAGCCACAAGGCGTCGATGCCCAGCCCCGCTAAACTGCTAAACACGCTAAACCACAACAGTCGACTCTCTCAAGATATCCCGCTCAGCATCAGGGCCGCCGAACACTCGACTTCAGCGACACACAGCAGCACGGAAGGACAAGCAGGCCTCTACTCGCGAACCAGCTGCAGGGGAGTATTGAGAAGAAGACTGGTTTTTATAGTTTGCCAAGATCACAGGACATTTAGCTTTCGTGAGAAACTACCGTTATATATTTTCTTAGCCAGCAGGGGTGCTGGGCATTCTGGTTAAGAGGGGTAATTAAAAACAGTACCGTCACCATGTACACAAGATATAAAGAGGCGTCAGAAAAGCTTTAATATGCATCCCAAGGCACCTATCAAAACATCTGCAATGTTATGTTACAATTTATAAAGACTTTTATGGCATTTTAATGACAGCAGAGAGAGCTGGTCCCCTATACATATTCATGAGTGTTTGGGTAGCAGTTTAAGGGGTGGGGCTTGCTGAAGAGGGCGGAGTCTGCTACCCAGCTGCAGGTACATAGCCAGTATTAAAAGAGCACATTGGGTAATAAAGGATCAACGGATGAAAAAACTGATGAAAATGACATTAAAGGAAAATAAAAGAAAGAAAACTTTCTACGCATTTCCAGGTATTCCGCATCTCCCAACATCCACGAGACACAAGCCCAGGTTAAATAGAAGTGGGCCAGCATGAGCCTGGAGGTCCATTACTGAGCGTATTTTGGGTCTTATGGTGGTCTTTTTGAAATGACCCCCCCCCCCCCCCACCAAATGCACACGCCCTCGCCCTCTTCTTCACCATAAGCATTCGCCATTTGGAGTCAGATCGCCAGGCGGAGCTGCCGCAAGGCCCCTCTCCATGAGCATCGGCATCGACCAGATAACCATGCTATAACAAAGGACTATATAGGATGCGGCGGGCAGGAACAAGGAACAACAGCTTGCCGGTGGCAGATTGGAGGAGCCCCCTCCCAACAGTCCGGGCAGGCGCGGGCCAAAAAAACAGGGGGCTCCGAACTGTAAAACTGCCCATTGCTGCAGGACGCAATTGGAGCAAATGGTACTTCTGGGAAGAGGCGAGTATTTGGCACCTGCCTGTTCTTGCTTCAGTCCCCATATAGGGCCTGAGACAGAAGCAGGTGTTATAACCGTGCAGGGCACGGACCGGGAAAGCAGGCGAAGACAACGAAGGCTCGGGGAAATAGGGTTTTAATGGATACACGGAGAGGCAAACAGAATCGTCATAAGAATACAATGACAGGACTATGGAAACATACTCTGACGCGGACTTAAATACACCGAACCAATAGAAACAACTTGAAACAGCTGGTAAACACGGGAAATCCACATGAGGTTAACGAGGGGGGTGTGGCACACAGAAGGATCGGACGAGCAGAGTGTGACAGAAGGTCCAAGCGCAGAAAGGTTATGCGTTCCTCCAGCATGTCACTGACGCCTTGGATATTCTTAAGGCTGAGCTATAGAGGAGCTAAGGGCAAGTATCCTGCACCGCTATCAAATTCGCCTACGCAGACGGTTTACCCCAGCATTCTTTATTCGATAATGAACCGTCATCCCTTGTGCACAACAATCAGATTATAGTCTAAAAGAAATTCAGCCTTCAGGTGAATAATAAATAAATGGCATTACGCAGGAGAGGCGAATTTCACGTTGTATGAGGTCACACTCCCTAAATCAATCGGGTGTGCCTCAAAACAGCTGACAGCTTATTAACGCCACCTCGTTCAAATGCTGGGCAGGTAACGAACTGTAATTAAAGCCGGGAAAATATACGTTAAGGACCACTCTTAGTGGGAGGGGGAGTGAAATGAACGGCTCGCAGTCTCCAGAGCGAGGCCTAATTTGCTGCCAAATCAATCAATAGGGCCATTTCATCTCGGTTGCTATGGGAAAACAAACAATAAAACACAATGTGCATTTTCATGGGAGGACAGAAACATCTTGTTCTAGTGGCTGGGGAGAGGGTTAAAAAAAAAAAACTTCAAAAAGGTATGGCAACGTGCAGATCAAAAACCATCTGCTGAAGACACAGAAAGCAAACACCTCAGGAGCTTCCAAGCCATCCATCATTGGAACCCGAAATGTATTTAATTGGAAACAATAAGCAGCGCTTAACACTAATTAACTTCTGCCGTTGCCCGTCTTTGAAGCAAATCAATTTCTGCTCCGATTTATGAAACATACGAGTGAGAGGAGCCCATTCAGCACACCACGTCTGCCTGGAAACCAGACTGACGGATTTTGGCAGAACTTCACGAGGTTCTGATTTGAATGAATCTGAAGACCATGGCACTACTGTGAAGCTCCACTCAAAAGGCCTAAACCTTTCTTTGCTGAACGTTTCCTTTGTTTTTCCATGAACTGTTCCCAGGCCTTTTACGACTCCCCCATTTTCATACGAATTCGAGCCTACTTGGATCTCACTGCTCCTCAATCACCTATGTTTGAGTGAAAGGAGATTTAGATGGTCCACCCTTCGCATATGGGAAGGGTCTGCTTGGCTAGCAAGCATTCTTCGTTGGCTTCTCTAAACTTAGGTACCTGGCCTGAGCTTTGGAACGTCTCTACCATCATCTTTATTAGCCAGATGCTCGGCGTACGGTAAATAACCTCCAGTCCTGCCGTTTGGTGCTACGCCAAAGTTGTTCTCCTTCCACACCATCATTAAGCCAAACCTGCAACCTCTCCTGCTCGATTCAGCTACCTTGCATCCACGCTGTGCACCATTCAATACAACCCCATGAAACACTGAGCACAGATATACTGGTCAACAGGTTCACATACCTGGACGTGCCGTGCAGCGTGACGTACGACATGGGTCGTTTTCACTGACAGGACAGAAACTTGCTGAAATGCTGATGGCGAATTGATCTCGCCCGCTATGTTTCTGACAGGATTAAACATGGCTCAGGTCATTAAAGGGCATCCATTATGTTTTACACTGGAACACACAGTCAGCTCTTCTGATACTCAGCTCTTTATAGCAAGGAGCCGTTTTCTTCAGTGCTTAAAAAACTGCAGTGTAAGGATGAGTTTTCAAGCTGGAACCTGGGCTCCAAGCCATAAACATACTGTACTCCACACTTCCTGTCATCACAAGGAACAGAAAATCCAGTCGACCAGTTTCATATCCTTACCTACAAAACAGGGTTTGACATTAAGAATCATCAGGGTCCTTCCATCACGATGCATGAAGTGTGACGGGCTGTCAGAATTTGCATCTTCCAAGTACAATGTTACCTCTCTATTCAGGCCCAGGCAGTGAGAGGAACCAGAAGATTCGGACTTATTGTTATGGGAACCAGACCTCATTATAGGAAAAGCGCTACATGCCACTCTTCTAGAGTAAAGGTCATAACTCCCTTTACCTTTGCCAGGTCAGGTTTCATCATTTCATGATTAGTTTTGGTACGTAAGCCTGGTGGGGAGCAGTAAATGTAACCTCATTGGTATTAGGGGGTACCCCAAGGCTTGTAACCCAACTCCCCACCCCTCAACCAACCACCCTTTGTGTTAATGAAGTCTCTGACCAGATGAAATATACTCACGGGGACAACTACGGGGCGTCGAGCCACAGAGGAGGCTTGTTATTCTCACTGGGACTTTGTGCACAGGTGGGTGGGTGGCATATGTGTGAGGGGATCAGAGCTCCCCTCATGAAACACCTCCGCAGGTTCCGGAACACTTCAAAGCTCCTTCAGCAGCCCTGCCCCCCAACTGAGAGAAGGATCCAGCTGTAGCCAGCATGCGCCTCCTTCACCAGCACCGCTTTGAAGATCAACGCGATGCATGAGACAAACAGCTTCCCAGAGATTGATTACGTGAGCGAGAGTGAGACAGACAGACATTAATTTGCACCGATACAATTTATGAGCAGTGGGCTCGTTCTTTGTGTAATGCAGACTACCCTTAATTAAAACCCTAGATTTATAGGACACAACGTTTAAAGGGGTTAACTGATTCTGAAGCTCCCCAAAGCATCTGGGCTGGGATCAGCGCATTTGAAAGAAGTTCTGGGCAGTCCTGACAGTTTTGATGCATTGCACTCAGGTCTTTGTCTGCATGCGAGAGTGAGCTAGAAGGACATTTGGGTTGGGCTTAACTAAGCTGGGTCCCATTATCCCCTCCATTGAGTCTTCATCCAAGAGCATAAGCACTCCCACCGGCACCTCTCCATCTCCAAGGACAAAGGACAGCCTCTGAGGCCAGAGACAGCTGCGACAAGATGGACAACTCTCCCCCTTGCCCTTAAAAATAAGGCTGCCCCACCCCAGGTCCGCATGCCGGCAGAGCTAAAGCAGAGAAGGCTGCACCTGCGAGGCTGGCGGTCGGCCCAAAGCCAGTCATTCATTATAAAACACCACAGGAGCACCCCCCCACCCCCAAAAAAAACCCTCAATGCTGAGGTCTGTTCCCAATCCCCTACACCTCATGGGCAGCCACCAAACCATATTACCACCCTAAACAAACACTGCTATACACAGAAGCCATTCCAGGTACCCCATTCTGCATTGTTCAGCGTTTTGGCTCTTAAAGCTGGGTTCTTGACGGACGGTGGTTTAGAGCGCATTGGTCAGCAATCCGTCACATTTTCCTTGTCACTCCATTCAAGCGCTGTGAGAAACTGCCAAAAGACCAGCAAACGGTGCTGTCAAGTTAGCTGTTCCCATTCCTTCAGGAAAATATTTACCGTTTTCAAAAAAACTCACTCGAAAGATAACGATTTCAAGTCAGATCTCAAGAAAAAAAGAAATCAAAAACAACTTTAACCTTAACTTGTCTTATAGTTTAATGAGGGATAAATAGCAGGTCTCAGAATTAGACAAGATTAAAACAAGAATTTAAAAGCAAGCTCTGCGTATATATTTGCGTGATTATATGAGCGTCAGCCCTTTAGGGAATGACATATTCGCTGATGAAACTTAAAGGCTATTTCCAACCTGACCACCACACACTGGAGGGGGAACCAGGAGAAACAATAAAGGCTAGTGTTTCTTCATCACCTGCACTGGATGCCACTGCATAAACATGAGATGGAGAGGCACAGAGCCGGCCTGCCAGGCACTTCAAATAAGCAAACAGCGGGATGCAAGCATCACGCCAGACAGCCGACCGCCTCCGCGGTGTGGGCTTTGGCTGCCTCGCTGCCGTCTGATCAGAGGCGGGTCTACGGACATGAAGAGAAGGGGGGACTGTGATGGGCCTCTTCAAACTCCTCAATGCAGCGTAATGAACCTCTTCCATTCACATGCGGCCCAACAGAAATCAAAAGAAGCCGTAGCCCCGGGGTGGCCATGCATGTCAATCACAGCCCAATCTCCCGGAACGGCTGTGCTGAGGCAGGTTCACATCCTGCCACTTGAGAGGTGACGTCACTGTCACTGCCAGCCCAATAAGGTTCGCAGTTATTGCCAGGGCAGTGCCCAAGATGTGGGAATTGCAGAAAAGCGACAGGACACCACCTTTACTCTCCAGCACACACTCAAATCCCAGAAGGGTCCGCTCCTCACACTGACATGACGTATTTCACATGAAGCCTCTGCTAATGGGTTTAATTGAAACTTTTTATAAAGCTCTGTATTTGTGTTGTGCACTTTTCAGTATGATGTTTCTTTTGTACCAATAATACAGTATAATTCCGTTATAGTGGACTCGCTTATAACGGAATATCATCTATAATGGATGAGGTCCGCTAGTCCCGACCATGCACCTTTACGAATATGCAGAAAAACCATCGGATATAGTGGACTCGCATATAACGGAATTTCGCTTATAACAGACAAACGATTTAGTCCGCAGGGTCGCTTTCAGCTGTAGTTTTGTTCGGCTATAACGGACATGCGGGCTCCGCCTACAAGGCGCGTGGCGTGCCGGTGACTTGGACCTTCCTCCTCTATGACCCATGACATGTTTATAATTCATTATTAAAATACGACCAGCAAATTGATCTTTTGCTTTCCACAGAACAAAAAACAATGTAACGTTATTAATAAGCACTGGCAAGTTTCACCACCAGTTCTGGCAATATTAGACAAAAGAATATCAACTATCAGTCTAAAGTCCAATATAAAGATACAAGCAGAAGGGGATTCATTAATGCCTTCAATGCAATATCATAATCATATGATCAGCAACTAGTCAATGTCAAGCTTAAAGTGTCAAGGCAGACCAATAAAGTCGACTTGTTGACTAGTCTGTGCAACCCCTAGTAGAGAGTAATGGTGATGAGTTTTATCACAGCAGAAACATGTTTTACAGCTTTTGTGCTCACGTGTCGAATTGCATCCATACTGATCCTCCTCTCCCCTCAAAATTCTCCTTACACGCAGTGCTCCGCCCCTCTTTCATGCATTTTTAATAACAATAAAGCATAAGTGCACAACAATCGGGGGTGGATATTCCCATTATGAGTTCATTAGAACATATTATCATTCTCCTTGTAACTTAATGAATCAGAGCGATCATAAAGCGGCGCTTGGCAGTATTAGGGTATGTGCTGGAGTGACGCTTAATTTATTAAAAGAGTAACAATTTAAATGCATTTCAGACAAATATCTCCTGAGAATTAGTTTATGACTCTCCCCTCTTAGAAATCAGCTGAAAAAGAAAAGTGCACCCAAGTACTTCAGTGACACAAGTGCATAATTTACCATGAACAATACTTAACAATCGTATCACATTTTTGCTCCCTCTCAGGGGACCTGAGCAAAAATGGGGACCAGCAGACAGTCCACGAGGACTGGACTGGGAATCACTGTGCTACAATTCTATTCCCGATAAGGCTACACCAGGGCCACCAGCAAGTAAAGGACTTTAACTGCCACCATGACAACAGTTCTAATTGCCAGAAGTTACAGTCATTGATGGTGCGGCGGGTGGGATCGTGGCGGCATTCACACAGTCAGAGCCAGACACTTTGGCAGCGGCGAGGGCTTGCAGAAACTCCAGACAGAAGGAACAGGTTTGTGGAGGCCATGGGGCTGCAATCAGAGCCTCGTGTTCAAAGACGGCTCTCCACCCGTTAATGTAGTACAGTCACAAACAACTTTCCAAGAAGAGCTCCTTAATTATAAACCAAGCAGTGATGGACGTCTCCAGTGATTCCCCACTCAATACAGGGTTTTAAACACAGAGACAAGGCTGTGGGGTAGACGGGAGGGGAGGGGGGGTAACAGCTCTTCTTAGCGACAGCGACGTTGCTTTGATGCCGTGGGCTGTAGACGGCGCGGTGAGGGCAGACATCACACACTCAGCTTCCCACCACACCGCCCCCCTTAATCAAACACAGAATGCTGATCCAGACAGAAAAGATGGAGCCCAGTGATTTAATGAATAATTTCTGCTCATTTGCCAGCATTCAGTTATGCGACGCACAGCCGCCTTCCTCGGGGTGCTTGTCAGCACAAGCATCAAGCTTCCAGCGTCATTTCCAGGGCTCCTCTCTCCTCTCTGCGGACAGACACCCGGCTGAATGTTTTTTCACATCTGAAGCGGCACATACATGGTCCACTCCCACCTCACGGACGTGAGCTCCTGCGGGTGTCCGACACATGCCAGGTTGCACGTCTCCCTTCGTCAGCACCAGTGGAGCATGGCCGGTGCAGAATTAGACCCCCTGCACAGCGACGTGCCCTGTTCCGGGTCAGCTGGCTCTTCACGTCCCATGAAGGCAGCGGTGCGGATTGAAACGGGACACCTGTCACCAAATGGCACAGGGGAAGCAATCAAACCACAGCGGGACCGAGTATGTATGACGAAACACCCGAGGCCGGAGAGGAAAGGTACAAGATGCTCATAGAAGTCATGAATGAAACACAAGACACCAGGTAGCTCAGAAATTGGGACATCCACTGCATTCAAATTCCCAAGGCCCAGGATCAGCTATGGTGTTCTTCCTCCCCGAGCTCTGAACCCAAAGCACAGTCAGCTGACTGCAGTAAATTTCCAGAATGCTATCTGAACCAGCCGGACATACAGAACCCAAACATGCTCAGGGAATAGCGGGCTCAAAAGCTACCCTCCCTCTAAAGGCTCTCCCATCAGGACCTACTCCTCATTTCGGTTACATAACCGCTTCCTAATCCTTACATTCTCAAGAGCACTTTCCCGAACGACGGTGACAGCTCACTTTGAGCATTTCATCATGACATTGCTGAAGTGCCTTTTAACTTACCAAGCCAATGGAACAATGGAATGAGAGAATTATGGGTAAATGCTTTTAAAAAACTTAAGTGTCTTAAAGTCTTGCGACAAGACGAATGACAAAAATTATAGCAGATACAGAGAGAAACACGCAGAGGGAAGGTCTTTAGCTTGCTGATCATTCATGGCTTTAAAAAGACAGAATCGGTACCAGAGAGGAGACCAAGCCCCTTTTAACAACTTTTACATGCATCTGCTGAAGTCTCACATAATCTACTGAAAACAGATGCAGTAATGTACGTCATATGACCATCAGCTGACACTGCCCACAGGGGGTGGGTCATCACTGTTGTAAGACAGTAGGCCCCCCCATGAGCCAGCCACTCGCCTGTGTCTTCGGGACCCATTTCTGAATCACTGAAGTGGGAAGAGATAGAGGCCGGCCGGCCTGAGGCCACCATACCAGGCAGATGGCGGCCATGGGGAACCCAACAGAGGCTGGCTTGGTCAATGGTAGCATAATGGGGAGGGCGCTATGATATGAATAAATGTCTTCAGACGGACTAATTAAGAAGCCTCTTTTCATTAGCCCGGCCCATCTGTTAACGGATGGGGCCTGACAGAATCAAGCACAGGTCTATGCTGCAGTAAAACACAGCCTTCAACCAGTAAAATGACCTGAAATCCTCTCCGTGACTAATGAGATTTTCCTTTACGGCTTCAAGACTCAGGAGAGCCATCACAGAACAGCTCGTATCTTATAGACTGAAAACCTACAGCAGATAGATGGAATCAATTATTTGGGTTGGGCAACCTTCTGTTTTTCAGGGCTGCCAAAAAAGGGTCACTACCATGGAAATCAGAGGACTGGGCCCATCAAAGCTTGTTTACACTTCCTGTGGAACACAGGATATGGGCTTGGATCCAAGAAACTGTCACATCAGAATCCTTTTTACAGAACTCATTATACACTGTTCACACAAGGCCAAAAGAAGAGAAGTCTGTCAGTAGAACTACTGTTTTAATATCACTCTCACCTTTAAATACTGGTCAGTTCCAGCATTTTATGCTTTGACAGTGAGGGTCAGCCTTCAAACTCAATAGCAATTGTGTCCTATTTTTATCCAGGTCTTAAAGATCACTAACCTGCACCCTGTTACACAGATACTCAAATTTACTTCCTTTGGATTTCCAATAACAGGGTGACATGTGGAGTTAAGAAAATAGCCTTTTATTTCTGCACCTAGGACTACAAACTCATCGGTAAGAAACTCACTGGCCTGTTAAACTCAGCTGTAGTGTATGGTGAAGTGTGCATTTGGTGACAGCACTGGGCTAAAATAAAACCAGACGGGTATCCTTCCATGGGGTGATACAGGCACTTGGCATTATGCGGATGGCCTTCCAAACGACATTGCCAGTTGACATTTCTGGAACTGCGGCTGCTGTCCAATTTTATGCAGATAATGATGAAGACACCATGACCTGGCACTGCTGCCAGACCAGTGTCTGTTCCAATTGGCCAGTGCTGGGCAACCATCTCAATCACGACTGCCCCCAGACTTGGACATCCCAGCTTACCAAGGCCCCCAGCTCAGGTCCTGCTGGCCAACACCACCTCGGCTCCAGTCCAGCTCCACCCCTTCTTGTCATAGGCCAATCAACCGCAGGGTGGGCACTCAGACAGGAAATATGATGTATTGCGTGCAGTTTGCTGGACCAAAAGCCCCAACAATTAAACACTGAGAGGTTTGCAGCTAAAAATGAGGATTGGACATGTGCTACTCAGGCAGTAAAACACTTTGCTATCACAACATTAAATTATAAAATCACAGCCCCCTCTCCCACAGTCTAAAAGCAAAGAATAAATCAGGAGGCGTGAGAGCAAAGCATGCTCCACACGGACTCTCTCTTGCAGCTTGTCAACCTCTTGTGAACAACAACAAGCAAGCCTCCATGGAGCATGTCGACAGGGCATTCCTGTGTATGCTGGTAACCCGGCAGCTAGCGTGCCGCTAACACATTAACAGAGACAAAAGCGTGCTAATGATGGTACAAACATGGGAGCTGAAAGGCGCAGGCATGCTAATGACGCTAGCAGCACGTCAGCAGAAAGACAGAGCTGTGCCAGGAGTCTTTATGCTAAAAGACATAAGAATCACAAAAATAAAAAGGTCTATGGCATTCCACAGGTTTCCGGCATGAGCACCTAGCACATACTCTTCAAGTAGCTGCTTCCTCGTCAAATCTGCCAGTTAGCCGAATCAGGTGTGCAACATCTGATCGATTGTGAAAAAGACTCAGCATGTCATTGAACAATGACATGACTTTAGTTTCTCCAGAAGAGATGCATTTATAAAGAAAGCAAGTCTCCCTTAACATGAAGGCATGATGGATCAAACTCCCAGGAATGTTTGTGCTACAACTTAAATTTCTCCCATCCACACGGTCTCTTCCATATTCTCACTGTATCCCTGATTGCCAAACATAGTCAGCATATCATCCACTGCTTGCAGACAGGCCGGGATATTCTGTACAGTAGACTATCTTTACTCTGGACAGTATTGGCAGAGTATTATGACAGTATATTAAAGGCTATGTACAAAACTGTCCACACACACACCCTCCCAGCTGGCCTCTTACTCATTTAACAAGCATGCGCCCTCCTACAGAAATACACAGTGCACAGGCAATGGCTGAGGGCCAACACACTGCAGTGCATGGTCCACTCTTTCAGAGCAAGTACGTCACGGTCAGATGCTTTCAGCACGTACTGAAATTAGCCCCAGCTCCCACACTCAACCTTATCAAATGGAAAAAAAACCAAGAAGAGCTGGACTTTCAGCTCACACAAATAACACTGCCAAGCTGACTCAGGCATTGACTGGTAATGATTTTTAACCCCCCAAAGCAGAGCCACAGACATGTGCAAGCATTAAAATTCCACACCCCCGGGATAATTTAGACTCCTCTTTCCACACCAGCTTGCTTTAATTATGGAGAATAAGTGGCAGCATTTGGCTAAGTTTACGGCACTTCTTGAAAGAGCCAGTGCTGGATTGGCTGGTGCAATCTGCTTGATTGCCAGGCTGTAAATCCAGACTCTGGCATCCAGGCTAACAAAGCCAGGCTACGACAGGTAGGCCATGCCTCTGTAGGCCGATAAACAAGGTTTTTCTGATTTCCAGACACGTGGATGCAAAAGCGAGGGTAGGGGAACCACTTTTGATCTGGCAACAGTGCGGCAACACAGACCAGGCCAGAACAGCTTCATGGCCCCAAACTTCCAAAACTTTTTGGAGCACGGAATCAATTCTATTTTCTGAGATAAATGACACAGTAATAACCGGTTGGGAGACATTCAGACAGAGTTGCTATCTATCACAGAGGCATTTCAGCTCCTCGATTACAGCTCAGTACAGTTTCCCTCTTCTCAATTCCGGCAGCATTCTGGGGAAGATATTATCAGTCAGCCAGTAATCTGGGAGCCATTCAAGCAAATAATAAAGACAGTGTTTTAATCTAAATGCTTCATTATACGCTGTTTCCGAATAATTCAAGTATTACACTGCAATGAAGATAAAATGCCGATTTTGACACATTTCCCCTCTTCTCTCTCGCACCGTTGGCCAAGTTGTTTTATTCTATCCACAAACCAAAATGTGGACTCATTGATACCAGACACCTCACACACCAGCACACACAGAATCGCTCTCTAAATGTCATCATGCTCTGCCCCCAATAAAACATTTCACATCAGCACGAACTGCACCTTCCAGCAAACACCTGGCTCTCTAACACTGAAACAAGTATTTTCAGACAGTAAGTTAAAATCCTGGAGTATTTTAAAAGTCTGATGCCACCCACATACAGGAAGTTGTTCCCTGATGGAATATGGGACACAAAAAAGATCAAGGAGGATGAGATTTCAGGCTGAGCTCCACCTGCCACAAGAGAAGCAGACCCAGGAACAACACTCAGCCTTGCAGCCGCGGAAACATGCAAAGTGCCACCATTCTTACCTGTGCGATGACAAAGGCTCCTCTCTGTCTATGGACAGACTCTTGTGGGACAAGAGGCCGGGAAGCAGGACAGAAGCACCACCTCAGAGAATTCCTCCCAGGGTTGGCAAATGTCCAAAGATTTATAAATCTGAAAAACATTGCAAATATTGGTAACACTTTATTTGAGGGGGTACAAAAACTTAATAGTAACTCAATTTCTACTGAAGTACAAATCCTGAACAAATATAGTTCCTACTTGAGATAAAAGGTGCATGATTATTATTATTATTCATTAATGATGAACGAAAATGAGATCAGTATTTAACTTGTGTTATTCATAACTCGTTCCTTCAGTGGTTCACAAAGGTTTGCGGAATTGACAGATATAGTAACAAATATAGTAACTGCTTGGGATGAAAGGTGCATCATGATTCATTAATGATGAATATACATGAGATCAGTATGTAACGAAGACTTAGTTTGTGGTTATTTAATACATAAGTATAATACTATATTATTTGTGCCCCATGAAATAAAGTGTTACCCAAATATCTGTACAACACTGAAGCAGTAACCAGGAAGCTGAATGCACTTGGATTCAGAAACAGTGTTCACACCCAAATCAACAGTTAAATTGCAATGGTCATAACTGGGTCACTTTCTGTTAGTTCCATAATACCACTGACATATAAGGCCTATACAGAATCTCACACGTAGACTGGTTAGCTGATGCATTTAATTTCTTGCTCTGCAGAGTGATCAATTTCCCAGAAAGCACTGGACCAAATCCCTGACGTCCCAGTTGGAAGGTGGTTTTACGCACTGACATGAAACAGTAGGATAGATACTTCAGGATGATTTGGCAGTAAACAAACAATTCTGCTAATTGGAAAAAATCCTGGTCTCCTTTATGTAATTAGGAAGTGGAGGACAAGGGACTCCCCCCCCCCCCCCCGCCAACATGGGCAAGCAGGCAGACAGACACCATATGAACAATGGCCAGAGCACGGTGCTGGATCTTGCATTATTACTAGTGAAGCTAAATTAACATATGAATATTTAATGTTTCTGTCCAGTTAGGAAATGAATGGGGTGTGGGAGTGTTTACCTCGCAGTCTCGCTGATCAATGTGGGGTCCACTTTATTCCTCTCACAAGTCGATCGTCAAACTTTATGAGTGTGAGTGATGGCCAGACTCAGCGCTGCCGAGGTGTCCACAGCCCACTTCGTTATAGCAGCCAGGGACTGGGGGGAGGGTCAATCAAAGAGAAGGTCCCCCTTTCATGAGCTCTGGACTCCAGAACAAGCTGAGGTCACACCACCACCCTCATAATACAGAACAACCTCTTCACTCAGAGTATCAAAATACAGCGTCACTTGCACACGTGCAATGATTTCCCCCAAAATGCCATTTTAATGCTGCAACAATAGGCGAAATCCACAACACAATACACAATCTATTCTTGTCTCATTGCTCAGAGTCCAGCATCTCCAACATTTAAACCATATCAAGGGGACTCAATCTTTTCTTTGTCATTTTAAACATGAAGTATTTTAGAACATCAAGACAGTGGCGGAAATCAAGGTTTTGAAAACGCACTCTGATTAAAAATACAGCGCAAACCAAACAAAAGGCCAAAACAGAGGGAACCGGGAACAACCTAAAATCATGCTTTAGTCCTCAATGGACCCGTTTCAAAAAAGGTATATGACTGTAGGAAACAAGTATTCCAGTACGAACTGATATCACTAAACATTTTACATGGTAGAAATCATCCAGTTTATACATCCTATGTGCTGTTTAATACATTTTCAGTGTTTGACCTTTAGATCTGCACCAGAGTAATCAGAGTTGTGGAGATTTGCTTGAATACAGAGCCGATAAAGGTCACTTGCATATGCAAAAGTTTGCATAGACATAATAAAAAAACACACACACACAACTCACAGATAGAGAGATGTGAAAATCTCTTGCACTCACATTGTCCTTAGACGGCTGTGTTAATCAGCACTTCGCTTCCCTGCTGGTCCAGCACTTCTGAGTGGGCTGGAGCCTGACACTGCAGAGAGGTACCAGCCAGATGACGGGCTGAACACACTGCCAGAACACCTGCAGATTCGAGAGGATGTTTTTACATCTATCTCATGCCACTCTATATGCAGAATGATTAATCACGTACAAAGCATACCATTCGGTCTAGAACAAACAACACATGTCATATAGCACAGCACAGGTGTGAACATGCAGCGATCTACATCACTCACAAACATCCCCATTTCATTAAATAACACCTGAATGGCAGTGGAAATGTCTGCCTGCACATCCAGACCACAACATGTTCGGATTATATATCATCAGCCCTGAGGTCTCTCAGCTCTGTATGACAAAGGCAGATTAGAAATAAACATTTAAGTGCTCTCATACAACCATAATCTAATATAAAAGATAACATATCACGGAACGTTTTCATTTTGGTTATCAGTATGGGGGGACGTTAATTAAATTTAAAAAACACAACCGACGTCATAATTAGAAATGAAACATGGGGCTGTGTTCCAACATGGCATGAAAACGAGCACAGATAATAGCTATGTATCCGTTTCTTTCATCTAATTATGAGAAATACATATATGTATGTGTGTGTGTGTGGAGGGACAAACGGAGCGTTATGAATGAATATTCATGTCGACCAAAAGCCGGCCATAAATTCTCCCGCCTTTTTCTGCATCTCGAACACTTATATATATCATGATACAATTCTGTGCATATTTCATTACCTTAACTGGATCAGGAGGACAATTCCTGAGAGGAAAAAACTGAAGTTAGCAAAGTTGTCGGCGGTTTAGTTGGTTTACTAGCTACTTAGCCTGACCGCAACAAATACCGTGATGTTTCGTTTTAAATCAGCAGTAGATATTTTGCGGGAAGTTCCAGCTCTCACGCATCTGGCGTGACAATGACGCTTTCGGACCCACACGCAAGAAATCTTACGGTAAATCTATATTATTCCATTATAAACCTAGAATTAGCTACATCAAAAGCGTTGGAGTAGTTTGCAAATCCTACAGACTATTTATAAGGTAATAAAACTGTTACACCAATCATTACACTAATCGTATAATTGTTTGGATTACCTTCAGTAACCGGGTCAGTAACCGGGATTTCTGGTAAGAGATATTGCTGTTGAATTTTTCAAATGTATTTTTTGGCGTTTTAATCACCACAGAAAGAATGCTATTTACTCCCATTATATTCCAAAGAAGCCCGACATTTCTATGGCCGTTATCTCCAAAACTAGGCAACTCCCAGCAGAACACCATATTTGGATAGATAGCACTAAACCCTCTTTAAATCGTCATTAATACTGCGGTTTGGTTAAACTCACGTTAAATACTGTCCAGTATCAACCAAAGTAAGCGACAGTCTGCCAGACGCAGGTGCATCGCGTGAGAACATGGCGCAATGCAGTGACAGATCACAGTGCTGCTGATTTCTTAAATTTTCTTGCTATTTCATCTCTAGGCCTGAACTGAGCAGTAGTTTACCATGAGCAGTCGGTCACCTATAGTGCAGGTACTGCCAACAAACTTTTACATAGATTAATCATGGGTAGGAAAAGAATGGGATGTTTCCATCTTAGAAACGCCTGAAGTATTGTCTCGGCAGAGTTCACTTAAGGCTACATATTATGGAAATGTGGATTGTAGGTATAATTCCTTACTATTGCCGCAGTGAAGCCAGACAGTAACATGTGCACTGGGAATGTGCTTTTTACCCCTTTAAACACAATTGATTGCTCAAGGCTTCTCTGCCAGCACTTAGAATATATGGTTGAGATGCAGAAACGAACTAAATAATGTGATCAGCAAATATTGGAGGGTACTTTTAAACGAGCTATTTCCAAGACTTGTAAAGCACCCAGTGTAGTCTACTAGAGCTCCTTTTCTGATTGCTGGGTCACAGCAATTGCCTTGTGTGGGAAAAGCCATCAGCATGCAGTAAAACTGGTTTTGTTACATAGCATGGTGACTTTAACATGCCACCCCCCCACCCCCCAGTGTTACCGTCTCCCTCCCATTGATCGACACTATCCCATTTCACCATGAAGACCCTTTCTTCAGTTCCAGTTTGCCTGCGCTGTGCTGCTCTGTGGCACATGCAAGACCCATTTGTTTCGGTCCAACCCCGACACCCTCTCAACTGGGTGGGGGAGGGTGATCTATTTTCGTCAGCCAGATCCCACTGCTGGTGAGCTTGAATGGTCATGGCAGCTGGTGAGTGTCAGGAGCGCCAAGCGGGATTGCCGCACTTTGATATCACCAACACACCGTCTGTCCACCACATTCCAACGCAACGTATCTGCATTCCGATTTCTCCGGCGCTGGATAGTACGATAATAACTCTCATTGCTTTTGATGACAGCATTAGTAATGGGCCAGGAGTTTCCTGCTCTCTTTAAAAATGTACCTTTGACTCTCTGCCCTTCCGTAAGCTGAGTTCTAGGCCTATACTCAACACTCCACAGTCCAGACACTACAGTCAGAATAGAACTAAAGATGTGGCAGGCAGTATCTCCAGCAACAAGGCAGGACAACATCAAAATGGCAGATGCTCAAATTAACCTGGACCCAAATACCTGAAACCCATGTATTATTTTAATAAAAACCTCACAAAAACATCACACAAAGCAAAGAACGTAATTCATAAAACATTCTTGTACCGTTTTATGTCTTCTTATGTCTGCTTGATTGTGTTGTGTAACTAGTTGTGTAACTTATTTGAAAAATATGGTTAGATCACCCTCGAGCTGAATTACCACCACTTACTGTGTCACCCTCACACCATCACCTATAGGGGGAGCCCTTTGCAGCAGGTTTGAAGACGTGATAGATGTGTCTTCAATGTGGGAAGGTGTGGTCTCTGGTTGCGGGAAAGTGGTGTCCTCCCACATAGGCTGCCACAGTCAGGCCGGTCAGAGGCTGACTGCTGCCCCCGGGGGTGAATTCAGTGTTAGCATCGCTAGTTGCATTCAAAAACATGCCAGGCATTCATCGCAAACAATGCAGATTGGACCGAAAGTTGCCATTATCGCTGTGATTTTACACGGTTTGTTGTACGAGAATGTATAAGCAATTGAGTGAAATTGAGGGGACAGCGATACCTAAGGCGTGACTGGAACACAAAGCAGCTCTGCTAGGAATCAAACTTAGCTTCTTAAAGAGAATTTGGGGCATGAATGCTGGCAGACAGCTTCAAAACCCTGCCTTTATTACCTGAGGTTTTCAGTTCAGTGGCCTTGCTTGTAAACAGTGAAAAGAAAATATTTTAATGCCAATGCCAGCCTGTTTTTCATCCACATATTATTAAATTTGTATATAACCCTTCTGTTCAAACTACTGCTTTCTATATGCCTAATTCATATTTTGTTTATAGAAACTATGAATGCTATATTAAGCATGTCAGCAGTCCACACAGATTGTATAGGCTCGCATGGCTGATCACAGGACTAAAATGTCAGCATGGTATTTCTATGGGGCTTGTCCCTTGTGGTTTTAATGATGCCCCTTCTCCCCCCCGCCCCCCTCCCAGATTGTGGGTGGCACGTGCCCGAGGACGAGTGCCCACATGCATGCTTCGGCCAATCACGGCGTGCCACACGTCGGCACGTCAGTGCCACTTTGCAGATAAATAATAGGCACTCAACTGCTTTTAAGATTTCATCTTGATTGCAGCCAGCACTGCCGGAGCCAGCAGGCAATGGGATTAGTGAGGCCCTCAGCTTGCCACCGCTGGGCATCATGCCTTCCTCTCTTCTGTGGATAAATTGCACGGGCGTCCTGCCCATTGCCTGACCACAATGGGAAAATCCGGCCTTGCAGATCAAGGCAACTAAATGCTGTTAACATTCCTGACGGGAACAAGGGAACTGGTTTAGTTTGACCCTTAGACATAGACTTAGCACACCATGCAGTGTGTGGTCCAAGCTGCCCAGTTGGATTACCTCACCCGCCGGTTATTATAAGAACCTTATCCTTATATGTCCTTCAAGGCTACAGGAACAACCAGGTTTCTATGGTGAATGAATGGATGTGGCTAACCCTATCAGAATATGGTGACTCCAGAAGAGAGATGTTATTTAGTCTCAATATTGCACCAAGTGTTATATATAATAGGTATGTGTTGTCTCCTAGTGTGCAGACATCACTGAATTGAGTTCATTGAGTTATCTGCCACAACATGTTGTCATCCTTGTCCCCTTTTTGGGGAAAGGAAATTAAAATGTGCTATCTGTAGCTCCCGATAAAAACTAGGATTAAACTTCAATGAGAGCCATTAGACAGTGAATAGGACGTTGCCTGCTTTTTTATTAGAAGACAAGCAATGTGTCTGCAGATTTGATTAGAGATGTAATGCCCAGCTGCGCTCCTAAGGCAGCCAAATAATCTTTCTTTTTTAATAAGTTGGAATTCCAAGGAGGAATGCATTATGGGACATGGCCATCCAGAAGACCATTCATCTCTTCTAAAGAAAGGAGACGAAAACAACAAGGACACTGTTTTGTCCCCAGTCCACTGCATTAAATGATTCATTCAAATGATTCATTCAGACACAAAGCTGGCCAGAGATGTGCCTGTGAATGTTTAGTTTTAAGCATGAGTCGAAGGGGTAGTAGCTGTTCATTCAACTTTTCACTGAGGGACTTAGTTGCTAAATGAAGATATAGCTATGAAAGAGAAACAGAGAAACATCAAAAACTATAATCTCTCCCTAAGGAAGTAAAAAAACACACAGAAAAAGCAGATAATTACTGCACCAAAATCAAATACATGTAAAACAAGAGTATCAAAAGTAATCGAGCCAAAGCGGCAGAGATGAACAATCCCCTCTGACAAGCAACAATTAACAGTTGCCCCTGATTTATTATGTGCTATTTACCAGAACATTAAACTGGACCCAGCGAGCCATGCCCGAGTCTAAACATGCCAAGGGAGTGTATTGGTAAAGCCTTCCATCATACTATTAATATCTGGCGAAAATCCTCATGCATTGCTGAAGACTACAATTATATCTCGAACAGAATTAAGCTGTTGTGAAATCAGAGAGGGAGCCTGAAGCCAAAATTCAAAGAGGATTTTGCTAGGACTAGTGTAGCTTAAACCCAGACTAAGGGATATAATGGGAAGGGTAGCTGCTCTTATGGCTGGCATCTTCTGATGGTCTTATCAAAGACATCAGTGGCATCATCATCAAGGATTGTTTTCTGATTACAGTAAGGGGTGATCTCTATTCTGCTCTACTTGTGGAAGACTGATGAATGGATTTTCAACCACTAATACCATTATCCGCGATGTGATTAAATGGCTGCTCTTCACAAAGAAGGAGCATCTAGGAAAGTTGCATTGACACAGCATCAAGGAGGTATCAGGTGTCTGGTCAATAGTTGATTACACTGATTCTCCCTTCCTTGCCTGCCCACCCAATATGGTTTTTTCCATTGAGTCTTCCAAGTAAGAACTTGGAATCCTATCCTGTTTCGCAACAGATCGCCATGCTGGCAGGATCACAGTAGCAGAGCCACCTGCTGCCAGGCCTGACCCAATCAGACCAGGCTCGCCTCTCGGGCCCCCACTTCACCCCACACCTCATCTTGGAGGGAAAGTGCTGTCTGGCCCATGTCAGCCCTGCCGTCTAGCGTCCTCTGCAAACATTATGAAGGATGGCCTTTGGGCTTAAGACAAATGTCTTGTGGGAGGTTCCTTAACCGATCCGTCATGTCATAAAGGCAGTGGACATAATGCACTGTTTACAAGCTCAGCAGTCTACCTCAAGTATGGTGAAATGAGTGCTTACAAAATCATGCTAATTCCATACAGTGTTTTATACCAGGCATTTTCTGATACAGTTCAGGTCATGGGAAGCTGTTCTTTTAAGAATGACTACCCACATCACCTCTCTTCATGCTCTAGTTCATTATCCACATCTCTGGAAGTCAGCGACGGGGCAATGATAATAGATCCATGATCTATTATGCAATAGAGCTACAGACCTGTGTAGTGCTGAGAGAATTAAATGAATTTAGGATGATGCAAACAAAACTGCAGCAGAACAAAGAATTAAGAAGGGACATCTTTTATTCACAAGTAAAAGTCAACGCAGGCTGGCATACTATACATCTATACACAGTATCCGGAATCCCTGTACAAAACCAGAGACATTAGAAAATAGGTTTTGATATGAAATGTAACCATACATATACTGTCATTACCTTTCATAAAAATGTTTCTGTTTGGCAATAGTCAGTTCTTGTAACTAACTGTGCATTCTACTCAGGGATTTATTACAAAATAACAGTAAAGGCAAAATATGGATAATACAAAACAATGAATAAAAATATCATGCAGCATCTTCAGAAAAGGGCCTGAGAATATATTTTTAAAAATGAAACAACAGAGGGCTCAGAGTCGTAAACCCAAAACGATTAAATGAGCCAGAGCTTGTTTGTTTCTGCCCCTGGAAACCCAAAAGGGGCTTCAATGGCTGAAGCAGAGGACTGAACAGAGACTCACACTGGCAGCTACATTGGGCCGAAGTGCGGTTTGTTCTCCCAGTCCGTGGCACCAGCATCATAGGGCATTTTCGTGGCTGAAACCATTGACAGAACTTATCCGGAACCGGTTTACTTACTTGAGCAGTGTATACGAGAACCCAGCATTTGTGACAAGTGGAACGGAAACGGAATCAAATGAGTGTAGTACTCAAACCCCTGGCTTAGAGCAAGACTACAAGGCTGCAGCAGACATTAGGACTGTGGGCACCTTTGAGCTCCATACACGGAGTGTGGAGCTCCTGTGGCGAGAGTGGCGGTATGCATAGAACACCTCCATACCATAACCCGCCCGTTTAACATCAGCACCGCGAGAAGCCCTGGCCGCCAATGTCCGCTTAACCGCTGCAGACAAACATGCACGCGGGGTAAATTTCTCATGGTAACTTCAGTTTCTGGCATAAGCGGCTCCTTCCGGCAGGTGACTGAGCGGCCAAGTCGCCATTTCACCGGATCACCCCTAACTCACTGAAGGACCTCCACTCTCTCACTGAACTGGCCACTGGTGGTCTGTGGGCCTGCAGGGGTTCTCGTGGTCAACGCAACTGGAGGGAGGTGGAACAGTTCAGTTAATCAGCCCCCACCGGGCCGAAGGAGGTGCAGCATAACAGTGAGTCCTCCACAACAAAATACCGTAACAAAACAACAACAAAAAACCAAAACGAAATAATCCCTAAGGTCCGTAGGCTACATGACCAGGGCACAGGCTGATTGAGGTTTTAACATGAGAAAGGCAAAGTCTAGGATGCAATAACATTACCTTATTGCTCATCTTTTTTCTCATTTCATTTTTTTTTTACCTAAAATGATATTTTACATACTGTATGATGATATAAATACACTGTACAATGCAATATAAAATATGTTTCTTTTTCTTAAAAGGAATATGCTTCGGGTTTTGCTTAGGTATGCTGGCTTTTATTTTTTTTTACTAGCACCATACAAAAAATATTCACTGGAAATCAGTCTGTAAAAAAAGGCACTTTTTGGCTTGGGTAAAAAAACGGCGCTCCCATCTTCCTCACCGCAGCTGAGTGAAAGCCTTTCTGCCAGAGCTAAAGTCTTGCTTTCCTCCTATTTGTCCGATGCTGTGAGATTCACAGAGGGTTTGTTTCGTGCCGCTGCTCCTCTCTGAACTCCCACATCTCCAGTTTTGTGGGTCGTGTACTTGCCGCCTCGCTCTCAGCGTCTCGCCCAACTTGCCGCTACTCTTCGCCGTCCTTCCATGTCGACTTCCCAGGTTCTGTCACCCCCCCGCCCCCCCACCCCTCCCCAACGTGCACCTCCCTTCTCACACCTCCACTTCTCGTAATCCTTCTTGCGTGTCGGTCGTCACCCCGATGTCGAAGCAGGTCACCATCATGATGCGTGACTTGCATAGGTTGACATAGTACTCCAGCTCGTCAGTCGTCTGCTCCAGGGCTTCCAGGTACTCCTGCGACTCCTTGTCTAAATCCTGGTCCACCTCAACTGCAGGAGGGCAGAGAGACAGCAAAATATGCAACATATTAGCTGAAAGACCAGGATAACATCATCTGTTAGTTTTAGGCCAGGAGATTCCACCTCCACTTAAATAGCCAGCACTGAGGACCCTTTCAAAGCGTAAGCCTTCCATTCATACACGTGACAAAATTAGATTTTTTAAATGTAAGTGTGTGTTCCTCCTGTACAAGGGGTACTGACGACTGCTCTGGCTAGACAGGGACAGGGGGAGCCTTTTAAAAACCCCACCCGCAGAGAGTCGGGGGGGGTCTGAAAGGAGCAGCACAGCCCTGAAATAGCAGTAAGCCAATTGCACTTTATTGATTTCAAGACACAGTGAAAGCTGCGGCTTTCAGCCGCATGAAATGCTGTCATGTTCATGCTCAGGCGGAGCTTAAAGACAGCACTGCATGAATTTGGCAAAAAAAAAAAAAATTAATAGCCTTGCTTTGTGACCTTTACAGACCTTATATATTTCCTTCCTCTGTGGTGCAGAGAAAGGTGTTGCTTATGCAAGAGAAACCTTTAAAAGGTCTCTCAGTTTGAAAGGGAGAGGCTGATTTTCCTCTAATTGTGTTGAATGTAGAAACATTAATATCTAATTTTTACTTTCTTTGCCTGAAGCGAGATCAAGAAACTGCTTCAAAAATTAGCAGATATTAACGGACATATTTCCAGCATCTGAGAATCATAGATCAAGATAAATTACCCCGGAGCAACTTTACCATACTGCTGTAAATAACAGCTAAAAGCCTTTTTGTTCACCCATTTTCTCCATTTAGCAGCACACAACTATATGCAATTGTGGTTTTTTTCACTCAAGGGTGGACTCTATAATTTTCTGTTACACCACCGACTTTCAAATGGACAGTGGCAATGAAAGCTGGGCTATGAACAGGTTGCAACCCAATAACATGCATGCAGAAGCTCAGGAGCTCATATCCTGCACGGTGCACGGGCTCCAATGATGATTAAACAGTGAGCAGGGTTAATGTAGTCTGTCTGCAGCTTTGGGTGTTAATAAAAGTGGTCTTGTCTTTATTAGATATAGGGTAACAGCTACCTATGCTCAGTGTTGAGGAAATTACTCACAAAAGTAATCCATTACAGACAGTTCAGGCCCAGAAAGTACAATTCCAGACCAAGGTTTTGTTTCAACCAACTAATTTAGTGTAACTTCCCCGGCACTGCCTATGCTTCACAAGCAGTAGGAAAATGAAATGGGAACCAACAAGTCTGATAGATAGGGTGATGCTCACAGTCTTTAATTTTCATTGAGGATGACCTACCACTGGACATTTAGCCCATATAGAGAATGTTTAGTATTTCTCCAGAGGGAAGTAGGACCATAGTTTAGCAGCAGTGTGTGATGGTCGCTCTGCCAGTACTCACACTCTCCTGTCCACTTGTTGGGGTCCATCATCAGCCTGTGCTTGGTGTCCTCAAGCTCCACCTTCAGCATCTCATGCTTGGCCTTCAGCTCCCGGATCTGCTGCTGCCGCCTCTCCAGTAGCTTCAGCCTGGTGTTGAAATAGAGCAGGCCCTGCCGGGGTGGGGGGGGGGGGGCAGTGAGCCACCACACACAGGGGAGCCACAATCCCAATACTACTGATGGCTTCTTTCACACTAGCTCAGTGTTTCCCAATTCTGTGCTCAGGGACTCACAGACAGTCCATGTTTTTGCTCCCTCCCAGTAGGGAGCAAAAACGTGGACTGTCTGTTAGGGAGCTCAGAGGGAGCTAAAATATGGATGACTGTGGGTCCCTGGGGACTACACTGCACTAGGTGAATTCCAAGGGATACTGGATCTGAAACTAGCATCCCAATATATAAACATATACATATGTATACATGTGAGACAGGCTCCTAACGAGCAATAATGACAGATGATTTTTTGCTGCTGTCCTTGTTACCACAGAAGAATTGCAGGATATACAATTACACCCTATAATTTCAGTCGCAGTGTTTTCCAGGTATTGTCGTGTAAGAGGACTTGTTTCCGCTTGTAACGTACATTGTAATAATTCTAGGTCCTCTGGTCTTGCGCAA